>NC_079218.1:51411650-52056650 GCF_029633865.1 Lampris incognitus
TGCAAAGGAAGCTGACTCCTTTGACCAGTGACACCATGCTGGAGGACAGACGACAGCTGCTCCTCTGAACGTGTACCGTGTGCTAACAATGGGGTCAAAGGTCGCTTATTTTACACCTGATCAGGCTTCACATTACAGTGCTTTTTGGTCTTGTAACAGAAAATGTAACTTTATCTCATCCGCTCTCCCATGAGCGGCAATACATAAGAAGCCATCAGCGAGATGTCGGACTAAATAAACGGTGGCGGGACAACTATTGGTCCTTTAGGTTGACGTGGCCTCTTTCAGTGTGTTCACGTGGGGATTTACACCGGCGGAATCACAGAGGTGACGGGCTGTCTTCATGCATGCTCAGTAATCCGGGTAAGGAAGCCAGCTCATCTGGACTCAACGTTTTACTGGCAGATACGTGTCATCAGTGAGCTCTTCCGTCCCAGCTGACTGCAGGTGTCCCCGCAGTGGCGCCCCCAAGGGGTGGCCAGGGGTGGCCACGGCCACCCTGATACTATCCCTGCCTCCCCCCCCGCTGGGCCCCCCCAGCCACGAGTCGCATATGCAGAACATGCTTCTGATTATGCATAATATGCTTCTATCTGATAGTTTACATTAGGTGCTGTTCATTTAAATCAATAATGTATATTTTTCTTAACTCTCATATTGACAGTTTTTCAACTAGCCTATACAGTATACTACAACAGCAGCATAGAATTCCCCAAATTCAGTCATGGCTTTTGGTTTTGGTGTGCCACCCCAAGATTTTCAGTGGCCCCATTTGCCCCCCCCCATGAAACATTTCTGGGGGCGCCACTGTGTCCCCGCCCTTTAACAACACAGCGGCTTAGCGACCGAAACAACGCTCGGTTTCATACGCAAACTACCGTGACCGCTAACTAGAGTTACGACGGCCATGTGTACTGCTATCCCAGACTACCGGGGAAGGTCGCAACCACCTGCCGCCGTTTTTACAACGCTGCGCTATCAGCTTGTTTGCAGTCACGTGATTCTGATGACGCGCGAGATTCAGATGGCGGGCAGGAAGTGAAAAGCGGAGTGGACGAGATGGCGCTAGTTTAGCCCGAGCTGCGCTGGTTTAGACGGTATGATGAGAGGAAGGTGTAAACAGGAAGTAAGACATGTTGGACGTGATCTCATGTTATGAAGAGGGGTTTGTTTTTTTGTTTTTTTTGATGAAGTGGTCCCTGCATGCACGCGCGTTATCCGGCTCCGCCCCTCCCGGCCGCAGACGACGCTTCACGAGCCATAATTGCTTGCACCCCCCCCCCCCCCCATGAACAACAACTTTTGGTACTCAATAAAAACTCCTTGTGGCTTCTCAGTTAATGACGCCAAACATAGGCATTTCCAAAGTTTGTGATGGTGCTCCCTATGTAGAAAATCACTTCCTGCCCTCCATCTGCAGTTCGTGACGTCACATACAGACAACCTATTGTGTACTGTGTTGTTTGTGACTCTTCCAGTGTGGGAAGATGGCGGCGCAGACTCGCGTTCGCGGCGGCCTCGCCCAGTACCGGTTATGGCAGCGTCTTTGTCCACATCAAAGTTTGTGTCGTTGTGTGACGTTTTTATTTTGATCGTCGATTTCTCCCAGCTGGGTCGGCTGAGAGAGCTTGGTTCTGCCGCGTCCTGTGGGCCAGAAGAGGAAACACCGAGGGCGGTCGGAAAGGACGCGGAAGCGGGGCAGGCTAAGCTAACTGCTAGCCCATGCGGACCAGAGGTTCCGACAGTCATCCTGAATGGCGTTCGTTTTTTGTTTTGTTTTTTTTGTGTGTTCCCTCTGTTTTTTGTAGTGGTGTTGTTTTTTGGATATATATGTTTTTGTGTTACACTGCTGTGGGCTGGGGGAAACGGAATTTGGCTTCTTTTGTGTACGTAGTGCATAATAGGAAATGACAAGTAAGTGGTTCCTAATAAGGGGCGGGGCCTAAACTGCAGTCAGTTGAGGCGGAAGAGGTCACTAGATGAGTGATGGAACGGATCTGTCAAGCGTTGTGTACAGATGAACTGATTCACCTTTCTTTGACACAGATTTTATTCAAATTTTTAAACTTATTTTTGGAAAGGTTTTTTGTGAAATAATAGAAAAACAATGTAACCGGTTATTTTCTTGCCCGGTGCGGGATTCGATACGGGGTGTATTGCACCACAAGGCGACATCACTAACCGCTCGGCTAAAGGGTCAGACCCGTTAGCTAGGGACTACGTGTCTTATTAGTAGTTTACAGTAGTCACCCTCCCCGGAAGCGCGCCCTCGCGCTTTGTTATTCCCGCGCTCCGAAGAGACTTCAGAGGATCTGCACACTTCCGGATCCCACCGCTGCCACCGGTTATTTTCTTGCCCGGTGCGGGATTCGAGACGGGGTGTACTGCACCACAAGGCGACATCACTAACCGCTCGACCAAAGGGTCAGACCTGTTAGCTAGGGGCTAACGGGTCTTATTAGTAGTTTACAACAACTTTTAGAAAATGTAGGTAACGACTCAGAAATGCAGAAAACGCAGCTGTCAACAGTAATATATATTTGATTTTATATTTGCCATTTGTTATTAGGCTTTCTGTTACCTGCTTACCGTTGAAACCTTTTACAGGCCAATACTTTTCTATTCTGTCGCCGATCATAACGACGTGGTCTTGGCCAGCTCTCTTAATGTAACCGAGCGTTATGAGTACCAGGACGGCATGTTTTATTTCTCTCACAATGCACATTTTTATATACAGATAGTTCAGATACACCACTTCCGTTTATAGCCTTCACAATAAGAGCCTCTGACCATACGACTGAACTTGAACTCACTCAGAGCCTTGCACTTAGAGGTAAAAACAGCTCACACTATTAAGCAAAATCTCCACCTGAATGGGAATAAACATATACAGTACAGTTGTTGTATTCGTGGCCCCCACACCTAAAAATAGAGACAACATTTACAGTTTTGTACGTTTTGTTATTTTAGCAAAAATTAGCTTCCAAGTTTATATTTCATTTGACTGATTTATTTAAGAGACAAAAACAGATTGGCCGTTAATATGCAGAACATTAACTTGAAAGTACAATTTCCTTCAGTTTGCATATAATTAAGTGTACAATACAGTTGCTTTCAACAGTTTGGAAACTTCAGAAAAATGGTCCCAGGATGTTCGTGTAACACTGAAATAATTAACTAGGGCTTTTTTAAATTATTTTTATTGAAGACTTTAAAATATGCTCTCCCATCACAGTGAAAAGAGATAAAGACCTACCAAGTTTTTATAAGTGTATCTCTGTTTTGTGTTTGTATTTATTAATTTAACATGGACAGTGTGCTTTAGCCAACATTAAAGTGTTATTGTGCAAAAGTTTGCCAAAATGGACGAACTGTCATCTGCAGCCCTTTGCCCCAATGTTGAACGGCTCCGTCTGTAAAGATGGAGTTGTAAGCGCCCTTTACACATTTGGTTGTTTTATTTCGAAGGTTTGACACAAGTCTGTACACAGGAAGTGTGCTTTATTGTGAAATGTACAGGAAATAAACGGGTGATGGCGGAGCGACACGGTTGTTTTACCGTTGCGGTTGACGTTACCGGTGTCGAGCCAAACGCCTGCTCAACGCGTAAACAGTCTCGTGTCATCACTCACCGGAAGTGGTTATAGAAAAGGAGACTTAAGACGGACAGTATGAGTTACTAGAAAGTGAAGATAGCCGCTACATTAAGTAAGTCAGCCCGCTCAAGAGGAAGACGAGCAGACCGGAAATGGACAGGACAGAACTGCAGATAAGTGCATGAAGATATGCAGCCTCTTAAGAAAATGAGACAACAAGGGTGTTTTGGTCAAAAGAGGATGACATTTATTGAGAAAGCCGTCCGTGCTTTGTGTCATACACCTTTTTTCTTGAACACTTGTTGAGCCGAAGCTGTGTAAAACAAAAGCAAAATGGCGGATGAGGACGACGCAAGGCCAAGGTCACGGAGCTGCGGTAGCAGGTCTGGCCACAAGAGGGAGTCTTGGTACGCTGAAAGAGGTCTGGAAGAAACGCTAAACAGGCATATAGCTGCAAGAAAATCTAAATTGACACAGTTAACGCTAAAAATGAACAAGAGTAATGGACTTATGAAAGATAATGAAAGTCCAGACGTTGTTGACGAACATTTGAATGATTTCTCAAAACTTATGAACGAGTTTTTCCATGCAAATGACAATGTACTGTTGCTGTTACCTGATGGAGAAAAAGATGTCGATCAGACAACGTGGTTTAAACCACGAAAAGAACAATTCAACAATTTCATGGTTGAAGTTGAAAAATGGTTAACAAAAAGACAGCAACAGCATGAAGAAGTAAGTCCAGATGATAGTGTATCAGTGGCTGCTACACCAGCAGGAAGGAAATCTGGATCCTCTGTCTCACGAAGCACAACTAGCAGACACTCGTCGAGAGCATCAGGAGCCTCCAGAGCCTCAACCAACCGAACCATCTGTTCGACAGAAGGAACAAGCAGAACGAGCCGCTTTACTTGCACGTGCAGCTTCCCTGGAAAAGAAAGAGGCAGTATACATTGAGGAGTGCAAGTTAAAGGCAAGAAAAGAACTGCTTGAGATTGAGACAGCTATTGCTGCTTCCACAGCCTAAATAAAGATTTTGGAAGACTGTGAGTATGATGACTGTAAGAATTATGTAACTGCTAATCCAGTGACAAGCCTGGTAGACAATCAACAGCTAAGTAACCAGTTGCCACAAGCACATTATGAACACATTCCCCAGTCAAAGCTAAAAGATTTCCAAGTGGAACAAGAAGAACTCGTACAGCAAACTGATGTTAATGGAAATACAGTGAATCTGTGTGAAGTGATGCTGAAACAAAATGACATCACTGAGATGCTAGTCAAACAGCAAAGAATGTCACACCTACCCCAAAGAGACATACCTGTTTTCAGTGGTGATCCGCTTTAGTTCAAAGCATTCATGAGGGCATTTGACCATAGCATTCATGACAAGGCTGATGGTGAGTGATAGGTTACACTATCTTGAGCAATTTACTAGAGGTGAACCCAGATACTTGGTAAGAAGTTGCCAACATTTGAGTCCTCTTCAAGGCTACAATGAAGCAAGGAAATTGTTGCTTTATCACTATGGTAACGAGCTGAAAATTGCATCTGTCTACATGAACAGAGCATTTAACTGGCCTCAGATTAAACCAGATGATCCTAAGGCTCTTCAGAGATACTCACTGTTTCTTACTGGATATAACAATGCAATACAAGACATAGATCAGCTTCAGCAAATGGAGAATCCCACTAATCTCAGAATCATTGTCTCAAAGTTACCATATAAAATGAGAGAAAGATGGAGGGTTTCTGCCTTTGACATTCAAGAAGCAAGTGGAATGAGAGCAAAATTCTCAGATCTTGTCAGATTCATAAACAGACAAGCTAGAATAGTTGCAGATCCTGTGTTCGGTGACATAAAAGATGCCGAAGATAAAGGAAAATCTTATGCGAACATGAGAATGTCAAGAGCACCCAGACCAAAGGGGAGTACATCTACCACAAGTGTATCATCAACTGCAAATGAAAAGTCACCTGAAAATGGTAAACATTCCTCTCGCTCCAACAGCAATGCCTTTCAGAAGCCATGTGCATACTGCGAAAAACAACACACATTGGCAGAATGTCACAAAATCAGAAATGAGCTTTACAAGGAAAGGGTGGACTTTCTTAAAGAAAAAGGACTGTGTTTTGGTTGTCTGACACAAGGACATTTGAGTAAAGCTTGTAAGAAAAGAGCCACATGTGAATACTGCTCTAAGAGACATCCAAGCATGCTTCATATCACAAAAGACGAAGACAATGCAGCAGTTGACAGCAATCAGAAAGACACAACTGAGAATATTACCACAAGTGAATCAACACACATCTCAGGTGGGACCTGTGGAGCTACCGGGGCCGGAGATGACGATCGTGTTCTGTCAATTGTACCCGTGTGTGTCAAGGTAAAGAAAAGCAATAAGGTAATAGAGACTTATGCATTTATGGACAATGGAAGTCAAGCCACGTTCTGCTCTGAGAAATTAATGAGACAGCTTGACATTGAGGGTAAGAAAACTCATCCTGCTTCGTACAATGGGCCAGGAGCTTCCTCAGATAGATGCATTGGACTTTTAATAGGATGTAATGTGCACAAAGCTATGGAGCCGTGGGAAATAATTCAGTGTGGACGATGGTCCATTTGCAGTTCGAACGATCCTAGGCTGGGTCATCAATGGTCCTCTCAGCAGAGAAGGTTGCACTACTGCCGAAAGTGTCTCTGTGAATCGCATTTCTGTTGCTAAGGTTGAAGAACTTCTGGTGCAACAGTTCAAACATGATTTTCCAGAGAAAGCTAGTGAGGAAAAGCTTGAAATGTCACGAGAAGACATACAGCTTATGGACTGTGTTAATGAGACTGCCAAAATGGTTGATGGACACTTCAGCATAGGCCTCCCTTTGAGAAACAAAAACGTGAGAATGCCAAATAACCACAGCATGGTTGTGCAAAGAGCGGAAAACCTGAAAAGAAAACTTGTCAAAAACGAAGACTATCACAGAGAGTATCAAAGTTTCATGTCTGATGTGCTAAGTAAAGGCTATGTAGTTAAAGTACCAAATGAAAAACCTGAAAAACTGTCTGAAAATGAAAGAGTCTGGTACATACCTCATCATGGGGTTCACCACCCCCAAAAAAGAAAACAGTGAGTAGTTTTTGACTGTGCAGCATCTTATCAGTGAAAAGTCATTGAATGGAGAGTTGTTGCAAGGTCCAGATTTGACTAACACATTGATCGGAGTGTTAACACGATTCAGACGTGATCATATTGCTTTAATGTCAGACATAGAAGCTATGTATCATCAAGTGAGGGTACCACCAGAGGACAGTGAGCTCTTGAGATTCCTCTGGTAGCCAGATGGAAACTTGAATGAACTGCTGCAAGAATACAAAATGGTTGTGCACCTGTTTGGGGCAACATCCTCCCCCAGTTGTGCGAACTTTGCACTGAAAAAGACAGCCGAGGATGCTAAAGACAAGATGGCACCTGCTGCAATCAAAGCAGTCCTCAACAATTTTTATATGGATGAATGCCTTTTGTCAGTGCCAGGTGAAACCCAAGCATGTGACATGGTCAGAGACTTGACAGCACTGTGTGAGAGTGGAGGATTCCATCTAACAAAGTGGATGAGTAACAGTAGAGCCGTCCTTGCCTCGATACCTGAAACAGAAAGAACAAACGAGGTTAAAGATTTGGATTTAAGTCATGATGCATTGCCTGATGAGAGAGTCTTGGGTGTAAAGTGGTGCACTGAGTCAGATGTATTCAAGATCAGGATAAATGCAAAACACACCACAGACAAGATGTAGTGTGCTTTCATTTGTAAGTGCTATATATGACCCATTAGGGTTTTTGGCACCTGTCATTCTCCCAGCAAAAATGATCCTGCAGGAACTGTGTGGCAAGAAAGTCTCCTGGGATGAGGAAATCTCTGCTGAACTGGCTCAAAGAGTAAAAAAGTGGCTTTCTGACCCCACAAGGTTTCATGGTTTCACTGCGGATAGATGTTTGAAGCCAGCTGGATTTGGAACAATCACAACTGCACAATTGCATCACTTTGCAGATGTGAGAAAGGATATGGAGTTATTTCCTACCTCCGTATAACAAACAAAAAAGGAGAAACACACTGTTCATTCATTATAGGCAAGTCCAGAGTCTCTCCGCTGAAACAGACCACAATCCCGAGACTTGAGTTAAGAGCAGCTGCCGTTGCTGTAAAGATGGACAGACTCATGAAAAAAGAGCTGCAAATGCCATTAGAAGACTCAATGTTTTGGTCTGACAGTACGACCGTGTTAAAGTACATTGCAAGTGAAAATGTTAGATTCAAAACATTTGTAGCAAACAGAGTGTCACTTATCAGAGAAACTTCAAAGCCAAGTCAGTGGATGTATGTCAACACAGAGTTACGTAAATCCTGCCAATTATGCATCAAGAGGGATGACTACAGATGCATTCATTAAGTGTCACAACTGGATTGCTGGGCCAGAATTTTTGAAGAAGAACCAGGAACACTGGCCAGTTTCACCAGACATGAGACCCATACAGAAAGATGATGTTGAAATCACAGGAGCGGTGAGTGTGAATGCCACACATGAAAACCTGCTTAACGAGCTTATCTGTCATTATGCAGAATGGCACCGGTTAAGGAAGGCAGTAGCCTGGATGTTGAAGTTCAAGCAACTGCTTCATATGCTGAGCTCACATCGCAAGTTGTTCACATCACAAGCAAGTGATAAATGGAGTAATGAAAAAAGAAAATTGAGATGATTGCAAGACAAATGCTGCAATTCAAGTCAACTATTAGAGGATCTTTGCTCACTGCTGAAGATGTTGCTAAAGGAGAAGTTGTGATTATCAAGTTTTGTCAAAATCAAAACTTCAGTGATGAATGTATGACTCTTCAGAAAGGTGACAAGCTTAACAGAAGCAGTCATATTGTCAAACTTGATCCTATTGTTCAAGAGGAGATCTTAAGAGTTGGAGGAAGGCTGCATCAGTCTGCACTGCCTGCAGATCCAAAGCATCCTATGATCCTTCCTAAGAATCATCATGTGTCAACTTTGATTCCCAGACATATTCACAATGAAACAGGACATAGTGGAAGGGATTACACATTATCCAGAATGAGAGAAAGATTCTGGATTCCATAAGCAGACTCTGCTGAGGAAACACCGAGGGCGGTATGGCAGGACGCGGAAGTGGGGCAGGCTAAGCTAACTGCTAGCCCATGCAGACCAGCAGTTCCGACAGTCATCCTGGCTGGCGTTTGTTCTCCTGGACAGTGATTTTTTTTTCAAGTAGTTGTAGTTCTTGGATGTGTTTTTGTCTTTGTGTTGCACTGCTGTGGGCTGGAGGAAAGGAGGTGTCTTTTCATTTCATGTGCACAAGTGCATGAAATGAAATGACAAATAAAGTGTTTCTGATTCTGATTCTAAAGTCCACCTTAGCGCACAACCTAAATCCACTGAGATGCATTTTTCCTTTTACAGAAAGGTGTGACTTGATTGGAAAAACTGGTTAAAAGTTGCTGAGGGAGGCCTCAGATGATGGGAGAAATTATAAATACATCAGCTGTACCCTTTGCTCCACTGTATAAGGGCCGTTACTCATGGGTAGATATTATCAAGACAGTATTATGGTCGAAAGACACTGAAAGAAGGGTGTTTCGCACAGCACCATTTCAAGACAAAAAACAGAATCCCTTTCACATCCTGAACATTGAGTTGGCTATGGCAGAGTTGCTGAGAGAATATTTGAAGCTTGTGTGTTCAAGCTGCTTCCAGTTCAACTATGTTTTCAATGAACACTTATCACTACATTGTCTGGACACGATTGTTTAAATTCCTTAAAAACTGAGGAGTCCTTATCTCAGCCATCGATAAACGGCAACAAGACAAAATCCCTAGGTTTTTTTTTTTTTTTATAAATCTATTTCTGATTTTTCTCCCAATTTAGTGACCAATCGATCCCTATTTTAGTTCAAACACCCACCCTCGTACTGCATGCGTTCGCCAACTGCATCTCTCCGGCCGGCAGTCTCGAAGGAGACGCCTCGCCACTTTCGTGACAAGGCGACTCCAGGCCGAACCACTGCTTTTTCCGACCCACATTCATGTGACGAACACAAGCCGACTCCGCCCCCCTCCCGAAGACAGCGTTGCCAATGATTGCTGCTTCATCGAGTCCGGCCATAGTCGGATCTGACGAGACCGGAGCGCGAACCCCCGTCGCCAGTGGGCAACTGCATCGACACAAAGCCGATGCTTAGACCGCTACACCACCGCGGACCCGAAAAGCCCTGGTACACTGGGTAAACTGAGGCGTCATTTCACAGGTTCCACTAGAAATGACCGAGGAGGAAGTCAAGATAGAAATCAGAGGAGGGGAGGTGCTAGATGTTAAGAGACTTAGGACAAACAAAAATGGTGGAAAGAAGGACAGTCTGTCGATGCTGGTGCAATTCGAGAGTACACTTCCTGAAGAAAAGGGTAAGAAAATATATCCCAAACCCAATAAAATGCTATAAATCAAAACATGTTTGGGTGGGGACGTTTCCTAGACTCAAATAGAGTTTTTTTTGAGGTGTTTTTGGATGTAGACATAAAAATCCACAAAAAGAGTCTAAGGCACTCTCTTAAAAAATCAAAATGCCTGTGATGTCATGTCATGGTCATGTAAGACTTACTGACGTGTTTCGACATCGAGCCTTCGTCAGGGAGGTCTTATGTGACCATGCCATGACGGCAAAGGCATTTTGATTTTTAAAAGAGTGCCTTGGACTCTTCTTGTGATTATTAATTTGCTATCAATGCCAAAGAATGGGACACATAGCCCAACAGTGCCGCTGTAAACTAAGATGTACAAAATGTGGAGGTGTACATTCATTCATTCATTCATAATCAGCCGCTTCTCCGGGGTCGGGTCACGGTGGCAGCAAGCTAAGTAGGGCACTGCAGACGTCCCTCTCCCAAGCAACGCCCTCCACCTCCTCCTGGGGGATTCCAAGGCGTTCCCGGGCCAGATTGGACATGTAGTCCCTCCAGCAAGTTCTGGGTCTACCCCGGGGTCTCCTCCCAGTCGGCCGTGACCGGTAAACCTCCAAAGGAAGGCGCCCAGGAGGCATCCTAATCAGATGTCCAAACCACCTCAACTGGCTCCTTTCAAACCGAAGGAGCAGCGGCTCTACTCCGAGCTCCCTCCGGATGTCCGAGCTCCTAACCCTATCTCTAAGGCTGAGCCCAGACACCCTACAGAGGAGACTCATTTCAGCCGCTTGTATCCGCGATCTCACCCTTTCGGTCACTACCCAAAGCTCATGACCATTTACCATAGTCATGTTCATAGGAGGTCAACATGACTATGGTAAATCTGCAAAGTACACAAACCTGAGATTTTGCAACTGTTGAGGAGAACATAGTGCTGTGTATGTGGGGGGGGGGTGCAGTCCAGATTAAAGCAAAATAAGTACAGAAATACGAAGTAATCAATAACATATCCTATGCAGAGGCTTTAAAGGAAGTAAATGATGAAATGCAAAGTACAGTAACATATGAAGAGATGGTTGGTGGTGGAATAAACAGGGGCGGCCTGGGCCTCTACCCCAGAGAACAAGTAGATTTAGGACACAGCAAGAGGACAGAGCGGGTAGCGCTCCAATAATTCAGCAGAATCAATGTTCCCAAATGCAAGGTAAAAGAGGGCTCGTTGGTGGTAAACCAGACAAGGTTCATAGCCTTCATTTGTAAAACAATTAACGGAGGGCATTTTGACTGTTCTTGGTTTGGGGTTAAGAGTTAAGACAGCGAGGCGTTATTGTCGTTTTGGTTGCTTTAAGATTAAGGCATCTGTGGCTCTTTTTTTAGAATCTTCTTTTGGTTATTGATATGAACAGCACTCACGGGCCCTTCTCCTTTCCTCTTCAGAATCAGAATCAGTTTTATTTGGCCAAGCATGTGCAGGCTGACGCACACAGGGAATTTGACTCCAGCTCCTCCATTGCTCTCCACGTACTTACACAGAATAGACATACAGCTAAAACCAAGACAACAAGGTAAACAAGGTACTCCAGCTGTCTACAGCTGGGGTAAAGAAGGCCTTCGCCGGCATCAACCCACGCAAAGCTGCGGGGCGGACAACATACCTTAAGGACTGTGCAGAACAGGTGAAAGATGTTTTTGCAGACATCTTCAACACCTCGCTCAGTCAAGCAGTAGTGCTCATCTGCCCCAAAAGTGCCACTGTAGCGGGCTCTGTATGGACTTAGGCAGATAATTCACAGAAACCTGTTTTGCATACGGTGTTATGATTAGTGGCTCCATTCTTCATGCCCAGTAATGACTATGTATTATTGTCACCTAGTGAACTTCATCCATTAAGTAATTGGGCACACCTGTTTTCTCCGTTATTTAAACCCCTGACTGGAGTCACTTTGTGGTCTGTGTGATGTGTGTGAATAAATGGCCACGGCAAGGTGCAGGCAGCCAAAGGGAAAATTGGTTGACTTAGTAATTTTCCGACTCCTACACCACCATCATTCCCTTGCCCAAAAAGTCAACCCCAGCCTGCATGAATGGCTTCTGCCCTGTGGCCCTGACTCCCCTAGTTATGAAGTGCTTTGAGCGGCTTGTTATGCAGCACATGAAAGCCTGCCTCACTGCAAACCTAGATCCCCTACGGTTTGCACATAGAGCCAACTGATCCAAGAAAGACACAATATCTGCCACACTCAACGTCACTTTGTCACACCTGGAAGGGAAGAACACCTACGGCAGGATCCTCTTCATCGATTCCAGCTCGGCATTTAACACCATCGCACCACAACAACTGGTGGAGAAGCTGAGGTTGCTGGATGTGGACACTGGCACCTGCAACCGAGTCCTCGACTTCCTGACGCAGAGGCAGCAGCCAGTCAAGGTGGACACCCACACATCAAATTCCATTTTAGTGAGCACGGGTTTACTCCAGGGCTGCGTCCTGAGCCCCCTCTTGTTCAACCTGCTAACCCATGTCTATATTGCCAAATTTGACACCAACCACATCAAGTTTGCAGATGATACAACAGTAGTGGGTCTCATCAGCAATGATGATGAATCTGCATACAGGATGGATGGAGGTGGAGCAGCTAACGGTGTGGTGTGAATCCCACAATTTCCCTCGGAATATAAATAAGACAAAAGAGACGGTGATTGACTTCAGGAGGGCCAGCAGGCACCGTCATATGCCGGTGACCATTGATGGTGCCACTGTGGAGAGGGTCAGTAAAATCAAGTTCCTGGGAGTGCACCTGGCGGATGACCCGACCTCAACCATTAACAACTTGGCCATCGTTAAAAAGGCCGAACAGCGGCTCCCTCCCCTCTGGAGACTTAAAAGCGCAAGTCTCCCCATTCCAGCCCTCACCACCTTCTACAGGGGCACCGTTGAAAGCGTTCTAACCTACGGTCTCACTTCCTGGTTCGGTAACTGCAAAGCGACTGAGCAACACCAGCTGAAGAAGATAGTTAAGACAGCTAGCAAGATCGTGTGTGCCCCTCTCCCCTTCCTGTTGGAGATTCACCATCAACGCAGTGTTTGCAGAGCCTCCAGCATCATCAAGGATCCCCACCACCCTTCTCACGACCTGTTCTCCCTCCTGCCGTCTGGGAAAGAGGAACAGGCACATCTGTGCTAAATTCAGCAGAAGGCTAAATAGCTTCTACCAACAAGCAGTCAGGATCATTAACAAACTGTGCCCCCCCCCACCCATGGTCATACCCCCCTCCACCTACCATCTAACACCCCTCGCCCCCTCCATCAGTGCTGGTCACTGCTTGACAGACACCACCTGTCAACATTGAAATGAAATTGCACTATAATGGACTGTGCTGCACGTGAATGGACTGTGTTAACTGTGCTTTTTTTATTTTTGCCCTGTTTTTATGTTTTTAGGGAAATTTTAGATGTATATATATTTTTAACTTTTGTGTTGCACTGCTGTGGGCCGGGAGCAACGGCATTTCGGGTTTTTTTTATGTACGCAGGTACATAATGGAAAATGATAAATTAAATCTTGAAGTTGTGTGTGGTTTTGGTAAGGGATTTTGGACCGATGAGGATGATGTCAGATTTTATTACAATTTAGTTTTAGGAAGTGGGCTTGCATCCATGTTTTGGTTTCAGTGAGGCAGTTGATCAGACTGGAGTAAATTGTAGTGGTGTTGGATGTAGTAGAGACGTAGATCTGGACACCATTGGCGTAACAGTGGAAGTGGAGACCATGCTGATGTATGATGTTACTTCATATATACATGATGATGTTACCAAGGGGGAGCATGTAAAGGGTGAACAGGGGAGGACCAAGCACCGAAACCTGGGGACAGAGGAGCGGTGAATGAGGTGCAGCTGTTGATGCTGATGGTTGTCTGTTTGTGAGACATGACTTTAGCCAGGAGAGGGCAGTGCCGGTGTTGTTGAGGGGGGATTCAGGGCAGGAGAGAAGAATGGTGTGGTTGGTTGATGGTGTCAAAAGGTGCAGTGGGGTCGAGGAGGATGAGAATGCTGAGGTGCAGTGGCGTCTGGCTCGGAAAGCCTGGTGGGGCACAGTAAACTCTGTAAGGGCAGCATCCGACTCCTCATTGAAACAAACACACAAACCTTGCTTAATGAATGAAACCACAAACACACGTTAACGTAACGCGGTGCAGGAGTTGGCGGAAGTGGAGACAGAGATATGAGTGACATCATCAGTAAGGGCATATCACCTTGTTATACAGCATCGTATTACAAATCCAGAGTTGCCAAGCAGCAGGAGTTAAACCAAGCAGCAGGGGTTCAACTGGGATTTGTTATGTGGGGGTTTCTGTGGCTCCAGGGTTGCCATGGGTGCACGTGTGTGCGCACAGACTACAAAACCTGATTGACAGCATTTGGCAAACTGTAAATAAGCTGTGAGACAACCATCCACCCATTATCCAAGCCGCTTATCCGAATTCGGGGTCGCGGGGATGCTGGACCCTATCCCAGCAGTCATTGGGCGGCAGGCGGGGAGACACCCTGGACAGGCCGCCAGGCCATCCCCCCCCCCCCCACACACACACACACGCACACACACACACAGGGACAATTTAGTACTACCGATCCACCTGACATACACGTCTTTGGACTGGAGCACCCGTGGAGGGGTGAGACAACCCTCTGCTCTAAACACTAAAACGCTAATCAGAGTCATTGTAGATACTGTTGGCAGTACACAAAACTGCAGATGATGACAATAAACTGTTTCTGTAAGTGCACTCTTCCGTATATCTATTGTAACCGGTTATTTTCTTGCCCGGTGCGGGATTCGATACGGGGTGTACTGCACCACTAGGCGACATCACTAACCGCTCGACTAAAGGGTCAGACCTTATTAGTAGTTTACAGTCGTCACCCTCTCCCGGAAGCGCGCCCTCGCGCTTTGTTCTTCCCGCGCTCCGAAGACACTTCTGAGGATCTGCACACTTCCGGATCCCACCGCTGCCACCAGTGTAACCGGTTATTTTCTTGCCCGGTGCGGGATTCGATACGAGGTGTACTGCATCACAAGGCGACATCACTAACCGCTCGGCTAAAGGGTCAGACCCGTTACGTAGGGACTAACGGGTCTTATTACTAGTTTACACAAATATACGCAGGCTGACTGCCAACACCTTTTCGAAGTTCCAAACCTTTCAATGACTGTTGGCTACCAAAAGGTTGGAGGTAACCTGCCACAAACTATCTTGCATTAGCATCATTTTGTAAAATCCAAACATTGTTTAAGCAGATCATCAGAAAAATTCACATTCTGATATTAAACCTGACAGCTTCCCACCTATTTCTCTCCCTATCTTGCCATCCACTTATGCCACATACTGGCCTCCTGCCTAACCTGATTAACGTGCTGGATCATATCAATTTACAGTCATAAACGTATTCATTCATTCATCATCAGCCGCTTCTCCGGGGTTGGGTCGCGGTGACAGCAAGCTGTTGTTCGTCCGTCGCAGCAACGAGGTCACGAGGACCATCTAGTCATCCTGTAGGGGCCGAATTCTGTGGGCGCGAAGATGGCTGGTTAACAGCAAGCTAAGATGGCTGACAGCAAGCTAAGTAGGGCACTCCAGGCATCCATCTCCCCAGCAACGCCCTCCAGATCCTCCTGGGGGATCCCAAGGCGTTCCCAGGCCAGATTGGACACGTAGTCCCTCCAGCGAGTTCTGGGTCTGCAAAGAAAGGAGTCCAGGAGGCATCCTAACCAGATGCCCTAACCACCTCAACTGGCTCCTTTCGATGCGAAGGAGCAGCGGCTCTACTCCGAGCTCCCTCCGGATATCCGAGCTCCTCACCCTATCTCTAAGGCTGAGCCCAGACACCCTACGAAGGAAACTCATTTTCTCTACTTGTTGATCACCTTGTTAGCTAGCTAATGTTATGTAGCGTGGACGAAATTTTCAGTACAGATGTTCTATATATTTGCTACAACATTGTAACGTGCATGGATAAATAGACACGTTAGCCCTTGGCTAAAGGGTCGGAACCTTTAGTCGACTGGTTAACGTTGCCGCCCGTGGTGCGGGAGCCACAGGTTCGCGTCCCGGCTGTGGCGGTTCCCGCGGCTGCCCCCCCGAATTCGCTGCATTGCCCCCTTCCTTCGGCGACTACGTTAACCAGTCGACTAAAGGGTCTGACCCGTTAGCCAAGGGCTAACGTGTCTACTTCTCCATGCACGTTACACTACCCCCCCCCCGCCCCTTCGGGAAGCGTGTCCGCGCGCATCCCACTTCTGACACCAAAGTAGCGAACTCAGGGGGCAACCACAGGAACCAGGGTCCGAAATTAACTTTTTGGCTTACCGGCCAAGAGGACTGGTAGATGAAAAAAAATCTACCGGCCAAGCATATTTTTTACAGGCCATAATAATTAGTAGCCTTTTTTTGTGCCATTGATATGTGCTTTTAAAAATGTGACAAGAGCAGATTTGAAGCAAAAATATTTTTATGTAAAATTAGTCAATGGTTAGACGATAAAATGTTACAAGTATGATTTCGTGTTTTATTTGCAGTATTATTATAACTACTGGAGTGCTCCACATGGCCATCCCTAGTCCCAGACTACTTCTCATTCTACAGCAGCCACGCTCTTTGCACCGTCCATGAAGTCTGGCCTCCTGCTCCTGACAAAGTCTTGGTGCCGCAGATCAGCAGCACTGGTTGGGTCATACTCCCTGATCTCGGGAGATGACGGCTGCACCATCAGTAGATCCGAGAGTGTGTCTGAGTTGAGGTTGGACCGCCAATCAGTTTTAACCTGTTTCATAGAGTTGAAGCTAGCACACAGCTAACGTTAGTGCAAACTAGGTGTCACATACTAGTGCTAGCTGGCTAACGTTAGCTACAGCCAGCACTTTGTTTACGCTGTATAAGGATATTTTGAGATGACAACTAAATTCACTTACTCGCACAGCCATTCGAAGTGGGAGAGTGGTCTGGCCTTCTTGCCCATGGCATGCACAGTCCTAAACCTGTTCTGCATTCTCGTGCTGGTCTGCTCGGACATGGCTCTTAGCGCCTTTACGGAGGATGTTGCGAGGACAGGCTCTGATTGAGCCCGAGAGGCCTTCGTACAGGTAATGTGGCATCTGGAGGTCTCACGTTCCCAGATGTTGTCTACCTTCATTATCTTGTTACCGATGACTAATTAATTGCTGTGGTTTTTTGGCCTCCTGGTGACAGACGGAGCAACTCATTATCACGGCCTGTGCGTTATACTCCAGCCAGCCTCTCGCACCTCCTTTATCGCCATACCTCCACTTTTCACTAAGCTTTCTTTTTTCGGTTTGGTGGTGATGGTGGCTTCTTCCTCCTCTTCGGGGCATGGTTGTCTTTTTGATGGTGGTTTTGCGTATGCACCTCAGGGCGCATACGTTTCCGATGGCCTTACAGTCGCCCCATCCCACTTCTGACACCAATGTAGCGAATTCGGGGGCCAGTCCGAGATACCGTCGCCACAGCCGGGACGCGAACCCGTATCTCCTGCACCGCAAGCGACAACGTTAACCAGTCGACTAAAGGGTCCGACCCGCGAGCCAGCGTGTCTACTTATCCATGCACGTTACAATATATATCTATATGTATATATAGTAGCGAATTCGGCGAATAACGCAACCACAGGAACTGCCGCGGCCGGGAAGCGAACCCGTATCGCCCGCACCGCAGGAGGCATCGCTAACCGCTCGACTAAAGGGTCAGACCCGCCAACCAGCGGCCAGCGTGTCTACTAATGCACGTTACACTATATACATGATTTTGTTTGTTTTTGCTGAATCCCTCCATTTTTATAACTGTGTCAGACTTTCGTTTGTAACCCCTGGCGCTGTATATTTGTTTGTTTGTTATTCCTTTTACTGTTATGTGTATTTTGTATTTCTGATATTGAAGAAAAAAAATGAAAGGGGGCCACCAAGTACTTCCAGCAGCAGGTGCTGTCTCCATTGTACCGCTGTGTTTGTGGGGGGGGGGGCACCGGGGGGGGGGGGGGCACCAGACTGCTCGTTACACTTTATCGTTCGTCCAGCATCACGTGGACACCCATGAGAGAAAGAATGAGAAGGTTTACCACGCGTGCCTTCACAGAGCAGTGTTTTATTTGTGTTTCTCCCCCGACAACAGCAAGACATTTTGAGGGAAGGACCGCTGGTCACCTCATTCATCATGTAAGACTTCACATATCAAAATACATTTTACTCAAGCGTAAAATGTTCTCATTTGTCCCATTATAAAAATAGTCTCATCGGATTTCTATTGTGTGACAAGCCCTTATAATTTAAACGTTTAACCCACGTGTCAAGACAGACGTGTCTCTTCCATACATCCATGTTTCTGAGTATTTCATTCTGTCGATTTTCTGTAAACAGAAAACAATATAAAGACAAAAGTTAAATTCACACATCTCTAAAATCGATTTTTTTAATTCATAATTTAAAAAGTAGTCATTTTGTAAATTCTGCACAGCGACCTTTTTTTTTCAGAAACAGCAAACACTGAGACAAAGCTAGCGGCATCCCACTGTGGCCGTGATCGCAACCATTTCGGATCTTTAAGCCAAATATCACAACACGCGCTAGTCAAGAATGGCAACATTTCTTTACTTATCCAGAAAAAAAGCAGGAGAACCCCCCCCCCCCCCAACAGTTCAGAGGTAAATATTTTGAGGTATGACTCTATTTTATTTATTTATTTGCCCCCCCCCCTCCTTTTTCTCCCAAATTGTATTTGGCCAAATACCCCACTTTTCCCGAGCCGTCCCGGTCGCTGCTCAGCGCCCCCTGCCGACCACGTGCCTCCTCCGCTACACGAGGAGTCGCCAGCCGCTGCTTTTCACCTGACAGTGAGGAGTTTCACCAGGGGGACGTGGCACGTGGGGGGGGTCACGCTATCCCCCCTCCCCCCTGAACAGGCGCCCCGACCGACCAGAGGAGGCGCTAGTGCAGCGACCAGGACACATACCCACATCCAGCTTCCCACCCCGCAGACACGGCCAATTGTGACTGTAGGGACGCCCGACCAAGCCGGAGGTAACACGGGGATTCGAACTGGCGACCCCCGTGTTGGTAGGCAACGGAATAGCCCGCCACGCCACCCGGACACCCGGGGTATCCGTGTTAACTTATTAATAGATAATGTATAACAGCAGAGTTGAATTCAGAAATCAGTAAACACATGGAACACCAAAGCCTTTGCGTTATCACCATAGAAAATGTGTAAGTCCTCGTGTCCGGAAGGTCCGGGAGCTCCCGGTCCGGAACCTGATGGACCCTGTAGGAAACTCCTTGGTGCCTTACAGGCTGCTGACAAGCAAACAGAGGATCCTGTGTTGAGTTGGTTAAACGTCAAAAAATATCGTCTCTCTCTCGTCATTTTGAATTAGAAGACCACCATCCGCCTCTGCAGGCCTGCTGTACGTGTACGGTGTGTTTTCAGATTCACGGCTCATGTTAACATGAACATTTCTCACAAACATTTCACCTGAGTTTTTTTTAACACGAAACTTACATGAAGTATTTTTGGTGAATTAATAGGCCTCTCGCATGTGGAAACCCTCGGTGTGACAGAGGGCATTCACTTCATTTTGTATTAGGTTACTAGGAGTCCATATAGAAAGTATTTAATCTCACTGAGCACTTTTACATTTAATTGTGACTGATGAATGTCAGCTGGTGATTTTAAACAATACATCACAATGTCCCATCAGTAACGACCTGGTGATTAGGTGTAACGTCATGGATAGATACTTCGCATTCAAAAGAATGATCAGAGATAACAGCAACATCTTATCCTGACATATTTGATTGCAAATACCTCAAGCAAATACAAATACCGTCAACTTTGAGTTTGATAAATATACAAATGAATAATCTCATTATGTAACATAATAATAAAAAAAATTCCTTCGATTTCAGTCCAACTTAAAGAAATGATAACAACAACACTACGTGGCCAAAAGTATGTGGACAACCGAACATCACACATGTGCTTGTTGAACACCTCATTCCAAGTCCATGTGCATTAATATAGAATTGGTCCCCTCTGGTTTTCCACTAGATTTTGGACCATGGCTGCAAGGATTCACTCCCATTCAGCTACAAGACCATCAGTGAGGTTGGGTACTGATGTTGGGGAGAAGGCCGGGCTCACAGTTGGCATCCCAGTTCATCCCAAAGGTGTTGGATGGGGTTGAGGTCAGGGCTCTGTGCAGGCCAGTCAAGTTCTTCCACACCAAAGTGGGCAACCACGTCTTTATGGACCTCAGTTTGTGCACAGGGGCACTGTCATGCTGAAACAGGAAAGGCCTTTCCCCAAAGTGTTGTCACAATGTTGGAAGCATACAGTTCTCAAGAATGTCGTGGTGTGCAGTAGCATTAGGATTTCCCTTCACTGGAACTAAGGGACCTAGCCTAAGTCACGAAAAAAAAACCCTGAAGATTATTCCTCCTCCACCAAACATTACAGTTGGCACTATGCATTCGGGCAGGTAGCGTTCTCCTGGCATCCACCAAACTCAGGTTGATCCATCAGGCTGCCAGATAGTGAAGTGTGATTCATCACTCCAGAGAACATTTCTGCTGCTCCAGAGTCCAATGGCAGTGTACTTTACACTCCCAGCTGATGCTTGGCATTGCACATGGTGATCTCAGGCTTGTGCGCAGCTGCATGGCCATGGAAACCCATTTCATGAAGCTCCCGAACAGCACTTGTGCAGGTGTTGCTTCCAGAGGCAGTTTGGAACTTGGTAGTTGAGTGTTGCAACCAAGGACAGATGATTTTTTACACGCTACACTTCAGCACTCAGCGGTCCTGTTCTGTGGTCTTGTGTGGCCTACTGCTTCATGACTGAGTTGTTGTTACTCCTAGACATTTCTATTTCACAATAACACATTTACCGCTGACCGGGGCAGATCTACCAGGGCAGAAATTTGACCAGCTGACTAACTTGTTGGAAAGGTGGCTTCCTATGATATTGCCACGTTTAAAGTCAGTGAGCTCTTCAGTATGACCCATTCTATCAGTGTTTGTCTATAGAGACTGCATGGCTGTATGCTTTATTGTATGCATCTACCAGCAAAGGATGTGTCTGAAATAGTCAAATCCACCCATTAGAAGGGGTGTCCATATACTTTTGGCCATATAGTGTATGTAAAATATACAGTATTTATTGTACATGCTCTAATTTCTGCTACAAGAATATGTCAGTGGCAACATCATTGACAAGCTTGTTACAAAGCTTAATGAGGTCTGGGAACAACCATAGAAAAGGCAAGTAATGGTCCACATGTGGTCATTATATCAAAAATATATACTATACAGGGGTCCGCGGTGGCGTAGCGGTCTAAGCATCGGCTTTGGGTCGATATAGTTTCCCACCGGGGACCGGGGTTCGCGCCCCGGTCTCGTCAGATCCTACTATGACCGGACTCGACGAAACAGCAATAATTGGCAACGCTGTCTTCGGGAGGGAGTCGGCTTGTGTTCGTCACATGAATGCGTCTCTGGGTGTGTCCGAAAAAGCAGTGGTTCGGCCTGGATTCGCCTTGTGGCGAGGTGTTTCCTTCGAGACTGCTGGCCGGAGAGACGCAGTTGGCGAACACATGCAGTACGAGGGTGGGTGTTTGAACTAAAAATAGGGATCGATTGGCCACTAAATTGGGGGAAAAATCAGAAATAAAATATATATATATATATATATATATATATATATACTATACAAATAGCAAGTTAATAGGCATTTAAAAATAGGCGTTTTATTTGAAAAGACAAAAGAAATTAGTTTGTTTGCTTCAATTTTGTTGTCTTTCAGGGAAAGTTTCAGCCCTTTTTTAGTCTTAATAATTGAATATATTCAAACACATCTGTCACATAGTCTCAGAAAACAGCTATAATGCAGCTACAGTATGATATAGGAGAACAGTCATTTTCCATGATTCAGCCATGAACGACAAGCACAGAGCCACATTCACTGGATTAAAGTCGACACATTTCCAGTTCTGGCCTGGCAACTGTAAACGGAGATCAGGCAAGCTTCAGTGCAGCACCATTTTGTTAAAGGAAACTATTATATTATAACTGGTTATTTTCTCGCCCGGTGCGGGATTCGAAACGGGGTGTTCTGCACCACAAGGCGACATCACTAACCGCTCGGCTAAAGGGTCAGACCCGTTAGCTAGGGACTAACGTGTCTTATTAGTAGTTTACAGTCGTCACCCTCCCCGGAAGCGCGCCCTCGCGCTTGTTCTTCCCGCGCTCCGAAGAGACTTCTGAGGATCTGCACACTTCCGGATCCCACCGCTGCCACCAATGTAACCGGTTATTTTCTTGCCCAGTGCGGGATTCCATACGGGGTGTACTGCACCACAAGGCGACGTCACTAACCACTCGGCTAAAGGGTCAGACCCGTTAGCTAGGGACTAACGTGTCTTATTAGTAGTTTACAATATCATTATCTTCTAATAGGAAACAAATGAAATATCAGCCTCACTGCCTTTCTGCCTCCGAGAAGGTGATTATAATGGCATGTTTGCTGAGGTAAACCTGTAGAGGTGCGTTTTAATCGAACGCGAAGCGAAATTTACGAGCAACGCGGACGCATCAATTGCAGCGAAACTGCGGCTGACGCGAAATGGGTAAAATGAGCGTTGACTAAATGTTGAACTCGAGCAAAAGATGTCGCCTAGTGAAAGCCAATCACCTTCAAGTAGGGCTAGAAGCCACGCCCTCTTTACAGAAATCTCTCCCGCTAAGATGGAGGGCAAGCTGATTGTGGTGGTGTGCGCTTTGCCCGAATTGTACGATACTACATTAACAGCCTACCGGGACAAACTGAGACAGGAGAGGGCGTGGCGGAAGGTCAGAGAGACCGTTGGAGAGCCTGGTGAGTGATTTGTTCAAAGAAAAACGTGAAACATAAGCTGTCTTCTTGTGTCTTGCAAACTTGCTAGCAACGTTGGTGTAATCAAAAATGCTTACTGTGACGTGGCATGAAATTTGCTTGTTCGTTTTCCAGTCAAGTGACCAAACCCGCACGGGGAAAGTGAAGCAAAATTTCGCTTTGCATTCAGGTTAAAATGCAGCTTAAAAATGGGCTGTTGACATTTTGATATAACAAACATGTTGCAGACAGTTTGTTTGAGATGTTTTCTGGATTTAAGTACTAGATGTGTTTTCAGTGCATCATCTATCTGGGTGTTGCTGTGTGACTCAGCTATGTTGCCTATCCAGACACCCAGCTGTGTGTTGTAGGCTTCACCCTCTGTGGAAATCCCTGAGGGCCAGTTATGGGCTCAAAATTGAAGTCCAGCGCATCTCCGTCCATAAGGGTGTCATGGAGGACAGTCTCCAAATCACAGTCAAAGCTCTCAATGGACATGTTGTCCAGGTCACTGGGCAGTCTCTCCTGGTGGGGACCACAGAAGTAGGCTTGGCTGTGTTCCCTGTGCCCGCTGGTGCCACCATAGCTTGCTGGAACATTACCAGCATGTGCTAAGTGGCCATGATGTGGCTGCATGCATGTCCTCAGACGAATCATTGGAGATGGACTCCCTGCAGAATTATGGCTAGCCAGGGAGATCATGTTACAGCTATTCATGTCCAATGAGGCGGAGGGGCCCTGGCTATGTATGGGGTGTGAATGTACATGTGGACTTTGAGGATTTGACTTTTTCATTCTTTCCTGTACCCCGAGCTGGCCTAGGTTACTGTAAATGGAAAGTAGGCAACCTCCCTTCCCAGCTTGAGACACCACTGACTCCATGGAGGGTGTCATGTTCCTACTGGGGTCTGTATCTGAGGTAAGCAGCTCCTTGAGGAGTCCTGCAGGATAGTTATATGGATTCTGACAAGATCTGAAGCCTGGCTTGCAATCTGAAATAGTCTGCATTGGGATGGAGGACGGGGAATTCATCCCCAGCTGGCCATACAAACACTTATGGAGGTCCTGCTGCTGCTGGGAGGCCATGCTGGTCGGAGTGTAGAGACTATTTTGAAGCAAAGCAGAGGTTGAAGAGTGGGCAGAGTCTGACGCCAGCTGGGCATTCTTCGGAGGCAGCAAATTCAGGTTATCCAACAGACCCTCCATTGCTCTCTCTGAGCCATGTTGGCCAATGCATCCCGCCAGCTCTGAAAGGCTTGGTAGAGTGGGTGTTATCTTGGTTCCTGCCCCTCCGGGGTACACCATGTGGACATCAGCTTCCGCCATGTCATCCTGCTCAGGCAAGAAAGGGGAATGGTGACCACTGAGGGTGCTGGCATCAGAGCTGGCTCGTGTCCTAAAGGTGCTCCATGCTTCAAAGTCATCGTTACTGTGGGAATTGGAGCTTCCCAGCCACTTAGAGTACTGGGAACCCAGGCTGTCTGCTGCTCCGTCCACCCCTTCCTGAAGGGCCAGCTGTGGACAGAGGGACAAAAACAGCTAAAGCTCAACTGCCATAACATCAAGTGTATATTACAAAGGTATACTAAAACACAGAGAAGCCCTCCTGTGGCCAAAACCCCCATGGATACTAATGTCAGTTGAAACCATGAGGAGCTGTGCAGATTTTATAACCTCAAAGGATGAGAAACCCCCATTTGAAGTCCAATGTATAGTTCAAATGGTGCAAGAGTGTAAAATAAGGTCTATTTATTTTTTAATAATGACGTTTTGGCCTTAACAGTTTTTCATCTGCTTGCAGTGCTAAGCATATTGGTATAATATTATAAAGAAAGAACATGGTACTTTTTTCTTTGTCACCCTTCCTCGGCTCTTGGCAAACTTGCTGGTATTGTCCATGGAGGCAGCTCTGCGTCGAGGGGACTTGCCGTTCTTTCCACCCTCTGGGTTCAGCATCCACCAGGAGCTTTTCCCCGTCCCCTCATTCTGCATGCGCATAAAACGGCTGTGCAGGGACAAGTTGTGTCTGATGGAATTCTGAAAGGACAAAAGAATAAATCACTTCATTTTAGAAATTATGATTATATTTGAAATAATAATGATAGATTAGAGGGCGTTGGAGTGAATTCAATTATATGTTCTTTCTCCCATTACCAGATCATTATATTCCTGTGCCCCCGGGATGTTGTAGGATAATACAAAATGACAGATGCCTGTAAGTAAATGATTTACTTCTTCCAAAGTCAGCCTTAAACATTTAAAAGTACTGAAAGAGTAAAGTGTAAACTGTGAAATCCCACTCATGCAAAAAAAACTCCCACATGCAAACGCAAGACAGCCTGCTCCATGGGGGTAAACTGGCAGGGTATACTGGGGTAGAAGATTAAGTCGTTTAGCAATTTTTGTAAGCATAAAAGAAATGGGGGGTGATTTCTAAATCACATGAAGGAAAATGGGACGGTTACAGTTTTTTTTCAATATATTGTGACAAAATTCCTGACGGTTATCATACCCTGTCAAAATTTAATAACCTCATTTACCGCAATTGTGCTATGTTGCCAGCTGAACGTGCTACATGGACTAGCTAGTTTTTCCAAAACAATAGCTGAAGCCAGGAGATGATAGCGCTGCTCAGATTTTTCACCCGTCCGAGAAGAAAAGGTCTGAAGTCTTGGCATAATTTGGTTATTTTAAAAAAAAATCTGATGGGAACCTCATAGAAGATGACTACCCAACCTGCTGAACATGCAAGAGAAAGTTACTGCAAGGGGATCGAACACTTCCGACATGACTACCCATCTCCACAAACATCACTCTTCGCTTGACAGCGAGTGCAAGGTAAGTTAACTTTTAATGTTACTTCATGCGCGTGAGGACTTCAGAATGGAGAAATTACAGTTTGTCCATCTAACTTGATGACGGTTTGTCAATGTATATTAAACTGAAACTTTAAATACTACTATTACTACTACTACTACTACTACTACAACTACTTTTGGCTGCTCCCATTAGGGGTCACCACAGCGGATCATCCGTTTCCATGTCTTCTTGTCCTCTGCATCTTCCTCTGTCACACCAGCCACCTGCATGTCCTCCCTCACCACATCCATAAACCTCCTCTTTGGCCTTCCTCTTCTCCTCTTCCCTGGCAGCTCCATATTCAGCATCCTTCTCCCAATATACCCAGCATCTCTCCTCCACACATGTCCAAATCATCTCAATCTTGTCTCTCTTGCTTTGTCTCCAAACCGTCCAACCTGAGCTGTCCCTCTAATATACTCGTTCCTAATCCTGTCCTTCTTCATCACTCCCAGTGAAAATCTTATCATCTTCAACTCTGCCACCTCCAGCTCCACCTCCTCTCTTTTCATCAGTGCCACTGTCTCCAAACCATATAACATAGCTGGTCTCACAACCATCTTGTAAACCTTCCCTTTAACGCTTGCTGGTACCCTTCTGTCACAAATCACTCCTGACACTCTTCTCCACCCACTCCAACCTGCCTGCACTCTCTTCTTCACCTCTCTTCTGCACTCCCCGTTACTTTGGACAGTTGACCCCAAGTACCTTCGTCACCTCTACTCCTTGCATCCTAACCATTCCACTGTCCTCCCTCTTGTTCATGCATAGGTATTCTGTCTTGCTCCTACTGACTTTCATCCCTCTTCTCTCCAGTGCATACCTCCACCTCTCCAGGCTCTCCTCAACCTGCACCCTACTCTTGCTACACATCAATGTCACCTGCGAACGTCAGAGTCAAGACAATTTTATTTGTATAGCCCGATATCACAAATTACAAATTTGCCTCAAGGGCAACACAATAGCAACACAACACCCTGTCCTCGCATTGGTTAAGGAGCAACGCCCTAAAACAAAACATTTAACGAGTAGAAAAAATAGAATGAAACCTCAGGGAGAGCAACAGAGGAAGGATCTCTCTCCCAAGACAGACAATGTGCAATGGATGTTGTGTTTACACAATTTACAGAATACAACATTGAAAGAGCATAACAATTATAATGGGATTATAAAATATATGAAGAATATGATGAAGAGGATGTCAAGCAGGGGTGGGACGGTGGCGCAGTGGTTAGCGCAGTCGCCTCACAGCAAGAAGGTCCTGGATTCGAGCCCCGCGGGGGGTAGTCCAACCTTGGGGGTGGTCCCGGGTTGTCCTGTGTGGAGTTTACATGTTCGCCCCGTGTCTGTGTGGGTTTCCTCCGGGGGTCCGGTTTCCTCCCACAGTCCAAAGACATGTAGGTCAGGTGAATCAGCCATACTAAATTGTCCCTAGATATGAATGTGTGTGTGTGTGTGTGTGTGTGTGTGTGTGTGTGTGTGTGTGTGTGTGTGTGTGTGTTAGTGTGTTATAGTGTGGCGGCCTGTCCAGGGTGTCTCCCCGCCTGCCGCCCAATGACTGCTGGGATAGGCTCCAGCATCCCCGCGACATCCCCTGAGAGCAGGATAAGTGGTTCGGAAAATTGATGGCTGGATGGATGGATGCCAAGCAGTGTCCAGACACCACTGGAACAGCTCAGGACCCAAGCCACGTGACTAGCGTCACCAAGTTAAAAAAAAAAATTAATCCCACATCTTAGTGAGAGAAGGGTGTAACATTAAAACAGGATAACACAATTATATGGATTCGGATTTATTGGAATTACCATATAATTACAATAATATAATTATAAATTAATATAATTAATCAGTGATTCAAGTAGATTTATATATATATATATGATTGCTTTTGGCATGAAACAGGCTTGTACTGTCTCAAAGATTTTACTTGAATCGCTGGAGTATTTTCCTTATTTGTTGAGCACTTTTCCTACCGTTGAGTGTTTCTTTTAACAGTTATATAATATTATTATATAAAATCATATATATACTATATTTATATATTTAATATGATTACATTATTTATATAATTATGTTATAATTATATAAAATAATATACAATTGATGTATAATATAAATCATAATAATATTTGAATTATTATATTATTATACAGAATATATGGACCAGAGGAGGATGCCAGCAAGGAAAGAGACATTCCCGGGAGAAAGTTGCAATCTCCATGTCTGCGGGAGCATTGTGAGAACAACAAAGTGCGAGAGGATCCAGTAATGAAGGATTTCAAGACGAGCCTGGCAGAAAACTTCAAGGAATGATATGAAGGTTCTCCTAAACTCTCGGGTGACATCCTGCTCTTCCTGAGACAGCCGTTCTCTGTTTCGGCTGATGGCCAGTGGACTGCAGAGGCCAAAAGGCTGGTGCCCTCCATAGATGAGGCGACTCTTCAGATGGAGGTCTTGGAGATGGGCATATCTGATTTGCTCAAAGCACAACACAAGGGTGTTGGGGTGAGTGACTTTTGGATCGACGTGGTTCCCCAAGCTCGATTCAAAAACACGAGAGCTTTGCTGCTCACTATTTTCCCTCCACACACATACGAGAGTCATCGTTTTCTTCAATGAACTCGATCAAGAACCAGGAAAGAAACAAGACTGTCCAATGCACATCACACATCTTGGCCAGAGCCTCAGGATTGCTACAACAGAACACAGACCCGACATCAGAAGGACTGCATCATCCCGTCGCTCTCTCTTCTCTCACTGGTTGGTGAACAAACATCCATTTATTTTTGTCCATTTGTCCATAATCAAATGGTTGGGTTTGGACTTATTTACATTTGTGTGTGTGTGTGTGTGAGACCCTCAACACAGGCTTTGAGAACCCCAGGCCTAAATTATTACAACTACCACTACTCCTACAACTACCACTACTAAACCTCAGCAGGTAATGCAAGTTTAGTTCACTCTATTCTAGTTTTTTTTTTATCTTACAATTCTGAGTACAGGAAGTCCCCGGGTTACGAACGCACGATTTACGTACACCCAATGGTTCCTACTGTAACCGGTTATTTTCTTGCCTGGTGCGGGATTCGATACGAGGTGTACTGCACCACCCACAAGGCGACGTCACTAGCCGCTCGGCTAAAGGGTCAGAGCCGTTAGCTAGGGACTAACGTGTCTTATTAGTAGTTTACAGTACTAACAAACGGATGGATTACTTTGCGCGACGCTCCAAGCACTGCGCGTTTTAGGCGGGTTGTCGGCCCGAGGGAGAACAGCGCCACGCCGTCGTCGCCATTTTAAGTCGGATCGCGTGAACAATGTGTGCGTTGTGTTTCGACTTAAAATGGCCATGCATTCACCCTTGTAATCATGGCTTCAGAGCCTAATGCAACTATTCTGAGTATAGTCGTATGTGATAGGGTTAGTATCAGGCAAAGCTTCCGGCATTGTAGCCAATCAGAGTGAGGCTCTCTAACACGCCGAGGGGAAGAGACGAAAAAAAAAAAGAAAAACAAGAAGAGGCGGCGTGCGAGAGCTTTGCGGCTGTGTGTGGGTCGCTGAACAAAATGTTTTTCTAATAGAAAAAAATTACGAAATCTAGAGAGAGAGGCGGACACGTACTGTACGTGGAGCGAATGTGTTACCGTCTGCCAGAATCCTGTGGGACGAATTCGTGTTTCCTGGGGTGCGTCGGAGAAGGTGTCCTGCTTGGAGGCTGCTAGTGACCATCAGCTAGCATGAATCCCCCCGACTAGCGGTGGAGTGTTTGAAATGGTCCCGGACCGAGGACGGGGAAGTCGGTGCTTCGTCGGTGCCGTGAGTTTCAGAGGAACATTTGCCATTGTTGTAGTGTGCATGAGGCACGAAGAGGGTTCTAGACAGACAATAGTAGACATTAGTGTTTAGTGATTGGACTCTCTCCAGCGCTAGCTTAGTACCGTACTGGATTAGCCTATAGTGCTGTAAACTACTAATAAGACACGTTAGCCTCTAGCTAACGGGTCTGACCCTTTAGCCGAGCGGTTAGTGATGTCGCCTTGTGGTGCAGTACACCCCCTATTGAATCCCGCACCGGGCCAGAAAATAACCGGTTACATTGGTGGCAGCGGTGGGATCCGGAAGTGTGCAGATCCTCAGAAGTCTCTTCGGAGCGCGGGAAGAACAAGCGCGAGGGCGCGCTTCCGGGGAGGGTGACGACTGTAAACTACTAATAAGACACGTTAGTCCCTAGCTAACGGGTCTGACCCGTTAGCCGAGCGGCTAGTGATGTCGCCTTGTGGTGCAGTACACCCCGTATGGAATCCCGCACCGGGCAAGAAAATAACCGGTTACACTAACGTTAGTCTATTTGTCAGCGGAGCTAGCTAGCTCACTGGTCGCGGTGGCTCGTTAATTCTGGGACTGCGCGCGTTCGGATGAGCTGTTGGATGCTGAGAAGACTCGGAGGACAGTCGTGTTTTTTAGTTTTGTGGCGGGAGATTTGCTGCCTGAGTGAAAGTTATTTCAAGAGCAGTGTGAACATTGAACGCGTCGCATTGCTGTTGGCGCCATCTGACTCCTACAGCGAGTCACGTAGACTACACGCACGTCACGTGGTTTGCCCTGCCATACAGGCGTCTCTCCAGAGGCTCATCTCGTGCCCAGGATTCATCAGACTGGTATTTGTGTCAATTTCGTTATTACTCATTACTAGACTGTGTTAGAAAAAACCCCGAACTGAACCGTTTATGTTTGAACATTCATTGGTTTTGATACTCAACATTTAGAGTGAGTTTCTCATTTGAGGTTGTGTTGATATTGTACATGCCAAGACATACTGTGTATACAAAGAAAGTCAAACTATGTTTTTTTGTATTTTATTTTTTTTACTATTGTCATCCTATAGTATTACATTCATATAATACTAAACTGCTGTTGCCTATTGATTCACCTTTACTGTGTTTGGAGTTTAGGGCTTATTACAATACTTACCCGAGGGTTTATAAGTATTTTGGAGTTGTGTACTTACCTTGGAGTAGGGGCGTCTCAACTGTCCTGTTAGTTCTGGGGGGGGGTTATGCTGAGTTGGACCCATAGCACAGCATGCACTCTACACGTCAGGGATCGCTGTGTCAAATACCTTAGCGTGAAGCCCACCTCATGATATCTTATAGGGTGTAACGTACTAACCACTCTGTTCAGCAGGATAGGCATCCACATACTTACCCAGGTAGGTACTGAGACTAATTGCATTGGGAAAGGGGACCCAGATCCCTTCATTAACCTAATCTTTCAAGGTAAATAAGTACTATTACTACCCCTACAAGGCGTGGTTTATAATGCCCACTACACAAGGGATGGTGATGCAGAGAGAGGTGAAGCGCTCTTATCGTTTTTTCACTTACCCGGGAAGGCGAGCCCCAAGCTGGCTGTCGTTTCTGGCGTCAAACGGCCGACCACTGCCGGTCGCGACCCGCTCCCGGGACAGTGGCAGGTCGGGAGTTTGAAATGTAAGAAATGTTTCTTTTACGGGTTTTTTTTATAACTATACACACATTCTCTCTCTCAATTATAAATACTGTACTGTAGTTAGATTTATTATTATTACTGCGTTATTATATTTATGATGTTTTAGGTAATATATATATACTACATACTGAGACAAACATTTGACTAATTGATGCTAGATGTGAACTGTACGCAAGGCTTAGCGTTTTCAGTTTTTATTTTTCAAAGCATGCCGCATTCCGCCACAAGAGGACACTGTTACATAACCTCACACGAACAGGAACAACTTTTGGATCCGTGGAAACATAAAATACGGGGGGAAAATCAAGTTTAAACCGATCTGCTCCTTTTAAGAAATCTGGGTATTTTTCCATGAAAATCTGTAAAAACCGAAAACGCTGAGCCTCGACTGTACATAACTGTTACGACTTACATACAAATTCGACATAAGAACAGACTCAAAAACGGAACTCGTTCGTAACCCGGGGACTTCCTGTAATTTTATCATAGCAGGTAGCACGTCCATAGAGAGTAAATGGCACACTGATTGGGTGGACTATTTAGCAATATGCAAGGTAGCAACATCCCATGAAATTGCTGGGAAGGAACGGGAGTTATGATGTACTGCACAACGATAAACTTGGGAGGTGAAAATAAATGGTTGGAAAGGCCTTTTTAGCATGTTCTGTACAAGTCTGTTGTCTACAAGTCTCCATACTGTATCTCATGAATTAACTATGAGTGTGAGATAGCACTTGGGAATGTAAGCGTAAGTGCAAAGCACAGGTCAAACTGCAGAGTAATTTATTTAAAAGTCTTGGTGATCTTCCACCATAGAAGTTCAACAGAGTAAGACCACAACCCAGCCCAAAACCCAGAGAACATCCTTTTCTGAGATGGGACGTTGTCTTCTGTCACCGGTTTGTTCAGAACAATAAAAAGAGGGGAGGGTTCTAAAAGCTCTAAAAGCTGGCACTTTGATCTATCTTCATTGCGGGTCCTACGTGTGCATTTGCACTCCACCTAGTTTCGTTTCTACAACCTGTTACCGGCACCTCTCCACCCAATCTCGCCCCATCAAGAAGCAAGAGCGAAAAAGAATAAAGGTGAGGACCTAAAAACGGTTTCCTTTCACAGGCATTACTGCAAAAGTCAGCTTGCTACCATACACACCTCTGTCTCAGCCGTCAATACAGATAACGTGACTTCAGTCAACTATGGGTCAGTGGAAACTCGTGTTCACATGCTGCTCTCTGTAACCACAACAAATGAACAAAACTCACTCACACTCACAGCAAGCGTGGTGTTGTACTGGCTGTGAGCAGGGAGCTTGCCCTCAGGATTAATGTCGCTACCGTGTCAAAGACATAAGAGCCCGCATTTTTGCTCTTTGCTACCAATAAAACCAATTCAGCAGCATGCACTTTGGATTAGACAAACATTTCCAAGTGAGAGTTGCATGGGTTTAACCTCTTGTACCTTTTTTAACATGTTGTGTTTGTGTCGTGTCTGCACTGTCCTTGTGCCATAAGCCTCATTACGTCCATTTTCTCCTGTTATGTCAGGGACAGATAGGCGCATCTAGTCCTTAACCCTTCTGCTAGATGATTAGTTAAATGCCTGGGAGAGCTGGTGTTGGATCGGCTGGGAGAGCGGGGCAGGCTAAGCTAACTGCTAGCCCATGCGGACCGGCAGTTCCAATAACACCAAGATAACACCGAGGGCAGTCTGGCGGCGGCCTCGCTGAGCATTGACTGTGCAGTGTTTTTGTCTGCATCTGTGTTTATGTTGTTGTGTGGAGTGCGGGGGAGGTGTGTCGAAGGTGTCTGGCTGGGAGAGCTGGCACTGGATCGGCTGAGGGAGCCTGGTCTGCTGCGTCTTGTGGGCCCAAAGACCACGGGCTCTGACAGGAGCTGCGCCCGAAGAGGAAACACCGAGGGTGGTCTGACAGCAAGTGGAAGCGGGGCAGGCTAAGCTAACTGCTAGCCCATGCAGACCGGCAGTTCTGACAGTCATCCTGGCTGGCGTTCATTCTCTGGACGGTGACATTTTTGGATTGTGTTGTTGACTGTGTTTTTAGGCTTTGTTATCTCTGGTTTTGTATGTTTTTGGTGGTGTCGTTTTTGGGAGGTTTTGGATATGTGTTTTTGTCTTTTGTGTTGCACTGCAGTGCGCTGGCAGAAACAAGATTTTATCTCTTTTGTGTAGACAAGCGCATGAATGAGATGACAACAAATTGTTCCCGAGTCCTGAAATGCTGATGAGCAAAAAGCAGGTCCAAGTGGGAAACAGAAACATATCCCAGTTTCTCTAAATATATATATATATATATATATATATATATATATATATACACACACACACATATATATATATATATATATATATATATATATATATATATATACACACAGACTGCAGCTCACTGTTGTGATGGACGCGGAGTACAGAAAAAATGCCCATAATGCAACTCAAGCCAGAAAAATAACTCCACCACGGAATTTCCCCTAAATACTCATGTGAACCCAACAGCAACTCCCTGCAGTTAGTGGAGCCAGATGTCCCTAACCACAGGATTCTACAAGGACACACACAGCATGGAGATAAAAATGCTCACATTGGACAACAATAGGCCGACTGTCTGGGTGACACTGTGAAATGTCTGTCTCGGGTTAGGCTTTCAGCAAATGGCTTACTGAGTACGCATTATCATCTTGTTTTGATTTATACAGCCATACTAGTAAGGCGTGTTGGGCTGGTAAAAGTGATCAAGTCAACCAGCAATTTATTTTGAGAATGTTTCTTCTCTTAACACTCCTGAAGAGGGGAAATCCATTGATACACGAGCAGCAGTCAGGTGCAGAAGGGATGCAAACACTGATAGCACACACCAGAATTGGGCTTGTGAAGCTCAGCTTGGGGGTGTAAAAACGGGGGGGGGGGGGTTCATAAAGTGAGAGATTCTAAGGAGAGCGAAAGGAGAGGTTACAGGGTTTGAGGAAGGGGCGGGGAGGGCGGCAGGGAGAGACGAGGATGTTTTTGCCGCGGGAGCCGGGGTCAGCGGGTTTGCCGTGTGCTGCCGAGCACGAGCTCCTCTGTGGCGCTGACAGAGACACGCATGGAGCTGCAGCATGTGGTGGTGACGGTGGGGGTGGTGCAAGACATGATGTGCCGGATTGGACCCTCCCGCTGTTTTTCAACACACCAAAACAGAGCCGTTCCTCACCCACCCCGAGTGAGACCACATCCAGAGCACACAGCCCCACCACACACACACACACACACACACCACACAGGTCGCTTGGAGAGGCGTACAAGCATGAGGCATACATGTAGTAGGCGCTGTCAGCTCAACTGCTCGCACATGCAACGCATATCTCAGATGTGTTGACTCCACCAGAACCCTTTCAGTCCTTTTTCTGCACACCAGCCACACCTCAGCTAAGCTTTGGCAGTGTACAACTGACCATGAAAACAAAGTGTGCGATCAATACATCTGTCGTGCACAATTGGCTGAGTTTGCTGGTGACATGCAAATGTCCACGTATTCAAATAAGTCTGGCAAAAGATCACGGCGTGCATGACTGGACCACAGGAGGAAGCATCCTCCATGCTCCCCTGGGAGAGACCTCACCATGGCATAGGGAGAATAGCAGGCATCCACCAGCTCACCAGGGCCAACAACTGCGCTTTACTCTTTTTTTGTATATTTATTTTCGCAATTTCCCCCGTTTTTCTCCCCAATTGTACCCGGCCAATTACCCCACTCTTCAGAGCCGTCCCGGTCGCTGCTCCACCCCCTCTGCCGATCCAGGGAGGGCTGCAGACTACCACATGCCTCCGATACATGTGGAGTCGCCAGCCACTTCTTTTCACCCGACAGTGAGGAGTTTCGCCAGGGCGACATAGCGCGTGGGAGGACCACGCTAACCCCCCCGGTTCCCCCTCCACCCTGAACAGGCGCCCCGACCGACCAGAAGATGCGCCAGTGCAGCGACCAGGACACACACCCACATCCGGCTTCCCACCCACAGACACGGCCAATTGTGTCTGTAGGGACGCACAACCAAGCCAGAGGCAACACGGGGACTGGAACTGGCGATCCCTGTGTTGGTAGGCAACGGAATAGACCGCCACACCACCCAGGCGCCCACTGCTCTTTACTCTTAATGGTAATAACTCTGAATTATTTGAGGCAGTCCATCCTTCACCGTACTACCCGATTTAAACTCAGCATCTAGCTATCACTTAAAGCCATGACTAGTGGATCTGAGCTCCTTCATACCTTTCAGTGTTTTCCTGGTTCTGAGTGACTTAATTCTACCAATAATGCTCCCAACAGAAAGAGGTTCTTTCGGTTTGTTCTGAAGAACCACGGTGGATCTGACATACTGGTTTACTTTTTTGTAGCCACCTAAGTGAAACTGACATAGTACCATTAACCTTGAGAGTTGCTAAATATATATATCTATATAGCTATATCTATCTATCTATCTATCTATCTATCTATCTATCTATCTATCTATCTATCTATCTATCTATCTATCTATCTATCTATCTATCTATCTATCTATTTATATATATAGTTCTACTACTGCATTTTATCACACCAATGCAAAGTCAACTCCACGTGCAAGGACATCCAACCTGAGAAAAGCTTCTGACACCGTGTATTTCTAGTGTGCCCTCACAGAGGTCACATACTATTGTGTGTGGGTAGAATGCTGTGACTCCAGAGCAGCAGAAGCCAGTCATTCAGCGAGGCCGTCTGCCGCCGTGCGCCCATGTGCTCCCCGTTTCACTTTCAACCAGGGTGCCGCTGAACTAACGTGCATTAGAATCAGGGGTTCTTGATACACATCTGCCATCGTGGATACGATGGGCACGGACGTCTAAGTAAACTGCTGGCAGAAGTACGAGCATTCTGGAGAACAGCCACAACGTCAGCCTCCTCCTGCAAGACCTCAAAACAAATAATTGACACAGCTGCTGTTCCTGGCCTACTGAAGCATGAGGCTTGCAGTAACGGTTACAGGTTAAGCAAACAAACAAGGCCCGGCAGTGGAGACAGGTGCAGCCAGAGTGAGAGTCGCCTGACGCTCGATTTATGGACCATGGCACAGCCACAGCCGGAGGAACCCCCCAAGGGACTGACTGCATGAAGGCAACCGGCCACTCAAATCAGTAACCATGTTTTTTTTTTTTGTTTTGTTAGCACAGTTAGTGCTAATGTTTAATCAGAGTGGCCCGAAACGTGGAAACTGCACGGTAGATGAGAGCTAGACCATCTGTGTTGCTTACGAGCCTCCTCTGGTACAACACAGCGCAAAATAAGGGCAAAAGTCAAGTCAGCTTCGACAGTCACTGCTCCTAGAAAACAAACAAAAACAAGTCATGCACACTATTTAATAAATACTTTAAAGATTAATACACTCACAAAATAATCACTATGTTTTGGGTGATACATGTCAACATGGTAGGCAAGATTTGCACAGCGTTTTACGGGCAAGCCATGCACAATGGGGCTTTATTCTCTAGGTTTAATCTCTGCTAGACTTGTCAGGGTTGCCAATACACCCCTGCAACAAGATTGAAATGTAGATTAGAGTTTTGGTTAGGAACACTTATGTTGTGTGTTAGAGTAAGATTTCAGAGACGTGCATAGCTTGCAGAGATTACAGTCGAAGGACTAACCACTTCCTGACACCGTCTTCCTGTGTACCTCTCCCCACTTTATCCTCTGACCGAGGAAGAGCAAGCAGAGCTTAACCCGAGTGTGAAACTTTGCTACTGTGGCTGCAGATGAAGGACGCAGTCCCAGCTGTAATGAATATTTTTCGATAAACAACCGAGGGACATGAACCGAGTGACTGATACATGGCTTTAAACCAACACCATGAATAGAATGGAGAAGCATGCAACCTGTGGTTGACAGTTTATCTTTGAATGAGTAAGTATTTAGACAGAAAGAGCACCATTAACAGCAAAACACCCAGTATTGGGTTCACCCTCATGTGGATGGCCTATGCCGTTTGATTAATAAAGTGTCAAAGAAAGAAAAACAATACATTTAAAGGACTGAAGTCTTAATCTGCACTCTCTAACGAGCTGTAAAAGGAATTTGAGACCGACATTTTTTGTACAGGTCACAAGATTTATTTATATAAGCACTTTTTTTGGGGGGGGGGGGTTCCCCCTTTTTCTTTCCAATTGTACTTGGCCAATTACCCCACTCTTCCGAGCTGTCCCGGTCACTGCTCCATCCACTCTGCCGATCCAGGGAGGGCTGCAGATTACCACATGCCTCCTCCGATACATGTGGAGCTGCCAGCCGCTTCTTTTCACCTGACAGTGAAGAGTTTCACCAGGGAGACGTAGCGCGTGGGAGGATCACGCTATTCCCCCCCCCGGACAGGTGCCCTCGACCAACTAGAGGAGGCGCTAGTGCAGTGACCAAGACACATCCCCACATCCATCTTCCCACCTGCAGACACGGTCAATTGTGTCTGTAGGGACGTCTGACCAAGCCAGAGGTAACACAGGGATTTGAACCGGCAATCCCCGTGTTGGTAGGCAACAGAATAGACTGCTATGCTACCTAGACACCCTTACAAATGGGTTTTTAGAAACCCTTTTAAACAGTCCAAAGATTCAGCAAATCTAATTAATTGGGGAAGATTAATCAAGAACCTTGAGGCTAAAACTGCAAAGGCACGGTCACCTTTTGTGTTGCAGTTGGGATGGGGGATGGACAAAAGACCAAGATTTGAGGATCGGACTGGTCGAGAAGTAGAATGAGGAATGAGGAGATCAGAAATATAGATGGGCTCAAGGTCATACAGTACTTTATAAGTAATCAATAAGATCTTGTAATTTATTCTGAATTTTACGGGAAACCAACTGAGGGATGCAAGAACAGGAGTAATGTGGGGCATACGGCTAGTTCTAGTTAATAGTCTGGCAGCTGCATTCTGAACCAACTGCAAACGGTTTAATGTGGCTTGACTGAGGCATGTGTAGAGGGAGTTACAATAATCCAGAAGGGAGAAAATGAAAGTATGAATTAATAGTTCGAGATCCCCAGAAGGCAAACATATCTGATTTTTGTGCTAATTCTTAGCTGAATAAAACAGGACTGTACAAGCTTATTAACATCATGATGGGTCAAAAGACATACTGGTCAAAGTTGGTGCCGAGATTCTTAGCAGTAGGTTTGATATCTGAGTGAAGTGGGCCAATAAACTGATAAGCTGCAGTGGCAAAGCTCTCAGGACCAGTTATGAGAACTTCAGTTTTGTCAGGGTTTAGGTGGATGAAATTAAGGGACATTCCATCTTTGATGGTGGCTAAACAATCAAGGAGGGAGGACAATTGATTCAGGTTATTGGATTTGGCAGAGAAATAGATCTGTGTATCATCAGAATAACAGTAGTATGACATGTCTTGACAGCAGCTGAACAAATGACTCAGAGGAATCACGTATAATGAGAAGAGGATTGGCCCAAGGACAGACCCCTTGAGGCACTCCACACAGCGAGGAAGCTGACAAGGACACATGATTGTTAATACAAACATCAAAATATCTACCAGTGAAATCAGACTGAAACCAGTTTAACACAGTACCAGAAATGCCAACCCAGTTATCCAGTCCATCGATAAAGTAAGATGGCATGATTGATGGTATAAAAGGCAGTGATTAAATCCAGTAGAACAAGAATGAATAAGGTTAAAAAAAAGCCGGCTAGTATTTGAAGGATTGGCTCCTAATTTCAATTACTTTTTAGTCTATTTCTTTTTCCTCACACCAAATCCCTCTGCCAAGAGTCATGCAGCAACCAAACCACCCATGATTAGCATAATGAATTTGAGGCCAAGTTCTTTGTATGCAGATAATATATAGGGGGACTATTATCCTGTGCAAGCTGAAGAACAATACACCCTTTTCTCTGAAAGCCCCCACCGCAAGCCTTCCTCTCCTCATGGGGCTGCATGAAGGTTTCAGTGGGCCCCTTAAATTCACGCCTCTCTTTTAACCTTGTGGTCGCCACACAAATGGCTCTTACTCATTCAGTTTTCGCTCATTTATTACACAAGCTGCCTTGTCTTTCCAGAACTATGTACCAAATCTTTGAAACCTCTGTCCTCATATTGGCTGTCCTCGGTTTGGAAACAGCACTGTGCTTCCACTAAAGGATGGTAACACAAACATAAATGTAAAAAAAAAAACCTTCTTTAAAGCTCCAGTGAATAGATTACTTTGAGTTAGTGCTGGGCAATGATTTAATATTACCATTTACTGCCCTTCAGTGGTATTGTATTGGCATGATACTGTCATTTCACGGTCCACAATATTATCGTCTAAACTGAAGATATTTAAAATCTGTTACCTAAAATTTCTTGCAAAACGAGGTCCGAAATACTTGAGAGAATTTTATTTTATTTCCCCCCCTTTTTCTCCCCAATTGTACCCGTCCAATTACCCCACTCTTCTGAGCCGTCCCGGTCACTGCTCCACCCCCTCTGCCGATGCGGGGAGGGCTGCAGACTACCACATGCCTCTTCCGATACATGTGGAGTCACCAGCCGCTTCTTTTCACCTGAGATTGAGGAGTTTCACCAGGGGGACGTAGCGCGTGGGAGGATCACGCTATTGCCCCCAATCCCATCCCATCCCCCCCTGAACAGGCGCCCTGACCGACCGACCGACCAGATTAGGCACTAGTGCAGCGACCAGGACACATACCCACCCACATCTGGCTTCCCACCCTGTAGGGATGCCCGACCAAGCCGGAGGTAACACAGGGATTCGAACCGCTGATCCCCGTGTTGGTAGGCAACAGAATAGACCTCTATGCTACCTGGACGCCCTTACTTGAGGGAATATTAGTGGAAAAAATAGCTTTGTTGCTTTGGTTTGATATTATTCTTTAAATGACCAAGCAACTGAATGTGATGAATTTCAGCTGCATTCTTGGAAATTGTATTTATAACATGAAACGCATGTACTGTGATACATATCAATACTGTGTACATTTCTCTCTGATTATCATGATAATTATATTTTCCATTGTGCAGAGTGGCACTATTTTGAATAGATTTTCAGGCAACTTTTTGTAGCACAAGAGACGTTCAAGCATCTACAGTACCACTGATGATTGTTGGGGCTGGTTCTGTCTGTCAGTACCAGCTGGTGTGCTGGTAAACCAAACACACTTATTATGTGCGTATGTGGAATGGGTGTTGTGTGTCTCTACATGACTTTGCTGCCAGATTTCAACGTTTAAACATTCTCCAAGAGATCATGTACTAGTTTTGTTGCAACTCACTTTTCATGAATTGAGTCACTCAAGGGATCATTAGAGTCACTGAATCTACTGAGTTGTCAAGTTGGCAACAGTTGCAAGCAGCAAATGTTTTACGTTTTACTAACATCCATCCATCCATTACCCAAACCGCTTACCCTGCTCTCAGGGCCGCGGGGATGCTGGAGCCTATCTCAACAGTCATTGGGCGGCAGGCGGGGAGACACCCTGGACAGGCCGCCAGGCCATCACAGGGGCCCCACACACACTCACTCACATTCACACCTAGGGACAATTTAGTACGACTGATTCACCTGACCTACATGTCTTTGGACTGTGGGGGTGGGGGCGGGGTGGAGCCCCCGGAGGAAACCCACGCAGACACGGGGAGAACATGCAAACTCCACACGGAGGATGACCCGGGATGACACCCAAGGACGGACTACCCTAGGGCTCAAATCCAGGACCGCCTTGCTGTGAGGTGACCGCGCTAGCCACTGCGGCACTGCGCCGCCCCGTTTTATTTGAGATTGTTAAATTTTTTTCTCAACATTTATATTTTTCATTTCCAACCCTCCTTTCTCAAGCCTCGCCAGACACATTTTGGGTTCCGTTTCGGTGCTGGCGCAGAGCCGACAGAGGCACAAACAGGCTGACTTGGCAGTTTCCTCTGAATGTGTTTGGTAATTCTGTGCAGCAAAAGGTACCCACCTGCGCTGAGGTGGGCGTGGTGGTGCAGCTGGTGATGTGCTACTGCACAGCCGCCGGTGTTATGCAATTTTGGTGTCCATATCAGCTTGAATTTGCACATATGCCTCCGCTAACCCCAGACCACGGCTAGGTGCAGATGCAGATGCAGGTGCGTTGAACTATTGTTGTCTAGCAGTCTAGGCACAGGCCTAGGGGAACATTTATCCAGAGGTGTTAATAGGTGCAAGTCTGTCCCATTTCACTCCACTGAAAAAATCATTAAAACAACAGCAGCAACTAATTGAATGCATCGTTGTAAATAACTTCATCATAAAAACACACATATGTGGCTGTTGAATTCGATGTGGATCAAAGAATGTGTGCTCAAATTGACACAGAAAATTCCCCCTAACTTGACAAAGTGAATGCCTGTGTGGTCCAGACACATGCGCCCCCTTGTTCAAACTGTAGCCCATAGAGACCGACATCGGGAGCCCCATTGGTCACGGGACAGAAGTCAGTTCTATCATCAATATAGCAAGTGGAACGGGACAGGGGATGTTTTTTTAACGAGTAACTGGATCGGGATTTGAAAATCCAGTTCCCTGTCAGACTCTAGACTAAACTAGAGCCTGACACGGGACGTCCACGGTGTCGACTCTAAATCTCTGTATAGACTTGTACACAATGTCTGTGACAGCACCCATCCATCCATCCATTATCCAAGCCGCTTCTCCTGCTCTCAGGGTTGCGGGGATGCTGGAGCCTATCCCCGCAGTCACTGCGCGGCAGGTGGGGAGACACCCTGGACAGGTTGCCAGTCCAGCTCAGGGCCCACACACACATTCACACCTAGGGACAGTTTAGTACGGCCAATTCACCTGACCTACATGTCTTTGGACTGTGGGAGGAAACCGGAGCCCGCGGAGGAAACCCACGCAGACACGGGGAGAATATGCAAACTCCACACAGAGGACGACCCAGGACGACCCCCAAGGTTGGACAAACCCAGGGTTCGAACCCAGGACCTCCGTGCTGTGAGGCGACCGCGCTAACCACTATGCCACCATGCCGCCCGGTCACTGAGTTAATCATACAAACATTAGGCTGTAATGGCACACCCTGTTTATGTATCTTAGGTAAACCATGCAGACTAGGTGTAGCTTCCCCCGAGTATAATCTTTGGTACACAATTCTGTCAATAGCATTGTTGGACTAACCTGGGGCTCGAACCCAGGACCTCCGTGCTGTGAGGCGACCGCGCTAACCACTACGCCACCATGCCGCCCGGTCACTGAGTTAATCATACAAACATTAGGCTGTAATGGCACACCCTGTTTATGTATCTTAGGTAAACCATGCAGACTAGGTGTAGCTTCCCGCAAGTAAAATCTTTGGTACACAATTCTGTCAATAGCATTGTTGGACTAACCTGGGGCTCGAACCCAGGACCTTCTTGCTGTGAGGCAACCGCGCTAACCACTGCACCATCGTGCCGCCCAATTGTCACTGTGAATTAGTGAGTTACTATGTAAGCCAGGCCGTTTGTTGTGTGCTGCCCTCAACTGTATATGTTGTTTCTACACTACTTACAGGGATGGGGTATATGGCGGCCAAGCGTAAGAGTTTACTCCTGCCGGATTACATTCTTCCAAGTTAATCAATGCAGAGCAGGTGTTTTTGGTTTCTCCGACCCACCTTCCTCATGGAGCCAGACTAGTTAATGCTGAGAGACTGAATACGTTCCTTTCCTGATCCATGAGCTGCTCTGCATCTAAAAATGACCCAAGTCCATTCCTGTAGCTTCTGTGCACTTCATAGATACAGTTCTTTGAAAAATCAAATTAGAAGAACCCATTCCATTCTCACACATGTCCCTCTTTTCTGTAATGCGTCCGTTTTTCTAACAGGGCGTTTTGATATTTGTTTTTAGGGCCCTGACACACCAGCCCGACGGTCGACCGTCGGTGAACGTCAGTGACCCTAGTTTTTGCGGTGTGTCCCGCACCATCGGCACTAGTCGGGACCCCTGTCGGCAGCTGTTCGGCTGATTCAGCATTTTGAATTGGCAGAGCCTGTCGGTGAGACGGATCACTCTGATTGGCTGTTCAGCTTAGCGAATCAGTGCTGAGCTAGTGAATCAGGGCTGTCGGCTGTGTAGTCTTTGCGGTGTGTTCAAGTGCTACTTTCTGGCCCAGACAGCAGGCGGCGTGAGGCAACGCAACAGGCGGCGTGAGGCAACGAACAGGCGGCGTGAGGCAACACAACAGGCGGCGTGAGGCAACGCAACAGGCGGCGTGAGGCAACACAACAGGCGGCGTGAGGCAACGAACAGGCGGCGTGAGGCAACACAACAGGCGGCCTTCGTCGCCCCTAGTCGGTTTGTGTGTCTGGGCCCTTACATGTTCATTCTTGTGTGTCCATGTACAAAGAGGAAACCTGTATAGTAAACATGAGCATATACAGTACATTGAGTCTGAAAGCTCTTTACAGTACGGTGCCCATAACCACAGTACCGGTTAAAGCCAAGGGGCGCCATTTCCTGTGTTACACAGGTCCCAGTGTAGAACGTCACAGCTCATTGAGAAAAACACCGTGTTGCAGTAAAATTCACTTCTGTTCCGCCTCTCTCTGCCACCCATGGTCCCAGCCATACCCCTTGGGGAAAGCAGTTCCTCCCCAGCTAGCAAGGGGTATCTCTCCAGTGGGTAGGGTATATTTATTTTCCAGCTGCCCCAACACATTCTGGAATTCAATAAACAACCATAGCGTGAGGAACACGGAAAGCATGCGCAGTAGCACTAGCACCCCCCTCCACCCAACTCCAGCATGCTAGGTGGAGTTATATTATCACAGAGGTGTTAACTAAACACCATCCACCCACCACTGGGTAAGCCTTATCACTACCGGATATTATTACAGTTTGGGATGATACAAAACCTGGAATTTAAAACTCAGCCCCCCCCCCCACCACCACCCCATCTATGTTATTTCTAAAAGATACTGCTGACGATGCCTGAATAGGGCAGGATATGCAGTACGGTCCAGTAGCTGACAACGTCCATCCACAAGCACAACGGACACTGAAAAAGTCACCGGGTGTAGGAATAGGTATTGAGAAGCTATCCTGCACTGCCCTGCGTGTCAGCACCGAGGGTCCCCCCCCCCCCCAACCCTGACCCTTGTCAGGGCGGGAATGTTAACACATGGCACTGTTTTCCACCCAGACAGCAGGAAGTGCATCATAGTGCTCTGTAGGATTAACGGGGACTGTGTTGGTTTCTTTTTTTAACAGGAAAGAGTAAAAATAACTATCAATCTGTGGTTCCAGGGCCCAGGAGGGCTGTCAAAGTTGATCTTTGAGAATCGTCAAACGGACCCTGTAGTCTTGCTTAATAATGTCTCAGGTGAAGCAACAACGGATGTGGATTTTTTTTAAGAGTATTTTAAAACGCGACCTATTCTTTGATATTACACAGTGGAGAGATGCATTAAAAACAATTAAGAGGGAAAAAAAGCCATCAACATACTAAGTCATCGTCTGCATCAAGGCCTGTTGTGTCACTATTTCACAGCATGTGCCCCCCCCACCCCCCCGCTTGTTTCACTCAACCATCAAATTGCTACCGTGGTTAAGAGAAAGGACTACACTGTAGTACAGAGCTGAACGTCCAATCTACAGTAAGGACTGGATATAATCGGGTGTGGTCCTGAAGCGTTTACTGGAATCTGCAGCCAGATGTGTCATTTGCTTGCTTCCATAAAATCCCTGTGATGCGATGTCGACGATAATCTTGATGATGAAAAAGCAACCGGGATACTGTGGCGGCGGCACATGACAACTTGAGACATTCACCTTAAAGTTCTGCGGGCCCTTTAAGACTTGAGGTTAGACGGGCCTGGCGAGACGGAGTTCTGAAGGGTATGGGGATTTTTTTGGGGGGGGGGTGGTTAGCTTGGTAGCTGGTTAACACGCTACATGCTGGTGTGCCCTGTGTTTAAGTGGGAGGAATAAAACGACCCGGCAAGGGCCTTAAAAAGAGAAACCATCTCGTTGTCGCTTCATTCCTGCGCTCCCACAATACCCACCATTCCTTTTTGCCCCTAAAACCTGAGTCATGTTTGTGAGGACTTGTCTAAAAAAATGAAAGCAGGAGGGATTTTTTTGGTTGGACATTATGTACTTCAACATTCAGTTGAATTGGTGTAGTGAACAGGGTCAGCAGGGACGCCGCCTTTCAACCAGTAGACCCGAGTTAAAGACCCCATATCAGCTTGAGCAAAACGATGACTGCCCAACAGAATAGCCATTGTGTCACAAGGGGGGGGTGCTAGAGAGAAACCGTAATAAATACAACGATACATTCTAGCAATACGGTGCTTGTCCAATCTATTGTGTCTCCTAATATTGGTCTGTGAAAACTGAAAGGGTTAGAATGTGACCTTAAAATATTTGAATTCAGCGAGGGCAAAACAAGCGGACTCATATGATTAGCTGAGAGTGTGGAGTGTGCTGTGGGTCTTGCTTATATGGCCCGGTGCTTAGATTGGGCTGAAGAATTTCAGTTATTTGATGGAAATATATTTCATTCCCATTCGGCCAAGAGGTCATGCCCAGATAGCAAAATTGCTGTGGCCCAGACCTGTCCCACACCCTACTCTTCATCCGGTCCACATACCGCGTGGAATGATGGCACTTGGGCGGTCCGCTCCTTTTTGCCAGATCTGGGCCAGAACCAAGCCATAGCAATGCCGCATCTGCCAAATATTTCCCAAAGGTGGCCCATATTTGTTTTGTGATAGCTGGGCCATATTCACCATTTACCACACGGGCCACTTCAGGGTCACATCCAGACCACATGTTGCCCAGAGCACCGCAGCTTTGCCAAAATAAGTCCACATTTGATTTGGTATATTTGGGCCATATTTGCTATGATACATGTGGGCTACTTCAGGCTCACATCCATTTTGTCAAGGCCAGAAGAAGGCCATCAGTGCTGCATCATTGCCTGAAGTGGCCCACATTCGGATGCTATCTGAGTGGAGGCTATGTGTAGAATCGCACAACCCCTTAACATTCCATATCCCCAGTAGAGTAACGAGGATGCCTTTTATCAATATAATCATTTATTATCACACATTATCTAACCTCATGCCAACCACAGAGATGGCCTTCAAGTTCCTTAACATGCCGTCTTCCTGTAGTGTCTTCTGATAGGAGCCATTCTCTGATGCTGGAGCTCAGTGACGGTGAAATGCAACAAGGCCTTGAAACTGACCCCAAAAAAATTTCCCTTGCAGAAACATGTCACCCTCAGCGAAAGCACGAGAGTAGAAAAGAGGCTGATAGGATAAAGAGCAACAAACCCCCCCGCCCCACAAGCTGTGGCATCCGCTACGGAAATTCTAGAAGACAGGGGGGCATAAAGATATGACCACACTGCTTTGGAATGGAGGATGTTTGACGTGGTTCCCTGCATCCTCCTCTTCCATCCCCCCCTTCCCCAACACGGACTGAGGTGTTATTACTGTCCTGTTATTGTAAAGGAACCTGAGAACGTTTTGCTTAGTGCGGCATTCTAAGGAAAGATACGTATGTGTCGCTACCGTCCAGCGCACTTGTATTTATGAAAATAGGAAGGCTGGGCTGAAGAGCTGCAGACAGATTAAGAAAAGAAGGAAACCAGGCTTTTGATATCGCCGTGTGCAACAATAGAAACCGTATATGACCGAGTAAAAACCCCCAAGATTTTCCTATATACCCGCACAATGAAATCTCTGGAGGGCTCACTATGTTTTAATTTGCAAACCTACTTCTCCACAACCTATCCGCCTGCTTTTCAAGTCAAGTAGGTTTTATTTGTCCCCAGGGGGGCAATTGTTGTGTAGCAGCGGCAGCATGTAAACACACAAACCCCTCCGCACAACACACGAGGTAAATAAATACAAATAAAGGCAACGTGTAGTTTGCGCTTGTTGAGCTGAAGCGGGTAGTCTCTGGTGCTCTGAAACCTGTTCGGTTTGGAGTCAACGCGCAAACCTTCAGCCAGGCCCGTCTCCGTCCGCAGTGCCGCCAGTATAAACACAGCGGTCCTCGCCAAGCTCCTGAGCCGTCACACGGTGCAGGTCCATCAACAATGACAAATGATAGCTTAGAGAAAACAAGTTTAAAAAATAACAACACACACACCATATAAACGCCACTTCCTTCTGCGCACTTGGTGCACCTGCCTTCTCAATTTGCCGTGTTTTTTTTGGGGGGGTGATTTTTGCCCCCCTTTTCTCCCCAATTGTATCCGGCCAATTACCCCACTCTTCCGAGCCGTCCCGGTTGCTGCCCCCCCCCCCTGCTGATCCGGGGAGGGCTGCAGACTACCACATGCCTCCTCTGATACATGTGGAGTCACCAGCTGCTCCTTTTCACCTGACAGTGAGGAGTTTCACCAGGGGGGACGTAGCACATGGGAGGATCACGCTATTCCCCCCAGTTCCCCGAACAGGTGCTCCGACCGACCAGAGGAGGCGCTAGTGCAGCGACCAGGACACATACCCACATCCGGCTTCCCACCCGCAGACACAGTCAACTGTGTCTGTAGGGACGCCCAACCAGAGGTAACATGGGGATTCGAACTGACGACCGCTATGCTACCCGGACGCACAGACTATGTACACTTCTAATTCTGATTTATCATAAATCCAGTATTCTTGTAGCCGGGGGTAACATGGGGATTCGAACCGGCGATCCCCTTGTTGGTAGGCAAGGGGATCTTGTTTGTTAGCGGAGTCATCGTTCAAGTTTACTCCGATTGATCCAGGTGGGGAAAAACACTTAACATTTTTAAAAACCTTTTTAATGTCTGGTCCTGGTTTAGTTAGACCAGAGTCAAACAGGACTCCCATAAGTCCCATAAGGGGCTAAAAATCCCCCCCCAAAAAATAAAAAAAATAATGATCATCATTACATTTATATATCCCTTTTCTAGACACCCAAAGCCATTCACATTGAAGGGGGTAACTCACTTCAACCTCCACCAGTGTGTAGCACCACCTGGGTGATGCACAGCAGCCATTTTGCGCCAGAGCGCTCACCACACATCAGCTTGAGGTGGAGAGGGAGGAATCTTTGAGCCAGTTACGTGGGGGGGTGATTAGGAGGCCAGATGGGGAGAGGCAGGTTGGGAATGTTGCCAGGACACCGGGGATCCCCTACTCTTTGTGATAAGTGCCATGGGATCTTTAATGACCACAGTGAGTCAGGACCTCGGTTTAACGTCTCAGCCGAAGGACGGCGTCTCCTACAGCAGTGTCCCCGTCACCGCACTGGGGCATTGGGGTTTTTATTCTGGTTAAAAACACATCAGTAGAGAATACTGCAACACACCTACGACACGTTTTGCTTTTACCATTTTTGTTTTGCACTCAGTCAGAACTGGTGGACTCCACAGCATCTATATCTTGTTCTATACGAACTACATGTACAAAGTCATTTGCAGAAACGGAGTTAAATTCAAAGATTATAGACGGTCTGGCGGCCTGTCCAGGGTGTCTCTCTGCCTGCCGCCCAGTGACAGCTGGGATCGGCTCCAGCATCCCCGCCACCCCGGTTGGGATAGGTGGCTTGGCTAATGGATGGATGGCTGGATAGACGTAGTTGCATCACATTTCCCAAACCCATGACATGTGATGCTCAATTCAGGCTGGAAAACACCAAGTGACATCAGCACCAGGTTTTCCATGACTGTGGAGAACCTGGAGCGAGTTTTCTAGATTAGAAGGAACTCGTGAAGTTCTTCATGTGAAGTACTGAAGGTCGTGTTGGGACGAGGGAAAATCTCTTTGTATATCAATCACGTATGTTTGGCAAATGAGAATTTTAATAAAAGCAGACCTCTAATGAAGTAGAAATCTCTTTGGGGCTGAGTCCCAGCCCCCGAAGTCCACTTTCTCTGGATTTTCTCCAGCAAAACCACATTTCAACCTCATTTCATCAAGCCTGGCTCTCGCAGGCTTGTAGTGCTGAGCAATGTGTCTGACAGTTTTCACGTCTTCACCTTTCTCTTGAAGGTGACGGAGAGACATTGTCTGTAGGTTTGCATCATTTCTCCACCAACCTTTCCGTTTTGTCTTCTCCTTGCTCTGGACAAGAGACAACAACAAATCTCGGGGCCTATATGGGATGTTTCTAGTCAGACAACCTTGTGCCCTTCCCTAGTATGCCGTTTATTCCCCTAATGGACAGGAGGGAGGCACATGCTGCTTTGGGCAAAGGAAGTCACCCCAGAAAGTTCAAAGGTGAGGAGGGTACCAAGGTTCAGCTGCAGATATGACAACTAACTGCTGAACGTTTGTGGAGCCGCCTCTTCAGGGCCAACCTAATTACACTAAGAGATCGAGATCTTAAGCAGTGGAGGTTTGTGGGTACACTCTGACCCAACCACATTTTTCACTGAGGTCACTGACAGAACTTGGCCTGGCTGACTGCACCCTAGACACCACTGCTGCCCTCGTGCAAGCATGGTGTCTCTATAACCCGTCATCCTATAAGCAAGACAACTGGGTAGAGTAGACTGTCCGACCACTCCATCAACAAGAAAGCATGAATGTGTATGTCTGCGTGTGTGTTCTCATACTTCTACCTATATGAGGAGCAGTTTGACTTTTAACCATCAGCGTGAGGACATTTTGGCTGGTCCGTGTAGGGGTCTATCTCAGGGTGAGGGCCCAGACACACCGAACCGACTAGCGGCGAGGAAGGCCGACTGTTGCATCGCCTCACGTCGCCTGCCATCTGGGCCAAACAGTGGCACTTGAACACACCGCAAAGACTACAGCCGATGGCCAACTAGCATGTTGTGTTCTGCACTGATTCACTAAGCTGGACAGCCAATCAGAGTGATCTCTCTCACCGACAGGCTCCGCCCATTCAGCCGCAAAGCTGCCAACAGGGGTCCGACTAGTTCCGACAGTGCGGGACACACCGCAAAAACTAGGGTCACAGACGCTCACCGCCGGCCCGACATTGGCCGCCGGCCTGGTGTGTCAGGGCCCTCAAGGCCTTGGGTTTGGGGTTAGAATGAGTTTAAGGTGAGGGTCAGGGTTAAGCATAAGCATGCAGCTCTGATGGTTAAGTTTAGGATTAAGGGCTCAGGAAGGAACATAGTCAATTAGGGGTACTCAGGTACAACAAAAACGTGTGTGTGTGCGTATATATATATATATATATATATATATATATATATATATATATATATATATATATATATATATACACACACACACACACACACACACACACACACATGTATAAGTCAGACTATAAAGAAATGGGGCTGGCACTGACAGAAGTCTAAAATGTCTCAATTCTCTGACAGGGAGGATCAAACGTGGCTCTCTTGTCATATTCAATATGAAAGGATGGATTCAGCAGTGGAAACCTGCCCTGCGGGTTGAAAAAGAGGGGCAGCTATAGAAGGTGGACTGGTGGTGGGAAAATAATAAAGCATGCTGATGTACATTTTTGAAAATATTTACCCCCGTGTCTTCGTAACTTATCTCTGCAGCCAAGCGTTTACAGACCGTGAGTCCCGTGATGACGCGTTCCTTTGACGTGACGGTAACCTGGAATACGAGCGCGTGCCGCTCCGCCACGTCAAACCGATTTCAGCCGTAAATCTGGATCATGCGGCGTCTCAAAGTAGGCATTTGTATTTTGACTGAGAAATGGGTTTTGAGACCTTTTGTTGACCCCTCCCCCAATGCTGTTGTATACGCCCGTTGACCCCACTTCTTCTCTGCAATGGGGGTGAAGAGAGGCTCGTGGAAGGGGACAACTTCTTGTGGTCAGACGTGAATCCGTTTTCCATCGTCCTTCACAGTAACTGCATCGTCCAAAGACTTCCATGCAGCACTTGCCCCCCCCCACCACCACCACCACATTAATTGACTAACTTTGCAAAGTTGTATCATCACCTGCAGAAAAGAGTGGGTGACACCAACCAGTGAGTTAAAACCCCAGTACATCCCCACTCCACCCTCTAACCGCTGGAAGAACTGGGTGCTTCTCTCGGGGTGCCATGTGTTAGGTGTGGTACATGTTCGGAGGCTTGGTTTTCTAGCTGCGGTTTCGTAAGGATGTTGAAAAGAGTCAACGTCCTTACCCATCTCCCGAGGGCCAGTGGGCTAGTAATATGTCAACGTATGAGCAACGAGAGAAAAAAACAGTTACACTCAAAACAACAACGTGGAATAATTTTTACAAAAAAAAGAAAGATAATATTCTCAGTATTTGGTGTCCATAGCTAAAGACGGGTGAGAGTAATTAGGTCTGAAAGGATCAGAAGACAAGTGCAACTACTTGGCCCATCTCCCTAAAGGTTACGTGGCCATGTTACGGACTTGGTGATCGCCTTTACGCACGGGCTCCCTAGAAGCAGCCGGAACACACGCTCACCTTCCAGCCCGCGGAGCTGTTGCTGTCTCCTTTGTCCTTGAAGTAGGGCACGCTCTTCACCATCCACTCGTAGATCTGAGCCAAGGTGAGCCGCTTCTCAGGTGAGCCGTCTATCGCCTGGGCGATGAGGTCTGCGTAGGACATGTTCCCCCACGCGTTCCGCCGCGACGAGCTGCTCTTCCGGTGGCCCACGGCCGCCGCCGCCGCCGCCGCCGCCGAGGTCGCGCAGGGCGGGGAGCAGCGCGGCGGTACCTGTTGCTGCTGACCGCACGGCCGCGTCCGCCGGGCAGCGCAGCCCCGCCGGCACTGGATGTCGGCGCAGCTCGCCAGCGGTCTGAGCTCTGCGGAGTCCTCGGTCTCCTCCAGCAAACCCAGGCTGCCGACGAACTCGGCGTTCACCGGCTCCCGCTCGAGGGAAGGCGACGGGGAGGAGGTGCCAGAGCTGACCGGCGCGCCGAACTCCGGCCGGGGCAGCGGCCAGGTGCACGACCGCGGGCGGGAGAGCGGCTCGAAGTCCGGGTCGATGTCGACTACACGCGGCGGAGGCAGCGGTACCTCGGCCATGATCTGAGGCGCTCTGCGGCGGGAGCATGCGCTCGGCTCAAGCTGTACAAAGTTGGTTTTACTCCGCGCACTCCAGCGGGCATCCCAGGATGAAGGCCGTTTGATGAAGACGGAGGCAGCTTGAACCCGGGGGGAGGGAGGGAGGGGGAGGGCTTGGCCGCACGTGACAGATAACCCGCTAAACCCACGCAGCCCACCTCTTACCGGGCACTCGCGGGCGGTGTGGTGCGCCGTCTCCACAACGGTGCGTGTGTAAAAGCAGCGTGAAGTCGGTTGACGCCCACCGACGCTTTGATTGACGTTCTGCACCAGCCAATTGTAAATGACGCCGTTTTGAAAGCTTTCGGAGAACAGGGACTTCCCAAATTTAAGCGTTTTGTTTCCTCTGTAAAAAGCCGCGCACGCATCCGAGCTTTAGGGAAACTCTTAAAAATGCATGTTCCTTGATGCTGCTAATACTTTTATCAGGCCATTTGTTGGCATGTAGAGAACGGTGAACATGTAGAGGACCATCCATCCATCCATCCATCCATCCCACCCGGGGGGACTTGGCCGCACGTGACTCTCCGTGACAGATAACCCGCTAAACCCACGCAGCCCACCTCTTATACAAACCGCTCATCCCCATCGGGGTCGCGGGAGCCCATCCCAGCAGTCATTGGGCGGCAGGTGGGGCGACACCCTGGACAGGCCGCCAGTCCATCACACAGGGCCCACACACACACACACACCCACACACACACATTCATACCTAGGGACAATTCAGTACGTCCGAGTCACCTGACCTACATGTCTTTGGACTGTGGGAGGAAACCGGCGCGCCCGGAGGAAACCCACACAGACACAGGGAGAACATGCAAACTCCACACAGAGGATGACCCGGGACGACCCCCAAGGTTGGACTACCCCGGGGCTCGAACCCAGGACCTTCTTGCTGTGAGGCGACCGTGCTAACCACTGCCTCAGATATATTCTGTACTTCAAAATTCAAGACTTCTCCCAGATCTTAAATCTCCTCACTAGATTTGAGGGTTTTGGTTGGTGTTCAGTATTATTTATGTTGATAGTCAAATATGTTGATAGTCAGCCCACAGTAAACATGTTGTGTTGCCGTTCTAATAAACTGGAATAGACATTTTGAATTAAATAGTTTTGACTCAATTTGTTAGCTGAGTTATCAGAATATAATGTGATATAAATATTAGACCACCCAGGCGGTACACAGCAAGTTGAGGACCGTGAACAGCAAACAAGTTTGGGGCTGGGTGTGCTCAGGAAATTACTTTCCATGGACGTGTCAAGCACTAATCTTCCACATCTCTTCTGACAATGGGTGACCAAGTGTGTTTTTAAAACCCAGGGGTGTAATCGGTACAATTAAGCTTATTATTGTTTTAAGTTTTCACCCACCGACTCATTCTCCTTGGAAAATGTGCGGGGCCGGGGCTGAACAAATATTAGAGCCATCTGGCACCATCTGAGGGCCCCTGATATTCTGTGCTGGCTGTATGACTTCAGCACTGGCTTGCTGGAAAACACCATCAATCATGGCCTAAGGATAGCACCCCCCCCCAACTGTTTATATGACCTTTGGCACAAAAATAACAAAATGTTTTCAACCTTGTAATCTCATTAAGGACTTGGACTTCTACCAAGCTACTGGACAAAACACTGTTCTGTTTTTCTAACCACCAGGCCCAAGTTTTACCTAAACATAAATAGACATGTTTAAGCGACAATGACAACAGGCCAATAATAGTCTGCACTATGATTATGTAAGAAACCGAAAAAAAAACACTTTCACACTTTCATAACCCTTACGATAGTTCTTAAAAAGAGGCTAAAAATACCGGTTTATTTTTTTCCCCCAAGTGACTTGACGACTTTCATTACCGTAATGAGTGTTTGACTGTTAATCAAAAGGAGCATACTAGAGGTTAATTTTCTAGTCTTGTCACGAAGTTCCATAAAGGCTTGTTTAGGTGTCAGTAGTATTGGACTTTAAGAAGCCCTGCTAAAAGTGGAATTCCCTTCGACAACCGCCTTATAAGCTATTAAATCTTATTACTTGTACACTATATTGTACATGTCTTACAATTCCTCCACGTCCATACAACTGATGGTCACCACACCCCTCTCACCATCAATGGTATGGACATGAAGAGAGTCAGCGATGGTAAGTTCCTGGGAGTTCACATCAAGAGGACCTCTCCTGGTCCTCACACGTCACTGCGCTCTCCAAGAAGGCCCAGCAGCGTCTTCACTTCCTGTGGCGTCTGACTCAGGCGAGTCTCCCCCCACCCATCCTCATCACATTCTACGGAGGCACCATAGAGAGCATCCTGACCAGCTGTATCTCTGTCTGGCATGCGACCTTCAAGGCCTCCGACCGCAAACCCCTACAGCGGATAGGGAAGACAGCTGGAAAGATCATAGGAACTGCTCTCCCATCCATCCAGACCACCTATGATGCACGGTGCACCCGGAAGGCTCTCAGCATCATGAAGGACCCCACCCACCCTTCCCACATCCACTTCACCCTCCTACCCTCTGGCAGGAGGTACCGGACCATCCGTGCTGCCTTCTCCAGACTATGCAACAGTTTCACTCCTCAGGCTGTGAGGTTCCTCAACAGCCTGAACACTTAGACCTTCCATAAAATGACTTTTTGACCTTCTCACTCACTGTCCGTGTCAGGTGTGCTTGTGATGTTTAGGTCTGTGAAGTAATTCTTGTTTTTAACACACTCTTTGTTTTTAATATTTATTGCGTGTTATTTGTTTTATGTGGCACTGAGGTCCATGTGAAACGTAATTTCGTTCCCTTGTGTGTATGAGACATGCATATGAGGCCATGACAAACAAAAGCAGTCGAGGTCTAATTTACATCTCGCAGTGATGGAGTCACAGTGTACGCTGACTGAAAACATGTACTTTTGAATTTTATTAGTAATAAAATTCACAAGTACGTGAAAATTCCATCCAAAATGCCATTATGTCCCAGTCCGAGTACACCGTGACTCCATCACAGCAAGAGGTAAGCTGTAAGACACGCACAATATGGTGCACAAGTTACACGATTTAATAGCTTTTAAGGCAGATGTTGAACTGAATTCTACTAAAAAAATGCTTTGGTGTAAATATGGTCCTTATATATTTATTTTTAGAATTCTTTAGGGGCATCTGAAAATGACTATTCCTGAAATACATCTGCACAGGAGTAGCTTCATCTTTGCTACTTAATCTTCTGCCAGGGTAATGAATGTAACAGAAATGAGCAAACGTGGGATGGTAATGACTTGACATCAGTGATGGGTACCCTATCAAACTGCAAGTATCCTCTTAAGTGTACTCTATACAAGAACTTAACTGTACAACATTACCCTTTCAGCACATCAACTACCCATCCAGCACTGTGCCAAAATAGACACTGGGTCACAAATATGAGCAACAATCGCAAATTAGACCTAGAAAGTACTCAATAATTATGTACTCCATAAAATTTACTCAATTTCCCTTTGGGGATGAATTAAGTATTCTGATTCTGATTCTGAATAAAGATTATGAACAACAATTATGAACAATTGAGTTGAAAAATAGCCAACGACCATCTCAGTCGGGTAGCCAGAACTACAAGGAAATCTGGACCAGGTTACTAGTAGTCATCTGCAACACCATCTGATGAGAATCTTGTAAATGAAAGGCCAGAGATGATGTTGGTGCAAACGTGCCTTGGGGAATCTCAGCACAGCTCTTGCGTCCATAGCTATCACTTCTCAGGTCAGTTGAGGTAAATGTCAGCCTCCTTCAAAACATCCGTCTTTTGGCAGAAGTAGTCTCTAAACCAGGAAATGTGCTCCTTCTTCTGTTGGACTGTCAGATAAGGGTTTCTGGACAGGCCGGCAATCACCAGGTCCATGAAGTGGCGCACAGGTCCCTGATTAGGAAAGCCCTCCTGCAGGTGTTTCTCGAGGAAGACATGCTCATGGAATGGGACGCTGGCTTCCTCCTCCAGTCCTGAGGAACAGTAAAACAAAAAAACATTGTGGATATGATTCTTATCCAAACCCAGCCTTCCTTCCTCAGTCTCAGAGTACTTATCTGGTGTGCAGCATACAAGACTCACCAGCTTCGTTGTCGATTGGATACTGCCACAGTTTTCCCTCTTTGGTCCACTGAATCATCTCCTCGAACCCATTGCGGGGTATTTGGTTGGTTGATGAAGCCAGTTGATTAGCAAAGTCAATATCCCACACGGTTAGCTGTGCTGCAAATATGACAGCAGTAATGAATTATGATATACAGAGAAGTCCCCAGTATCACAACCTGAGACTTAAGCACCTGTTCAAAACTAGCTTTCATGTCAAAGTTGTTGACAGGAGGTCGAGACTGACTTTACAAAAAGGACTGCCTCACGACATAGCTTTTTATTCTTTTTCTGGACCCCCCCCCCCTTTTTCCCCAATTGTACTTTGCCAATTACCCCACTCTTCCGGTCTCTGCTCCACCCCCTCTGCCAATCCAGGGAGGGACTACCACATGCCTCCTCCGATACATGTGGAGTCGCCAGCCGCTTCTTTTCACCTGACAGTGAGGAGTTTCACCAGGGGGACGTAGCACGTGGGAGTATCACGATATTCCCCCCAGGCCCCCCCGAACAGGCGCTCCGACCGATCAGAGGAGGCGCTAGTGCAGTGACCAGGACACATGCCCACATCCAGGTTCCCCCCCGCAGACATGGCCAGTTGTGTCTGTAGGGACGTCCGACCAAGCCGAAGGTAACACGGGGATTCGAACCACCGATCCCCGTGTTGGTAGGCAACGGAATAGACTGCTACACCACCCAGACGCCCTGTAGCTTTTTATTCTTGACACCTCTACCTTCTGTAGGACTTCAAATGTCCTATAAATAGAAACAATATTATGTGAAATTCAGGAGGGGGGGGGTCTATATAATCAACTAGTTGTTGGATCAGCAGATACAAATGAATAAAACCGAGGAAAACCAAAAGAACAACAGATATCGTAAACTGGATGCCGTGAGAGGAGATTTCATCATTAGTGTTCTAAGACATCTCACAACCTGGCAACATCTCTTCTAGTCAGACAATGGTATATCTCTAAAACTACCAAAAAAAATTTTTTTTCAAACATCAAAAAATAGGTTTAATCCAGGCAACAGGCAGTTAATACAGATAATGATGACCTATTATAATAGGTAATTATTATGAAAATATTATAGTAGGTAATAATAATTACCTATCGCAGAATCTGCTCCATCCTGGTCGGCAGCAGGAGAAAAGATGCCCAGTCGTTTCCTAGAGAACAAGTTCCTCCTAACAAGAAAACATCACAGGTCCGTCTTTCACATCACCTTTAATCCTCTGTCCAGCTGAGGAAACAGTCCAATTTTCATGCACATCAGGTTGCAAATTACCAAGTTAATTACCTTTTATTGACTCCATCAAACCCAGCTGTGATGCCCCTGTCGTGTGTGTACCCCCTCCCGTCGTCATCAAACTGGATCTGATTAGCTGGCCAGGCATTCTGCCTTTTCGGTCTCCTTCCCACTTTCATGTCAGCAATAATTACTCTGAAAAAAAAACAAAACAAAAAAATTATTTATTTTTTTGCTGTTCACCCATGAACATGCTTTATAACTTCATCATCTTGCATGAAAATGTAGAAAAACGGAAATTAACTGGGACTTGAACAGTGGTTGGAACTGCATCACCTCTAGACTTCAATCGAGACCAGATACTACTCATAAGAGTTGTAGAGATCGCTGACTCGAAAGTAAAATTATTCCTTTGCTGTCCTTAAAGTCTCTCCTCAGAATTATAATGAATGTTATTGTTATTCGTCCGTCACAGTGACAAGGACCATCCAGTCATCCTGTGATGGGTGACTGATGACTTGCGCGATGATTAAAGTGAGGAAGAGTTGCGCATCATCAACCCCACCCTCTCGTCTGAGACCACCTACTACCAGTGGCAAGACTAAGCGAGACAACTGGCAATGGAGACGGATGCAGATTTTCCCTCAGGGTTTCTTCCCGAAGCCTTTCCCCTAGACGAGTATACCTGCAAGGCAGCGGAGGTTTAAATCAGAGTTGTCCTTCGCCTAGATGAACTGCCCGACAGGCTAACGAGTTTCATCTACCCGGGTTTGAAATCAGAGTTGTCCTTCTCCTAGACTGGCTGCCAACCAAGGCTAATGAGTCCAATCGGCCCCCCCCTGTTATACCGCCGGGAACCCGGTCACCCCCGCAGCAGACTTTGTGAAAACAGGAGGTACCAGGAGAAGGTGTTTCTGTGGACACATTTGCGTAGGAGCGGCCACATGCTAAGGTCCTGATGGACCCGTGGCCTTCACTACACCAGGAGGCAGGAGGCCACCACACTGCTTCGCATTCCTTTTGGCAAGGAGGACCTCTGGCCCAATACTCGCCTCCTATAATGAATGAATACAGTGCGACAAGTGGGGTATGGTTGCACCCGTCTCGAGTCAGCATAATTGGCTTGAGACGAGTTATAATGTGGCCCCAACTACCCCCGCATTCAAGTCGTGTCAGGTCACACTTTTCTCCGAGTCGGGAATACATCACATTCCCAATAATCAGAGTAGTTCATGTTCGCATGCTTCATGGTTGGAAAACTGGAGAAAGGGTGGAAGTGAGTAGAGATGGAGGTGGGTTTCCGCCGCATATGTGGTTTTCACAAGAAACTGAATGCCTCAGCACTACTATAGTTATCAAGGAATATTCACCCGTCTTTTACTACTACTATAGTTTACTTTTCTACTTCCGGCTCATTTCCAGCTATATATTGTATGACTCCTCTTACTGTTCGTGTACGACTCGCCACATTCAGCCGTATTGGAAAGAGTGGTTATATCACAGAATCTAGAATCCCAATTTATCCGACTCGATCATTCGACATAAGGTGTTCAAACTTCCACACAACTTGAAGGCAGGGTAAGACTCACACCGGAGGCTGGGAGAGAGCTGAGGGCTGCAGGGCTCTCTCCCAAACAAACACATTTTAAATTGGATGTTTTGTTTCCAGTTTACAATTTCGTTGCAGGTACCTAGTCATCAGGAGCCAACAATGCAAGTAGAGATGTCCCGATACCACTTTTTCACTTCCGATACCGATCTGATATTTTGTTTTAGTCTTGTACTACACTACTACTACTACTACTACTACTACTTTCAGCTGTTCCCGTTAGGGAGGAGCCATAGTGGCTGTTTCCAGTAGTTATCTGTTTCCATCTCTTCCTGTCCTCTACATCTTCCTGTCACACCCGCCACCTGCATGTACAAATAATAATAATCCACCCATCCATCCATCATCCGAACCGCTTATCCTGCTCTCAGGGTTGCGGGGATGCTGGAGCCCACCCCAGCAGTCACTGGGCGGCAGGCGGGGAGACACCCTGGACAGGCCGCCGGGCCGTCACACAGGGGCGACATAGACAGACACACACATTCATACCTAGGGGCAATGTAGTACGGCCGAGTCACCTGACCTACATGTCTTTGGACTGTGGGAGGAAACCGGAGCACCCGGAGGAAACCCACGCAGACACGGGGAGAACATGCAAACTCCACACAGAGGACGACCCGGGATGACACCCAAGGTTGGACCCGGGGCTCGAACCCAGAACCTTCTTGCTGTGATCAACCACGCTAACCACTGTACCATGGTGCCACCCATAATAATAATATCACAATAATATATTATATAATATTATATATAATATATACAATATTCCAAAGACATGTACGCTCAGGTGAATTGGCCATACTAAATTGTCCCTAGGTATGAATGTGTGTGTGTGTGTGTGTGTGTGTGTGTGTGTGTGTGTGTGTGTGATGGCCTGGCGGCCTGTCCAGGGTGTCTCCCCGCCTGCCGCCCAGTGACTGCTGTGATAGGCTCCAGCATCTCCGCGACCCTGAGAGCACGATAAGTGGTTCAGATAATGGAGGAATATATATAATATATAACTATAATATAATAATAAAATACATGGAAGCACTTTGCTTATGATAGCCAATTACCCAACTAAAAACAGCTCACTCAAACAGAGAACAAACAAATACTTCCCCAGTATATAGTCCACAACAACAGTTGGTTATGAAAGACCGTCACTCTTTATTCAAATACTACAAAAAAAAACAAAACCAAACAGGTACTGCGGTACCAAAAGCAACCAACAGGTTTAAAGCCGAAACAGTTTAAACAGCAGCATTCAGCATGGTAGACAAACACAAACCCAACTACCCCTTACAGTGCAGCTATGTGCAAATGGCAGTGTAAAACACAACTTAAATATCTACAACATCCCAAATAAATAACAAAACATTAACAAACACAGTTTAAACTGACCTTACTGACCTAGCGGCGTTATTTCTAACAATTGTAAAAAAAAAAATCACTGACAGGTGCCATTTCTCCGTAGCAAAGCTCTTGAACATATTAAGTTTGCTCACATCACCACGAGGGGCAGATTCTTCTTTAGGAACATAAGCTGTTCGGCGGCCTCCTCCGTCAGCCTGCTCCTCCTTACAGCAATAATAATGGAGGCTGCGCTAAAGGGCCGCTCACTCTCTACACTTGTGCAGGGAGCACAGAGACATTTGGTTGCCGTGGCTGCCAAGGATGGCAGTCCAGGTTGGCTGGCTTGCCTGTAGAGGACGGGACCGTCCCACCGTGGAATAGCTGCCTGACTGAGGTAGGGCGGCGCTTGGTTTTGTGCACTTGTGGTTATCCCAGGACCAGGTAACGCCATGCTTTCCTCCAGGAGTTCACCAAAGATGCTGCCAAGGGGCGTCCGGGTGGCGTGGCGGTCTAGTCCGTCGCCTACCAACACGGGGATCTTCGGTTCGAATCCCCGTGTGGCCTCCGGCTCGGTTGGGCGTCTCTACAGACACAATTGGCCGTGTCTGCGGGAGGGAAGCTGGATGTGGGTATGTGTCCTGGTCGCTGCACTAGCGCCTCCTCTGGTCAGTCGGGGTGCCTGTTCAGGGGGGAGGGGGAACTGGGGGGAATAGCGTGATCCTCCCACGCGCTACGTCCCCCTGGCGAAACTCCTCACTGTCAGGTGAAAAGAAGCCGTTGGCGACTCCACGTGTATCGGAGGAGACATGTGGTAGTCTGCAGCCCTCCCCGGATCGGCAGAGGGGGTGGAGCAGCGACCGGGGCAGCTCGAAAGAGTGGGGTAATTGGCCAGATACAACTGGGGAGAAAAAGGGGGGGGGAAATAAATAAATAAATAAATAAAAAGATGCTGCCAAGGCTGCTGGTAGTTGTGCCTGCAGCGTGCATCCATGGAGCCTTGTCTGCTGGCTCGGAGGCTGTAGCTTCAGGTGTAGTCTTCAGCACTTCCTCCATCTTCCCTACCCCTGCCATTAATGCTTCCTTTCCAAGTCTCCAAGTGTCTGCATTTGTGAAGTACCTGGTATGATAAAATATATCAAATATTAATAGTCAACTCATCTCTTTTATGTCAAGTTATTTGTCTGCTCTTATACTTGATATGTGACTTGTGAAAATAACGAAATGGTCGAGACAATTCCATACAGAGGTGTGAGGAATCTGTTACTCTCATTCTCACACACACACACACACACACAACACTGAATCAGATTAGGCTAACAGACATTCCCTTACCTGTCTTTTGTACCGTGGATCCTGCAGAGTTGCAGCCGAGCATACTGGCTCCTATTCCACGTCATTAAAACGTCTGCTGACTGCGTCAAGGAGGGTACTTGTCATCGTCTTAATCCCCTGGTCAGCCTCGTTTTCCCGACCGAGAACACGTTGCAGGACACACACCATGGGGATGACATCAGCCACAGATGCGGAGGAGGCCCTCACCTCCCTTGGCTTCTCCTCAAAAGGTACCAGAACGGCGGAGGCCTTCTCCAGTAGGCCCCGCTGGTTTGCAGGTCGTATTCAGCCACATATGCAGACAGTGCCGCTTTCTGTGCAATAAGGCTTTCAGTCATATACTGGGTGCTGTTCCACAGTTAGCTCTACTTGGATGTCCTCTAGCTGTGAATAGACAAGGGGTGAGGGTTTGAAGTGGCCCAGTATTTTTCTCCCGTTGGCCGGTGCGTCACCTCCACTGCGCTGTGGCGACAAGTCTCTCATGCACGATTAGCTGCAGCGTGTGTGCGCGAAGCTTCCTAAGCTCGCCACGCCAACTTGATCCGTAGCCTCCTTCGTATTGTAACGTGCATGGATAAGTAGGCACGTTGGTCCTTGACTAACGGGTCGGACCCTTTAGTCCAGTATTTCTCAACCGGGGGTCCGCGGACCCCTATTGGTCCGTGGTGTAATTGCAAGGGGTCCGTGAAAATAAAATATCTTTAAAAAAAAAGATCCTATGACATTTATAGAAATAGGATTATTTTACTCAAATGTGACTGAGACCTTTATCTACCTAAACTATAAAGGGTAACAGGACTTTTTTCTCTAATTACATCTGTTTCACAAGTGTAATTTATTGTATTTTAATAAGAGATCTCGCTCCCGTTTGCATTGTTAAAGTTACTGAATACATATTCTGTTTTGTTACATATATCTGAAAGTTACTGAATACATATTCTGTTTTGTTACATATATCTGAAAGTTACTGAATACATATTCTGTGTTGTTACATATATCTGAAAGTTACTGAATACATATTCTGTTTTGTTACATATATGTGAAAGTTACTGAATACATATTCTGTTTTGTTACATATATGTGAAAGTTACTGAATACATATTCTGTTTTGTTACATATATCTGAAAGTTACTGAATACATATTCTGTTTTGTTACATATATCTGAAAGTTACTGCATACATATTCTGTTTTGTTACATATATCTGAAAGTTACTGCATAATAATTCTGTTTTGTTACATATATCTGAAAGTTACTGAATACATATTCTGTTTTGTTACATATATCTGAAAGTTACTGAATACATATTCTGTTTTGTTACATATATCTGAAAGTTACTGCATAATAATTCTGTTTTGTTACATATATCTGAAAGTTACTGAATACATATTCTGTTTTGTTACATATATCTGAAAGTTACTGAATACATATTCTGTTTTGTTACATACACTACCGTTCAAAAGTTTGGGATCACCCAAACAATTTCGTGTTTTCCATGAAAAGTCACACTTATTCACCACCATATGTTGTGAAATGAATAGAAAATAGAGTCAAGACATTGACAAGGTTAGAAATAATGATTTGTATTTGAAATAAGATTTTTTTACATCAAACTTTGCTTTCGTCAAAGAATCCTCCATTTGCAGCAATTACAGCATTGCAGACCTTTGGCATTCTAGCTGTTAATTTGTTGAGGTAATCTGGAGAAATTGCACCCCACGCTTCCAGAAGCAGCTCCCACAAGTTGGATTGGTTGGATGGGCACTTCTTTGAGCAGATTGAGTTTCTGGAGCATCACATTTGTGGGGTCAATTAAACGCTCAAAATGGCCAGAAAAAGAGAACTTTCATCTGAAACTCGACAGTCTATTCTTGTTCTTAGAAATGAAGGCTATTCCATGCGAGAAATTGCTAAGAAATTGAAGATTTCCTACACCGGTGTGTACTACTCCCTTCAGAGGACAGCACAAACAGGCTCTAACAGGTACTATTTAATGAAGATGCCAGTTGGGGACCTGTGAGGCGTCTGTTTCTCAAACTAGAGACTCTAATGTACTTATCTTCTTGCTCAGTTGTGCAACGCGGCCTCCCACTTCTTTTTCTACTCTGGTTAGAGCCTGTTTGTGCTGTCCTCTGAAGGGAGTAGTACACATCGGTGTAGGAAATCTTCAATTTCTTAGCAATTTCTCGCATGGAATAGCCTTCATTTCTAAGAACAAGAATAGACTGTCGAGTTTCAGATGAAAGTTCTCTTTTTCTGGCCATTTTGAGCGTTTAACTGACCCCACAAATGTGATGCTCCAGAAACTCAATCTGCTCAAAGAAGTGCCCATCCAACCAATCCAACTTGTGGGAGCTGCTTCTGGAAGCGTGGGGTGCAATTTCTCCAGATTACCTCAACAAATTAACAGCTAGAATGCCAAAGGTCTGCAATGCTGTAATTGCTGCAAATGGAGGATTCTTTGACGAAAGCAAAGTTTGATGTAAAAAAAATCTTATTTCAAATACAAATATTATTTCTAACCTTGTCAATGTCTTGACTCTATTTTCTATTCATTTCACAACATATGGTGGTGAATAAGTGTGACTTTTCATGGAAAACACAAAATTGTTTGGGTGATCCCAAACTTTTGAACGGTAGTGTATATCTGAAAGTTACTGCATAAGAATTCTGTTTTGTTAACTATATCTAAGTTACAACTGAAAGCTCTTATTTTCGCCCCAAAGAGTGAATAAATGCTATAATGCAATTTAAAATGCAGTTTCTACTGTTTCTATCAAATTGCAACCCCCCTCCCCCAAGATCAGGTGGAGGGGTCCTCAGGGTAGATCAAAAATACACAGGGGGTCCAGGACCCCAAAAAGGTTGAGAACCACTGCTTTAGTCGACTGGTTAATGTTGTCGCTTGCGGTGTGGGAGGCACGGGTTCGCGTCCCGGCTGTGGCGGTCCCGGACTGCCCCCCTAAATTCGCTACAGTATTTTGTGCATTGTCCCTTAAAACTACACGCACTTTGTTTTTATGAGTCTTCCATTCACGCATCATTTCCCCAGCGGCTGCGTAAAGGAACCCCCCCCGTGTGAGCCGCGAAACTCTTGGGCACACAACACCGCCTTTTTTAAGGTAAAATCCGAGTCTATCCGATGCACGGTCAGACTCAACAAGAAACTGGACTCACGTCTGAGCTCCAGACGTGTGTTGTGAAACTCACCGCGCCTACATTCTCCAAGCGTTTGGAGAGAAGATTGCAAACGTCATGGTGCATATGAGGGATGGCCTTTTACGTTACATAATGGCAACTGGGCAAAGTGTAGCGAGGCTCGAGGTGTTCAATTAAGCACTGAAACCCCACATGTTCAATCACCGAAAGGCGTCGGTCGTCCAGGAACATGAATTGAACTAGTTTCTCCGTTATCGAGTTGGCCTTGTTGCTGTCCGAGGGCAGCTTCTCTCGCCTGTTTATTTATTCCGTCGGCGTCTGCTGTTGGGGCGTTTTGCTTGTCTTTGCAGCCGCTGCATGCAGCCATTCCTGGTGTTGTTCCATGTGGTGTTTTTCCAAATGCTTAATAAGTTTGGTGTTAAACTGACCAACTGCACTGCCACCCCTCGACACATCTGCATTGAACATTTTGCATTCTGCTGTTGGATCCCCCCCCTCCCCCTCTTTAAGGTTGAAATACTTCCACACCACTGGCAAGACTATTCCACGGGTAGTTAACGCTCATACACATGCGACTAGATTGGCTACCACTGTTGTAATCCCTTGACACGCTGCGCCGCTTAACCGGAAGCGCGCGGCACAAGAGGGTGGATGCGCGTGATTTTTTTTCGTAACCGTTTTCCGGGAACTCTGCCTCTGATTGGCTAGTACTCGTTGCCTCCGTTGATTAGGTTGGTTAAGGTTAGGGTTAGGGTGGGGTTAGGGATAGGGTTAGCCAATCAGAGATAGAGTAGGGGAGGGTCTTCCCGGAATCCAGGTGAACGCGCTCTCAACGAGTACTAGCCAATCAGAGGCAGAGTTCCCGGAAAACGGGTATGAAAAACACCCACGCGGTTGGCGCTAGATCCAACGGGGTGTAGGCACGGAAGTAGACGTGATTGGTTGTTGCGTCGGCCAATAGACAGCGCGGAACCTCGAAGCGCACTGACTGCCAGACCGACAGACAGAGCATTAGTTGGAGCGAATCAAGTTAACGTTAGTTAGCTAGCGATAGCAATAGCGGTAGGGTTAGGGTTACAGTACGATCTGGCAATGTTAAGGTCAGTTGTAAGCTAGCTAACTAAATGTTTCAGTGCACATTGTTTGTTTCAAGTCAGTGCGCTTCGAGGTTCCATGCTGTCGATTGGCCGACGCAACAGCCAATCGTGGCTGCAACAGCCAATCGTGGCTGCTTCCATGCCTACACCCCACTGGATCTAGCATCAACCCACAGGAAGTGCTAATATGAAGAAGAAAGACAGAAAGAAGACGAAGAAGAAGCAGATGAAGAAGATATACTAGATGGGCATTTAGGCGACGGTTTAAGCTAGACTTCCTCATGGTTTGTATCGGATCATATTTTTTCTCCCCTCCGATATCCAACCCAGTATTCTGGGCCAGTATCGACCTGATACCGATACCGTGGATCGGATCGGGACCTCCCCGGACATGATGGGGGATGGATGTTGACAACCGGGACATTTTACTATTTTACAGACATTTGTCGGACCTCGGGACACCCAGCTTGAAACCGGGACAACCCCGGACAAACCGGGACGTCTGGTCACCCTACTAGTTGGTACTGTGGTGACCCACATTTATATAACGAGAGACATTCACCTAAGAGGACGGTGTGCCTTTAAGGGTAGAGGCGAGGGGTCAGATAATGCACTTCCGCTTCCGGTTCAGAGTCGGTTCAGTGTCGTTGTCGAATGTATGATATGCTAAGTTGGAGCTAGTAAACTACCTCGACTACGTCTACTCTAACGTCTCCTGTCTCGTTGTTTTCTAACTCCACATTGGTGACCCCGACGTGATCGAACTACTAATACGAGTATGTCTGACAACGAAGACGCCGGGAATAATGCTGCCGCGGTACCCGCTCCCGACGCTGGTGCTAACAACATGGCTATTGCTAACGCTAGCATTTATGCCGCTACTGTGAAACTACCCGACTTTTGGCAGCATAATCCACGGCCGTGGTTTCAACATGTGGAAGCCCAGTTCTAGCTGAGAGGGATAACGCAGGATGTAACGCAGTACTTCCACGTAGTGGCGGCGTTAGACGCATCGACAACGACACTGAACTCTGAACCGGAAGCGGAAGTGCATTATCTGACCCCTCGCCTCTTCCCTTAAAGGTACACCGTCCTCTTAGGTGAATGTCTCTCGTTATATAAATGTGGGTCACCCACAGTACCTTACTTTTGCTTCCTCCTCTACCTTCTTTCTGTAGTTGTCGCACCCAGGCACGACACAACGAGAGGGCATGTTTGTTGTCAGTGAATCTAATCCGATTCAATTTATGCCGTTTTTCGGTTTTCTGATCGAAGACTGAAGATGTCAAGACGCCGTTCTTTGTACACAGAGCGGCAAGAAACGCCCGCCTCCACGAGCTGAGCAGGCTTTGGAGGGTTTTGGGGTGTGGGGGTTCACGCGCAATGCATGTAGGCAACTGCCGGCAGGGGTCCGCAACCAGGAAAACTCCGATTTCTCTGTCAATATAGCATGCACTGAGGGATTTATTGCTTCAATTGACTATATTTGCACTCAACACTGACTGCACATCCACATAAAAACCTGCGAAGTTTCCCTTTAAAGGCAACAGCAAAAAACTGTAGGGGATAGATTTGGTGCAGTTACACCTTGTGGCCATAGATATCGCTAATGAGCAGAACTTGGACTTAAAGGACAACTAATCTGATTTGAGCAATTTGAGAACAGAAACAAATAAAAAAATAAAATGCTCAATTCCAAAATAAAATGTAGCCTAATGAGAGAAAAGTGAATCGGTGGAACAAATTTTCTATTAACTTCAAATTGTTATGTCATCCTACCATAACCAATGTTAGAAATAAAGCTACGGTTTTACCCTAAAGAAAGCAAAAAAGGCTTGAGCGCACATACCCCAAGTTGTTCATCTCCCCTTTCTTCTGGGCTTCACCCACTGCCTCATGTTTCCTCAGCTGTCTGAGGAGCTCGGACTCAGCCTTGCTTCGGTTGGGTAGGGTGGAGGCAGCAGCGGAAGCAGCAGCGACCAGTTCAGGGTTCAGTGTCTCACTTAATACAATACAAGAGAACTAAATCAGTGTAGTCAAGAGGTGTCACACACGTCCTCTCAAAGTTATATTAAAGCAACACTATGCAACTGTTTTACCTTAAAATAACATCTTAAAAATCATTTTGATGGTACACTGACTTGTAATAGGGAGAATGGTGACTCTTCCATTCCCACTCCGCACCCCGAATGCCTGTTCTTGCACTATGTAACTTGGGTTGAACGGGTATGATCTCCCATGAGTGATTTTTTTTTTCCTAGGATGGCAAAGGCATGACTAGCCCTACTGTACCTCTGATTGGCTTACCCTGCCTCTGATATTCTTACCCTATCCCTAACCAGTCTCACTCTTTATACGACCAACCAACCAACCAACCAACAAAGACAATGAGTACTAGCCAATCAGAGGCATAGCAGGGCGGGTCATGCCTTTGCCATTCTAGAAAAACGAAATGTTCGTGGGAGATTTTACCACTCAACCCAAGTTACATAGTGCAAGAACAGGCTTTCGGTGTGCAAAGTGGGAATGAAAGAGGCCCCATTCTCCCGACTACAAGTCAGTGTGCCATCAAAATGATTTTGAAGATGTTATTTTAAGGTTAAAAAAAATTGTATAGTGTTGCTTTAAGTGGGGAGAAGTGAAAATTAAAAAGCAGAGCTATGCTAAAAGGGGGGGGGGGGTCAAATCGATGTCATGTGGGCTTCCAATTATATTTCACTGCCTTTTGTATTTCATCAGTGAGCATCATGAATGGGCTGTATTAATTGGCACTTGTCACTGATAATTATCACTGATAAGCTTTGATTGTTAGAAGAAACCAATGATGCTTCACAATAGGTGTAACAGAACCCAGGAGTAACATTGGGCTAGCTTGGCAGCCCAATTTAAAGAGTAATTAAACCCTGGGCAGTTGTAGTGAGTTTACTGAGGTCTACAGATTAGCAACTATGTAAAGGTTAAAAACATGGCAGGCTGGTCTTGGTACTCTGTGATGTAAGCATAGCAGTGTAAACACAGCTGCAGCTAATAACATTAATAATGGATCTGTTGGATGTGGGTGTGCCAAAGAACCAGCAATGACAGACAGTAATGTCAACAACTGTTAGTGCTGGCCACAAATTACAGTTCAGTTTGTCAAGTCTGTTGTTGTATAGATCTATCATGGCTCCTCTCACCTTTGACCTGATGCTTTCGTTGTGGGCTTCTGAAACATACTGACAGTGCTCTCCATTACTGCTGGCTGGGGCCGCTCCTGGTTTTGTTGGCTCTTTGGAAATTTCACTTTCCTCTTGTTAGTCACTTCCACTTTCATGGCTCCAAGGAGTTCCAGCAAACTTGCCTTTCCACTTTTTGCCTCTGTAGCCTCGTCTGTTTTAGGTTTTTCTGCTTTCTGCCCAATCATATGATCCATCTGTTGCGAGGCACTTCCTTCATCTGTCTTTAAAACTGGTGTCTCTTCCCCTTGTTTGGACACCTTTGGGACTTGATTTTCATCATCCTCTTTCCCTCTCACCAGTTCTTCACTTGCATTTGTCTTTGCATCTTGCTTGGGGGGAAGAGTAACATCATTCTTCTCGCAGTGCCTGATGGAACTTGTACTAAGGCTGTTGATTTGAATTGCACTTGCAGCCCTATGGGTCCAAAGCAAAGTTAGTAATCATAGATTTGCTAAATAAAATACAGAAAACTACACAAGTCTGTACGTTCTCACCACCCTGTTTTGAAAATTCCTCCTGATCTATGTGAGGTAGTCTTTAACTCAAAAAATTTTTTTTATATCAACCACTGAACACATAGTCAGCTCTCTTCATATCTGGCCAGTAACACTCTTGTTTTGTTATAATCCTCTTAAATTCTGAATTTAAAATGGCACACTAACTTGTTTCTTTAGGTCTTTATGTTGGAAATCATGTGGCTCTCAGCACTTTCCTTTCACTTCTCTGTCGAGCCTTTTGGAATTCTATCATAGCTCAATGAAAATTACATTTTAGCTTGTCATATGTTTATGCAATACAGCTAAAATCCCCTAAAATTAAAGTTCCCTATCCACAAATGAACCTCAATGTCATGCTGACAACCCCTGGCAGCAAGCACGGCTCCAGGATTTCAGTTTTGGGTGGGCCAGGCCAATTATGGATGGGCAATTATGGAAAATGTTTCAATATCGATAATTTAATTGCATCAATTTGGTGCATTTTGAGACCAAAATCGAGCTAGATAGAATAAAAAATGTCATCACAAAAAAACCCTCATAATTCATGCAACATTGACAAAATGAGCCAAAATGTTAAAAATTACTCAGTGCAAAATATATATTGCTTGAACAGCAGCGGTACCATCACTTGCCAACGTTGAAAGCCAGTGAGTGACCATTTTGAACTATAATTCTATCACTGACCGCCCAATAGAGGGCGCAACAGGTGTGTGACCAAGCAGCCACAGCCCAATCAAAGGCCGTGTCGCCGGCGTCGAACATCACATCACGTGTCTCATGAACTTGCTTGCGCATGAACATCAACACATAAAATTGTGTTTATAAAAACAATTTTAGCACAAAATCATGCGATTATTGGCTGATTTCGAATCATTTATGACTAAATGAACATTTGTAAAAAAAATAATATATATAATATATTTTTTGGGGGGTAGGAACATTGCAGGGTGGGCCTGGTGAAAAGTGGGCGGGCCTAGGACCGTCAGGCCCCCCCATAACGCCGTGCCCGCCTGGCAGGGAGGTACTTTTCAGTGAAGTTGCGCGATTTGTGACGCTTTAAGCAGCTTCGCGTGGAGAAGGCGCGGGGTTCATCTAAAGGCTTCAGCCTACACGCGGTTCAAATCTCGGCGTATGTTTGCAACACAAAGAACTGTGGTTTAGAAAATTAGCCTCGTGGTTCACAGAGGACCCCCCCCCACCCAAGTGGGTATGACAGCTCTGGATAGGACACACACGCGTGCTAACTTTGCTGTGTCCATTTCCCACGTGTCTGTCAATGCCTAAGCCCTTGACTACAGCCTCCGTGTGACGTAAGCCCCTGTCCCCCGGGGGGTCCGGGGTGTTGGGTTTGTTTGTGCACACCCGTTCGCAATACACGTCCCCGTTCTCACAAAGTCACCCGGCGACCGCGGACGCAGGCCTGCCTACCTGAAAGTGGGCGAGACAGTCGCGTCGCCCCTCCTCGGCAGATGAGCCGCCGCGGGCAGCTTGCGGAGTAAGTACCGGTACATGGCGGCTCCTCTCACTGCGCCGAGTTCGCCCTTGCGGATCCCCGCAGCTTCTTCCCGTCGCTACCGGAAAGATGCGCCGGTGCGGACTCATGACCGGAGATGTGGTTCCGGGGTAGAAGCGGCAGCTCCGCGAGTCCTCCTGCCGCCCTCTGGTGACCAGCTGACCTGACTCGACTTGACTTGACTTGATTTGGAACAATCTTCTTCTTTCAGCTTTGTCTGTTTTTCAGGGGTCGCCACGGCAGATTTAACAGTTTCCGTCAGGACCCTGTGAGGGCACAGCACCAATGCGGGCCTCGGTTAATGCGGGCCTGGACCGATCCGGTACGGTCTCGTCCATCCCGTACTGATTTGACAAAATGTTACGTCGGATGCCCTTCCTGACACAACCACTGACCCTATGAATAATGATAATAATAATAATGATAATAATAATAACGATAATAATGACAATAATAATGACAATAATGATAATGACAATAATAATGATAATAATGATAATATAACAGAGGGTTTGTAGATGTCGCCTATACTGTATGAAACTGTAAAATAACAAATACGGAGGTTCCACTTTCACACGAGGACCACTTTATTTGGATTCTTCCCCCAACAGAACTCCACAGCAACAACACTGCGTACAGCACTTCCGCTCTCTCTTCAGCCTTCAAAATAAGAGCTCAAGGCATATACTGTGGCAACAGCTTATAACAGGAACTTAAAATCACTAACAGGCTAAGTCCAGAAAAATAGGTTACAATAATAATAATGACAATAATTATGATAATAATAATAATGATGATCATAATAATGATCATAATGATAATATTAAAAAATTTAGAATCAGAATGAATTGGATATAACAAGACACTGATTCTGTATCTGCCGAAAATACTTAACTGATGTTGTAAAATGCTAATGAAAAAGAGGATTTATTGCTCTGACTAATAACGATAATAATCGTTTAATAATTTAAAGGTTTTTTTAAGATTGAAACCAGATGTTAAATGCATACAAGCATCTCAGCTTAAGCCATTATTAGAGTTTGTAATGGAAGGATATGAGAGTATTTGTAGAGACAGAGGAAATGGTGATGAGGGAGTGTGTGTAATATTTGTCAAACAAGGATTACAGTATAGAATAGTGAAAAAAGAGAAAATCTGGTATTTATTATAACTGAGGTCCGGACAAAGGATGGTAATATTTAAAATAGTTAGCTTTTATAATCCATGTAAAGATTGTCTTTAGGCTCACTACTGGAAGAACTAATAGTACATTTTGAAGGTAGGTTATTTGTTGGGGAGATTTTAATGCAAATGGTACTATACAGAATGACTGTCATGATGATAATGAACAATTGATGCAAATTAAAAGTTTTATTTGTATAAATGATGGAGGTAGAATTAGAGTATTGTTTTTAACCCAGCCACTGAGGATGCACAAGCCAGTGTTTTAGTGCCGTTCACAAGCCCCGAAAAATAGAGGGGGGGGGTAAGTCAGGAAGGGCATCCAACATAAAACCTTTGCTAAATCAAATCAGATCATAAATCAGATTTCCATACCGGATCGGTGGAGGCCCGGGTTACCAACGACCACCACCGGTACTGTTGTCCAGCAGGGTGCTGGTGGAAACTATGCCACTCTAGACTGAAGGAGAAGGATTAGGAGAAGGAGACGGGGGAGGCATGTCCAGAGGCAGCGGGAGAGGAGGAAGGGTACACAGCAAAATCAGCAAACACAAAATAACTCCATGGGAGTTAATCTCAACCCTTTTTGGGGGTCCTATACGGTCCAGTCTACAAAGAGTTATTTTAACACTTTTAAGAGAGTTGGCATTTTAACACCTTGTTTGGAGTCAATATTCACTCTGTGGGGAGTTGGGATTTGACACTTATGGACACTTACTTGACCCCCGCCAGGTGTTACATTTCCTTAGCACCAATGCAGTGTCACTTAATAACTCTCAAGCAGGAGTTAGCTGATGACTCCTCTAGGTGTTCCTTAGCACCAATGCAGTGTGACTTAATAACTCTCAAGCAGGAGTTAGCTGATGACTCCTCTAGGCGTTCCTTAGCACCAATGCAGTGTGACTTAATAACTCTCAAGCAGGAGTTAGCTGATGACTCCTCTAGGCGTTCCTTAGCACCAATGCAGTGTGACTTAATAACTCTCAAGCAGGAGTTAGCTGATGACTCCTCTAGGTGTTCCTTAGCACCAATGCAGTGTCACTTAATAACTCTCAAGCAGGAGTTAGCTGATGACTCCTCTAGGTGTTCCTTAGCACCAATGCAGTGTCACTTAATAACTCTAAAGCAGGAGTTAGCTGATGACTCCTGTAGGTGTTCCTTAGCACCAATGCAGTGTCACTTAATAACTCTCAAGCAGGAGTTAGCTGATGACTCCTCTAGGTGTTCCTTAGCACCAATGCAGTGTCACTTAATAACTCTCAAGCAGGAGTTAGCTGATGACTCCTCTAGGTGTTCCTTAGCACCAATGCAGTGTCACTTAATAACTCTAAAGCAGGAGTTAGCTGATGACTCCTCTGGGTGTTCCTTAGCACCAATGCAGTGTCACTTAATAACTCTCAAGCAGGAGTTAGCTGATGACTCCTCTGGGTGTTCCTTAGCACCAATGCAGTGTCACTTACTAACTCTAGATGACAAATGCGATGCAACAGGAATCTGGTTGGAGGCAATAGACGTACCTGGCAAAGTGGCACCAGGAGGTCTGCATGCTGGCAGATCACTGGAAGATTCCACGTCACAAAGTCTTTGCGTGGCGACGTCCTGGATGGTGTCAACTGGATGATCTGGTTGTTGACCATGCACAGTCTTGATGTGTTTTTTAAAGCCATTATAGGTACAAAAAGACAAAGCACATCCCGGCTGTCCACATTTTAAACGCAAGTTCTTGTACCCAGGGTACAGTCCATGGTTAAACTTGAGTTGCTGACAGAGAAGAGAACATGTGTTGTGGTACTCTTTGCAAACAAAACATCTGAGCATGCGTTACTCCGAAGGCTCGTGTCAAGTTCATTGTGTCGCTGCATCAGTCGTGCTCGGAGTTCCTTGACACGTGGAGTCTCCTTTGCGCTTTCAACATCAATGTGGTATACTGTGGTCTGAAGAAAGGTGTAGAAGCTGAGGAGCACTTCATCGTAGTTTAGGCCGAAGACATAGTGAGCTTTGAACAGCTCATCCAAAGCTGCCACTGCTGTGCGAGCTCTGCACGGGATAGCCTTCTGGTCCACGACGATGTGGAACCTGTAATAGAAATAACATTAATAAAATTAACATCCGAGGTCAAGCCATAGTTCTCCGATCACAATTTAACCTGGATTTTATGTTTCCATTGCACCAACATGTGGACAGAGTATGGGGAAGCTATTTCACTTCAAATAGAGCATGCTCATAAATGAATGTTTGAGCTTTTGACTTGTACATATTCTAACTCATTTTATCCATTGTAAATAACCATATCCCACCAACTGAGCGGGAGACCGAGCAGCCGAGCGACCATGCAAGCTAGCAAGCTGCCACGGGCACCCCACACGCGGTGGCGCGTGCGCACACTGGCATGCGCACATTAATTGGTTAATTTCATTGTTATTTACACTAGTGCAAAGTGCCCGTGGCAAAGGATGGAGCTGGTGTGTGTGCGAGCGCACACGCGCTGGCGCGCACACATACACACCGGCGCGCGCACAAACACACACACACCAGCTACATCCTTTGCCACGGGCACTTTGCACTAGTGTAAATAACAATGAAATTAACCAGTTCTATGTATTGAATGTAATCTTATTTATTAAATGAAATCTTAAGTTGATTACCAAGTAGGCCATTTATGAAATCGATTACCCAACTCACATTTTCAACTGGGCTACATGAATACCCAAACTAAGATTTACCGTTATCAGTCAATAAACATTAACTTTAGATGTTTTTTCGTACACACCTCTGGATTTTGTTCTTCGGCTCCCCAACAGCAAGGAGGAAGGGTTGTCTTCTATCAGCTCCCATCGCATCAGTCCTCCCAAGGAAAGTCGAAAGACTGGCTCCTTCCTGTAGGCAACTGAATGTAATGTTAGTGATAGTTTCTTACAGATATTGCTTTTACAGGCTGCAACTTTTTAACTGTGCAAGACAAGCTACTTTTTCCTTTGTCATAAGGCATCATAGGATACAAACATCATATACCTGAAGATGTTTCACAAGATGATTGGCCGCTTGAGCTGAACTGATCTTGGCGCCCTTCTTTCGGCCTCGTGAGGTTGGGGGGAGGAGATGCAGGAGCAAGAGAATTGCCGACATATCAGCATCCCATCCTAGAGACAGATTATATTGCTATAAATGGTTTGTCGATTTGTGGCAAATGCAGTCGATTGTCCAATGAAATGAATTATTACGGTCTGCATTTTCACAGTACAATACTCTCGCCCACAGACAATGGTTAATTTAACTATCACATAGTGAAGACAACAGCACAACAGAAAAAAACAAAGGCTGCAGTCCGTAACAGGTATAGGCTGAAGCTTTAGTTTATGACGCCTATCCTCAACATGGCATATTCAGTTGATTGGACATTGGACACATAGCAAATCCACATTTTATACTAACCATACGGTCCTTCAGGTTCTGGCTCCAATGCTGACATCAACTCCTCAACATGCAGATTTGGGGAAAGCGTGTTGCTTTCTGCAGTGACCTTGGGCTTGAAATATGTAGGCCACCTGGCAAGGAACTTCATGGACACCTCATCCCCAAACATCATTGTGAAATCCTGGTCAATCTGAAAAAAAAAACGAAGAACAATTTCCAAATGTACTGTTTAGTTCAAACAAAGTGCCAAGTTGATTGTCTACACTAAGCTTATTAGCAGTCCAAAAACTTGCCCTTAAGCACTTCCAAGCATTTTAGTTGAATCTGGCTGTCTGTGTACTTCTCATTGAGGTGGTTTACAGGGGTCAAATATTAAAGCTGCAGCTGAAAAAGGCCTTACCAATCCTGCCACATCAAGGAAACGTGGGAATGCATCCAGGAGCGATGATGCTGCAACCTCATCGTGGACCATCTTCTGTCGATAACTGAAAGTCACCCTCATTCGCTCTTTGACCACGGGTTCCTCAGTGGAGTGTCTCATTGTGGATATAGCCTCCTTGCACTCGTCACCAAAGAGCTGTTCACCAGTTTCCAGAGATTCTCGTCTGGTTTTTGTGCTGTTTGGATGAGCGGTCGTGGAATGCTTCTGGGACCCACTAGGTGTGTTGCGTTGAGTCGTCTTGATCTTCCACTGCAGGTAGCCAGTATTGCATGTGGGATCATAGAAGTGCTCCTGTTTAGAAACAAAATGAAGGGGTGCATGGATGTTCAGCGTCAGTCCAGGGTACTGTTTATCAGCCATTCAAGTTACAGCACTCAATCACACCAAGATATCAGCTATGCTGCTAAAACACTTATTGAGGCAGACATGAACTATAACTTACATATCCATTTTTTGAAAAGGTATCTCGGAGGTTTGGGAAAAGACTCACGATCCCCAGACCATATTTGACTCTCACATTTTTGGGCGGAGTCCTCCTGTCAAAACAAAGCATTGTTTATTCATAAGCCCATTATTTAAGTGCAAGTAAGAAACAAGGGCTAATATGTCTCGCCATTAAAGACATGGCTTATAGGCTCTGTACATCTCTGTAGTCCAGCTGCAGTACTTCCTGGAGGGAACGTCGCAGCTTTATTTCCTGCCCTACACTATTGGATGTCGTGATTAATCAGGTATGCAGCATACCTGTAAGGAGTGTGGAGGCGAGAGTTGGCACTATGACTGGTAAAGGGAGAAAGCTGTCAATGAAGCTACACGGGAAATAACATGTTCTTTCCCATGTGGCGTTATTGACAGCTGATGATTGCTTATGGTATGAAACAGGCTTGTACTGTCAATTAAATAATTACCTGAATCACTGGATATATATATATATATATATATATATATATATATATATATATATATATATACTATATATGTGTGTGTGTGTGTGCTTATATATATATATATATGTATGTATATATATATGTGTGTGTGTGTGTATATATATATATATATATATATATATGTGTGTGTGTGTGTGTGTGTGTGTGTATATATATATATGTATATAAAATCCAGTGAGTCAAGTAAATTCTTTAAGAGACAGTACAACTGTTTCATAAAGAATTTAATTGACTCACTGGATTATTTTGCTCCTTATTTGTTGAGCAATTTCCCTACCGTTCAGTGTTTCTTTTAACAAAGTTTTTACATACGTATTTTATATAGTTTTTTTCATATATAGTTTTTCACTTTTTTCAGTATCTTAAGAGAAAAAGGTTGATTGATGTAACATGGGGGTGTTTGGAAACTTTAAGGAACACTACGCACAATACACTCAGTACCAGTTGGTGGCGGTAACGTGCCGTTTTGTTTGATAACCACCACAGAAATATAAGGAAGAACGAAGAAGAAAGGCGCTTGATTGTAAAGCTCGCGATAGTCTACGCTAACGTTAATCAAAATGGCGTTAGTTTGGAGAGGGAGGTTGGAGCTGCAGTCAATTAAGTAGTTATTTCAAGAAATGGATAAAGATCGTGCTATGCTACCTGGGCCGAATAATTTTCGATGTAGAAAATAATACTTGGTTTGTTTTAGGTATTATAAATTCTTGACTTCGTAAAGGATATAACGGTAGAACAAGTTTACACAGGTAGGTGAACGTTAACGCTAGCTACATTACTAGCATACTTGCTAACGAGCTAACTTACCTCCCAATAATGTAAAATGTGTATATATGGGCTATGAAGTGGGATAATATCTGTTTATTTTTTGTGTGTGAAATTGATGCGTGTACGTGGATACTTTGGCCGTTCTTTTATTGACGTTTCTTGTGTTTTAGCCGATTAATTTTCCTCAGACACTTCGTGTTTACACCTGGACAAACTACCACGTCAGAATTTGAAGCATAACTTGGGGAAAGAGCGGGTCGCTTGTCACGTTGCATATAATTTAGCGTTTAGTCAGATGTTGATGGATGTATTGCAAATAATTCTATGTATAATAAACGCGTAGCGAATCAAGAGTTAAGTCCACATTTTCCTCAGACCTTGGGCACATTTTTTTCCCCATTACGATAATGAATTTCGTGGTATGATTTTTTAAATTATACTATAAAACCGACAGACATTGTACATTAACATAGCTGATGTGCGTCACCCGCAGTCATCAGTTTTTCATTCCTCAGAAATTGTTTTAGCAGAAAGAATTGTCACAGTAGAAGAGTACATAAAAGTCTGTTGAGTAGGTGGAAGTGTGGTATTTGTTGTAAGTGTACATGCTGATAGTAAGGGGTACGTCTTGGTAATCACAAACCTGTATGTTGTGACAGTCATGGCAGAGGAGCGACGGCAAAAGCAGTGCTCCGTGGTTCTGCCCACAGAATCTATGAAGGCGATGGCAGAGTCTGTGGGAGTGGGGCAGCTGCAGGAGGAGAGCTGTGTAGCCCTTAGTGAAGAGGTTAGCTACAGAATAAAGGAAATTGCTCAGGTAAGAGTCAGTGAATTTAAGTAGTGTTTACATCTGTAAAATCTTGCATGTTTTTATCTGTTTTAAATCACAGTAAAATTGTAATTAGAATTGTTGGTGACAAGCTTTTAACTGTATTTTCCTTTTTCCCTTTGCCACAGGATGCTCTGAAGTTCATGCACCATGGGAAGAGACGTAAATTAACTACAAGTGACATAGATAATGCTCTTAAGCTAAAAAATGTAGAGGTGAGGGACAACCATCGTAACTTGAAAGAGTCAACACAAAGTGCTTATACGTGGTAATTGTTTGCACTTGACAGGTGTTAGCTGTTAAAGAAATAAATGGGTCCTCTGCCACAGATGTCACCTAAATCATGCATTCAAAACTGTTTCCTTCCCTTGCAGCCCCTGTATGGGTTCCAGTCACAGGAGTTCATCCCCTTTCGCTTTGCGAGTGGGGGTGGGCGGGAGCTTCATTTCTATGAAGAGAAAGAAGTGGACCTTAGTGACATCATTAACACGCCCCTCCCCAGAGTTCCCCTAGATGTTTCTCTTAAAGGTACCCATGTCATTACTAGCTGAGAAATGTTAATGTCTTGGTTTCAAAAGGATTAAGCTTGATTTAAGACATCCTACTTTGTTTTTTGTTTTTTTCATAGCCCATTGGTTAAGTATTGAGGGTGTACAACCTTCTATACCTGAAAATCCACCACCAGGTAAGACCTCAGCCTGTTTTGTCTCTTGGAGATACATATTGAGAAAAACACTTTAATTGAGTTGCCAATAACTAATCATTTTCATTTACTCTATCATAGCTCCAAAAGAGCAACAGAAGGCTGAATCCACAGAGCCCCTCAAAGTTGTAAAGCCTGGTCAAGAGGAGGATGGTGCCATCAAGGGTAAGAGTCAGGGGGCAGCATCTGCAGATGGCAAAGGTAAGTGTCTTTTTTTGTATGACATCAAATGGGAGCTTTTTGTTCATTATCAGTCTTCCTCCTTCTTTCTTTGTGGTGGTGTATGTCTTATTAATATGTTGGTTGTACTTGACCCAATCAGGAAAGGAGAAGGGTCTGATGAGAATGAAGCCCCGCAGCACTCATGAACTTTCAGTTGAACAACAGCTGTACTACAAGGAAATCACAGAGGCTTGTGTTGGCTCTTGTGAAGCTAAGAGAGCTGTAAGTCACTTCTTTCTCCCTGAGCACATGATGTGCCTGACATCCACAGAAACAATGCTGAAAATAATTTTATACCTGCCTGGACAAGTCATTGTTTGTCATTACATTGCTCATACGTAATACAAATAAAGCACCTAGGCCCATATATGTCATATTTAAAGGTATTTTCTGTATGTATATTTAAATACGGTAATGCTCTTAAGATATGGAATTTATGGCTAAAGTGAGTACCCACATGTCACTATGTGGCGCTTTTTCACAAAATATGCAAAACCTACTCACGTGATGAATGTTTCCGGCCTTAGTTATCAAGTAAGATATCCATAGAAATACATTCATGGTAGCTGCAGTATGTAGACCATATTTGCATATTAAAAATTTTAGGATCAGTATCTTATGTAAATGTGATCAACTACTGTCCTATTTTCTGTTGTTGGTGTGGTTAAAATTTGACTGTAACCTTGTTGTCATGAAGTTCTCTATTGATTTCAAAATAAGTGCGTTATTAAAATCACCCATTATTATTTTGGCCTCATGAAAGTTGATCAAAATGACAAACTACAATAGTCAGTTTTTTTTTTGTTTTTTTTTTTGAATAGGCCAATTTTTTATGATAGAAGTCTATACAGCACAATAAAATTGTGGCTCGTAGGCTGAACATTAAACATTATGGGTTCCAAGTCACTACATGGCACATCTAGAATGATACAAATGATGTGGTTTTTGTGATAGAAGTAATGCTCTAAGATATGGAATTTGTGGGTACAACTGATATGGAATTTGTGGGTACAACCAAGAAAAAGTGGGGTACAACTGCAGCTACAGAAAATTTGTTTTTGTTTTATGTTTTTCTCTTCCAGGAAGCTTTACAGAGTATTGCTACAGACCCTGGATTGTACCAGATGCTTCCTAGATTCAGTACTTTTATTTCAGAGGGGGTGAGCATATCATCCTGTTCTTCTCACTTCATCTCTTCTGACATTTTTATTGCCTTGTTATATAACATGACCCAAGTTCAGCCTGGACATTTGTAGACTAATTTCCTAGCTATGGAAAGCGCCTGGAAAATGCTAATCTTAAACAAATGTTCTTGGAAATATTGAGGTAATTGAAAATTGTAAACTTGGGTTATAAAATCGTATTTGTACGTGGTCGGATTGCAAATTTTAGCTCAATTCTTAGCCATAATCTTTGCTGCTGAGATTGCACATTAGTGTTTGAAGTCTGGGTGGTATTTTTAGTAGTCAGCTAAATGAGAGAGTCCATTTAGAGACCATTGAGGCTTCCACTAATTTGTACTGAAAGATATGATCTTCTGTTAGTAATGACTGTCATGAATATCCAGGCAAAAGTACTGAAAAATGGACTTGAAAAGTCCTGGAAAGGGATTTCCTCAAAAGAGTGGGAACCTGCAAGCTGTTCACTGCCACAGGTGCTAACTTTATGCTCTTCTCAAAAGGTGCGAGTAAATGTGGTGCAAAACAACCTGGCTCTGTTGATTTACCTCATGCGGATGGTCAAAGCTCTAATGGACAACCCGACCCTCTACTTGGAGAAATACGTGAGTGAAAAAACAGCATATTAAGCTTCGTTGTTTCACGCTAAGAGCAAAATCTCAGCTAATATTCCTGTGTTCTCCCTCTGATCCTTTTGCAGTTGCATGAGCTGATCCCGGCTGTGGTGACATGCATTGTAAGCAAGCAGCTGTGCTTGCGGCCAGACGTTGACAACCACTGGGCATTGCGGGACTTTGCTGCTCGCCTCATGGCCCAGAGTTGTAAAACCTTCAGCACTACAACCAACAACATTCAGTCACGCATCACCAAGACCTTTACTAAGGTGTGTATTGTATATGGTCTGTTTTTTAGGGGTCCAAGCCGCAGGAGCTGGGAGCAACATGGTGCAAAGCAGTGTGGCTTCCAGTACCAGTGATGATGGGCTCGTTATTGTAACTGCTCAGAATTTTATTATTCTTCCATCAGTAAATGTGGTATTATGGTAAATGTGGTATTGCAGCATACATTGTAAAAGTTATGTACGTAAAGTTTTCAGGGGAGGTATAGAATGGTGTACACGTCAGACACCAAAAATGACACAGACAGTCTAAGGACAGAATGTTGTGTTGCTGTTAAGCCCACTGAGGCAAATTTGTAATTTGTGATATTGGACTATATAAGTAAAATTGATTTGATTTGATTTCCACCAGCAGGTGGCAATGTAATCAAGGCAAGTGCATTTTGGCCATTAACTCCCACATTGTACGTCCTACATTCAAAAACCCTACATCTCTACAGGCCATGCCCATTTCCACCTTTTTTTCCCCCCACAAAATTGTGACATAGGCGAAACCTACTTTTTTGAACTCCTCCTAGGCTGTAAGTCCAATCTGACTTTGCACCTAGAATCTATGTACCCTTATGATAAAGTTATCGAAAGAATTTTGATAATCTAAAAAATGCAAAAATTACAAAGGAACAATTTCCTCTAGGTTGCAGTCAAAAAAGGAAGTGTTGCCTATCTCAGCAACAATCTGTGCTGTTAACATGAAACTTGACTCAGTAATTTCCCATGTCCCACCGAGGCGTTGTGCAAAATTTGGCACCAATTGGCCAATGCTTTTTTTTTTCTACAAAATTGCAAATTGTGCAAAACCTACTTTTTCGAATTCCTCCTAGGCTGTAAGTCCAATCTGCACAAAACTTTGCACCTATAATCTATGGACCCTCATGGTGAAAACTGATTAAAAGAATTTTGATAATCCAGAAAATGGAAACGTTATAAAGGAACAACTTCCTCTAGGTTGTAATCAAAATAGGAAGTGTTGCATATCTCAGCAAGACTCAGTTCTATTAACACACAGCTCAGTAGTTTCCCATGTCTCACTGAGGCTCTGTCTAAAATTTGGCACCGGTCGGCTGCTAAGTGGTGCTTTTTCATAATATTTTTCAAAACTCATCTTAGTTTACATGCACACGTTTCCTTAACTAAGCTGACTCTTGAGCAGGGTTCGAAATTTGTTGTTTTTAGGGCAAAGCAACTTTGCCTTGGATGACACCTAATTTTACCAGGGCACCAAGGCAAATAGCCAGGGCATCAAAGGCAACTGAGAAATCCAAGCCCACAAACACCATTGCGCAAATAAATACAAGAAAATATTACAAGATTGAAAAAAATTGACAATTATTCTTACCAATTCGTTTAAACACACCATATTATGGTAGCTATGTGGTGTTTCCATCAGTCTGTTCCATTTTAAATACTTCTCAATAAATTGCTAGTTTGGTTAGCTAGCTAGCAGCATATAGCAGTTGGAGACATAACAAAAGCATTAAGGCAAGGGAATTACAGCGGGAAAACACATTTGGCGGAGGTAATGTTATAAAGGAATATTTGCGGAGGCTGAGTTTATTCAGAGCATGTAATCAGTTTATTCGGAATATAGGCTTAAGTACCCGAATATGGACCTAATATAGTCACATATTATGATTGATCGGAATATGGTAACGTTATGCATGTAACTCATCTTCAAACTCACCTGTTAGAGCTGCTTAGCTAGCTAGCTAACGTAACGTTAGACCATGCATTACACCCTACACCGCCGCTTGCCAGCCCAGCAGTGGCGCTGGGCAATCGTAAATGAGCGCACAGGGTCAGGGGTTGCGAGTGACGTAAATGAAATGGGAGGAATGTGGGGGCACATTACAATACAGTCATTTAGCGAACGCTTTTATCCAAAGCGACTTACAATAAGTGCATTTAACATAAGAAATCAGGAGAACTACTAGTCATCAGAGGTCATAAGTGCATCTAAACAAGCATCTAAGAGCAAAACCAGTGCTAAAGTAAAAGTGCAAGAAAGAGATTTTTTTTTTAAATGAGTGAATACAATTAGTGCTAAGAACAAGTAACAGGGTAGTAGTTCTTAAAGAGGTGAGTTTTCAACCTGTGCCGAAAGATGGGCAGCGACTCCGCTGTCCTGACATCAGTGGGGAGTTCATTCCACCACTGTGGGGCCAGGACAGAAAAGAGCCTTGACCGGGTCGATCGGCAGCAAGGGCCTCTGAGTGACGGGGCAACCAGGTATCCGGAGGCAGCAGAGCGAAGTCGTCGGGCGGGGTGTAGGGCTTGACCATGGCCTGGAGATAGGAAGGAGCTGTTCCTTTCACTGCCCTGTAGGCTAGCACCAGAGTCTTAACCTGGATGCGAGCAGCTACTGGGAGCCAGTGTAAGGACATGAGAAGGGGAGTTGTGTGAGAGAACTTAGGGCGGTTGAACACCAGACGAGCTGCAGCTTTCTGAACAAGTTCCAGAGTTCTGATGGCCAATGCTGGGGCACCAGCAAGGAGGGAGTTGCCGTAGTCCAGCCAGGAGATGACCAGAGCCTGGATGAGCACCTGTGCCATCTCGTCGGTGAAGAATGGGCGACTCCTCCTGATGTAATAGAGGAGAAATCTGCAGGAGCGAGCAACCAATGCAACGTTTTCAGCAAACGACAGTTGGTTGTCCAGGATCACACCCAGATTCCTCACAGTCCGAGTTGGCGTCACCACAGTGTTGTCAATGGTGATGGCCAGGTGTCGGTGCGGGCAGCCTTTCCCCGGGAGGAACATCAGCTCTCTCTTGTCCAGATTGAGCTTCAGGTGGTGTGTCGCCATCCAGTCCGAGATGTCAGTCAAGCACGCAGCAATGCGTGTCTCTACTTGTGTGTCAGAGGGAAGAAAGAACAAGATCAGCTGGGTGTCATCGGCATAACAATGGTAAGAGAAGTCATGCGAGTGAATAACAGAACCCAGGGATGTCGTGTACAGGGAGAAAAGGAGAGGACCCAGATCCGAACCCTGTGGAACCCCTGTAGTCAGTCTGTGAGGCTCCGACACAGATCCCCTCCATGTCACCTGGTAGGTTGCAAACATTGAGAGTGCCGAGCCTGTGACACCCAGCCCCTCGAGGGTAGAGAGGAGGATCTGGTGGTTCAGAGTGTCTAACGCAGCTGACAGGTCCAGAAGTATCAGGACAGAGGAGAGAGAGTTTGCTCTCGCAGAGTGCAGCGATTCTGTCATTGCAAGGAGGACCCTCTCTGTCGAGTGACCCACCCTAAACCCAGACTGGTTGGGGTCCAGCAGGTTGTTCTGGTGGAGGTACAAAGAAAGTTGGTTAAAGACGGCACGTTCAAAAGTTTTGGATAGAAAGGGTAGAAGGGAAACTGGTCTGTAGTTTTTGATGCTAGAGGGGTTAAGTGATGGTTTCTTGAGAAGGGGGGTGACTAGCAGTCTTGAAGGCAGATGGAAAACATCCTGCCTGGAGGGAGGTGTTGATGAGGTGGGTTAGATAGAGGAGGAGTTCAGGTGCTATAGACTGAAGAAGAGAGGAGGGGACTGGATCAAGGGAGCATGTGGTGGGGCGACTGGATGTGATGAGGTTTAGAACCTCGTCGGGGGAGAGGGGATCGAAGTGGGATAGGGTGGGACGTGGAGAGGTGAGGGAGGGTGCAGAGGGTGGGATAGTGCAAGCAACACTAACCGGGTGGTGAGAAAAGAAGGATCTGATGTCGTTTACCTTCTTGTCAAAGAAGTTGGCGAAGTCGTCAGGGAGAAGGGAGGAAGTAGGTGGAGGAGGTGGGGGTTGAAGAAGTGTAGAGAAGGTTTCAAATAGTTTCTTAGGATTAGAGGCAGAGGATAGGATTTTGGAGTGATAGAAGGCAGCCTTAGTAGCAGAAAGGAAGGAGGAGAAAGTGGAAAGAAGAGACTGGAAGTTGAGAAGGTCCTCTGGGAGTTTGCCTTTTCTCCATTTGCACTCTGCCACTCTCAGGCTCCGTCTGTTAGTACGTGCTGAGTTGGTCAGCCAAGGGGCAGGTGGAGTTGGGCGTGCAGGCGTGGAGGTGAGGGGACAGAGATTGTCCAATGAAGAGAAGAGGGTAGAGTGAAGAAGATCAGTCACAGTGTCAGGGGGTAGGAGAGAGAAGGATCCAGGTGTAGGGGGGATAGAAGTAACAGAGGAAGAAAGATCAGTGGCAGAGAGAGAGGGGAGGTGTCTATGGGTGGAAACCCTGTGGGTAGGGGAAGGGGCTGAGGGGGGTGAAGAGAGAGTAGGACATGAAATAGTGGTCAGAGAGCTGGAGGGGAGTAACAGAGAGATTGGAAATAGGTCAATGTCTAGTAAAGATAAGGTCCGGCTGGTTGCCGGCCTTGTGGGTAGGGGGAGAGGGTGAGAGGTGAAGGTCAAAGGAGGAGAGGAAAGAGAGAAGAGGATCTAGCTTGTTAGTCTGGATGTTGAAGTCACCGAGAAGGATAAGTGCAAAGTCTTGACAAGTGTGTCAAGCTCCTCCAGAAACTCACCAAGGGGGCCTGGTGGGCGGTACACAACCACGATGGTGAGTTTGACTGGATAAGAGACAGTAACAGCATGAAATTCTAAAGAGGGCGGAGAAAATTGTGGAATGGAAACGAGAGTATTTCCATTTCAGGGAGATTAGCAGGCCAGTACCACCACCTCGCCTCCCAGCTCTGGGAGTGCGAGTAAAAGAGTACACATCAGACAGAGCTGCAGGTGTGGTAGTGTTTTCTGGCATGATCCAGGTCTCCGTTAGAGCAAGAAAGTTGAGGGAGAGCAAGGATGCGTAGCCTGAGATAAAATCAGCTTTCGGCACTGCAGACTGGCAATTCCAGAGCCCTCCAGTCACCACTTGCTCAACGTGAGTGGAGAGACTGGGATAGATGAGATTGGTAGGGTCACAGCTCCTAGGAGTGACCCAACCTCTATGCCAGCCCCGGGAAGAGGAAAGGACAGGAATGCGAAGGAAACACATAGTCTATACTAGGTACACAAGATACAGATTACTGACCGGATCTAAAAGAGCAGTCCGTGCTTGACGAAGTCTTGGCTTGAAAAAGTTGCGCTTGCCTTTGTTCACTCTAGCCTTCGTTCAACCTAGGCTTGTTTGCCTGACGCTTGGAAGCTAATGCTTCCAAGTAGCAGCAGCAATTTAAAGAACACTGATTGCTAATTGTCTGCCAGGAGTGCAAGCCATACCCTGACCACTTAACACCCAATTGGCCAAAGACGTACATTGAAAATAGGCTCATTGCCCAGAAACTGGACACTTATGTAAAACTCTGTCAAACCTCACACAATACTATTAAAACTGCAAACAGCAAATTACCAAGGAATATATTTATAAGCTAAAAGGATAACTAAGTCTAAACAGCTAGGCAACAAGAAATATTTAAGGACACACTAGGTGAAAAACAGCTACAGCTAGAATAAGTAAATAAGACAAGTAAGTAAATAGAATAAGACAGCTACAGCTAGAATAAGATCCCACTAGGAACCAGCAGCAGATGTGTAGAGAAAAAGACCAATACTCAAGCAGTTGGAATAAGACTAATAGCAGCTTGTTAAGCAAGAAAGATGATACTTACTCTATTCTAGATGAATCAGCAATTCAGAATCACTCCAGAAGTTAAAATGCACACTGGATTGAAACTGAATCAGGTCAGACTTGTAAATCCCTGTGATGTTCTGGCCACACCCTGGTCACTTAACACCCAGTTGGCCAAAGAGGTACACTGAAAATAGGCCTGTTGCCCAGAAACTGGTCACTTATGTAAAACTCTATCAAACCTCACACAATACTATTAAAACTGCAAACAGCAAGTTACCAAGGAATATATTTATAAACTAAAAGGATAACTAAGTCAAAACAGCTGGGCAACAAATATTTAAGGACACACTAGGTGAAAAACAGCTAACAGCTACAGCTGGAATAAGTAAATAAGACAAGTAAGTAAATAGAATAAGACAGCTACAGCTAGAATAAGATCCCACTAGGAACCAGCAGCAGATGTATAGACAAAAGGACTAATACTCAAGCAGCTGGAATAAGACTAGTAGCAACTTGTTAAGCAAGAAAGATGATGCTTACTCTATTCTAGATGAACCAGCAATTCAGAATCACTCCAGAAGTTAAAATTTAGACTTTCGCACAGACAGACAGCAGAAAATAGGCTTGAAACTGGTTACAATGAGGAAAACGACTGCTACGAAGGGCACAGCGGCAACGTTGCCTTTACAACTAGTGCTTTTTACAAGGGCATTGATGCTAAACGGGAGGGCTTCCACGGCAACTGCCGTGGATGCCGTGGGGAATTTCGAACGCTGCTCTTGAGACATAGGCCATGTCAATTTCCGCTTGCAAATCTTTTTCACAAAATTGCGAAATATGTGAAACCTTACTCAAACTCCTCTTAGGCTGTAAGTCCGATCTGAATGAAACGTTGCACCTAGAATGTATGGACGCTCATGATCAAAAATTATTAAAAGAATTTTGATCTTTAATTTTGATAATCCAAAAAAAAAAGCCCAATTGTAAAGGAGCAACTTCCTCCGGGTTGCAGTCAAAACAGGAAGTGTTGCATATCTTGGCAACAATCAGTTCTATTAACACTAAACTCGGCTCCGTAGTTTCTCATGACTTGGTGAAGCTTTCTGCAAAACTTGCCGCCAATCGGCCACTAGATGGCGCCTTTTAAAAAAAGAAACGCGTAGTATACAAAAACTTGTTTTTCCAAACTCAACTTAGAGGTTGTAAGTCCAGTCTGCGTAAAACTAACCCTTAAAAAATCACAATGACAGCGTCACCTTCAAACACATGACAATCCACAAACACTATTGGCCTTATTATTGAAACTTGTACTGTGTGACACTTTGCTGCACTTTCACCTAGGGATTTATCGATACCAAAAACTCACAGTATGATAATACTGCAATTAAAAACTCTATGATACGTGAACCTTTTATTGAGTAATAAATCTGATATGTACAGTATTTTTTTATTCATATAAATTTTGTTCATCCTTTTAAACGTAAAGTCTGTAACTTTCCTTTTTTTTTTTTGGCTTTTTCCCCATTTTTCTCCCCAGTTGTTCCAAATATTTCAGTTTACTGCTGATGAAATAGAAAATCAGAATTAGAATATTCATGGAGGCCAGTGAAACCTTTATTGCATATCATTTTTTCTGGCCTCGGGTTAACTGATCCATGTGATCAGTTAACCTTGGTCATTGTTTTTTTTTTTTACATTGATTCCATATGTTTGAGAAGCTAAGTGTGTCACTGCTTTTTCACAGAGCTGGCTAGATGACAAAACTCAGTGGACGACGCGTTACGGCTGCATAGCTGGGCTGTCTGAACTAGGAGCTGACGTAAGAGTGATTCTGTTTCACAAAGCCTTCCATCTTCACCGTCCTCTCTGCCGCGCTGGCATTAACCAAGCGCTTCTTGCTCTTTTGTAGGTGATAAAGACACTGATCCTTCCTCGTCTTAATGTAGAGGGTGCTCGCATCAGAGGCGTGATGGAGGGACCGGTGGTCTCCAATATTGATAAGATAGGAGCTGACCATGTTCAGAGCCTCTTACTGGTAATAAGTACATGTTGTTTAATTAATATTTGTTGATGTTTTAAAATTCTGTGGATCGATACAATTGTAAAATGGTGTTGGCATGTCTCATAGTGTTAGACTACACTGTTTAAGTACTTTTGTGTTCATATTAAAACATAGTGTGATTTACCTCTTGAGTATTAAAAATTGAGATGGTCTTTATTTTCTGTCATATGCTTTCAGAAACATTGTGCCAGCGTTATAGCCAAGACTCGGCCGTTACCTGACAATGTAGAGCAGTATCGAACTGACTACGGTTACCTCGGACCCATGCTTTGTTCTCATGTAGTGAAGGCCAGGACCCAGGCAGCACTGCAAGCTCAGCAAGTCAACAGAACCACATTAACAATCACACAGGTACATGTACATGCGTACACAGTTTTACACTTACAAAGGCCTGCATGTGTATATATGTATGTGTGTCTGTGTATGTGTGTGTGTAGTTTGCTGCCACCGTGACCCAACCCTGGAGAAACGGCTGAAGATGAATGAATGAATGAATAAATACATATATATATATATATATATATATATATATATATATATATATATATATATAGTGAACTCGGAAAGTATTCACACCCCTTCACTTTCCCCACATTTTGTTATGTTACAGCCTTATTCCAAAATGGATTAAATTCCTTTTTTTTCTCATCAATCTACACACAATACCCCATAATGACAAAGTGAAAAAGGTTTTGTAGAAATTTTTGCAAATTTATTAAAAATAAAAAACTGGAATATTGCATGTACATAAGTATTCACACCCTTTGCTATGACACTCAAAATTGAGCTCAGGTTCATCCTGTTTCCACTGATCATCCTTGAGATGTTTCTACATTGATTGGAGTCCACCTGTAGTAAATTCAATGGATTGGACATGATTTGGAAAGGCACACACCTGTCTATATAAGGTCCCACTGTTGACAGTGCATGTCAGAGCAGAAACCAAGCCATGAATTCAAAGGAATTGTCTGTGGGCCTCCGAGACAGGATTGTATCGAGGCACAGATCTGGGGAAGGGTACAAAAAAATGTCTACAGCTTTGAAGGTCCCAAAGAGCACAGTGGTCTCCGTCATTCGTTAATTGAAGAAGTTTGGATCCACCAGGACTCTTTCCTAGAGCTGGCCGCCCAGCCAAACTGAGCAATCGGGGGACAAGGGCCTTGGTCAGGGAGGTGACCAAGAACCCGATGGTCACTCTGACAGAGCTCCAGCGTTCCTCCGTGGAGATGGGAGAACCTTCCAGAAGGACAACCATCTCTGCAGCACTCCACCAATCAGGCCTTTATGGTAGAGTGGCCAGACGGAAGCCTCTGCTCAGTAAAAGGCACATGACAGCCCGCTTGGAGTTTGCCAGAAAGCACCTAAAGGACTCTCAGAGCATGAGAAACAAGATTCTCTGGTCTGATGAAACCAAGATTGAACTCTTTGGCCTGAATGCCAAACGTCACGTCTGGAGGAAACCAGGCACCTCTCATCACCTTGCTTAATACCATCCCTACAGTGAAGCATGGTAGTGGCAGCATCATGTTGTGGGGATGTTTTTCAGTGGCAGGAACTAGGAGACTAGTCAGGATCGAGGGAAAGATGAATGGAGCAAAGTACAGAGAGATCCTTGATGAAAACCAGCTCCAGAGCGCTCAGGACCTCAGACCTGGGCAAAGGTTTATCTTTCAACACGACAACGACCCTAAGCACACAGCCAAGACAACGAAGGAGTGGCTTCGGGACAAGTCTGTGAATGTCCTTGAGTGGCCCAGCCAGAGCCCAGACTTGAACCCCATTGAACATGTCTGGAAAGACCTGAAAATAGCTGTGTAGTGATGCTCCCCGTCTAACCTTACAGAGCTCGAGAGGATCTGCAGAGAAGAATGGGAGAAATACCCAAATATAGGTGTGCCAAGCTTGTAGCATCATACCCCAGAAGACTTGAGGCTGTAATCGCTGCCAAGGGTGCCTCAACCAAGTACTGAGTAAAGGGTGTGAATACTTATGTACATGCAATATTTCAGTTTTTTATTTTTAGTAAATTTGCAAAAATTTCTACAAAACCTCTTTCACTTTGTCATTATGGGGTATTGTGTGTAGATTGATGAGAAAAAAAATGAATTTAATCCATTTTGGAATAAGGCTGTAACATCACAAAATGTGGGGAAAGTGAAGAGGTGTGAATACTTTCCGGATGCACTGTATATATGTGTGTGAGTGTGTGTGTGTGTGTGTGTGTGTGTGTGTATTTTGTGAGGACTGAACACTATTTTTATCCTTAAAGCAGCATTTATTTTTGTGTTCCAAACAGAAATTTTAATGATTGCTCCGATTGGGAAGCTCATTAATCGATCTACACACATGGCAAACATACTTAGGTTAAGCTAGTCATCTGACTACTTCTAAGTTGTACTTAATCCAACTTTTATTTTCTCTACTAGTGTGTCATGATGTTGCTGTTAATCCATCATAAAATACATTTGAAAATAAGATCAGTAGAATAATCCTCTTCACAGCAATTAACTTGAACTGGAAACGAGATTCTATTTACAGCCCCTTTAGCTATGTATCTTGGATTTACATAGGCTTTCCTTTGTAGGGTTTCTGGCAAAATTTAATTTTTAAACCGCAAATTTATAATCTCCAAAATGCCTCCTGTCATTCTTTGAATCTTACTTCTACTTTTGGCTGCTCCCATTTGGGGTCACCACAGTGGATCATCCGTTTCCATTTCTTCCTGTCCTCTGCATCTTCATCTATCACGCCAACCACCTGGGTGCACTAGACTGCCTCCCATGGGTTAAATTTTGTCCCTGCTTTCACCTACAGTGCTGCAGCCTTAACTAGCAAATTCCTAAAATCAGTCATTTTCAGCCTTACCTTGGCATATTTGTCTAGTCAGTGGTAGCTCTAAGATTCCCTTACCACATAAAGCTACACTACTTAGACTCCATTGCAGCCCAAACCATTTCTTCTTCTTTTTCTTCTTCTTGTTGTTCTTGATTTTTTTTTTCTTGTTCTTATTCTTCCCCTTCTCCTCCTCCTCGCTTCCTCTCCTCCTCTTAGGGGTCGCCACAGCGGCTCATCTGTCTCCCGTCTCTTTCTGTCCCCTGCATCTTCCTCTGTCATGCCAACCACCTGCATGTCCTCCCTCACTACATCCATAAACCTCCTTTTTGGCCTTCCTCTTGCCTGGCAGCTGCATCTTCAGCATCCTTCTTCCAATATACCCAGCATCTCTCCTCCACACATGTCCAAACCATGTTAATCTCACCTCTCTTGCTTTGTCTCCAAACAGTCCAACCTGAGCTGTCCCTCTAATATACTCATTCCTAATCCTGTCGATCTTCATCACTCCCAACAAAAATCTTAGCATCTTCATCTCAGCCACCTCCGGCTCCACCTCCTGTCTTTTCATCAGTGCCACTGTCTCCAAACCATATAACATAGCTGGTCTCACAACCATCTTGTAAACCTTTCTTTTAACTCTTGCTGGTACCTTTCTGTCGCAAATCACTGCTGACACTCTTCTCCACCCACTCCACCCTGCCTGCACCCTCTTCTTCACCTCTCTTCTGCACTCCCCATTACTTTGGACAGTTGACCCCAAGTATTTAAACTCATCCACCTTCATCACCTCTACTCTTTGCACCCACACCATTCCACTGTCTTCCCTCTCATTCACACATATGTACTCTGTCTTGTGCCTACTGACTTTCATTCCTCTTCTCTCCAGTGCATACCTCCACCTCTCCAGGCTGTCCTCAACCTGCACCCTACTCTCGCTACAGATCACAATGTCAACCGCGAACATCAGAATCCTTGGAGACTCATGCCTGATCTTGTCTGTCAACCTGTATCACCGTTGCAAACAAGAAAGGGCTCAGAACTGAGCCTTGATGTAATCCCACCTCCACGTTGAACCCACCTGACATTGCAACCACACACCTCACCACTGTCACTCTTCCCTCATACATATCCGGCACCACTCCTAAATACCTCTCTGCCACTCCTGACTTCCTCATACAATACCACACCTCCTCTCTCGGCACCCTGTCATATGCTTTCTTTAAATCCACAAAGACACAATGTAACTCCATCTGGCCTTCTCTAAACTTCTCAATCAACATTCTCAAAGCAAACATTGCATTTGTGGTGCTCTTTCGTGGCATGAAACCATACTGCTGCTCACTAATCGTCACCTCTCTTCTTAACCTAGCTTCTATTACTCTTTCCCATATCTTCATGCTGTGGCTGATCAACTTTATACCTCTGTAGTCGCTACAGCTCTGCATATCACCCTTATTCTTGAAAATCAGTACCAGTATGCGTCTTCTCTGCTCCTCAGGCATCCTCTCACTTTCCAAGATTGTGTTAAACAATCTAGTTAAAAAACCCACTGCCATCTCTCCTAAACATCTCCATGCCTCCACGGGTATGTCATCTGGACCAACTGCCTTTCCAGTCTTCATCCTCTTCATAGCTGCCCTCACTTCATCCTTGCTAATCCACCACACTTCCTGATTCACTATCCCCACATCATCCAACCTTCTCTCTCGCTCTCATTTTCTTCATTCATCAGCCCCTCAAAGTGCTCCTTCCTTCCACCTTCTCAACAGACTCTCCTCGCTTGTCAGTACATTTCCATCTCTATCCTTGATCACCCTGACCTGCTAATATCCTTCCTAGCTCGATCCCTCTGTCTAGCCAATCGGTGCAAGTCCTTTTCTCCTCCTTTATACTACTCGCCACATGCCTTTTCCTTTGCCTTCGCCACCTCTCTCTTTGCCTTATGCTGCATCTCCTTGTACTCCTGTCTACTTTCTTCATCTCTATCCCACTTCTTCACCAACATCTTCTTCTGTATACTTTCCTGTACTTCCTCATTCCGCCAACAAGTCTCTTTGTCGTCCTTCCCCTGTCCAGATGTCTACATACCAAGTACCTTCCTAGCTGTCTCCCTCACTATTTTTGCAGTAGTTGCCCAGCCATCCAGCAACTCTTCACTACCACCCAGTGCCTGTCTTGGCTCCTCCCGGCACTCCCCACATCAGTCTTCCTTCTTCAAGTTCCACCATTTGATCTTTGGCTCTGCCTTCACTCTCTTCTTGTTCTTGGTCTCCAAAGTCATACAGACCACCGTCCAATGCTGCCTATCTACATTCTCCCCTGTCACCACCTTGCAGTCTCCAGTCTCTTTCATATCACATCATCGGCATAAGATATAGTCCACCTGTGTGCACCTTCCTTCCACTCTTGTACATTATCCTGTGTTCCATCCTTTTTGTAAAATTCACCACCATCTGTCCTTCCACATTCATCTGCTTAACAGTCACCTCCTCATCACCTCCATTGCCCTCATTATCATGCCCATTGAAGTCCGCTCCAGTCACCACTCTCTTCTCCTTGGGTACACTCTCCACCGCTTCATCCAGCTCAGTCCAGAATTCTTCTTTCTCTTCCATCTCACACCCAACTTATGGGGCATATATGCTGACAACATTCATCATCAAACCTTCCATTTCTAGCTTCATACTCATCACTCTGTCTGACAGTGTCTTCACCTCCAGTACACTCTTGACATACTCTTCCTTTAGGATTACCTCTACCCATTTCTCCTCCCATCCGCACCATGGTAGAAGAGTTTGAACCCAACTCCGATGCTCCAGGTCTTACTCCCCTACCACCTGGTCTCTTAGACACAGTATATCTACCTGCTCTCTCCCTTTACCAGTCATAGTGACAACATTTAAAGTTCCAACTCTCACCTCCACACTGCTACCCTTCCTTCTCTCTCGCTGCCTCTGGACATGCCTTCCCCCTCTCCTTTTCTTTCGCACAACAGTAGCATAGTTTCCACCGGCACTCTGCTGGCCAACAGTACCGGTGGTGGTCATTGGTAACCCGGGCCTCAACCGATCCAGCATGGAAATCTGATTCATAATCCGCATAAATGATTGGGTAAAGGTTTTGCGCTGGAAGCCCTTCCTGATGCCACCCTTCCCATTTATCCAGGCTTGGGACAGACATTAAGAATGCACTGGCTTGTGCATCCTCAGTGGCTGGGTTTCTGTCATTCATTGTAAATTCATGCATTTTATATGACCCTTTATATGACTGAAATGCACCACTTCTGTTTTTACTTAATATTTTTATTTCTGTGGTAGAAGTTACAAATATCTTGTTCAGGTGTAGGGAGCCACCAACACCTTAAAGTGTTGCCAAGCACAATGTAGACTCTGAAGAGAGCATAGCCAGACACTAAAATGGACTTTTGTGTTTCTTTCAGCCTCGTCCCACTCTTACAGTCTCACAGAGTGGGCTAAGTGGTTCTGGTGGGCCGCGTACTCCCGGCATTATTAAGGTTCCCGGCCCCCTCACCCTAATGTCCCCTCGTCCAGGTACTCCATCACAGCCCTCTCCCCCAGCAACAAAATACATCGTCATGGCAACCAGTGCAGGAGCTGCTTCGACCCAGCAGGTAATTTGAGTAACACTTTGTAGATTAGAACTGCTCAAAAATGACAGTTGTATAACAGATATAAAATTTGTGAAAACACATCACAATATAATTAGGGCTTATCTGGGCCTTGTCAAAATCAAAGGAACTGTTTTCTAGTATTTGTGTGGGACACTCACAGTGCTGGCTCTGCATGGAAGTTTTAACTTAAAACTTTGAGACAGCCACCACACAAACGCCAAGTGAATTCCTCTTCTGTTTTAAATATATTATGTAACATCACATTCCTGCAACAAAAGTGTAATTCTTTCATGATTCTGGATATATATTGGTAGTTCTGGCTATCTAGTCATATTTATGGTTGAATATACCTGGAGATGGAGTACATTCCTAAACTGGTCTTACCTCCTCTACTGCTCCTCTCTTAATCATACACAGCCAGTATGCAGTTCCTGCCTGGTTTGGTTAGTTTGCACAGCTGGTCTAAACTGTGTCTAAGAGCAGGTTTTAATGAAGAATTATTCCAAGACCAGGAAAGCATGAAATTACTGCACCTTCAGGGTGAATGGCAGTTTCTAATGTGCATTCACCTCCCAACAATGAATACTCCAAATGACTAAGTGGACTTGTACAAAAGGCAGAGTGGAATGCGCTGAATAATGTCTGTCCTGTTGTCATGTCTCAGGTCATCACCCTCAGCTCTTCCCAGTCAGCCTCCCCAGTAACAAGCACTGTTCCCAGTGCAACTTCCACCTTGCAACCCCTGGTAAAATTGGAGTCAGGAGGGGGCCCAGGGTTGACGAGTTCACGGCCTCTGCAGAAGTACATAGTGGTGTCGCTGCCCTCGTCTGCCTCTTCCAATCTGGAGACCAAGAGCTCCGTGCTTCCGACTTCCATTTCCTCAACTTCATTAGAAGCGGGGATGAAGATGGAACGCTCTGAATCTCCTGGAGTGAGCACACAATCCCCGCACTGAGACTGCAGTCTCGCAGATTTTGGAGATGCACCTGGCTAGTGCAGCATGGACATACTAAAGGAAGCTTGAGGGTTTGAACTCCATGGACTTGTCCAAAGGGGAATCATACGAACATGAGTGGTTAAGAACAGATGCTACTATAAATTGTAAATATTTTGGTGCTCACTGAAATCTGAGGAGGTCAATCTGTGGCATTTTGAATGGTTCAGCTTATACACTTGATTTCCTTTCTTTTTTTACTCTAAAATAAATCAGATTTTCTAAGAATTTCTTGATGTGGATGTATTTCTTTTTAAATTAATTGGTTGTAATTGATAAAACACTTTTTATTATTCTTAATGTAAGAAGTTTTAACTGTCACATCCACGCTGTCTTCCTGGGAGCCTATTATAGCTAGTACAAGTGCAGGGACTTTTCATGGCAAAATATGCAACTGCTGGCAGCAGTTGTATAGCACACATACTAGCCATCACAGCGCAGCAGGGTAGATTATGTGCAGCTCATCCAGGTAGCAAAGAAGTAAAAACAATGGCAGGTGTAAAGCACCTTGTGCCGCTGTCCCTGTCCGTTGGTAAAACGAAAGGGCTTTAAATGGTAACAACTGTAAAATGAGTATTGGATGATACAAACAGGATGACATGAAGAACACTGCAGTGCCCCAGCTAATGGAGGTCAGGTCACAATCCTCAGCGGTTTGTCAACAGCTTGTGTACTTTAGCTAACTTCAGTCATGATGACCAAATCTGACTTAATCATATGACATGTATGACGAAGACGAGGGATCGGCATCATCTGTTCACAAATATTTTTGTCTAGAACAAAAAAAAAAAAAAAAAAAACACTTGTTAAGAAGGGTTTTGTCAAAGGTCACTGTTTTAAACAGGTTTGAAAAATTGTCTTTACCCTTTGTTCTTCGTGTTTCAGGGCCCAAGTGCAGTGTATGGGGAACTGTGCTTAACCTAAGTGAAATGAGTGAAATAGGTTTTTCAGAATATATATATACACACACACACTACGTGGCCAAAAGTATGTGGACACCCGAATATCACACCTATGTGCTTGAAGAAGCTGACGTTAGAAGGATAGGCATTGCAGAGGCTCCTCAACCTTTTCCCAGCGGAGCAGCGGGACCTCCAGGCCCTGACCACGGAGCTGGAGAAGCGATTCGGGCGGCGACCCTTTGCTGACCAGAGCAGGGAGCAGCTAGCCAGCCGCAGCAGCGGAGGAGCTGGACTCCACGCTTTCCTGCAGGGGCTCATGCTGGAGCGGTTTCGCCAGCATGTTCACCTCGCCATGCACCAGTCCTTCAGCGAGGCTCTCTGCGAAGCTGAATGGGCCGAGGCGGTACTCTCCACGCTGCTTACCCAGCAGAAGGCCCCCGCTCTACGACCGCATGTCAGGTTGGCTGACTAATGATGAGGAGGAGGCAAAAGAGGTCTACCAAGTTTGGCCTTCAACATCCAGGCGACGTTCGCCCTGGCCGACTGACTGCTGTTACCGGTGTGACGAGCCTGGTCACATAGCCCACAACTGCCCTGCACTGAAAGCCAGAGTCACCCAGCCGGTGGAGAAATGGCCTAGTTAGGGGGCCGTCACTCCAGTATCCAGCCCCCCTTCAAGGCCGATGCACGCTGGTTGGCCACATAGGTCACACCAAAGGACTGTATCTGAACTGCCAACTTGACGGTCGACCCCGCCAGGCCCTGGTGGACACAGGATCTATCATTTCCCTGGTGCGACCTGGCATCCTCTTGGGCACCACCGGCCCACGCTGTGGCATGATCACCAACCAACACCCAGCTGATGACGGTGACAGAAGAAAATGCCTGCATGAGAGGGAAGAACTAACTGCAAGTCCGGGCAGGAGACCAGGAGCTGGCACACGAGTTCTGGCTCGCCAACATCCAAGACCTGTGTATCATCAGCCTGGACCTGCTGATCCGCTGGGGAGCCTGTGTTAACATGTTGGGGGCAACTATCACCCTCGTCATGAAGGCTGTGTTGCTCCAGTCCGGTCAGGGGAAGAACAGGCCCAAAGACCAACGAGCCAGTTGCCAAGCAGCTGCCAGCCAGCAGGCACAGAGCCCCCGTGCGGCATTGGAATGCTGCTACTGCCAGCGGTAAGAGGAATGGGACCAGATGATGCCGATGGTGGCAGCTGTCCAGACCGCCAGCAATGAAGAGAGGTGGTTCCCTTTGACCACGCAGCAACTGAGGCAGCAGCAACGGGGTGTTGCCCCGAGTGGACAGAGGTGTCAGCACTGGGGCCTGAAGTAAAGGCCTACCCCTCTCAATGGGACAACTTTGAGCTCCACGATGGGTTGGCGTACCGGAGGTGGCAAGCTCCCAGATGAGGCAACGACCTCTTACAGCTATTGGTGCCCCATGTGCTCCGTCCCCAGGTTCTCCTTATGGTCCACGGCTTGGTGGGAGCGAGGCACTATGGGAACGCCAAGACCCTCCACCGCCTCAGGGAGCGGTTTTACTGGCCTGGCTGTCGACAAGACACGGGGCTACGCATGCACTGCTGCGACTCCTGCACCCTGGGCATTTGAGGGACTATGTGTTGGGTGGTGGGGTTGTCGAGGATGACTGACCTGTCAGATGGGGGCTATGTAGTGACCGGAGGAGGTGGTCGCTCTGACTGTCGACGGTTCTGCGCTGGGGGAGTGCAAGGGCTCATGGGACTGTTAATGTCCGAGTTGGAATTGTTGTTTTAGTGATGTGGTGTTCATGTCTTAATTGTTGTGATTTGTGTTGTTTATTTGGGAGGTTCCCGGACTGGGTAGAGGACTTTTTACTGACTGACTGACCTTAGGATCGTGACTTAGACTGACGTCAGCAGTTGTGACTTGGGGGGGGGGTCATTGTAATGTTGGTTCTGTCAAATGTTAAGAGGTGTCAAAATAAAAGCCACTTCTGTTGATCGTGTGATGAATGGGACGCATGTTTGGCATTAAGAGAAATCTCGTCTCTGTCATCCATTCTGCCGCGCAAGCTCGCCACTATATATATATATACAGTGCATCCGGAAAGTATTCACACCCCTTCACTTTCCCCACATTTTGTTACGTTACAGCCTTATTCCAAAATGGATTAAATTCCTTTTTTTTCTAATCAATGTACACACAATACCCCATAATGACAAAGTGAAAAGGGTTTTGTAGAAATTTTTGCAAATTTATTAAAAATTTAAAACTGAAATATTGCATGTACATAAGTATTCATACCCTTTGCAATGACACTCAAAATTGAGCTCAGGTTCATCCTGTTTCCACTGATCATCCTTGAGATGTTTCTAATTCTTGATTGGAGTCCACCTGTAATAAATTCAATTGATCGGACAAGATTTGGAAAGGCACACACCTGTCTATATAAGGTCCAACTGTTGACAAAGCATTTCAGAGCAGAAACCAAGCCATGAAGTCAAAGGAATTGTCTGTGGACCTCCGAGACAGGATTGTATCGAGGCACAGATCTGGGGAAGGGTACAAATTTTTTTTACAGCTTTGAAGGTCCCGAAGAGCACAGTGGTCTCCATCATTCTTAAATGGAAGAAGTTTGGATCCACCAGGACTCTTCCTAGAGCTGGCTGCCCAGCCAAACTGAGCAATCGGGGGAGAAGGACCTTGGTCAGGGAGGTGACCAAGAACCTGATGGTCACTGACAGAGCTCCAGTGTTCCTCTGTGGAGATGAGAGAACCTTCCAGAAGGACAACCATCTCTGCAGCACTCCACAAATCAGACCTTTACGGTAGCGTGGCCAGACAGAAGCCTCTGCTCAGTAAAAGGCACATGACAGCCCACTTGGAGTTTGCCAGAAAGCACCTAAAGGACTCTTAAGACTATGACAAACAAGATTCTCTGGTCTGATGAAACCAAGATTGAACTCTTTGGCCTGAATGCCAAACGTCACGTCTGGAGGAAACCAGGCACCTCTCATCACCTTGCTAATACCATCCCTACAGTGAAGCATGGTGGTGGCAGCATCATGCTGTGGGGATGTTCTTCAGCGGCAGGAACTGGGAGACTAGTCAGGATCGAGGGAAAGATAAATGGAGCAAAGTACAGAGAGGCCCTTGAGGAAAACCTGCTCCAGAGCGCTCAGGACCTCAGACTGGGGCGAAGGTTTACCCTTCAACACAACAACGACCCTAAGCACACAGCCAAGACAATGAAGGAGTGGCTTCGGGACAAGTCTGTGAATGTCCTTGAGTGGCCCAGCCAGAGCCCAGACTTGAACCCTATTGAACATCTCTGGAAAGACCTGAAAATAGCTGTGCAGCGACGCTCCCCATCTAACCTTACACAGCTCGAGAGGATCTGTAGAGAAGAATGGGAGAAATACCCCAAATATAGGTGTGCCAAGCTTGTAGCTTCGTACCCAAGAAGACTTGAGGCTGTAATCGCTGCCAAGGGTGCCTCAACCAAGTATTGAGTAAAGGGTGTGAATACTTATGTACATGCAATATTTCCGTTTTTTATTTTTAATAAATTTGCAAAAATTTCTACAAAACCTTTTTCGCTTTGTCATTATGGGGTATTGTGTGTAGATTGATGAGAAAAAAAAGGAATTTAATCCATTTTGGAATAAGGCTGTAACATAACAAAAAATGTAGGGAAAGTGAAGGGGTGTGAATACTCTCCGGATGCACTGTATATATATATATATATATACTAGAAGAACGGGTTCTTCATCCTGCCAGCTAACCGCCTTCCCCCTGCCCCTAAACCCCCCCCCCACTCCAACTCCCTCCCCCAAATGCTCATAATCATCTGAAATGCCAAGAAAAGTGGTTTTTAGCCATTTTTAGAAAATGCATATTTTGCATAATTATGCATAATTATTATAATTATTTTAATTTTCTGCCATTTTTCTAGTCCTCTCTGGAACAATACCGACCACCTCCAAAAAATTAGGATCATAAGTGCATTTTTGCAAAAATGCATATATTTTGCATAATGTCAAAACATTTCTAAGTCCCAGAAATTTTTTTTTATATAGGTGAAAAAATCAAGATGCTCAGAATCATCTGAAATGCCGAGAAAGGTGGTTTTTAGCCATTTTTAGAAAAATTCATATTTTGCATATTTATGCATAATTATGCATAATTTTTTTTTTTTTTAGATTTTCCCCTTACTCTCTGGAACAATACCTACCACCTCCAAAAAGAAGTAGGATCATAAGTGCTTTAGTTTTCGGTCCCGCTATCTACACTAACTAACACACACACACACATTCCGAAAATATATGAGTGATATAGTATATGTGCAAACATATCGCCTCTGCCTTTTGACTCCCCCCCCCCCCCCCCAGCGTCATTGCCCAGTGTGTGGACCTGCTTGTGACTCTTATGCATTGCTCGAACCGTAGAACATAAATAATTGCACTCTCGCCTTTCTTACAGTTTCACCGGGTTCGCCGTGGTCTGCACCACATTTCCGAAGCGACAGAGTGCGCGCTTTTATTTTGAAAACCAATTCGATCAGTTGCCCCTCTTACGGACCGGCTTGGCCCGTACTTGGATAGCTCTGCGGGACCTGCCTCCTCCTCTCGCCGCGGCCCCTATCGTCGGTATCCCTGGTGGACCGCGTCACCGTCCGCAGCAGCTGCCAACATGAACTTCAGAATTCGTGCTGCACAGCGAGAGGACTGCAGAGACATTTCCAGAATGATCATGGTGAGTCCGGTGCCGCCGTGAGCGGGACTATATGGGGGCAACTCCTGCAGCTTTGGGGGTCGATGTAAACTCGGAGAGGGCCTACAAAATATCTTAAGTAAAATATCTGTCATCTTTTTTGCAGGAGTTGGCTGTATTTGAAAAAATGGCTGAGCAGGCGACGCTGTCTCACGAGGGTAAAGTTGTTTTGTCTTTGCTCGACACGTGCAGTTTTGTATGCAGTAATGGTCCGAACTGGCGTTTGATTTGCCAGCTTGTTGGGAAGAAAGAAACCCACGAGGGGCGAATCGGAAGCCTCCGAGGTGCTTGTTAGAATCTTGGGACTTCTGGTGTCGTTTGTCGCGGTTTCAACTGAGGGGGCTCAAGGAAGGTTGAATGAGTTCATCCGGACACGACGCTGATTGACAGATGCCTTTCGCCACTCATGTAAGTGACGTTTTCAGTCATCCTATTTCCAGAGGTGAACACCCCGGCTTCAGAAAGTAAAAAATCCTACCGGGTATTTGTTCTAGCCATTCACTGAACCGCCTCACTCCACCTGGCTGGAAAGTTGTGCTACTTAAAATTCCACCGGTGTCGTGCACGGTTGGAACAAATACGTGGCAGGACTTTTACTGTCTGAAGCCGGGGTGTTCACCTCTGTCTAGTCATGCTAGACTGGAGAGGTCACTTAGATGAGTGGTGAGACGTATCTGTCGATCAACGTTGTGTCCAGATGAACTGATTCAACCTTCATTGATTTTCTAACCTGGATTACTGAGCATGCGTCAAGACATTCCGTTGGTTACCCTGCAGGAAAACTGTCACTGAATCAGTGGAAGCAATGGTGTCCGTTTGCTGATGAGTGTGCTTTATCTTGCATCTCTTGACTGGCTGACAAAATCTGTGGTGTGTGCTGCGAGATAGCATGAAATAGATGACAATCCAGCGTACAAAGGACAACAAGATGCATGCCTGGCATTTCATGGCAAGTCAAACGAAGAGTCAGAACGGCTGTGACCTAAAGCTGAATCTCTGTTGACGGTCCAGCCAAACAGGCAGTCTTGCAAACATGCTCATGAAATTAGAATTTGAAGATCTTCATGAGATGAAACAGACTTGGAGGCATTTCAGATGATCTGCCTTTAGTACAGTCCACATAGCGTACTGACCTGCACTCGGGTTGAAGTCATTACAACTCATTTTTAACCACTCCACAGACTTAGTGTTAACAAACTACAGTTTTAGCAAGTTCAAAAATACACAATACAATTGCTGATGTACCATTCACTTACCGCATTAGCTAACTTGTTAGCTAGCCTACTCAGTGAACAAACGTTCAAGTGGTGACGTGAACGTTTTATTTATTTATTTTTTAGTGCGCCGCCGTGCATGGATGGCCCCGGCAGGAATAGACACACATGGTTATTATAGTGGAGACAAATGTTTGGAAATTGGGATTTTGAATAAACACAACACTGGCATGTTTTCAGTTTTATTATTCATTTAAGGAACTTTAATGTACAGAAGAATAGAAATCTGTAACCTGTGACACAAAAATGGACGACGTTTCAGAGCTCCCCTTAAATTTCTCAAAGTAGGGTTTCAGGGGAGCCGAGCTCCCCTTAGCTCCCCCATAATTCGAACCCTGGCTACATCTCATTTCTAAATTCAAACTCCATCAAACTAAACTACATCAGACGAAATTAAACATCGTTCATAAAGTTAACACTTGGAATTCTTATCCCGATAAACATGAAGTTAAACTATCTTCACCCACTGTTTCTCCTCGTCGGTAAAGCCGATACTTCAACTATCGCAGGACAGGAGTGAAGAGAAGATTGTGTATTCGAAACATACAGGAGTTCATGTGATGTGATGGGGCAGGTAGATGCAGGTGCAAGAGGAGATAAGAGTACACAAACAAAACGTATGGCCATGTCAAGTTTTATTTTATCTTTTGCTTGTGGGTAATGGTGGCCACTGGCGACTGATTGAAAAACTACTACTACTACTACTACGTTTGGCTGCTCCCGTTAGGGGTCGCCACAGCGGATCATCCATTTGCATCTCTTCTTGTCCTCTGCATCTTCCTCTGTCACACCAGCCACCTGCATGTCCTCCCTCACCACATCCATAAACCTCCTCTTTGGCCTTCCTCTTCTCTTCCCCGGCAGCTCCATATTCAGCATCCTTCTCCCAATATACCCAGCATCTCTCCTCCACACATGTCCAAACCATGTTAATCTCACCTCTCTTGCTTTTTCTCCAAACCGTCCAACCTGAGCGGTCCCTCTAATATAATAATTCCTAATCCTTTCCTTCTTTGTCACTCTCAGTGAAAATCTTAGCGTCTTCAACTCTGCCACCTCCAGCTCCGCCTCCTGTCTTTTCATCAGTGTCACTGTCTCCAAACCATACAACATATCTGGTCTCACTACCATCTTGTAAACCTTCCCTTTAACTCTTGCTGATACCCTTTTGTCGCAAATCACTCCTGACACTCTTCTCCACCCACTCCACCTGCCTGAACTCTCTTCTTCACCTCTCTTCTGCACTCCCTGTTACTTTGGACAGTTGACCCCAAGTATTTAAACTCATCCACCTTCATCACCTCTACTCGTTGCACCCACATCATTCCACTGTCCTCCCTCTCATTCACGTATATGTACTCCGTCTTGTGCCTACTGACTTTCATTCCTCTTCTCTCAAGTGCATACCTCCAGCTCTTCAGGCTCGCCTCCACCTGCATCCTACTCTCACTACAGATCACAATGTCATCTGCAAACATCATAGTCCACGGAGACTCCTGTCTGATCTTGTCCGTTGAAGTCCGCTCCAATCACCACTCTCTCCTCCTTGGGTAGCCTCTCCACCATGTCATCCAACTCACTGCAGAATTCTTCTTTTCCATCTCACACCCAACTTGTGGGGCATATGCGCTGACAACATTCATCAACACACCTTTGATTTCCAGCTTCATACTCATCACTCTGTCCGACACTCTCTTCACCTCCAGCACACTCTTGACATACTCTTCCTTCAGAATTACCCCCACCCAATTTCTCCTCCCATTCGCACCATGGTAGAAGAGTTTGAACCCACCTCCGATACTCCTGGCCTTACGGTTCTTCCACCTGGTCTCTTGCACATGCAGTATACCTACCTTTCTTCTTTCCATCATATCAGCCAGCTCTCTCCCTTTACCAGTCATAGTGCCCACATTCAAAGTTCCGACTCTCACCTCCACACTCCTACCCTTCCTCCTCTCCCGCTGCCTCTGCACATGCCTTCCCCCTCTCCTTTGCCCAACAGTAGCATAGTTTCCACCAGCACCTGACTGACCAACAGTACCGGTGGTGGTCATTGATAACCCGGGCCTCGAGCGATTCGGTATGGAAATCTGATTTATGATCCGCATATTTGATTTGGCAAAGGTTTTACACCGGCTGCCCTTCCTGACTCATCCATCCTCATTTATCCGGGCTTGGGACCGGCACTAAGAATGCACTCACTTTTGCATCCTCAGTGGCTGCGTTGGTGACTCAGAAAAAATGGTTGCAAAATTAAAAAGTTAGTCGCATTGGCGAACATTTTAGCCTGGAGCTCTGTGACCCCAAGAATACATCCAAAGTATGGACAACAAAGTCAAAGTATTTGAGTGACCATCACAAATCCCTGACTGACCTCGGTCCAATAGAATATGCCTGGGCAGGACTAAAAACAATGTGTGCACAGACCTGACTCAGTTACACCAGCTCTGTCAGGAGGAATGTACCAAAATTCCAGCAACTTATTGTGAGAAGCTCGTATAAGGCTAGCTGAAATGTTTGACCCAAGTTTCAAGGTAATGCTACCAAATACTAAGTGTATGTAAACTTCTGAGCCACTGGGAATGTGATGAAAGAAATAAAAGCTGAAATAAATAAATCATTCTGTCTATTATTCTGACATTTCACATTCTTAAAATAAAGCAGTGATCCTAACTGACCAAACACAGGGAATGTGTGCTAGGATTAAGTGTCAGGAATCGTGAAAAACCAAGTTTAAATGTGATTGGCTAAGGTGTATGTAAACTACCGACTTCAGCTGTACATAACTGAGTAATATGGGTGTGAAAACAATGCAAGTCATATGCCATTGCACTTCCAGACCTCCTCCAGCACTATCACCAGTTTGCAACTCAATGACAGAAAGTCAAGTCAAGTCCATTTTATTTGTATAGCTTTGTATCACAAATTACGAATTTGCCTCAGGGGGCTTTACATCAACACAACATCCTGTCCGTAGACCCTCACACTGGATAAGGGACAACTCCCTAAAAAAAAAAAAACCTTAAACAGGGAGAAAAAATAGGAAGAGCCCTCAGGGAGAGCAACAGAGGAGGATCTCTCTCCCAAGACGCACAACGTGCAATGGATGTTGTGTTTACACAATTTACACAATACAACATTGGAAGAGGATAACACAATGATAATGGAATTATAAAATATATGAAGAATATGATGCGCATGATGCCCCCGGAACAGCCCAGGACCCGAGCCACGCGACCACCATCATCATGTAGACAAAAAAACAAAACATAACACATTAGTCACACATCTGAGTGAGGGAAGGATATAACATTAAAACAGGAGAATTAAATTATATGGATTTATAAGGTATATAAAAAGAACATGTGATGAGGGGGATGGATGTCATGTCGACTGATAATTTCATGCCAGACCACCATCACCCGCCCTTTGTGTGTGTCTCTTGTTGTCTTTGTGTCTGAACAAAGTACCAAATATGCACGGTGTGAGTGGGCCTCTCGCTCTTCAACACAAACAACACAGTGAAACCCTCCTGATGCTCGGCTTTCTTTTAGTTGGTAGCAAAGCCTGGCTTGTCTGTGTGATGGGCTAGTGGATGACAAGTAGCCCTTAATGTTGCTGACAATGTCTTTCTGTCTTGTTACACCTCAGACTTGGAGCGTGATGGCTTCTGTACAAATCCCCTCTTTGAATGCCTTGTAGCAGAAGTCCCAGAAGAAGATGACCCTAAAGTGGGTAAGATCTACATCTGAGAGGGTTTGTCTTATGTAGAACACTTCAACTCTTCATCGGTCATATTGAACATGATGATTTATCATGTTTTGATGAGGCACTGGCAGCCAACATGCTGCATGTAACTGCAGCACATAATTTATTACCTCATGTTATAAAAACAACCAACTATTAAATGTTCACTTCTTCAACCTGGACCTCATCAAAATGTTGTCAGGTGTCATTTAGAGTCAGACAGACTAAGTCTTCACTGTGGCTTCAGGATTGAGACTCTCACCGCTTTGCTGAATCAACAGTGTAATGGGGCAGATGTTTACAGGCCAGTCTGACTTACTGTCTGAGTTGGTCTGAGTTATGAGTTATTGAGTTAGTCTGAGTTATCGAGTTATCTGAGTTAGTCTGAGTTATGGAGTTATCTTAGTTATCTGAATTAGTCTGAGTTATGTAGTTATCTGAGTTATTGAGTTATCAGAGTTAGTCTGAGTTATGGAGTTATCTTAGTTATCTGAGTTATTGAGTTATCTGAGATATTGAGTTATCTTAGTTATCCTAGTTAGTCTGAGTTATGGAGTTATCTTAGTTATCTGACTTATTGAGTTATCTGAGTCATTGAGTTAGTCTGAGTTATTGAGTTAGTCTGAGTTACTGGATCAGAAGACATGGAGGTAGACTTCTATTCAACATTTAAGAGTTTGAGTAATATATTGAAAATGGGCATTTTGTGTTTTTCTCAACCAATCATAATTAAAAGTACGGGTCTGTTGTACTCTTATCTTTACAGTAATTAAAATTTTAACAGCACCAGAGAACATTAGAAAGTCAGATTTAGTTGTTTAGTGCTGATCCGTCTGTTGGTGAGGGAGTGACGGCAGCTTCCAGTCCTGTGTTTTCTGTCATGGCAGCACGGCCACCCTTTTATTTTCATTTAATTCGGAGTTTGGTCAGAATAGGCGACTGTCAACTTTTTTTTTTTTTTTGGATTTAAGATTTTTTTTTTTACAATATTCCAAATGGATCTGACTAGTTTTTTTTTCTTATATTAAAACAATGTAATAGATCAGAAAAATATATGTAGATTAGTTTATGTAAATTTGGCCACATCAGTGTTGAAACACTTGTTTGTAAGGACTGTGTTACTTGCCGTGACGCATTATGAAGCAAATAAAACATAGATGAATGATGTACCAGTTTTTATATATGCATCTTTATTGTGAAAGTGTGTAGGCAAGATAGTGATCATAAGTCTTCATTAAAACAAGCAGATCTGGGGAAAATTGAGCCAAATTAATAGGGCTCCCTTGAGATTGACTAGTCGACTATTTCCTCAGACAACCTCTGGACAACTCGAAAAAAACTGACTTTTGTAAATCCCTTATTTGAAATAACAATTGTACCCTTAAGCCTTTGATAACCATGATATACCTCATTGTCAAAAATAGAAAGCCACAGTACAATCACACCTACCTTAATAGTGATTTAAACAAAGTTCTACTGACAAACCATGCTTTGTTATGACGTTAGAGTGACCTGTTCTGCACCTGTTGTGTTTTCCTGACTGAATCCACGTTGGCAGCAGGACTTCTTGCTCTTGACAAGATAAAAGTGGTAGGATGGATCGCCGGTTCAAATCCCCGCATTACCTCCGGCTTGATTGGGCGTCCCTGCAGACACAATTGGCCGTGTCTGCGGGTGGGAAGCCAGATGTGGGTATGTGTCCTGGTCGCCGCACTAGCGCCTCCTCTGGTTGGTCGGGGCTCCTGTTCGGGGGGAGGGGGAACTGGGGGGAATAGCGTGATCCTCCCACGTGCTATGTCCCCCTGGTGAAACTTCTCACTGTCAGGTGAAACTCCTCACTGTCAGGGGAAAAGAAGCGGCTGGCGATTCCACATGTTTCGAAGGAGACGTGGTAGTCTGCAGCCCTCCCCAGATCAGCAGAGGGGGTAGAGCAGTGACCGGGACTGCTCAGAAGAGTGGGGCAATTGGCCAAGTACAATTGGGTAGAAAAAGGGGGGGGGGGGTCCGGGGAGAAAAAAAGTAGTAGGATGAATCTATAACATCGTTTTAGCCCCATTTGGGGCTAGCAGTGGTGTCAGACAAGGGGGAATTCTGTCTCCAGTTCCCTACAATCTATATATTGATGATTTGTCCAAGCAGTTGAAAGCCTCTAACACTGGGTGCATGATGGGTAATGCCGTGGTAAACCATATTATGTATGCAGATGACCTCGTCCTTCTTAGTCCCTGTAGCGCTGGTCTCAAGCAGCTCCTTAATATATGTTGTGTGTCCTGTGTGGAGCAGGACACTCTATACTACACACTTGTGGTCACACCACATACAGTACACACCTGTGGTCACACTACATACTGCACACCACTTTATACTGCACACCTGTGGTCAAACTACATAGTGTACACCACTTTATACTGCACACCTGTGGTCGAACTACATATTGTACACCACTTTATACTGCACACCTGTGGTCAAACTACATAGTGTACACCACTTTATACTGCACACCTGTGGTCACACTACATACTGTACACCACTTTATACTGCACACCTGTGGTCACACTACATATTGTACACCACTTTGTACTGCACACCTGTGGTCGAACTACATATTGTACACCACTTTATACTGCACACCTGTGGCTAAACTACATAGTGTACACCACTTTATACTGCACACCTGTGGTCACACTACATACTTTACATCACTTTATACTGCACACCTGTGGTCACGCTACATACTTTACATGACTTTATACTGCACACCTGTGGTCACGCTACATACTTTACATGACTTTATACTGCACACCTGTGGTTAAACTACATAGTGTACATCACTTTATACTGCACACCTGTGGTCACGCTACATAGTGTACACCACTTTATACTGCACACCTGTGGTCAAACTATAAAAAAGCAAGCTTACAGAGGCTTCGAGTAGCTTATAATGATGCAGTGAGAATACTACTAAAAAGACCTAGATGGTGTAGTGCAAGTGAAATGTTTGTGGCTGCAGGAGTACAGCCTTTCAGGCTCTTCTAAGAAATCTCATGTATAAATTTATTTGCCGGCTCAGTGACTCTGATAATGTAATCATCAAGGGTTTAACTAATATAAGAGTCAGTGCCACACGCTACCAATCCCGGCAGTGGGACCACTGGTATAGCTGCCTTCTTATAAGACACTGACTTGTTCCTTTTATGTTATTTTGCTGTGTTTACTCTGTGTATTGTCTAGGGTTTATCTTCTACCAATGGTTCCAATCTTTTATGGCTTTATTCTTTCTTCTCTTGTTTTTTTTTTGTTTTTTTTACCTTGTCTTTGTTTGTTATGGACCCTGAGTCTGCAATAAAGTGTTGAGTTGAGTATAATGTATGTATGAAAGAAATTGATAAATGTTTGAAGTGAAACACTGGCGTAGACTTCTAATACTTGTGATGCACTGTGACGACCACAAAAAGTTGTTTCAACTCAGAGTTGACTCATATTCAAAACATCTAATCTGAAATCACAGAAATGAAAGTTCCACCATAAATCAGTGTTTTTGGGCCAGTAGGGGGCAGTCTTCCCTTTGGTCCTGATAAAAACAACAAATATCAAATCCCATTGCCCCAGTGCAGTGACAGGGACACTGTGCTGTAGGAGATGCCGTCCTTCGGGTGAGACGTTAAACCGAGGTCCTGACTCACTGTGGTCATTAAAGATCCAATGGCACTTATCACAAAGAGTAGGGGGTCCCCCAGTGTCCTGGCAACATTCCCAACCGGCCTCTCTCCATCTGGCCACCTAATCACCCCCATGTAATGGGCTCAATGATTCCTCCCTCTCCACCTCAAGCTGATGTGTGGTGAGCATTCTGGTGAGAAATGGTTGCCGTACACCACCCAGATAGTGCTACACATTGGTGGTGGTTGAAGTGAGTTACCCCTTCAATGTGAAGCACTTTGGGTGTCTAGAAAAGAGCTATATAAATGTAATGATTATCATTATTATTATTGTTATTATAAGTAACCTCCTAATTTTGATAAGGAGCTATATCATAAGGTTTAAACGATTGCCATGTGGACTGTGTTGAAGTCCAGGGACACATTTCAGCAAAGTAGTAAGTTTCTCACTCATTCATTCATCTTCAGCCGCTTCTCCAGGGTCTGTCTGTGAATGTTCTCATTCATCCAGGTCATGGTTATCCAAAGGAGTTGAATCAAGTGCAACTGGACTTGGTATATATCCGTGAAGACGTTTCGCCTCTCATCCAAGAGGCTTCCTCAGTTCGTGCCTTTCTGACTAGACCAAGCTAGTCTGACTGGCTGGTGATGAGACTCAGAATTTATCCTCCAGGAGTCGTTGTCAGAGCTATTGATATGCGTGGCGCTTTGTGATCAGATTTTTACCAACGCCCGTTGCTAACGCCCGTCGTTGGTAAACATCGGATATATACCAAGTCCAGTTGCACTTGATTCAACTCCTTTGGATTCTCCGGGGTCGGGTCGCGGTGGCAGCAAGCTAAATAGGGCACTCCAGACGTCCCTCTCCCCAGCAACGCCATCCAGCTCCTCCTGGGGGATCCCAAGGTGTTTCCAGGCCGGATTGGTCATGTAGTCCCTCCAACGAGTTCTGGGTCTACCCCGGGGTCTCCTCCCAGTTGGCCATACCCGGAAAACCTCCAAAAGAAGGCTGAAGTGAGTTTCCTCCGTAGGGTGTCTGGGCTCAGCCTAAGAGATAGGGTGAGGAGCTCGGACATCCGGAGGGAGCTCGGAGTAGAGCCAGTTGAGGTAGTTCGGACATCTGATTAGGATGCCTCCAGGGTGCCTTCCTTTGGAGGTTTTCCAGGCACATCCAACTGGGAGGAGACCCCGGGGTAAGTTTCTCAATACAGAACTAATCAGTGAATTTTTGTCTGTAGGATTCTGAATGATCGCTTACACTTAAATAAGATTTAGGCAACAAAACAACAACAACGTGATCTTGACGGCAGTGGTTCTCAGTCAGGTCCTGCTGGGTTTCTCTTAACTGGAATAACAGGTGAATGTAATGAGCTATCTGGCAGAACAGAAAACTTGCAGTGATGGAGATACCTGAGGACCTGATTGAGAACCACTACATTTTAATTAATCTTTTTTTGTTTACTTTTCCTTGTGTCTTTGATGGTGTCTGTGTCTTTGTGCATGTATAGGATACAAACTTGTTGGGTATGCCCTTTACTTCTACACCTACAGTACGTGGAAAGGGCGGTGTGTGTATGTGGAGGACCTGTACGTGATGCCAGAGTTCCGAGGTAGTCTTCTTCAAGTAGTGCTGATATTCTGTCCATATCACTGAAAATATAATCGAACTTATGTTAATTTTGCACAAATCTATCTACAGGAAAAGGAATTGGAAAGGGTTTAATCAGCAAAGTTGCACAGGTAAGAATGTTGTTGTTTTTTGTGCTCCCGTTTTTCTTTCTCCCTGAGCAACACTGATTCTTCCTTAGCAACGCTGTTTCTTCTTGAGCAGCACTGTTTCTTCTCGAGCAACACTGATTCTTCTTGAGCAACACTGTTTCTCCTTAGCAACACTGTTTCTTCTTGAGCAGCATTGTTTCTTCTTGAGCAACACTGTTTCTTCTCGAGCAACACTGATTCTTCTTGAGCAACACTGTTTCTTCCTTAGCAGCACTGATTGTTGAGTAAAGTAACAAAGGTGAACCTGACAGTAGATTTGTGTGTGTTCAGGTGGGGAAAGAGAGACTGTGTGCGAGGCTTCAGTTGTCTGTGTTGGACTGGAACACTTCCTCTCTGAACTTCTATGTCGCCAAAGGGGCTCAGGACCTGACCGCCGCTGAAGGGTGGCACTTCCTGCGTTTTGACGGAGGGGCCCTGGACAAGTTGGCAAATGAAGCCCCTAAAGATTAGACAGTTGCCTGCCAATTATTTTTGCTTATTATGGTCTTATAGGTGTTGTATGTGTGTTATCTACTGTATATACAGAAATATTTTAAAATGAAATGGCAACGCCAAACCAAGCGTCATTACAAAATAATTAGGTTGGTGATGGTATTATTAGGTACAAATGAAAACAAAGTCAAAGAAAGGCTCTTTTTTAAAGTAACTTGACTTTAGCCACTTGTGGGCTGCATGTTTTTTTCGTAAACTTGCAATATTGCATATATGTGCAGCAAGCTTGCGTGGTTCATTGGCATAAAGCACTAATAATCTGATTTCTAATATCTTTCTTGTGCCTGAATATGACCAGTTTGCTGGACAGGTGCGGGTAGGGTAGACGGTGCTACCAGCAAAACTAGGTGAATTCAATTTATTGTCTTAGTCTACTTAAATGCCTTCTGAATCCCAAAAATACTAAAGGAACAAGAATAAAACTAACAGAGTCAAAATACTGTGCGTTTTCACTGTTCAATCTCTGTGCACTTGGCTGTCTATGGGGACAAACCATTTGCGTCAACAGATGATTCCCAGCTCTTTTTATTACAATTTATACTTGCACATTAACATTCCTTTAAGTACAAGACAATTGTTCTGTGATTTCTCCAGGTGAATTTACATTGTATAAAAACACAGTTGCAGGTTTAGAAATTACACAGCCAAATTTTTAAAGAATGTTATCTCGTTGGCATGTATGCCTACATAATTCGGCCAATAAGGAAACTGAATTTTGCATTGTTTTTGACTGTCCAATTTGAGAACATTGCTCCTTGTCATTAAATTTTATCCAATTTATATTTCATCAAACCCTGCCTCCTGCTCTGGGATGCAAGCTGCTGCCTGGGCGCTTTGGGTACCTCCCCGTAAGAGGTTCGCTTAGCGCTCTTGAAGGGGCTGAGGTCAGGAGATGGAACATGTGGAGGCGTCGAGGGCAGGACTTGTTGGAATAGAGGTTACAAAAACGTGCTTCCTAGAGCCCACATTCCAAGTCTTGTCAACAGTGAGACTTTTTTCCCCAGCAGGTGGCGTATTAAACCAGTCACTAGGCTCTGGCTTCCCCGCGACCCTGAGAGCAGGAGAGGCGGTTTGGATAATGATGGGGAGTAATTGGCGTTTACCAATCGACTCTGTGCATAACTGTAGTCCGCCGACTTCCGGTTTCTACTGCCGCAGTCACACCAGTTTCCTGTTTATTGGCGTGCGTTATTGACAATGGCTTCTTTTTTTGCCTGTAAGATTTACCATGGATAAATGTCGTCGACATGTACAGAACGGTCGACAAACTTTCACCTGCACCTCCCAGCAAACGGGTGCAACGTTTCAAGTTGCGTCCACAGTTGTGAGGATGAGCGGACGGACGGAATTGTGGACGTAACTTGACGTGTACAACATGAAACAGTCAACGCCAGGCCGCCCTCGGTGTTATGGGAACTTCCGGTCTGCGGGGGCTCGCAGTTAGCTTAGCCTGCCCCGCTTCCGCGTCCTGTCACACCGCCCTCGGCCTTTCCCTCTCAGGCGCAGCTCCGTGGTCCTTGGGCCCACAGGACGCAGCAGACCAAGCTCTCCCAGCCGATCCAGCACCTGCTGTCCCAGCCATCAAACGAAGACGAAACCTAGACGCAGGCGTGGACAAGGACACTGCGTGGGCGGTCCTGGGTGAGGCCGCCGCAAACGTGAATTCGCGCCGCCATCTACGTAGTCTTGCAGAACTCAAATACTACACTTTATTAATTAAATGGTGGGGCAGGGGGTGGGGCTGAATCAAACCGCCGTTCCTCCTGGCCGGGGTCCTGGGAGACTTGACAGGGGTCGCTCTGGAAGACAGAAAGGAGAGGGGGTGAGACACGAGAGGAAAACGAGGTACCAAGTCGTCTTTATCGTTCGTCCATTGTCCATGGTCGTCTCTCGCTCCACCGTCTGGTTGCCGGGGTGACTCTTCCTCCAATGCCTCTGTCAGAATATGGTCAAAAACCCATGTCTCCTTTTTCAATAAGCTGTACTCACGTTTCTCTCCTTCACTCTGATCCCCCCCTCCCAAAAGTCTTGGTCTTTGTGGCTTGTGTAGAGTGATTGCAGACTACGTGCAGCTGGCGGTTAATTGGATATGGCCGTCAGCTGCTCTCTCCAGGTCTGCCAAAGGTAGACTGGTAGCATTCGGAGTTCAGGACTAGTCCCAATGGCTTCCTTCTAGGCGAGCCCTCACACGTCCTCCCCATAGCTTCATGCCAGTGCAGGGAGTGACAGCCAAGAGGCACTCACCCCTCAAGGGGAGGGCATCCACATTGGCGTGGTCCTTCCCAGCTCGGTGCTGTCAATACCCTTTAATGTAGTACCGAGGCGTTCCACAGGGGGAACCTTAAATGTTTCTGTACCTCTGTGTGACCGAGGGAGGTTTCTCCTTGATACACTGGAACAGAATGCATTGTCTCGCTAGACAGAGAAATTCACCCATTAAAAGCAGTGTCCAAAGGACAAAGACAACTGCCCCGAAGGTATAATGTTCATATTATATAAATAAATATAAGTCGAGTCAGTTTTATTTCTGTAGCCCAATATCACAAATTACAAATTTGCCTCAAGGGGCTTTACAGCAACACAACATCCTGTCCTTAGACCCTCGCATCGGATAAGGAACAACTCCCTAAAAAAAAAAAAACCTTTAACGGAGACAAAATAGGAAGAAACCTCATGGAGAGCAACCACAGGATAGAGATCGAGCAACGGAGGAGGGATCTCTCTCCCAAGACGAACAACGTGCAATGGATGTTGTGTTTACACATCCATCCATCCATCCATCCATCCATCATCTTAATCGCTAGTTTACACACTACAACATTGAAAGAGGATAACAGAATTATAATGGAATAATAAAATATATGAAGAAAGTGATGAGGAGGATGCCAAGCAGTGTCCAGATGCCACCGGCACAGCCCAGGGCCTGAGCCACCCGACCACCATCACCATGTAAAAAAAAACAACAAAAAAAGTATGAAAGAACAAATGAAATTATTTAAAAAAAACGTAAAAGAGCCAATATTGGTTCCATCTTTACTGTTTTGAAAAGTTGAGCTGCTCCTTGGCGAAGTTTTTCCAGTGCCTGGATATTAAGGGGCATTGCCAGTGGTAATAAGTTCCTACTTCTTTTTTTACATTTCACCAGAGGGGAGAGATCTGGGGATTTTTTATTTTTTTATAAAGTGAGGGGTGCGCTGCAGTCTATGTAGTATCCCGTACTGGCTCTCTCTCAGTCTGTTACGTGTAAATGTATTTGTTTTTTAGCAGATTCAAAGTCATCTGACCACACAATGGCATCAAATTCAACCTCCAAGTCCTTTTCCCACAACACCCTAGCTCTGCTGCTATGAGCACGGTTAACGGAGTACAGTTTTCCATCATAAAAGGGAAATGAACTTGTTGCTGTTAAAGGCACTTAAAATTGAGAAGGAAACTTTCAGCTGAGTTTTTCATTGGTTGGTGTGTTGGGAATATGAGATCGAATTTCACAAAATGCCTCACCTGAAGAAAAGCAAAGAAGTTGCTGGGTGCTATTCTGTATCTAGCCTGAAGTTGTGTGAATGACATGAAATTACCACTTCCAAACAAATCAGCAACAAACCTCAGCTCCTTTGAGTGCCAGTCATTGAAAATACTTTTTCCAACACCGGGGGGGGGGGGGGGGGTCTTTATTTTGAGTTAAAGGTTGTAACGCTGATGGAAAACCTTTCTGGCCAACATGATTAGTAATATCATGCCAAATATTAAGTGTGCTGGACATGATAAGATTGTTTTTAACCGCTGCTGGAAGTCCCCATGTCAGTTGAAGTAAGGCTGAAAAGAGAACGGGGCACAACACCATGCATCCACGGGGGGTCCTTGCTGTAGAGAATGTTTGAGCCAGCCTGATATTATCTGGGCATGGCAAGCCCAGTTATAATACAGAAAGTTGGGACAGGCTTGACCCCCCCCCTCCCCCGTCTATTGGTATTTGTAAAGTCTTCCTCTTTAATCTAGATTTCTTTCCATGCCAAATAAACTGAGATAAATCGTTCAATGTCTAAAATGCCTGATCCATTGACCTTAAGTGGAAGCGTTTTCATTGGCTATAACACAGAGGAGGTTTCTATAAGACAACAGGTGAAGCAATGCTTCACCAAAAAACAAACAAAAAAAACCATAACATATCACACAAAACATCTTTTTTAAATGCCAACGTTTCATTAGAATGACTATTTCCTCTGTGACTCAAGCAAAACAAGTGTCACCAGGAACACTCTAGTAGAATTCGCCACAGTAGTGTAACGTGCATGGATAAGTAGACACGTTGGCCACTGGCTGACGGGTCTGATCCTTTAGTCGAGCGGTTAGCGATGTCTCCTGCGGTGCGGGTGATACGGATTCGCGCCGCGGCAGTTCCTGTGGTTGCCCCCCCCCCCCGAATTCGCTACATTGGTGTCAGAAGTGGGATGGGATGCGATGGGATGTGGAGTCCGTAAGGCCATCGGAAGCGTATGCACCCAGAGGCGTGAAGGAACTGATACGCTTAAGCGCGGGGACGCGGTTCCCGAAGGAGGGGGCTAATGTAACGTGCATGGATAAGTAGATACGTTGGCCACTGGCTGACGGGTCTGATCCTTTAGTCGAGTGGTTAGCGACGTCTCCTGCGGTGTGGGCGATACGGGTTCGCGTCTAGGCCGCGGCAGTTCCTGTGGTTGCCCCCCCGAATTCCATACAGTATGTTAAAAATGCAGGATTGCTAAGAAGAGACGGGTTTAAGTGCCAATGTCTGGATAGGGGGTAAATAGTAGGGTAGTAGGAGTTCAATAGCTACTGAAGAATGGCCTGAAAGGGCACGTGTTAATAGAACAGGCTTTGGTCCTGTTTAGAATTAATCTTGACACAAAAATATAAACAATTACTAGAAGGGTCTGACCCTTTAGTCTAGCGGCTAGCGATGTCTCCTGCGGTGCGGTCGATACGGGTTCGCGTCCGGGCCGCGGCAGTTCCTGTGGTTGCGTTGTCCCCCGAATTCGCTACAATATGCATCGTGTTTACGTTCTAAGCTTGGCTACTTCTTCAGTCTTGGCGCGGACGGCTGAGCTCGAGCAACGTCGCAATTTTAAATGGAAGTTATAGCGGCCGCCACTGGGCCGGATCCGCCCACAATCCGGCAAATCCGCTTCTGCGCCGAATCCGGCGGATCGTTACAGCGATCACGTCCACCCCTAGACCGCCCCGCGCCTCTGGCCGGAGTGTGGCCATTTTAGGAACCCATTTTTAATTTAGACCTTGTGGCGCTAAAATGAGTCAAGACTCAGCGCCTGAATTCCCAATTCTGGCATCTTTTTTTTTTAGAAAGAGATTTCCGTGTTTAAGAGAAAGACCGTTTACAATCCTTGAATATGCCGCCATGTTGGTTTGTTGTTGTTTTTGGTACCGGTGTCATGGCGTCACCGCGTCACCGCGTTACGATTAAATTCCGATTTTAACCGCCAAGGCGCCAACGCCATTCAGCACGAGACAGAAGTCCGGGGAAGAGCCCACAGTTGCTGGTGAGTGCAACGTTTAAGTCATTTGTTTAACAAATATAACGTCACAAAAATAGCTATTAATGTGCTTATGTTTGACGTTTTAATCCTGGCGATCCAGCCAATTAAATTGGCTGTAGAATAACTGTAAGCTTAACGTTAGGCTAAAGGTAACGTTAGCTGAGCTTGAGCTTGTGTTAGCTAACTAGCTAACTTTTAGGGGTTTGCTAGCAGTTGCGCGCCGTTTTGCTAGCTGTCGTTGTGTTGCTCTTTATAGCGAGTTAACGTTATCGAAATGTGTATTGACAACGAAGGATTTCTATTAAGGATGAAGATCTGGGTTGGTTATCCTAACGTTAATTGCAAGCAGGCGTGAGTAACATAAGTTAAATTAGCCACGGGCATGCATGCAAACGTTTTTGTCGGCTAACACTGCTGGATTAACGTCAACGTTTACTGTTAACGTCAGATGAGACACGTTGATTCGTTCAGATTTGGCACCGCTGCGACAGCCCTCAAATGAGTAGGATCAGGTTGAAAAGAGAACCGCAAGGAAGGGCACTTGTTTTGGGCATATAAATTATAATTTGTTTGAATTCAGTTTCGATTGCTGTAGCTACTCCAAGAGAGTGTTTGTCTGAATGAACTATTGTGGGTGCTTAGCCTGCAGCTACAATCGCTATTTAGGAAGAAAATAAAACCCACACAGGTGGAAATAGCGGCACTTCAAAAACTCGCTTCACTATCTGGGGTGATGGTGATGTAACGTGTGATTGTATGCGCTATTTAAGATGGCCTTATGTAGGTGCCCGGTCTAAATCGGCAGCCATCGATACGTACTTCTTTCAAATTATAATTGATATGCCCGTTGAACAATAATGTGCAGACGACCCGTTTACGAAACACTGAGCACAGCCATGGAAACGAACTACAAACCCCAATTCCAATTAAGTTGGGACGCTGTGTAAAACGTGAATAAAAACAGAATACAATGATTTGCAAATCCTTTTCGACATATATTCAATTGAGTACACCACAAAGACAATATATTTAATGTTCAAACTGATAAACTTTATTGTTTTTTTGCAAATATTCGCTCATTTTGAATTTGATGCCTGCAACACATTCCAAAGAAGCTGGGACAGGGGCAACAAAAGACTGGGAAAGTTGAGGAATGTTCAAAAAACACCTGTTTGGAACATCCCACAGGTGAACAGGTTAATTGGAAACAGGTGAGTGTCATGATTGGGTATAAAAGGAGCACCCCGGAAAGGCTCAGTCGTTCACAAGCAAGGATGGGGCGAGGTTCACCACATTGTGAACAACTGCGTGAGCAAATAGTCCAACAGTTTAAGAACAACGTTTCTCAACGTACAACTGCAAGGAATTTAGGGATTTCATCATCTACAGTCCATAATATCACCAGAAGATTCAGAGAATCCAGAGAAATCTCTGCATGTCGGCAAGGCCGAAAACCAACATTGAATGACCGTGACCTTCGACCCCTCAAGCGGCACTACATTAAAAACCGACATCATTGTGTAAAGGATATTACCACGTGGGCTCAGGAGCACTTGGGAAAACCATCGTCAGTTAACACAGTTCGTCGCTACATCTACAAGTGCAAGTTAAAACTCTACCATGCAAAGTGAAAGCCATATATCAACAACACCCAGAAACCCGCCGGCTTCTCTGGGCCCGAGCTCATCTGAGATGGACTGAGGCAAAGTGGAAAAGTGTGCTGTGGTCTGACGAGTCCATATTTCAAATTGTTTTTGGAAATCATGGACGTTGTGTCCTCCGGGCTAAAGAAGAAAAGGACCATCCAGATTGTTATCAGCGCAGAGTTCAAAAGCCAGCATCTGTGATGGTATGGGGGTGTGTTAGTGCCCATGGCATCATGGGTAACTTGCACATCTGTGAAGGCACCATTAATGCTGGAAGGTACATACAGGTTTTGGAGCAACATATGCTGCCATCCAAGTGACGTCTTTTTCAGGGACGTCCCTGCTTATTTCAGCAAGACAATGCCAAGCCACATCCTGCGCGTGCTACAACAGCGTGGCTTCGTAGTAAAAGAGTGCGGGTACTAGACTGGCCTGCCTGCAGTCCAGACCTGTCTCCCATTGAAAATGTGTGGCGCATTATGAAGCACAAAATACGACAACGGAGACCCCGAACTGTTGAGCAACTGAAGTTGTACATCACGCAAGAATGGGAAAGAATTCCACCTACAAAGCTTCAACAATTAGTGTCCTCAGTTCCCAAACGCTTATTGAGTGTTGTTAAAAGGAAAGGTGATGTAACACAGTGGTGAACATGCCCCTGTCCCAGCTTTTTTGGAATGTGTTGCAGGCATCAAATTCAAAATGAGTGAATATTTGCAAAAAAACAATAAAGTTTATCAGTTTGAACATTAAATATCTTGTCTTTGTAGTGTATTCAACTGAATATAGGTTGAAAAGGATTTGCAAATCATTGTGTTCTGTTTTTATTTACGTTTTACTTGAATCCTTGCCTAATCTAGGTGTAATGATTTTCAGATTAAAATACTCTTGAAACCATCCAGAAATGCAGTAAATAAGCTTCAATCGCTATAAAAAATTATAGACCTCACTAACTTCCAAACCCTGGCTATTGCCTTGTCACCATGTGTTTGCTATAGTTGAGCCATAACAGCAAATTGGCTTTATGGGGCTAGGCTACATCACGGTAACAATACATTCTTTAAATCACAGGCCTAATTATGTGAGGCATAGGCTAGCCTATGTTTTTTGCACCCACTCTTGGATGCAGTTAGCTACCAAGTGCACCAACCAACTACACTGACAATTAAAGCCTAAACTATAAAATCAACTTTTAAAGTTAATTTAAAAGTTGCCATCAATATCTTCACAATAATACAACCTACATTGAATGCATAGGTAAGTAGCAACTATGGTACATCTTAATCCAAATATAGGCCTAGGCCTACCCACCGTTATGCACGGCGGGAAGGCCTACTTGGACGGTCTTTACTAAAGACGCACAGCTAATTTTGGTGAAGAATTTATGCCAGGCTCCATTATTTTTAAAACTTTTTTTATGTGATTAGCTAAATTTCCAATAAGAAATGTGATGCACTGTATGTTGGGTTTTGTAAAGCAATTTATTTATAGAAAAGGCATGCATTTATGAAACATCAATCTAATAGTTTTGATTTTAAAAAAGCCATTTCTAATTTATTGAGGCTTGTCTGTTTTTGAAATGGCGGAACAGGTGCAAAAGTGCTCTCCCCCAGTTTTAATGTCTTGCCCAAGCCACGCCATGTTAGATTTGGTGCTTTTGGCATATTTAAATCGGGGATGTGAACTACGAAAAAACGCTAGGTTACAAGCTTGTCCTTTTGCTAATGTTAACCCTTTTTTAAGCTCTATATTGATCAGCCCCAGCTGATCTATATAGAGCCTCATGAATCGTAGCTCTGGGTTCGTACTCAGGTCTGGAAAGTAGGCTATGAAAAATGATTTTGATAATTTCGAAGTCTGAAAAAGTATGGAAATATGAGAAAAAACTTTGTTTCCAGACTTGTTTCAATTAACGTTATATATGTAGATGTAAGTGATGTTAAAGGCATGTCTTTATTTTTGTGGGAAAGATAAATTACTCCACTTTGTCCCTGAGCTCGCACACATTTTAACAGTTGTGTAGCCTGGAAGCAGGTTGACGGGGGCTCTCCTTAATGTGTGAATCACAATAATTTAATAATCATTCCTATCACAAGTGGTGGTGAAATGTGCAACGAAGTACCTAATAATCTACAGAACCGAACATCTGATTTTATCAAGTGTGACCACACATCGTTCAAAGCGTAGGTCTTCAAAATTGTCAACAAGGTGTCTAATTCCAATTAATATTTCATTTGTTTGTAGCTCTGAAGTACCTACTACTGATCAGTTAAAAAAGACGCTTAAATTTGGTGTCATAAATATCAGATCACTGTCTACTAAAGCCATACTGATCCGATTCTTGAACATAGTTTTGTTATGATTGGGTTATGTGAAACGTGGCTGAAACCAAATGTTTTCCTTCCCTTAAATGACACTTGCCCACCTGACTATACTTATGCCCATGTAGCTCAGGCAAATAAACAAGGTGAGGGTGTCGCCTTAATATTTAAGTCAATTTTCAATTTAACTTCTAAACTTGAATCTAAATTCCAAACTTTTGAGGCTCTTATACTAAGTCTATCTCCCTCAGCCACGATCAGACTGCTCAGTCCAGATTGTGATACACTGTCGACCTCCTGGCCCTTACTATTTATTGAAGAATTTGGCTGCTGATCCTCTAAGTAATGCCTTTTTGGCGCTTGTTGATACTTTTGGTTCACTCAGTTTGTCTAAGAATCGACTCATTGCAGTGGTAATGTCCTTCATTTGGTTTTATCTAAAGGGATAGTTTCTGATCTGACTTTCTTGCCAACCACACCTATTTTGTCAGATCCTTTTCTCATTAAATTTGAAACATTATTGGCCTGTCTTGTTAAAGTTGGCACAGATGTATTTGCCACTCGCCACATTGGTCCATCCACTGTAGCTGCATTTGTCCATCAGCTGCCTGGAGTCTTGGGTCCTTTCACGGTAAAGTCTGACTGTTAAAAATGTCACTAGTGACTTAAATGTGGCCCTCTCTAGTCTCCTTGGTTCAGTTGTACCTCTCACTACCAGAGCTAGGCAACTAAAGAGACCTACACCCTGGTTTAATGATGAGACACATACTCTTAAGAGGGCCTGCATGAAACTGGAACGTAAATGGTGAAAATCGAAATTGGAAGTTTTTTACCCTTCTTGGCATGAGTGTTTATTGAAATACAAGCGTGCTTTAGCTGCTGCGAAAGCAGTGTATCTCTCTCGCTTAATCAATATTAATGAACATAACCCCAGATTTCTCTTTAACACTGAAGCTAAACTTACTTAAAAGCAGCCGTCTATTAGCTGCTCACCATTCACGGCCCATGAGTTTCTAGACTGTTTCTGCAATAAGGTTAATGAGATCATAAACAAAATTAGTTCTTCAACTCCAGTTACACCTCCAGATCCTGTCTTACCAAATTCATGTCTAAACAATGAGTCACTGATAGTCCCTGTTATTACAGCTTTTGAGACTATCTCTCTTGATACTTTGACTGAGCTCGTGTCAGCTTCTAAACCAACTACTTGCCTACTTAACCCTTTACCAGCAAAACTTTTTAAAGACCTCTGGCCTTTCCTGGGACCTACAATACTAGACACTGTTAATTTATCACTTAACCCCAGTCACTGAGGATGCACAAGCCAGTGCATTCTTACTGCCGGCCCCAAGCCCGAATAAACGGGGAGGATTGCGTCAGGAAGGGCATCCCGTGTAAAATCTTTGCCAAATCAAATCTGCGGATCATGAATCAGATTTCCATACCAGATCGGTCGAGGCCCGGGCTACCAAAGACTGCCACCAGTACTGTTGGCCAGCAGGGTGCTGGTGGAAACTATGCTACTGTTGGGCGAAAGAGAAGGAGAAGGAGAAAGGAAGGCATGTCCAGAGGCAGCGAGAGAGGAGGAAGGGTAGGGGTGTGGAGGTGACAGTTGGAACTCAAAATTTTGGCACTATGACTAGTAAAGTGAGAGAGCTGGCTGATATGATTACCCCAACCTGGTTGTTGCTCCACCCCCCTCTGCCGATCCGGGGAGGGCTGCAGACTACCACATGCCTCCTGCGATACATGTGGAGTCGCCAGCCGCTTCTTTTCACCTGACAATGGGGAGTTTCGCCAGGGGGACGTAGCACGTGGGAGGATCATGCTATTCCCTCCAGTTCCCCCTCACCCCGAACAGGCACCCCGGCCGACCAGAGGAGGTGCTAGTGCAGCGACCCCGGACACACACCCACAACCAGCCTTCCACCCGCAGACATGGCCAAATGTGTGTGTTTTTTTTCTTTCTCTTCCTTCACTGTTGAGGTAAAAAAAAAAAAATTCTAGGCTCCAGTAATACCATACAGGCAAGGTGTTTTTTTTTTGGAGAGGTAGTGCTGAATTGCATTTAAGTGAGACTTACATACAGATCAGAATCAGAAACACTTGTCATTTCATTTAATGCGCTTGCACACATGAAATGAACTGAAACACCATTTCCCCCAGCCCACAGCAGTGCAACACAAAGACAAAAACACATCCAACAACTACAAGAACACATATATCCAAACTAACACATATATCTAAACTAAATGAAAAAATCACTGTCCAGGACAACGACGCCAGCCAGGATGACTGTTGGACTGTCTGCATGGGCTAGCAGTTAGCTTAGCACAGCTCCGGGCAGGGCCGTGGTCCCTGGGCCCACAGGACGCCGTAGACCAAGCTCTCCCAGCCGGTCCAGTGCCAGCCCTCCCAGCCATCAAACGAAGACAAACGTAGACTCAGACATGGACAAAGACACTGCATGGATGTACTGGGTGAGGCCATCGCAAATGTGAATTTGCACCACCATCTTCCCACACTGGTACTGGGTGAGGCCGCTGCAAACATGAATTTGCGCCGCCATCTTGTATAGGTTTTCACAATTGTGAAGACAAATCTAACGAATTCCAAGGTAGAAGCTTTTTTTTTGTAAATATATTTTATTGATTTTCAGATCTTTTATCCCACAAGAATTACAAAACATGTATAACATCAAAGCAGCTATTCATCCCCAGACACAAAGTTATTCATCACAAGTATTAACAAATAGAAAACCCAATTCCCATCACTACCATACTCACCCAACCACCCACTCATAGGATCACAGGTTACAGAATACATTTCGATAAAGAAGGGAAACCATAAGATAATCAAATAATTGTATTAATTATTCAAACAAAAGGAAGGAAAGATGAAGGGGGAAAGGAAAAAAAAAACTAAAAACGGGAAAAAACGGGAGGGGGGGTGCTCATTACTGTAATAGGACATTTATGGCTTCTACCCTACTCTTTCAAGGGGTTCCTGTAGAGAGTCATAGAAACCCAAAAAGGGCTTCCATATCTTAGCAAAGGTTCCAGATGACCCTTTTAGTGTGTATTTAATTTTCTCTAAATTTAAGAAATGCATAACATCTTTAACCCAATGAGAAAAGGATGGAGGAGTGTGTTGTTTCCATTTTAAGAGGATCAAACGCCTCGCAAGCAATGTGGTGAAAGCTATGATCACATGGGCTTTATTTGGTAAGAGAGCACGGGATTGCTGTGATGTTAAACCAAAGAGAGCACAGATTGGGTCAGGGTCAAATTGGATTTCAAACATCTCACTAAAGGCTTTGAACATTCTTATCCAAAAGTTGGAGAGATTCGGACACAGCCAAAACATGTGCATTAAATCCGCCGGCTGGCCTCTACATCGAGGGCATAAAGGCTCAATGTTTGGATGAATCTTTGCCAATCTAGCATTAGTAAAATGTACTCTGTGTACAACTTTTAATTGTATTGAGCCATGTTTAGCAGATGTAGACGATGTGTGTATCAAATCTAAAATAGAGTCCCATTGGTCATCTTTTAAAGCTATTCCAAGATCAGAGTTCCAGGCCAGTTTTAAATTTTCCATGGAATGTGGATTGATGTTGTTAATGAACTCATAAATCTGGGATGTCAATCCTCTATGGTCTGAATTCAAGTCCAGGATATGGTCGACAATGTGATTTTATGGGTTTGTTTGGAAATGAGTTATATGTGTTTTGTCCAAAATTCCTGATCTGTAAATAACGAAAGAAGTGGTTCTTAGGTAAGTCATAGACGGTGGATAATTGAGGAAAAGACGCAAATATGTCTTCTATGTATAGATTATGGATTAATCTAATCCCTTTGTTAAACCATAAAGTAAATGCAAGGTCTGCACAGGGGGGAATGAACATGTGATTTGACTTAATAGGGCAGAGGATAGAAGTTCCTTGCAGCCCAAAATGCCTTCCAAACTGAAACCATATTCTTATTGAGTGATTGACTATTATGTTTGAACTCAGGTTATTGCTAAGAAGGGGCAAGGCTGCACCAACCACTGAGCCCAAATGGTGTTGGCATGATGAGAACTCTAATCGTACCCAGTCTGCCTTTCCTACAATTGGTTTGTCTTCAAACCAGTGAATTATTTTCTGAATTTTGCATGCCCAATAATAAAAAAGGAAATTAGGCAAAGCCAGGCCTCCTGAGCGCTTTGGTCTTTGGAGATGGGTTTTCCTAATTCGGCTGGACTTATTCCCCCATATGAATGAGATGATACTTTTATCAAGTGTTTTAAAAAAGGTTTTTTTTTTAATTAGGATGGGGATGTTTTGGAAGAGATATAAAAACTTTGGTAATACTATCATTTTAATTAGGTTAATGCGCCCTATTAATTATAATGATAAAGAGGACCAGCGATTCATATCCTGTTTACGCATATTAAAAAGAGCAGTGAAGTTTTTTGTAAAAGTAGCTGGAAAGGAGCGAGTGACCACAATTCCCAAGTGTTTAAAATCATCTTGGACCCTTTTAAAGGGGAAAAGGCTAGGAGGAAGTGCATCTGCTTCAGCGTTTAAAGGGAAGAGTTCACGTTTTTGCAAATTTATCTTGTACCCTGAGATTTTTCCAAATTGATTCAGGATGTCTAGAATGCAGGGGAGTGATAAAGCTGGATCAGAGACATACAGAAGCAGATCATCAGCATAGAGACAAACTTTAAACTCTAGCCCACCTCGGTGTATGCCTTTAAGTCCTTACAGTGTCGCAGTGCTATTGCTAGGGGCTCAATTGCTAATGCAAACAATAGGGGGGAGAGTGGACACCCTCGTGTGGTCCCCCTTCCAAGGGGAAAGTAATCAGACTGAGTGTTATTAGAGATTACGGCCTCAAGGGGAGAGGAATAAAGCAATTCCTGAACAATTTGTTTTTGTGAACCCATACGCTCTAACAGCATTTCCCAAAGCCAAAATAAGTTATGTTTCACTGACTTTTTATTAATAAATTAAAAACTAAAATACAGTGCTTGCCTAAGTATTGAACCCCTTGTGCTCTGAAAGCTCCAAGTTTACACAAATGACAAATTATTCCTAAAAAAAACAACTCAGGTAAACACAATAGACGTGTTCCCTTGTTTACGTGTGCCAAAAGTGCGTGCACAGATTGTGAGGCAAAAAGGAGCCACGAGTCTTGTGTTTGTAAATGTTACGACATTCATTTCGAAGAGATCATCGCAGAGAAATGGATTCAAAATGAAACGAAATGCCTCACAATTGCTGCACTGTCAGTTGTATAAATTGTAAAGATGGTAAAAACAAGCATCTGCATTTTTATCGCATGCCGAAAGGGAAAACTCCAATCGAAAAATGAAGAAGACAGGCGTGGATTCATGCAATCCGTCAGGAGGACTGGAAGATGTGATCAGAAGAGCAAATATCAAACGTGAAGATTTGTGGAGAACATTTCATATCTAGTATGTATCCGTTTCTTACACAAATGAATATTGTGATTGTATATACGTAACAGCTCTAAATGTGATACTGTCCTTGTAAAGCAACTGCCAAACCAAAGTTTGAGTTGTTAATGCCTAGCCTTCCTCAAGTTTGACAATGATTCCATCAGCTTTCTTGTGTCATGATGTTTGAGGTCATAATTTGTTGCAGCCTCAATCTCATAACCATACAAACAGTTCAACTTTCTACTGGAGACATATGACAAAGGTAGAAACAAATAACGTTTTTGTTCAACTTGATTTAAAAGTTTTCTTAATTTTTCAGGTGAGAGATCAGATAATCCAGAGCACCCAGACTGGATTCCAAATGTGTTTAAACACACAACTGCACAGAACAAAGCTATAGTTGAGAGGTTATAGTTATCAAAGACCATGATTATCCCAATATAAATTATTTTGTTTGGCCTAAGATATTCTAAGGACGATTGGTGATATTTTTCTATCCTTTGTGTAAATTTACACATGTGGCCTAAAAGGACCGATTAAAGTACGAGGGCTTACTTTTGATTTGATGAAGCAAAACTTGTTTTCCTTCGATAACTGATGGTAAAAGCAGTCATGGGCATGTCCACCAACAAAGTAATTGTACGACTTGTATGCCTTAATTGATTCTTTTGTAAATATACTTGGTGTTTCTATGAGGTATTCAGTCACACCCCTCCAGCTGATGTTTGGCAAATTTGTGATATCACTTGTCCACTGAGCTTCAGCAAGCATAAACGGATCAGGAAGTTTTTTTCTCCAGTGCTTAGCATAAGTTTTGACTCATAATGCTTTCTGTCTTCCTTGGTTAGACCTTCAACATGTTCTGAGATTTCCATTTTCTCAAATTTCTAACTTTTCTCCGTTTAATTCTAAGTTTTATACACTTTCATCTGTTAGTTTCATAGGTACACTCGTTGTTTCTCAGCCATGTTTTGCCACACGTTCTGCGCACACATCTGTTTTACAGTGCAGCTTTTGTGTCACACGATAAGGGGTTTATTGGACATAATTAGTGCGCACCTGTATGATATTAAAGTAACGGTCTCGTTTATGGGTATAAAAAGCACTCTGTGTAAAGTTCATTAGCCAGGCGTGAACTCCATCAGAAAAAGGAAAACAACAGAGCATAATACTGGCGTAAGAGACAAAGTAATTAAAATGCAGAAGGAGGGCAAAGGATACAAAACAATATCCAAGTATTTGGATGGCCCATGGAACACTGTTAGAGCCATTTTCGGAAAGTGGAAGCTGTATTACACCACCACTTTGTAGGACAGGCCGTCCCTCAAAGCTAAGTGTCTGAGCAAGACGTGGGCTGGTAAGGAAAGCCACAGATGAACCTGCAATCCCTTTGAAGGAGCTCCAGAGGTCAGTGGCTGAAACTGGAGTAAATGTGCATGAGTCAACCATATCACGGTCTCTCCATAAATCTGCCTGATGGGAGGGTGGCAAGAAATAAGCCATTGCTCAAAACTATGCATATAAAAGCATGCTTGGACTTTGCTACCAAGGATGAGAGAGACCCAGTTAGGATGTGGGTAAAACTTTTGTGGTGAAATGAGATGCGATGAAACATGAGCTTATTGGCCAAAACTCAAAAGCATTATGTGTGGCACAACCCTAACACTGCTCATGCACTAAAAAGCTCCCTCCTTACAGTGAAGCATGGCGGCGGCAGCATAATGCAATGGGGTTGCTTTTCATCTGCAGGCACAGGGAATCTTGATCAAATTGAGGAAAGAATGGATGGATCTAAATACAGGGAAATACTGAAAGAAAACCTGTTGCAGTCTGCCATAAAACTGAAGCTTGGGAGAAGGTTCACCTTCCAGCAGGACAATGATCCTAAGCACAAGGCTAAAGCAACAATGGCATGGCTCAGCAACAAAAAGGTGAACGTTTTGGAGTGGCCAAGTCAAAGTTCAGACCTCAACCCCATTGAACATCTGTGGCACAGACTGAAAATCACAGTCCAGATGCGCCATCCCACCAATCTGCAAGACCTGAACAAATTTTGCCAACACAAATGGGCAACAATTACTCCCGAAGAATGTGTAAAGCTTGTACATACTAACCCTAAGAGAATCATGGCTGTTATTGCAGCAAAAGGGTACTCTACAAAGTATTGATATGCGAGGGTTGAATACTTATGCAAGCACTATATTTTAGTTTTTAATTTATTTACAAAAAGTCAGCGAAACATAACTAATTTTGGCTTAGGGAACATGCTGTTAGATCTTATGGGTTCACAAAAGTAATATTGTTCAGGGACAGATGTGTGAGGATCTTTTATGATCCAGAAAATACTGATGACTGTCAAACGGGTTGATTTGCAAGGCACTGTAACTCTTAAATACTGGTGTTCTCCCTTTAGTGCATTTTGCTCTTTTACGCTATCAGTAGGGAATTCACTATTCCACCATCCTGCTCCTTTCGATTCACATGCTGCAGTCTGACAAGTTTTAATTTAATTTAAGTTTCCTTTATTAATCCCCTTGGGGAAATTCAGTCACTGAAAATTAACCCATCCTAGCTGTGATCTGTGTAGCTTGGAGCAGTGGGCTGCTGCATTCATGCTGCACCCGGGGACCAACTCCAGTTCTTTTTCCATTGCCTTGGTCAGGGGCACAGACAGGAAGGAGTATTAACCCCAACATGCATGTCTCTTTTGATGGTGGGGGAAACCGGAGCACTCGGAGAAAACCCAGACACAGGAAGAACATGCAAACTCCATACAGAGGACGACCTGGGATGACCCCCAAGGTTGGACAACTTCAGGGTTCGAACCCAGGACCTTCTTGCTGTGAGGCAACAGCGCTAACCACTGGGCCACTGTGCCGCCCAAATTGTCTGTCGTTTGTGCAAAGGCGACTCTACACGTGTCCTCGCCGACTGAAGCCACAGTGGCAGATTGTCTTGTAGTTTGAAAGGACTCATCTAAAGAGTCCTCCCCGCTGAGTCCCGACCACATGACTGCTTTTAAGCATGTTTGATTTGGTCAGGACTCTGTCTCAGTGTGAACAGGTCAAATACTGAAGTCAGACACCGGCTCCAGCAACGGTCAATCAGATGGAAGCTTTGGAACATAAACAGAAGAGGATGTGCAGTCACTTTATCAACAATAAATTCTAACAGCACACACAGGAAAAAATACATTTAATGACAGCGGTCAAGACCATGACTATGTAAAGTAGCTTTTATAATCTTTGCAGTGGCCACCTCTCAAGCCTTCTTCAATGTGCAATGTCTTGAATTTTGCTTTTGTTCATTTTGAAGCTCAGTGACAGCAGTACAAACTACACTAAAAAGTAATTGTTCCTGCTCCGTATTTGGTTATTTATTTGTACTTTGGCTGAATTTTGACTCTAGTCTGCCAGTGGTCTGCCTCTTTGAGCCGACATGTTTCTGCAAGATTTGAGACGAGACATGAAGAATGGGACTGGTTAGTCTTCAGGTGTGAAACCCTCAACGTGTGTCCTGTCTGCTTGTGTGACTAGGATGAAGACTGTCCTCAGACCAGTCTGTAAGTCTGAACAGCCTGTGTCAGCAGACTGGTTCAGCCACCAAATGTAGAGCCGCCTTACCAATGTTCCCTGACCAGCTGGAGTATTCGTTAGTAGTCTATATGGATCTTACAGTTAGAAATGATCACAATTTAAAATATACAGGTCTTTGCTTTTGAAAAATAGATTTGCTGATACAGAAATTGCTATATAAACACTCACACATAAGATAAGCCACGGAAAAGCCATTGCACAAGTGATGAAATGATCTAGGGTCAAGTCTTTAAAGCTGTTAAATGCTTGCCATAGCGGGAAAGTGACCAAGATTCTTGTGATTATGTCCGTTGTCTTAAGAAAACACAATCAATCATACGGCTCATATCAAAACAGGTTTTGATTGTATGCCACAGCGTCTCAGACATATGCATTTCGTCCATAGTGGCTGGGGACAGACTGAGATGTTGGCGCAGCAGAGCGTGTATGTCCTCTGGCAGATGGCTGGTATGGATAGGGTCTGAAGCAAAGCAAATGTGGAACAATTAGGTTGATAGGAACAATCGCCACTAGACCCAGAACCTTGTGCCAATAGAAATAGTCAACAATACTGAACCATTCAGCAGATTATACTCACGTCTTTTCAGTTGATGTTCCCAGTTTGCAAGCACACATTAGACATGAACCTCCACAAATGGCAAGTGTTGCTGAAGACCAACCAATATACAGGCCCTCTCCAATTTCATATCTGTAATGAACAGCCGTTCATTCAACACACATGCTACATTTATTTAATGACTATTGTTTAGTTCAGACTACATGACAAATAACCACGCAATGGCCAAAGATGTTGTTTTGTGTCATTCAGCTATTTTTCAGCTATTCTTATACTTTCAATTCCCCGCACCATTTTGAATTTACTTACTTTGTTCCTGGATAGAATTCGTCAAAGAACTGTTGTGTAATGTTGGCTGCATACCAAGACACAGCGATCATAGTGCATAATCCTACAAGAAGCAAAAAGGTTATGAAAAGTCTTGTACATTTCTAACAAGTGAAATGCTGTTGAATAATAGGTGAGGAACTTGAGTAATAATCCAACTAGGGGGAAAGAAAGGAATGGATAAAAAGTTCTTGGAGCATAATCAATTGGTGGCTATATTGGTTATACGAATTACAATGATTCATAGCAAAAGTGCAATTATCTGTAGGTGGTACAAAATTTAGCCACTACTTTCTAATTATAATTAGACATTTTGTCAGTTTTAAAAAAAAAAGAATAGCATTTATATTTACAAATGAAAAGTAACAATTTTAAGAAAGGGTGTTTATTAAATAAAATAACTTTACATTTTCAGTAAAAAAAAAACAAGTAAAGGATGTTAAATGGACCTGTCGGCTTTGGGGCAGGGCTCCAGACCCTGCCCCAGGGGTCCTCCAGAGTAGGACCCCTGATGTCCTACCCTGGTGGCACCAGTGGATCATTTGGTCACACCAAACATCTGTCACTATGCCCAAAGCGCTGCAGAATTGAGTGAGTGCATCTCTGAGTTTGCATTTCTGACTTATTTTTTTCATCGTCCCGATAACACGTGCACATGTAGTATCGGTACTGTATGGTGGATTTACAGTTAACCCAATTTTTTTTTTTTGCAGTATTTTTGGTTTTTCATTTTGTGAAAAGCATTTTTTTTTCTTTGGCAATAAACTTGGTGATATACTTAGTTGTCGTCTTTGCCTTATCATATCTGCTGGCCACTTGTCGAAACACCTCTGGCAGGGGGAGTTTCCTGCAGAACGTGTGCTCATAGCTTTCGTTGCGAACATTTTAGAGTGTGTTTAAACTGGAGCTGCCGACACAAAATTGGAGTTTCCCGCTACAGTCGTTCCGCGCTGTTTATTGTTAACACGGCAGGTGATAAATATAGCCAGGTAGATTCTTTGAGCCGCTCAGGTTGAAAGGTACAATTCCTCTTGGGCTTTTTAGTTGGAGGTGGCTGCTCAGTTTCCTCTGCAGAGGCATGGGCATCGTGGTTGGGAATTTTTCTTACCGAAAAATGAAGGGGGCCTACACTTCATTAGTGGACACATCTCCTCTTGCAGTGAGTAACAATCTGCACATGCCAGTTGACTTGTTTGCATGTGGAGAAGGTTTTCCTAGGTATGGGCTTAGGGGAAGCACTAGACAGACATATTCCGCCAGTAGGAATTCCTACACAGGATTATTAAAATAATGCACAAAAATCAGCTGCCTATTATATCTTATTTTATAGTGCTATAAAAATACATGAAAATATGAAATAGATATTTTTTTAAAATTGACCATCAAGCGAGAGTCAAATATCAGTTATTTTTTTCGTGGCACTGGAAAGATTTGTGGTCGCATATGGTTGAATTTGAGCGCATTCTGCAGCCCTGTTCGCTCGTCTTCTCTATTTACCTTCACAAAGTGTGACTATTATTGACAAACTGTACATGGTGAGGTAGGGCGGCTTTTTACAAAAGGTTTATCATAGTACAAATAAACTTTTGACCTTTCCAACCCAATACTGATTATTTGCCATCTGTACACAGATACCGAAGCATTAAAACGTCTGTTTATTTACAAATTTTCCCGCGTTTTTCTGTTTGCAGATTAGAGGTAATTTGTTGAAAATCAAGATTTTGGTGGAAGTACTGAATAGTAAAGGCTGAAAACATCCCTGTAGTGATGTGTTTCTCTGGGCTGCTGGTGAATGTGTCTGTGCAGCGTGATTTGTACTGTTGCAGACTTCTTTTAGGAAATGCAAGCTCAGGTGCACTCGTCCCTGTTAAAGACATGTGAGTGTTTCACAGACTGGAACACACCCCTGTTTCATTACCCTGTAGAAGAAAGAACATTCCTCCAATTCCAGCAAACCTCCCTTTCAGGATGTAGTTCTCCCCTCCTATTTTAGAGCACTGCATTCCTACAAGCGTAGCCACAAGCCCAAATGTCCCAAATACAATGGCAGCGATCATCAGGGCTCGGGAAGCCTGTATGTATCCTGTATGGAAGCATGAACAAAACTGGTCACTTGAACATTGTAAAGAGAAAAGCAAACAGTGTGAAAGATAGGAAAAAGCCAAATTCTATACATCATAGCAGCAGCAGGATCAATTTGACCACAAAAAAAAAACGTGTACTTGCATTATTTTTTTGTTAACGGGATGACGGCTTGTTTAGAATATTAAAATACCGGTGTAGGCTCCAATTTGACTTGATTTATAGTTATATTATAACATTTATCTACATTGCCAGACAACTTAGCTGTTTTTGAATTTGGACTGCGCTATTTTCCTTCAGTTAATGGGTCCTCCTTACTTTGCAGTCAAATTAAATGTGAATTTCCACACACCTGCAGCTTCATATGTTTATCTACTACTACTACTACTTAAGGCTGCTCCCGTTAGGGGTCACCACAGCGGATCATCCGAGCTTCATATGTTTATATACACACATATACTATTTGTGTGTGTGTGTATGTAGAAATGTATGTATGGTTTAGTGTATCAACGCTAGATGACTACATGTAAACAGTGTTCTATAGGTTACAAAACCAGCCACTAATAATCCCAAATGTCATGGATTAGGTCATGGATCATTTTAGTCATAGTTTCTCATCATTACGTATTCTCCACCTTTATGTCGACTGTTGCCTATTTAGAAAATGTTAAAAGTTGTCAAAGTAATATAAACTTAGTTATGCAAACCAGTTATGAGACATCAGGGAACTCAAGATGGACAAGCACATTGTTAACACATGTAAACCTGAAATGTTCCGCAAGCTATTATTTACCACTTCATATTTGTCTATATGTATGCTCGTTGTGTGATCAGTATGTGTCTCGGTGTTATTTGTGATTGACTATGAATAAGACTCATACATTGACTAATATTTTTCAAACTTGAATATGCAAATTATACCCACTGTATGGAAGTTCAGATGCTGCTTTTTGGATAGTTGCAGTTTATACATGATGAATTGCAGCACCGTCACCGATAAGAATGTGACATGACAGACAGTACTTGTCTTTCCAAGTCGTTTGGTGGATTGCATTAATGTGGCCATACAACCAGGCATGGTAGCACGAGAAGCTGGGTGACGTCAGCTGCAGAGCTTAATCACCTCAAAACAAAACAATGCAGGGAAATACAAGAGCAGTTTGTGTAAATCACTTGAAAGTGATTCATGGTTTTATGAGTATTTTTCTAGTTTGGGTGTGGTTGTGCTGCCTCATCCCATTTTATCATGTTTTCTATAACTCAAATTCACTACAGATTATAGTCTGTATACTGTAAAACTGCCATCTTTTTGTTTAATTTGATCTTTTAGCCAGTTTTTCAACACGTAATGTTAAGGGCAGTTTTTCCCCCATTCTTAAATTTGATCCAGCAGTGGTTGAATATGAGGTTTGTCTGACACAACCAGTTCTCCATTGTATTAATGTGCCCACTAACGAAACATTTATACAATGGAAAAAAGCTCAAAGGTATACCTTTTTCATGGAAAGTAGTAAAGATTTCTTTCTTTGTTTAGTTAATAAATGAGATTTCAGAAAACAAATACGAAGTTATAACTGCTATCAGTTAAGCTGTTTTGTTTTTCAAGAGTTGGAGACCCTTGAAAAATGATCATATAGCACAGTGTCCTAACAGCATGCAGCACGTCTAAGCCTGCAGCAGGTTTAAGCCTGCAGCAGGTCTAGCAGAATTATCTGGTTTCAGCTACATACCATTAAGGGCAAGCAAAGATGGAAAGTCACGGCAATTGTGAACCCCTGTGGAGTCAGTAGCGCAGGACATCCATAGGTTTTCATAGATAGTCGATGTGGTGATAACGTTTCCTTCCACTGTGGAGATTTTCCAGTATCGGTTTGGAAGGGCAACCCCAACCATCACCCAAGCCAGAAAGCCCAAGAATAGCGCAAAACTTTCCACTACTGCATTCATGTTTCCTTGATTCTTTAAAAAAAAACGATGGAATAAAACAACAACAACAATTGTGCAGAGTTACCGAGAAAAGAGCAATGGGACAAAATCGATCTAAAGTGTTGCTTCTCCAAACTCTGTGAGCCCCAAACTGTGGATTTCCTGTGGCTGCACGATGTCAGCACAACTTCCCAGCAAGCCCTCATGACAAATGCTGCGGAATACTGAAAAACTAATGGTTCATTTCAGAAATCTCATTTGTTAGTTTTGCTTTGTTCTCAACTCTATTGACCCCTTTTCAAAGCCTGCAAAGTGTTTATCCAGGAACAACAGGAAAAAGGTCCAGCTTTCAGACCTGCTAACTAGGTCTATATACTTAAAACCATTTGTTACTTTTTGACATTTGCTTTGAACGTTGTGTCAATAAAATCAAATGTGTATTGATGGGATTCAAGTCCTGTTCTGTCCCCCATTAGGGATGCCTGTCAGGGGGACATTGATATCATCTGTGACCTTAGTGGGCTAGGTTAAGGGTAAACACCACGTTCCAATATCTCAGAACCAGGCTCAACAGATGTGTCTACGCGAGTCTGGCAAACCCGCAGGCAGCCGTGCTCTCTTCCCCAGCACATCCCAGCGGTGAATAAACACTGCTAATATCTTCTCCGATCGCTCACACAAGCAAAGCCCATTTCACCGACCTTCTTATTCTGTCACATGGTAATCTCGTCTTTTTCTCCAAAAAAAAATCTACTTGGCTTTTAATTCAAATGTAGCCACGTTTTAATTGCGGTAGTTAAAAGAATCAAAGAATGTCCAACTTACGTGACATGAAATATGGACCTACATCTGAGTGAGTGCAACATAGTCGGTTTACCTTTACATTGCTACTATTGGTATATCCAAATCTTAAAGCAGAAGACATAATTAATGTCAGCGATACAGTGATTTAAAATGAGCATTTCTGTCAGTATGGTTTATCAGTGACAAACTGCATACTCAGCTTTTATGTACAGCTTATTAGCTGAATCATCACAGAATTTGAAGGCACTCGTGATGATTTGAAGAATCGAAACCACTTATCTGACATTAAGAAAAAATAATCACCCTTTCCTTTTTTTTAAAGTTAAATCTGACTGAAGGACAAATAACTTTCATAGACACTGTAACAGTATATAAAGCTATAATGACTTCACCACTTCTAAAGTTTCTTACCCGGCAGTGCAAAAAGGGATGGAAAGTCCCAACAGTTATAGATCCCCGTTGAATCACTTGCACAAGACATCCAGAGGTTCTCATAGATTGTGGACGTTGTAATGACGCTACCATCCGTGGTAGATTCTTTCCAATACTGATCTTGCAGAGACACGCCAGCCATTATCCAGGCTGCAAAACCTAGGAAAAGTGCTATAATCTCAATGATCTCATTCATCTTGGCATAAATTTACAATTAATAATTAGCAATGTAAATAGTTATTGCCTGTGTGAGGAGGTCTATGAACAACTTCTGTGTCAGATATACATTTTACGAGTGAGACGTTACTCCCAGATTTTTTTTCACGTACACTCAACATGGACGAATTTGAACATTGATTTTGTAGGCCACAGCTACACTATAGTGTGCTATTCCCGCCCAAAATTGCTGACCTTTCACGTGCAAGTTACCATAGCAATGTAAGTATACAGTGTGCATTTTTTAACCGCCGAGAAGTTGCAGTGCTCAACAGACACTCATTTAACAGTAATCGTGTTTTCACACCCATCAGCCTAGGGGTCCGAAATGATTGAAGTTATCTTGGTAATTTGGACGTGCCCTCGTGATAATAAGGAGCCGCTTAACTATGTTTGAAAGCCACGTTTTGTTCAGTCGATATGTTTCGATAACCCTGGCAAGAAGATAAATTCATATAACCTAATTAACAGGCCTAACCCAAATGAATTACTAAATGCACTAACTATCTGTATTAATGAGGACACGGGCGGTTATGATGTGTGACAACACACTTGTCCAACTTTGTCAGGAGATGTTGCCTTTGTGACGGTGGTTTTTGTTTGTGTAATTTTCTTCTCTTTAATGGTTGACCATCACCTTGTCTTCTCGCCTGGATCTCCTCTTTAAGAATTGGCAGCCTTGGCTATCAGGGAGGTCACCGCAGGTTCCACAAGTAAATACTTATGAGGAAATACTGCATAGAGGACAAAGCAAACACAGGAGAGCCGGCTGAAAAAGTATTTGGTGGGTGATTTACTGGAGACAGAAAGGGTCTAATATTAGCAGTGGTTAAGCATTAACGAGCCTGAGGAGAGACAAAAGATGCGTTCAAACACTTGCTCTCTTTCAGCACATAATAAGCTGTTTGTACTTCGGGGTATGGATTAAAGAAGGATGTCTGCTCTATGGAAACAGTTTGTTTGGATAGTACAGTACTGTCCTCTGAAATAGAAGTATGGTGGCGAAAGGCCATGCAACTGTACCTGAAATACCTCAGTGAGTTATTGCTCGCCCCTGTGGAATAAATAATGACAGGTAGAGAAATGTGCAAACAATACAACATTTAGGCTAGGTTTGATGCAAAAGTGTCTGAATTTGGAGTGCAGTAATATTCCATTACATAGCCTATGACTATACTGTTGTGTTACTGTAAAAGTGAATTGAGACGCTTCCTTGCTTCAAATAATTTTATGCTGTTTGTGGCACATTTCAAACAAGGAAAGTTGCAGTTCTCGTCTTATCAAAAGTGTATTCCGTATAGCCAACCAGTAATCACACGCAGAGTTCAAAGTTCTATCATATGCTTACAGTGTAAGACAGATGCTAAGCTTGAACTCAAATTGCTTTAATCAGCTTTAACTGATCATTTGTCTGTTAATGTTTTATTTTTCTGCCCTTCCTTAAGTCAAATGAAATATTTACAGGAGAGTGTCCGCATTGACCTCCCCGCTTAAAGGGAAAGTCAACCCAACCTTGATCCTACATGTGTTTGTCTTTTATCCTGGCAAAATTTAACATATGTACCCATGAGTCATGAATAGTCACCATCTGACTTCAGCACTCTTACTGCTATTTCACCTTTTTCTTTGTTTATTCATTTTTAATTCATTAATTTCTTTTATTTCATTATTAGTAAATACAGATACCTAGGATTGCAGGAAAATCTCATTGATTATGATTGTAGCAATTATTATCTATGAACGAGCTAAACCATGGATACAGAAAAAAATGTCATATAGATATATATTTATATAACTTTGTTAAAAGAAACACTCAACGGTAGGGATAGTGCTAAAAAATGAGCAAAATAATCCAGTTAGTCAATTAAATTCTCTATGAGACAGTACAAGCCTGTTTCATGCTATAAGCAATCATCAGCTGTTGCCTATAGCATGAAACAGACTTGTACTGTCTCATAGAAAATTTACTTGACTAACTGGATTATATCTATCTACTTTTTTTGTATATGTATATATGAATATATATACGCACACATATATCTATATGTATCTATATATAATATATATTCATATATAAATATATGCAAATATTTGAATATATGTATATATATTCCGCTCCTCATTTGTTGAGCACTTTTATCAACACCATTGATGGTTTCCGGAAAGAAAAAAACCCCGCTATAAATCATATATATATAACTGTTTAAAGAAACACTCACTGGATTATTTATATATATATAGTATATATACTATATATAAATAAAACTTTGTTTAAAGAAACACTCCCTGGATTATTTATGTATATATACTTAGCACAAAAAGTAAGGAAATGTGTGTTTGGTATATTATTTCTTTGCTGTAACAATGCTTCTTAGCAATAAATCTTATACCGTTGGAAAGCCTGTTTATTTCCCTTTTAAATGGGGCCACATTTGTAAGGAACATGCATTTGTGGGATGAGCAGCAGAGCCGAGTATGTGGGTTGCGCCCATGAAAAATTTGCCAAATCTTCTCTGCCAATGCCAAACAGCTTATTTTGCTGTTGCTATTGACTCTTGTTTTGAGCTTCTGCTACCCCAGGTGCTGACAATCAGCTGCCTGATATAAGATTTATTGCCAAGAAGCATTGTTACAACTAAGAAATAATCTACCAAACACAAATTTCCTTACTTTTTGTGCTAAGTTTATATATATATATATATATATATATATATATAATCAACACAGATACAGAAAAAAAAGGGACAAAAAATAAAACTTTTTTCCTGTATCCATGTTGACATTCCGCTCCTCATTAGTTGAGCACTCACAACACCATTGGCGGTTTCGGAAAAAAATTATATATATATATATATATATATATATATATATATATATATATATATGTGTGTGTGTGTGTGTAAATGTAAATGTAAATCATACATATATATTCCGCTCCTCATTTGTTGAGCACTTTTATCAACACCATTGATGGTTTCCGGAAAGAAAAATAAACGCTAAATCATATATATATATATATAACTTAGTTTAAAGAAACACTGGATTTTATATTTATCTAAATGAAATCCTTGTAAATTACCATTGTTCACATATGGGTTAGACTTGGTGTTCAAGACTCGTATTCTTGTGTTTGTTTTTGTTTTTTGTTTTGTTTTGCTTTTTTTTGTTGCTTTTTTCATAAAACGTGAGCCATTGAAGGATGGATTCCTGTAGTAATATAAGAATATTGGTAGGTCCTGACCACAGTCTCATAAGGATTGATGCGAAACAGCTTTAAACAAATAACATTTGATATTTGATATGCTTACTCATGTGGCTTCTGAAAAACAATATCCCCCCTGCAAAGTGTGTTCATCATTTATGTTTGAATCAAATCTGTTTATGAAAAAAAATGTTTATAGTGGCACTGTTGATAGATATGGAGGTCAGTTATTAAAAGTTGAGAAACTGCTATAACCACGTTAAGACTGAAAACAAAAGACATTATTTCAAATGCAATTCATGTTAAAAATGTGCAGCCAACCAAGTCTGGCACCCAAAACCACAGAGAAATCAATTCATGTGGAATTAACCTCTTAAAGGGGGTTTCTTATAGGACACTGGTGTCGAATTTTTCTTGAGAAGGAACAGAGTTGAAGATTTGTGCTAAATGAAATCAATTTAGGCTTAATTCCACTGGACTGAGCGTTCTCACTCCAGTGGAATTAAGGTTTTCATTTCAATTTCAATTATTCCGCATACAGCAACTAACAAACTCTATAGAGGGTTGTTAATTTACTCTACTATGATGCTGTCCACTGTCATTTTCATAATTATGTGATTTTAGCATGGATTTGTCAGTGACTTTTAGCGTACCGTGTTTTACTGGGCCAGCTTGTAGAGACCTGACTGATAAAATATATGTTCCATGCTGTTATGCTGCTTGCATGTGACAAAATGCGGGTGATAGTGACATGACATTTTCCTTTTATTGCCAAGCTCTAAATAATGCCGTATCTAAATGTTTCCATTAAGATAAATACAAAGATAAGTTTTACAAATTGAAACCTTATAACCCCTTCCTTCACACTCTGTCCTCTTTTCCAGTGAACTCACCAAAAGGGATGACTCGGGTGTGGACCAAGAGTCAAGTACAATGGTGTTCTTACAACCATTTAAGAAATATTTGTCAACCTTGAATCAGTGTTTGTGTACTGTATGTAATGGAGTTTCGGTTTTGTAACCGTCGCAGTACTACATTGAATCAATTAGCATAATTGATTCATTACTAAGGCAAAATCTAGCTCTTTGTATTACATGAATAAACACACAGCTACACTATTTTGTGCTAATATTTTGGGGGGGGGGGCTGTTGTGAACAGAAAAACCTGTTGTAACAATGGGTATTCCTTTTAATTACACAGGTCCTGAATGAAGCAGAAAAATCCTGTTATTGTTGTAGGGATTTATTTTGCCGCACAAGAAAGTACATTATCCAAGCAAGGATAATGGAGCAACTTGGCAGTCTAGGGATTTTGAGTAACATGATATTTTCAAAGTCATTTTTATATACACTAACAATTCCAAGACCAGGTCTACTCACCATTTCTTAACGCCACATCAGAATACCCAGGCAGTGTTGAATATACAGTTCTTCATGTTCATGTTGAAAATATAGGGGTTGATTGCACCTCATTTGCACTGATGTCATTTGTTTTTGTAAGGTCTCCCTATGACTTCATATTGGAGATAATTTCTCAAGAGACTTCCTCCAAAAGCGAGAACTTCTCTTGTGAGACCTTCTCTGTTTGAATATCTCTGAACATCCCTGAACTTGAACATACCCACACCAGGTTTGTTTTCAAAACAAGACAGGAAGGGAAGATTAGCATTAAATAATGGTTTGAATTTAAGTCTTTTCCTTTTTCACCAGTCTCTCGTATGGCTTAAGAAGACTTGGATAGTGCTACAAGAGCTCTTTGGAGTACTTTTATTGTCACATTTTGCCATTTTTGGAACTCTTAACAAATCAGTCACTGAAATTGTTTAGAAGAAAGCTGCTCTGACATCTTTTGGATAACTCCTTCAGCGTTGAATGAAAACAGAACACTAATCCAGGTGTCTACTGGCATGAGGATGGATAGATAATGACAGAATATTAATCTTGGGGTGAAGTATCACTTGAAGGCCATAATGTTTACTAGGAACATGATTTAATAGTAATCCTATCTCCTTATCTAGTCTTGCTTGCCAAAGGCATGAGTTGCATGAGTTGATCAAACCTCTGGTCACCCTCTTCCCAAGAGCAATTTCACTCTGTGTCATTGCTCCCTTGCGGTATGCTAAATGCTCAAGTCAATAAGGAGTCAAATGATACAGGCCATTGTGTTGAGCACTTTCAAAAAGGTTTGTCAGACAATATATAATAGACAGTGCTGTTGTAAGTGGTAAAGTAACAGAAGATTTTACTTGCTTTCATCTAAGCATAGATTTCATTTGATTTTGTCCAGTAACTTGGATATCCCAAACAAGCCCAGAGGTGTAGTGGCCCACCAGAAATCTTCAAGAGTCTCTTGTAGCCTGTTTCTTCAAGTCCAGTTCAGGTTTGAATTATTAAAAAACGTTACAGCTGAAGTGTAACGATTGAGATACAAACTTTAGCTCTCTCTACCTGCATTGAAATCAGCTGCATAATCACCCTTAATAAATGTTGTCATTCCAGATTATCAATGAACATTGTCAACATGTTGGCTGCTGAATTGGAATTTAAAATAGCTTATCCTCCTGTTTACCTGGCTCTTGTTCTGCTTTGACCACAGATTATTTTAGGAAATTTGCCACAAAGATTTAAGTTTTGTGATGGGTAGGTTTTGGTCTATGCATGGATTGATCAATTCTGTGTCACACATAATTTTTAAGTGTTTTCCATAATCTGAGCTGGCAAACCCAGTGACAGCTAGGAAAGACTAGTTGGTGACCGAGGAAGAACGATGACAGCTAGGAAAGACTGCTGACGTTTGGGAAAGACCAGAGCCAGAGTCTGGATGCTTGGCAGGCTGAAGCACATCCTTTGTGAGGAGGAACCCATCATTAAGGGCACCTTGTAACATTGTTTAGAAAGGTGTGATAAAGATAAAGTTTATTATCATTATTATTATTATCATTATTATTATCATTATATGGCCTGGCGGCCTGTCTGGGGTGTCTCCCTGCCTGCCGCCCAGTGACTGCTGGAAATGGGCTCCACCATCCCTGCGACCCTGAGAGCAGGATAAGCGGTTCAGATAATGGATGGATGGGTATTAATTGCTATGAAAAGATATATTACAAGATACCCCCAGGGTCAGGTGAGAGTGGGGTAGGATGATCTACCCACAGGACAGACCAGGGCTATGACCACCCATGACGGATAATCGACTACGGAACAGCTAAGTGATTTATTCCAGGTCTGCAGATGTGGGAAGATGTGCAAAAATGAGAGGGGTGTCAAAATACACCAGTCAAAGATGAAGTACCTGAAACCTACCAGTAATGTGCAATGCACAGGTGAGATGGAGGAGAGGGCGGGGCAGGAGTCAAACCACAGTCCCAAGAATCTCCAGGCACGTGATGAAGAGGGGGGCAGGAACAGCATCGCTGATATGTCAGAGGAGACAAGGCACCGGGGGAGAGTGAAGACACTCAGGAGGCAAGATGACCTATGCAGAACACCTGCACAGGAGATACCCAGAAAGAGCCAGTTAACTGGCCCGCCACAGCAGCAAAAAGGGAATGGGAGATGTTTGATCACAATTTGGACCAGCTATTGGAAGCAGTGATTGCAGGAGACGTGGGGAAGAAGCCCTGGGCCATGTCTTCAATCATCTGGGGCATTGGGGCTGATCGCTTCAGGAAGAAGGAGCGGAAAGCCAGAGAAAACACCCAGACAAAGGAAAACAGACACCTGGAGGAGATAGCAGTCCTGAGGTGATCTGCGGAGGCTGAAGAAGGCTTTTTGTGAAGACACAAGAGGAGAAACCAGCACTCACTGAAATCCGAGCCAACCAGAGGGACACTTCAGTTCAGAAAGGTGGAGTTCCGGTGGCACCAGGCTGTCTTGAGCACACCAACACAATCTCTTAAGATCATTGAGGATGTGAAGAGGAACCACGGTGACCTGACCGTACTATGGCTTGATCTAAACCATGCCTATGGAACAATACCCCACAAGCTAGTGGAAGCAACACTGAAGATCTACCATGTCCTTGGGCGATTCCAGAAGCTCTTGTTGTGCTACTTTGACTGATTCAACATGCATTTCACCTGCAGGGATTTCACCAGTTATTGGCAGAGACTGGAGGTGGGCATTGTCACTGGGTGCACAATCTCAGTGATTTTGTTTTCTGCAGCAATGAACCTTATCGTCAAGTCAGCAAAGAAGTTACATTGGGGTGCAGCACTAGCAAGTGGCATCCAGCAAGCACCCATCAGTGAATTCATGGACAACCTCACCATCACAACAAAATCAGTACTTGAAGGAAGATGGGTTTTGGAGGACTTGGTCGAGCTCACCAATTGGGCAAGGATGGAGTTCAAACCTGCAAAATCCAGAAGCCTGGTACTGGGGCGGGGGTCATCCCAACAGTCCAAAAGAAACCGGTGAAGAGCTTGGGGAAGTAGTACAGGGCTGACCTCAATGACAAGCACAGCGTGAAGAAGATGCTCATTCAAGCAGAAACCTGGATAACATCTCTGGAGAAGAGTGGCCTACCTGGCAAGTATAAGGCCTGGGGATACCAACACAGGGTGCTTCCCAGACCGCTCTGGCCACTGCTTGTTTACAAGGTACCCGTCTCCACTGTTGAGGGCCTCGACAGGAAGATGAACACCTTCCTGAGGAGATGGCTGGGCATCTTGAGAAGTTTCTGCCCTTATTGGCCTGTACAGCACAGGCAGAAAGCTGCAGCTGCAAGTAACATCTGTAGTTGAGGAGTAAAAGTTAACAAAATCATGCCAGGCCATGAAGCTGTGAGACAGCAAAGATGCAAGAGTACGCCAAGCAGGAACTGGGGTCAGAACAGGCCGCAAGTAGTCAGCCAGCAGAACACTGAGGGAGGCAGAAGATCACTTGCATCATGCCAACATGGTCAGGTCAGTGGCCTGGGGCAGGCTGGATCTGGGCTGCTACACCAGGGAAAGCTGGAACAAGGTTAACCCAAAGGAGTGGCATAGCATGGTGCAGAGGGAGGTCCACAAGGCAGAGGAGGAAACCTGACATGTCAAGGCTGTAGCCATGAACAAGAAGGGTAGCTGGACAAGGTGGGAGAGTGTGCGAGAGAAGGCACTGACCTGGCATGACATCTGGCGCATAGAAGGACACCCGATCAAGCTTCTGTTGTTTTTCGTGTATGATATCCTGCCTACTCCATCAAATCTCCACACATGGGGTTTGGCAGAGAGCCCCAGGCAAGCCAACATTGAGCATGTCCACTCCACATGTTGGTCAAGTCTGGCAGATGGGAAATTCTGGTGGCGACATGACCAGATTCTAACATAATTGGCTGCTGGTGTGGAGCAGGCAACAAAGAAGCGAATGCAACTTTCTAATGGCCTTTGTTTAATCCACTTCCTCAGGTCAGGGGAGAGTGCAGCAGCAGAGATGAGGATCAAAGGGGTCCTGGCCACAGCAAGTGACTGGGAGATGCAGGCGGATCTTACGAAGCAGCTCAAATTCCCAGAGGAGATAACCCACACTAGCCTCAGACCTGATATTGTCCTCTGGTCTAAAGGTACCAAGCAGGTGGATCTTATTGAGCTTACAGTGCCCTAGGAAAAGAGGGTGGAGGAGTCACATGAGCACAAGCTAAAGAAATATTAGGCCCTCATCTTCGAGAGTCAACAGAACAGATGGAAAGCCTGGAATCTGCCAGTGGAAGTCAGCTGCAGGGGCTTTGCAGGGCAGTTGCTCTGGATAGCTCTTCGACTGCTTCGGGTTGAAGGCCTGGCTAGGGAGTGGTTGATAGCCAACATCACCAAACAGACAGAGGTGGCATCCCATTGGATCTGGATAAAGCGGAATGAGCGGTGGCAGAACCAACCTGGTGACGGGCTAACAGTGGGGGTAGTACCAGGATGCTGGTTCTACTGTCGAGTCCTCCCAAGATGTCACAGGCTTAAATCGACGAAACATCCAGGAAGGGGGTTGCCCATTTGAAAACTTGCAGAAGTCACTCATCTCAGTCCAGTTTGGAGGGAGGTGGCTTGAGGGAGGAAAGGAGAGAGCGATGCCACTGGTTCACAGACGGTGCAGGTGGGAGTACCTGTAAAGGTGAGCCGGTTGCAATAACCCTTATCATATTTTGCATATTCATATGTATCAGATGAATATCATATGCACTGGGGGCTGATGTATAATTAAAGAAAATTACAATTACATAGTGTTAAGGTTATTTTGATTTGAGAAAATAAAAATGGAATTTGAGACAACAAATAAATAAAAAACTAAACTAAACAGTGAACAACTATACTTAAAAAATGTAAAGAAATGGGTATGTAGTGAACAGTCAGGCCTTCCTCACAATGCCTGAGCCAGCTGAAAGCCTTCAGCCACTGAGGGTGAAAAGCTGACTCTATGTTTATTGAATGTTTTGGGGTATGCAATAAAAAAGCGTTCATCCAATTTCCCTTCGGTGTAGGTGCCTTTTGTGTTAAGCCTTTTGATAACAAATAAGTTGTCCTATTACAAGCCTTTTCATTATTTTATGATACTGAAGCAAGGTGGCGCAGTGTTTAGTGCGGTCGCCTCACAGCAAGAAGGTCCTGGGTTCGAGCCCCGGGGTAGTCCAACTTTGGGGGTCATCCCAGGTCGTCCTCTGTGTGGAGTTTGCATGTTCTCCCTGTACCTGCATGGGTTTCCTCCAGGTGTTCTGGTTTCTTCCCACAGTCCAAAGACATGTAGGTCAGGTGAATCAGCCATACTAAATTGTCCCAAGGTGTGAATGTATGTGTGTGTGTGTGTGTGTGTGTGTGTGTGTGTGTGTGTGTGTGTGTGTGTGTGTGTGTGTGTGTGTGTGTGTGTGTGTGTGTGTGTGTGTTGGCCCTTTGATGGACTGGCAGCCTGTCCAGGGTGTCTCCCCGCCTGCCACCCAATGACTGCTGGGATAGGCTCCAGCATCCCCGTGACCCTGAGAGCAGGATAAGCGGTTTGCATAATGGATGGATGGATGGATGAATGACACTGAAGCATACAACATGCATACTCTACAGCTTTGCAAGGTTTTATTAATTTGCTTTTAACTCACATAAATGTCAACCAAAACACTCTAGTAACCTAATACATACACAACAGGTAATTACTAGAGACATTAAAATCATACTACAACAGTTTTCCTTTGGTCAAAAAAATATATGAATGTTTTTTCTATAGAAAAATAATTGTTATTTGAATTTTTATATTACAGTTTTCTACACTTTACGAAGAAAATATTTCCAAGCAAGGTTACTTCAGTTATGTAGTCATTATTTTAATGTGTGACTATTTTGTCATCACGTGATATTTATGAATTCCTCTGACATCACATGGTGATGCTGCTCCTATAGAAATATGAGTAAGACAACAAAAAGTGCTAAACATATTTCAGAGTTGCTTATAACATAAACATGGCTATGTAAATACATGAATTATGTTTTTATCACAAAAATATGAGTTTCATCATTCAGATGAAGAGATAAAGTACCACATTAGCAAGCTAAAAATCTGAATCTGTATATGGTAATCATTAAAGCAGCTTCTTCTGGAGGTTATCTTTGGGTTAGAGTTAAGAGAGAGTTCAAAAAGTAAAAAATGTTCCCATCTAAAGTATCCTCAAAACTATCCATATTCTGCTCTTTGTCCCTCCAGTCTATTTCCAAATGCTTTCTCACTCAAAGTAAAATACAACCTCCACCTTTGGCCTCCACAAAGTTAGGGTCAAGGTCACCTGGCAGTTTTCCATTCTCCCCCCAAATATTCAGCTCTCCATATACACCTGTCTCAACCATCTCCTCCTGCCAGGGGATAGGGACGTTTCCGGAAGCAAAGTCATCGTAGAATTCTGTGTCCTTGGCATCCAGGACTACACCCTTAATGGTGCTGAATGCCCCCACATCATCAATGTCTTTGGCGTAGACCATCTTCGGGTCGGGGACAAATGGAGGGTCCACCATGCCTGTGGATAAAGCAAAGGGCACATGAGTACACAGCATGCAATATATTAGGACTATCCCCATATAATTGTGTTCCACTACTGTTTATATAACAGATGTCCCAATTTATCCAAGGCCTAAAAATTCATCTCTAGTTTGCCCCCCTTCACCCCCCAACCCCATTTTTTTTACATCTCTCATTCAGGTGTTGAATAGTTTTTTTTTCTTTTTTCGGATTCCCCTCCCCCCCTTTTTTATCCTCAATTGTATCCGGCCAATTACCCCACTCTCCCGAGCTGTCCCGGTCACTGCTCCACCCCCTCTGCCAATCCAGGGAGAGTTGCAGACTACCACATGCCTCCTCGGATACATGTGGAGTCACCAGCCGCTTCTTTTCACCTGACAATGAGGAGTTTCACCAGGGGGACGTAGTGTGTGGGAAGATCCCGGTATTTCCCCCAGTTCCCCCTCCCCCCTGAACAGGCGCCCCAACTGACCAGAGGAGGTGCTAGTGCAGTGACCAGGACACATACTCACATCCGGCTTCCCACCCGCAAACACGGCCAATTGTGTCTGTAGGGACGCCCGACCAAGCTGGAGGTAAAATGGGGATTTGAACCGCCAACCTGGACAGTCTCAAAGAGGTTTAACGTGGTGGTTCTCAATTCTGTCCTTGGGAACCATAGTACTGCTGGTTTTCTGTTCTTTCATATAGTTCATAATGTTCACCTGTTGTGTTAGATCTAAAAATTCTTGTTTAGATGGTTGGAATGCCTGGCAGATATTAATCACCTGCTTCAAGACGGCCCCAGTTGAGCTCTTTGAAGAAAGGCTGATTCTTGAGCTCCGTGCAGTTGTTGTTTTTGAGCCCAAGGCGTTTTGCTGGGTCCTTCTCCAACAGGGCTTCACACATAGCCTTACAATCTTTGCCGAAGGTGTCTGGATATGAAACTGGATCATTCAAGATTCTGCGACTCACCTCAGTGTGCTCAACCTCAGAGAGAGAAAACAGTTTTGAAATAAACGGCATTGTTCCAAAGGAGAATTCCCTGAGTAAGCACAAGCAGGAGCTGTGAGTATATTTTTTTATCATATAATCAAACTAATTGATAATATCCAAATGTTTTTGTACCTTCTCTCCGCGAACTCTGAAGGGTCCTTTGGCTGCGATCATCTCATATAGAGTTACCCCCAGGGTAAAGTAGTCCACCGAGTAGTCATACTCCTTTTTCTGTAGTAGCTCTGGAGCCATGAAGCCTACATTCACAGAGGGACACTTTCAGACTATTTATACTAAACTGCTCTATGACTGTAACCCAGGTATCATTTTATCATTTCAGCTCAGAGTTTTACCTTATTGTATTTTGTTTTCAAAAGGAGAATCAGTTTAAGATAAGCTTTATTGGTCCGTTTGTTACAACTGAATTGTATAATTTTGCTGCATATGTTGCCCCGAGTGGAAGTTGCAAAGTGAAAGCTGCAGAGGGTTGATGCCCGAGACCATTAGGGTGAAGTTCTTTGTATAGGCGCATATCAGCACAATGGTCATACCTGGGTTTGTGATACAGAAACTCCCCAAATATTAGCCCCTACACAACCAGGGTTACCCAGCCTTAGTGGCAACCCCTGGTTAGAGGCCCAGTGCTTTTGCTGTCAGGTTATGTGCATTAGGCAGTTGGTTCAGTGTCATCATAATATATTATTCTCTTCCAGTTACCTGGAGTTCCTGCATATCCAGTAGTTTTGTCTTTTCCTGGTGGAAGCTCCACAGCAAGACCCAAATCTGAGAGCCGGACATGCCCTGAAGGAAATGTGATCGAGTGTCTTTATGCATGCTCAATAATCCAGGTAAGGAAATCACAGAAAGTAAAATCAGTTCATCTGAACACTTTCATTGAGAGAAACGTTTCATCACTTATCTAAGTGACCTCTTCGGTCTCAACTGACTGCAGGTTTCCCCACCCTTATAAACTATACAGTGACGTAACGACTGAAACCAACGATCAGTTTCATATACAAATTGCTGTGACCATTAACCAGAGTTTCAATGGCCATGTGTACTGTTCACAGAGTATTTGAGAATGGTTGCAATCACAGCATTGTAAAATGGCGACAGATGTACTTTGCCCCCCCCCCCCGATTCAGGGGTGGTCGCTCCCTCGTCATATAGATGGCCTCTTTGACTCCCCGACTCCCCCTGATTGTTGATGTTTACTGTAAACCAATACATACTGATCAGTATTTGAGGTTTGACTCTCATCATCCACTGGAGCACAAACTGGGAGTCGCTGTACCACCGAGCTGACGACGTCCCCACTGACACAGCGGCCAGGGAAGGGGAGAAATCCCACATTAAACAGTCCCTGGTTAAGTGTGGTTATCCTAACTGGGCGTTTGTTAAAGCCAGGAAGACGTCCAAACAGTGCAACAGCCGATTGAATAGAGGAGAAGGACAACAGTTGTTTAAGTGTAAACCAGTGGTGATTCTGTATGTGGCAGGATTGTCAGAACAGCTGAGACTTGTATTTTCCAAACACCGCATCTCAGTTGCTTTCAAACCCCAAAACAAATTGGTCCACCCCAAGGATCGGATCCCCCGGCACAAACGGAGGAATATAGTCTACGCTGTTAAGTGCCAGGAGGATTGCAGTGACTTGTACATTGGGGAAACCAAACAGACACGGGCCAAGAGGATGGCACAACACAGGAGAGCTAACACATCAGGCCAGGACTCCACAGCCTACACCATCTATGGGCCAGGACTCCACAGTCTACACCATCTACAGACCAGGACTCCACAGTCTACACCAGGGGTTGGGAACCTTTTTGACTGGGAGAGCCATAAAAGCCAAATATTTCTAAATATATTTCATTGAGAGCCATATAGTATTTTTAACGTATAATAAATTAAATATGTCTTACTTTTAATGCGACTTCTGGTGCTGCATGGTTTTGCTGATGGCCTTGTAGTCTGGTTCATACGTGGTGAGGTTGAGCTTCATGCAGGCGTTGAGGCTTCCATCAGTTAAACGTGAGCGTAGGTTGGTCTTAATGTTCCTCATATGCGAGAAAGACTGTTCACATGCATATGTAGAGCCAAACATGGTCAATACGGCAATACTCACACGCTGCATTGTGTGGTATGTCACAGGAAGCTCGTTCCAAGTTTTAAGAATCAGCTGGTCTTCAGGTTGAAGATTTTTAATTTCTGTCCACTTGTGTTCCCTCGCCAGCTCTGCTCGCTGTCGCGCAAGACTTTCCAACTCTCCATTAAGTGACTTGAACTTACTCATCCACATGTCTGATGCCTTCAGGTCAGCAACTTCCAGCTCAAAGTCTCCGATAGAGAAACCGGGGATGCATGTCAGGTCGATTTTGTCCACTGCACACTCATGTGGATGAGTGATGAACTTGAAAAGACCAGTGCGCGCACGAAATTCTCCAAAACGTGCTTTGAATGACTGCAGGAGATTGAACGTAAAGCCAGCTAGCTGCTGGAGATCCAGATGTTGAGTGGAGTCACTTGCTAAGCATGCATCTCTAAATTGTTGCAGTCTTTCAAAGTGCAGAAGACGACCTGTTTCAATGTCCCTGAGAAAGACTTCCAGCTTGCTTTCAAATGCAAACACTGCTTGTTGAAGGGATGAGATTGTATTTCCAATCCCTTGCATTTTCACATTGAGCTGGTTCAGATGGCCAGTTATGTCCACGAGATAGTGAAACTGCAGGAGCCAATCAGTGTTGTCTAGCTCAGGATGCTTGACGCCTTTCATTTCAAGAAAAGTCCGGATTTCACTCAGGCAAGCTGCAAAACGGCTGAGCACCTTCCCCCTTGACAACCAACGCACGTTGCTGTGTAAAAGCAGACCGGGATAATGATTCCCAACTTCTTCTAACAGAGCTTTAAACTGGCGATCATTTAAAGCTCGGGCAACAATAAAGTTGACCACTCGAATGACCAGAGACATCACCTCGCCAAGCTCCTGGCCACACGTCTGAGTGCAAAGCGCCTCCTGGTGCAGGATGCAATGAAAACTTAGGATGGCTCTCTTTTCATGTTCACGGAGAAGCGCTACAAATCCTTTGTTCTTCCCCAACATACAGGGTGCACCATCAGTACAGACAGAAATAAGTTTATCCATCGGTAGTTTTTTTTCTTTAGCAAACTCCATGAAAGACATGAATAAATCCTCTCCTCTTGTTGTCCCTTTCATTGGCAAAACAGCCAAGCTTTCCTCACGCAGTGTGTCACCTGCAGCATACCTGGCAATGATACTGCACTGAGATAGATGGCTAACGTCTGTTGACTCATCTAACGCGAGAGAAAAGTATGTCCCGGCGTTTATGTCCTTAATTTGTGTTTCCTCGACTTGATTTGCCATCATGATGCTACGATCGTGCACAGTTCTTGCTGACAGGGGCATGTCTTTTATTCGTTTGATTATCTTGTCTTTATTTGGGAAGTCATCAAACAGTTCATTGGCCACATCAAGCATGAATGTTTTGGCATACTCGCCATCTGTGAATGACTTTCCATTCCTTACTATTGCCAAAGCCCCCGCAAAGCTAGCGGAATTCCCGTCCCCTTGCTTGGTCCACACACGTAGTTGCTGCTGACTCGTCTGCACTCTCCGCTGTAGCTCCTCGCATGCCCTTTTCCTGCTGTCCCCCGCTGGAGATTTCGATGCAAATGAAGCATGGTGCGTATCGAAGTGCCGCTTTATATTTGACCGTTTCATCGATGCAATTTTATCATTGCATATTAGACATACCGCAGATCCTGCTCTCTCCACAAATGCAAATTCCTCTGTCCACGCAGCCTGGAATGCACGGTAATCATCGTCTTTTTTTCTTTTCGCCATATTTTCCGTTACAAGGGTTGAAGCGGATAAACTAGTTGGCTATCTGATAAAATTGATTTCTTCACCTTTACAATGACCCGGACATGCTCGCGAGCCATTGGTTCCCGACCCGACCCACGGGTGACCCGTGAAATTTATCTTCAAAACTAATTTCTGTTTACTTTAAAATGACACAGTATTATTAAGAAATATCACAAGTATTTTAAAATCAGTTCCAAACTGATTTTTTTGAAAAAAAATAATTTTCAACTCAAAATTGTCTGGGAGCCATATGCCGTCACCGGAAGAGCCATATATGGCTCGCGAGCCATAGGTTCCCGACCGCTGGTCTACACCATCTACAGGCCAGTGGCCACTCTTTCAAGGATGAGGATGTGCACATCCTTGATAGGGAGGAACGCTGGTTTTAATGTAGAGTCAAATAGGCCATCTATGTGAAGAGGGAATGACCATCTCTGAAGGGGGGGGACTAAGAGTACATCTGTCACCATCTTACAGTGCTGTCATTGCAAAACTCTAGTTAATGGTTACAGCAATTTGCATATGAAACCGATCGTTGGTTTCGGTCATCATGCCACTGTATTGTTTATAAGGGTGGCTGAGACTGAAGAGGTCACTTAGATGAGTGCTGAAACGTTTCTCTCAATAAACGTTGTGTCTAGATGAACTGATTCAACTTTCTGTGGAATGTGACTGAGTTTTTATAGAGCACAATTCATACTGTTTACACCACCTTTAAATGTAGGGCTATAACACTGTACCCAGTTCAGGTACACTGGCATGCATCGCGCCTTTTTTAAAAAGTACTCACCTGCGTCATCCAACAGTACATTCTCAGGCTTCAGGTCCCTGTAGATGATCCTGTGCTGGTGGAGATGCTCCAGGCCACAGATGATTTGAGCGGTGTAGAAGCACGCTCTCGTCTGATTGAAACCAGGGTTTTTTTCATCCACGTTATAAAGGTGATACCTAGAGTGATGTAGGGTATGTGGAGAAGGATAGATAAGAGAGGCGTTCTGGGCCACCGATACAGGGAAAGGAATATTTTTATTAATTTATTATTTTGATATACTGTATTGATCCCTGTGAGGAAATTATGCTCTCCGTTTAACCCATCCTAGCTGTGTAGCTAGGAGCAGTGGGCAGCTGCCGTGCAGCACCCAGGGACCACCTCCAGTTTGTCTTGGCATGCCTCGGTCAGGGACACAGACAGCAGTATTAACCCTAACATGCATGTCTTTTTTGATGGTGGGGGAAACCGGAGCACCTGGAGAAAACCCCCCACAGACACAGGGAGACCATGCAAACTCCACACACAAGACAACCTGAGAGGACACCCAATGTTGGACAACCCCGCGGTTCGAACCCAAGACCTTCTTGCTGTGAGGCAACAGTGGTAACCATTCACCACCGTGCTGCCCAATTCAATGATATCTTGTTAAGCCTATGTAGACAAAGAGCAGCCAATAGAGAAGAGAGGCTATACAGGACTCCCTTAAGGTTTTTCTCTGACGTACATTATTACGCACTCAGGGCCTCACCTGTATATTAGCCGTGAGCTTGATCTACCTTAGGCTGATTAGAAGAGATGAGTAGGATCTGACTATTCCCAGACTGTTAACCGCAGGGACTCCTACTGATGTAGCACTTTACACAAAGGCTATTAAGTTATTTAAGCCTATAGGACTAGAGCATATTTTGTGTGTGTGTGTGTGTGTGTGTGCGTGTCTGTGTGTGTGTGTTTGTTTGTACATAGCGATGTTTTAGTATTTGTTGTTTCTGAGTACCTGAGGTCTCCTCCGTTCATGATGGTCATAACCAGGCAGAGATCAGTCTTGGTCTGGAAGGCGTATGCCAGTGTCACAATGAAGCGACTGTGAACTTTTGCCAGGATACGCTTCTCCACAATTGCTCCCTAAACATACATCAAATATCAGAAAGCAGATCAGTTCAGTTTCTGCCAAAGAAATGGCAGGTTTTCATATCCAGCCAGTATCTACAAAGCTAGTGATAAATACAATGTTGGTTTATTGAATGTTCAGTTAATTATTGTAACAGATTTGGGGGAGTTGGTTGCATTTCAAAGTGTCATTTTTCCCAATGCGGTGTCTTACATCAGATGCCTACGAGCATAACAGGCTTATACGTTCATATTCATGATGAACGAGCTTCTGCAGAAGAGTGTGGATGACTTGATTCATCATTCAGTGGTTGTGTATTAGCATCAGTTGTTACGGTTTATTCTATATCCTGGTGGCTCATTGAAGGAAGGTCCACATAGCTGAACTATTATTTAAATTATTTATGAGTGGAAATAATGTGCTGTTACTGTATGCCCTAATGCCAGAGCAACATTGTGGAAAAGAGGGGGCTGCAGCCTGTGGCATGTTCTCTTATCTCTGGCTCTGAGCTGCTTTGCGAGGTTCCTGGTGGAGTCAAAAGCCTCTTTGCATTGAGCCGTTGTGTCTCTCATTAGGGTAAAACTAAATCTCTACGGACTCTAGGTAATCTTTTCTCCCGGCCTTCCCTTTTCTCTTTTCTTGCACGTGTTCCTATTGTTCACAAGACTCTTCAGTAGGAGTGTTCTTGCTGCTGCTGCAAGTAAAGCAGAGGAATGTTAAGTCCGAGACCAAATCAGTGCTTTACCTCATAACCTTTGCGCTTCTTCAGCCTCTTCTTGTCAAGCTTCTTATTGGCATACATCTTGCCTGTTGCTTTAGCCTGACAAGCATGTACCTCTCCAAAACCTCCTTTGCCAAGCACTCTGAAGTCCATGAACCATTCTTCGTTCACAGGCTGGCTCTCTAGCCATTTGAACTGCACATAGCGCAGAAAGTACATGCTGTTCTTGAAGCCATCCAGGGCCTTGATCTTCAAATGTGCGAGCAACTGCTGCTCACTTTCTTTAAAAAGGTCACCACGGACATTCTTATGGTCTTCCTTAACTCGGGTGACTGCCTTCTCCTCCAAAAAGTTGCAGAAAGTCTTGGATGCTGACTCATAGTACTTATTGATTATCCTTTGGGCCTTCTGCACCCTGTCCTTCTCCTGGGAGGTGTTGTAGTCTTCTATGTCTTTCCACAGCTGTGCGGCATTCTTATGGCTTGGTTCGCTCTCCAGATATTGCTGGAACAGGCGCTGGCCAATGGGCTGCTTAACACACATGCTGTCAAAGGTGGAGTCCACAGTCGCCTTCATATGCTCACAATTCCTGATGTGTGGGAGAGCCAGCTTGGCGCGCATCTTCTTGTCACGTAAAGTAGCCGCAGAGGCTCCATCGATACTACCACGAGCCGACACATAGGCAGAGTTTGCCACCACTGTCTCCAAACCACCGATGTCCATGGTTGCACCACAGACCTGGCATAAAGACAAGAAAAGAAGTTAATGAGACTTTGGTGAAATAGTCTTGCTTCCTTTTGACAAATACAACACCTGACTGTGAATTGTATACGTGATAGCTGCATGCATTGTACGCACTGCATACTAATTGTGGTTCGTCTTTGAGATATGTACATATATGAGTATGTATATATATGAGGGGATTGTTTGTATTATTACCAAGGTGTTAAATCATCTACACCACGTGTTTCAGTTCGCGGCTGGATGTGTAAGACTCGAGAACGGCCTTACACTAGATCCAGTCTCTTTATTGCTTACTTTTGTCTTACAATAAAGTAATAAAACAAATTTTATTGGATTTTAAAACACGGCCTTACAGCTAAATTATCTGACAGTGGTCACCAACCCTGCTCCTGGGGAGCTACCGTCCCGCTGGTTTTCACTCCAACCCTAATTTAACACACCTGATTCAATTAATCAAAGTCTTGGTAAGTAGGGAATTAGTATAACCATTTGTGTTAAATTAGGGTTGGAGTGAAAACGGGCAGGGTGGTAGTTGTCCAGGAGCAGGGTTGGTGACCACTGTTTAAGGTATGTATACAGCAGAGCCCTTGGATCTTGTGGTATTCATCTCTTTGTAGAGTTTTCCTCCTTCCAGGGAGCCTTTTTAGCCATTAAGAATCCTAACTGAGGAATTCCCTGCAGGACTATCTGGAAGCTAAGAAATCTGGATATTTTTCAAAACTGGCTATAGACATATTATTAAAGGATCCCTTTTAACTTAATTATCATTATTTAAATATAATTTTATTTTCTCCTGTTATAATCCGTTCATAATTACTGTTTTTATTACTTTATTATTTTATTACACTCTTAATATGTTAAGGTTTTTTTATGTGTTATTTTCTGACCGTGTTTTATGATTATTTTTATAACTTTAATATTATGTTCTGTTTTATTCAAGCTCTCTTTAAGCACTCTGTGAAACACCTTGGATCAGTCCTTGCATTGAATGTGAAATAATGAAAACAGTTGACTGCTTGGTTGGGTGGTTAGTTGGTCTGTGGATGGGTTGAGAAGACGTTTTCTTAACTCAAACCATCCTCTGTTTTGTTCTTATTTCAGGATGCATCTTTAAAAGGAAGGAGATGGTGTCAGCACAGCCAAACTTTATATTTAGAGTGACGTAATGATCTTTCTAATACTGGTCTAAGTACTGAAAGTGATACCGCTGGCCCAGTAGCTGCATTCCTGAACCCGTGCGATCCAATTAACATTGACTTTTAATACTAAAGATTACCCTTGCGCCACTGAGCCCAATACCAACCAACATAGTTTTCAATATCGCATGCTGCTGATGGTCGTACTGGTCTTGTTTTCCTTTTCGGTCCATAAAAATTTAAACGTGGCCTTGATTTAAAAAGAATTTAACATGACTGTCTTCAAAATGTGCAAATGCTCAAGTTTTTCAAGGCAAAGCAAAGACAAGTATAACATCAAAATTGACAGATATCAAAAATGTGAAACCTTGCAATGCCTGCAGTTTTTCCACTTCTATTTGTGTTCCTCATATATACTTTTCACGATTATATAATTGTTGTAACAATCAGTATTCTTATTATTATTAATATTCTATTCCATTATTCGGCAAACACTTGTAGCAAAATAATTGTGTCATATGTGCAGGTCTCAGATGTCATATATAAATTACTATCTCCTCAGTTTGTCTGTTGTCTTTAGGAGTACAGAATAATTTACTTAGTTTGTTTGGCGTTTAAGTAAGTTGAGCACAGTTGTTAATATAAACAGATATCACTCACCTTAACTGTTCTCTGCAGGAATAACTTGAAGGAGGACTGAAAGGCAATCAATCAAATCCACCTGGGCAGCATCCACCATGCATGTTGTTCCATCAGCTGGAAGATAAAGAGATCATCTTTGTTCTGTTGGTGTCCTCTCTTGTTGTCCCTCTCTCACTCTTGGCGCTGGACAGAAGTTTATGGAGAAGGTAGGAGGATCTTGTTAAGGGAAAGCGACTTGTCATGAGCTATTAGTGTAAATTAGCAGCAGGAGTCATTACTGACGAAGGACGCTTTGCAAACCTAGAAGACTTGGAAATCAACCTATCTCGTTTTCCACAGAGCTCCTGTTCGGTTCCAGGGAGCAGATTTTTCGAAATATTAACAAAGGGGGGGGGGTCATTTAGCTTGACTGACAATCAATATATTTGTGGACTGGTCTTTATACTGTCCAATTCTTGTCCAAAGTGCTGTGTTCCTATGCAGAAAAGGGAGGCAGTGCATTGTAATGGTTGTGGTTGAGATATTAAAATTGAATCATTAGAATGAGAAGTCTGTTAAAAGTGATTTGTCACATTTGTAACTTTTCAGCGATGATCCAGCATGGAAGTAGGTCACAGACCACAAGTGGATTATCTGGGTAATATAAGGATTGACATCTTTGAACTAGGTCAGAGTGAAGAGAGGGCTGGTTGAACAGGTTATACTGCATGGTTCAAAATGTGCCGTTCAATTCAGTGTGACTTAACTATCAGAGTTTTAAAAATCACTTCATAATAATGTAAACAGAAAATACACTGACATGAAAAAGGAACAGGGCAGAAAAATGCACGGGTACATTTCAGGCAAGAGGATTGAGGTGGTGTTAGAGGAAACAGAGAAGAAGGATTGAGATCGTGAAGCTAAAGAGGATAGAGGCCATGTCAAACAGGGGTTGACACCGCAGCTTATTCTCTGGTAGCAGAAGACTACGGGGCAGCCCCACTAACACCGCCTAACACCCGGCCAAAAATAGCCACAGGGACTTGGGTACTGAAACCACTGTTGGAAATACAAATCTGCATGTGCGACATTGTAAAAGAATGAATGGTTAAATCTAAACTCAGCATCCTGTTTCCAGAGGCCGGGGTGAAACAAAATGTGACCACACCTCTAATCCAGCTTGATGACCTGCCAGGAAGCCCCCACTCACCCCAACAAATGTACCACCTCTCCATTCCAGCCCTCACCACCTTCTACAGGGGCACCATTGAAAGCATTCTAACCTACAGTCTCACTTCCTGGTTCGGTAACTGCAAAGCGACCGAACAACACCAGCTGAACAGGATAGTGAAGATGGCTAGCAAGATCATTTGTGCCCCTCTCCCCTTCCTGTTGGAGATTTACCATCAACGCTGTGTTCGCAGAGCCTCCAGCATCATTAAGGATCCTCACCACCCTTCTCACAACCTGTTCTCCCTCCTGCCGTCTGGGGAGAGGTACAGGAGCATCTGTGCTACATCCAGCAGAATGCTAAATAGCTTCTACCCACAAGCAGTCAGGATCAACAAACTCTGTGCCCCCCCCCACGGCCATGCCCCCCCCCACCTACCCTCTAACCCCCCCCCCCATCAGTGCTGGTCACTTGTTGACAAACACCGGCTGTCAACATTTAACTGAAATGGTACTTTAATGGACTGTGTTGTTAACTGTTTGTGTTTTGTTTTTTCTCTCTGTTTTTATGTTTTTAATAGTATCGTTTTTAGGGAATTTTTAGATATATGTTTTTGTCTTTTCTGCTGCACTGCTGTGGGCTGGGAGAAATGGCATTTCGTTTTTTTTTAAATGACAATAAATTAAATCTTGAACACCTGTACCAGGATGTGATACCAATAACAAACGAGCTATCATTTCAAAGATGCTTCCTAAGGGCATCAGATAAAAAGTAAAGACATGCAGGAGTTGGTGACTTTATTCAACTGAATTGAACAAACATTGAGCGATTGAGGAGGGGAGATCCTGATCCTGATTATACATGTGGGCCACTTCAGGCAATGATGTGGCACTTATGGACTTCTGGCCCTGACAATATAGATGTGAGCCTGAAGTGGCCCACATGTATAATAGCAAATATGGCCCAAATATGCCAAATCAAACGTGGGCCTTTTTTGGCAAAGATGCGGTGCTCTCAGCAACATGTTATCTGGATGTGACCCTGAAGTGGCCCATGTGGTAAATGGTGAATATGGCCCAGATAACACAAAATAATTATGGGCCACCTTTAGGCAAATATGTGGCACATGCGGCATTGCTATGGCTTGGTTCTGGCCCAGGTCTGGCAAACAGGAGCAGACCCCCCAAATGCCATCAGTCCACGCGGTATGTGGGCCGGATGAAGTGTCGGGCGTGGGACGGGTCCGGGCCACAGCAATTTTGCTATCTGGGGGGAAATTATAGTTCCTAGGAACACCAGTGGCTCAATGCTGCTGATAGATACTTGGCTCAGTACATAAAAGCACAACGGTCTTTCTAATGGACTTTTGCATGTCCAAAGGAGTTGAATCAAGTCCAACTGGACTTGGTATATATCCGTGAAGACGTTTCGCCTCTCACCCAAGAGGCTTCATCAGTTCGTGCCTTTCTGACTAGACCAAGCTAGTCTGACTGGCTGGTGATGAGACTCAGTATTTATCCTCTAGGAGTCGTTGTCAGAGCTATAGATGTCCATGGCTCTTTGTGTTCCGATGTTTAGCAACGCCCGTCGTTATCAGAGCTATTGATATGCGTGACTCTTTGTGACCCGATGTTAAGCAGCGACGGTCGTTGGGGGTGTTAGTTTCGACTTCGTTAGTGCTCCATTCAGTGGCCATGAGTCGTTGGAGCCGTTAGTGACCGACTTGTTCTTGGAGGCTAGGCTTCTCGAGTCTTTGGGGAGAGATGAAAGGACGGCACTGTAAGTGGGAGATAGGTGGCGTCGCAGACCTCCTCCTCTGTTGAGGGATGGTGAAAACGGCGAAACGTCTTCACGGATATATACCAAATCCAGTTGCACTTGATTCATTTCCTTTGGATAACCATGACCTGGATGAATGAGAACATTCACAGACATGACTTTTGCATGCTTTCCTGTCATGGCATTTCTACCTGATCTTTGTATAGTAGCCCAGCTGCAAATCATTTTTATTTTACCATTTATGTGTACATTCTGAATAAATTCAAATGTTTTCAATATCTTATAGGTTTGGGGATTCCAGTGCTAATTAAGTACCAGTTTGTTTAGTTGTGTAACTGAGATTTTTTTTTCTCCAGCAAAATGGTAATAATCATGAATTTATCTAGGATGTCAGCTGTGGTAGCCTTTTGCAAATAGCATATGTTCTTTGGTTAAAATGAAAGACTTTTGCCCATAGAATTGTAGAATTTCTATGAATAGTTTTGACACAGATATTTTCGCTAGACCAAAACAAGTGACAAGTCATTCACGGCTGTAGAGCAAAGGATCACGGTGAATACAAAGGTTAGGGATAGTATGAATAGGGCTCTATCTGCTGGCAGAGAATTAAAGGTAACTCATCAATGGTCATTAATTGACCAACAGTTGTGTGGAACATAAGGGTCTTGCATTATGCCACCGGGTGCATAGGCAACGAGCCATACAAGCCAGTGCTGACGTCACAGTGGGACGTGACTGACCAAATCCATCCGACCAGTTCACACAATCACTGTAACTGTGTGAACTAATTGGCGCGATCCTACCAAATGACTGATTAGGGTAACTGATTCACATCGACTACTGGGTGTGTGCCTTGGGATTTCGATTGATTCTGCATTCAATTCCGCTGCTTTTTGGTCATGGTGATTTGCATATGAAACCGATCGTTGGCTTCAGTCGTATTGTTTGTAAGGGGTGGGGATACCTGCAGTCAGCTGAGACTGAAGAGGTCACTTAGATGAGTGATGAAACGTTTCTCAATAAACGTTTTGTCGAGATGAACTGATTCCCCCTTCTGTGATTTCCTTACCTGGATTATTGAGCATGCGCCAAGACGCTCTGCGCTAGTGTTGTGTGATGTCATTCACAGCATCGGAAACATAGCTTAGGCAAGAAAATAATAATAATAATAAAAACTGTGTTTAGACTAGATTAGAGTATTAGAAACCCTGCTAGACTGTAGTTTGTTCAGCCGCCAAGCAGAGGAGGCTGGTCCATAGAGGCAGAGGAGGCTGATCCCCCTCCATCTTTGAGAGGCAAGAGGGAGATCAAAATAGATCAAAATATATATTTTTTAAATTGGTTGAAATAAACCATTACCAAATCTTAGTATCATTTACAAAATAATTTATGTCTGGAAAAAATCCATTATTGAAATTCTGATTAAAATGCTTCAAGAGCGACACTCACAGGCAAGCGGGGGAAGAGCAGCCTGTGTGAAGTCAGGGATCTCTTCTTAATGGATTTCATTTTTTTATGCTAATCTGTTATTGGCCAAAACACGTGAAACGATGCTCCAATGGAGGACGTCCTCCCTGACAAATCAACAGCCAGAATACAATATTGACATTGCGTTGGTCCAATGATAATTTCTAAATTTCATCTTCAATTGACCACCACTGTATACGTGAGTGTGACGAACCGGACTAGAAAAAGAGAGTATTACCCATCTATTCTTCCGATGTATTCATATACAAGAATGTTCTGGATTGATGCAGCCAACTTTCTAAAAAAAAGACGATGAATATTGAAATAGATATGTTTGATCTAATGCTATATTTTAATAAAGATAAGATTGGAAATAACATGCCGTATATCATACAACTAGTTATTTTTAGAAAATTCCATATTCATAAGAAAAAAATGGTCAAAATGGTTATTAGCTAACAATGCTAACGTCGGGACTACTGGACCAGTGGTTAGCTAGCCTAACGTTAGCTAGCTACCTATCACTCCCGCACTTTTGCCCACCTCTCTAATACAGAGATCCCCCACTTACCAAATCCCACTTTAACCCCTGGGCAGACTGGTTGTTTTCACTGCAAGGCTTGGGAGATGGCAAGCCATCGGAGCTAATGGGCAAGATGCTGACTATGATGGGTTCGTGCGACCCCGCCTTCCTTTTCGGCCAGCTGTACCTCTCCGTCAGCTCCCCTGGCTAGCTCCAAGTTGTCCACCACAAGAAACTTTCGGGAGTTGGCCGCGGAGGCTGACGGGATTTTTCTCGCCAGCCGACAGCAGTGTGCGGCCGCTCTGCTGCCTGCCCACGCTCTTCCACCACCGCCGTTTGAGGCTGCGGGCGTCGCCGCGGCAGCAGTTTCTCGTCCGCAGCAGGACTCAGGGGGACTGTGCTTCTACCATGCTAGGTTTGGAACCAAACCGTCTCTCTCACAATAGCAGGGAACCATGTGGAGAGACTTCGGTTCTACATCATCCAGTCCCCGTTAGTCCCTGTGATCCTAGGGCACCCCTGGTTCGTGCAGCATGAGCCACACATCGCCTGGGCCTCCAGTACCATCATGGAGTGGAGCTCCTCCTGTGATACCCAATGTCTCCAGGCTGCTCCCGGCCCATCCCCCCGACGTGCCCCTAGCGTCCCGCCTCCCGACCTCTCCTCTGTTCCTCCTGAGTACCATGAGCTAGGTGAGGTTTTCAGCAAGACCCGGGCCCAATCTCTTCCTCCTCATCGGCCTTATGACTGTGCTATCGACCTCCACTCTGGGGCACCCCTTCCCAGCAGTCGCCTGTACAGTCTGACCATCCCCGAGAAGGCTGCGATGGACGAGTACATCTCCGAGTCCTTGGCAGCGGGGCTCATTTGGCCCTCGTCCTCCCAGGTGGTAGCTGGATTCTTTTTCGTGAAGAAGAAGGACGGGGGCTTCCGACCCTGCATTGATTATCGCCAACTCAATGAGATAACCGTCAAGAACAAGTACCCCCTTCCTCTCATGAGTTCCACCCTTGAGCCCCTCACCCAGGCTACTGTCTTCACTAAGCTGGACCTCTGGTGTGCCTATCATCTGGCCCGGATCCGGAAGGGGGACGAGTGGAAGACAGCCTTTAAGACGCCCCGGGGTCAATATGAGTACCTGGTCATGCCGTTCGGCCTCACCAATGCCCCGGCGGTATTCCAGGCTCTCATAAATGATATTCTCCGCGACATGCTTGACGAGTTTGTTGTGGTCTACCTCGATGACATCCTCATCTTCTCCAGGACCCTCGAGGAACATGTCCAGCATGTCCGCCGGGTACTCGAACGTCTCCTCCGGAACCGGCTCTTCGTCAAGGCAGAAAAGTGCTGGTTCCATTCCCCTTCCGTTGACTACCTGGGCTTCGTCGTTGAGAGGGGACAGACCCGGGCCGACCCCCCACAAGATCCAGGCTGTGGTGGACTGGCCCAATCCCATATCCCGGAAAGAATTACAGTTTTTCCTTGGGTTTGCGAACTTCTATAGGACCCCAAGAGGCAGTTCATTGTGGAGGTGGACGTTTCAGACAGCAGGTTGGGGGCTGTCCTCTCCCAGTGGTCAGCGTCTAACCAGAAGGTCCATCCATGCGCCTTCTTCTCTCGCCGGTTCCTCCCCGCCGAGGAGAACTACGATGTCGGGAACTGGGAGCTGCTGGCAGTGATGGCTGCTCTGGAGGAGCGGCGCCATTGGCTGGAGGGGCGGAACAGCCTTTCACCATCTGGACTGATCATAAGAACTTGACGTTCATCCGAGCAACCAGGCGCCTCAATGGTCGGCAGGCACGGTGGGCCAGCTTCCTCAGTCGGTTTGACTTCACGCTGACTTATCACCCCGGGTCCCGCAACACGAAGGCGGACTCCCTGTCCCGACACCACCCGAGGAGAGAGCCAGCTATAGAGAAGCCGACGCCCATCCTTCCTGAGGCCAGGGTGGTTGGCGTGGTTACCTGGGGCATCGAGACCGTGGTCAGGCAGGCCTTGCACTCCCATCCCGCCCCGAGCCACGTACCTCCACGCCGCCTGTTCGTCCCGGACTCAGTCCGGTCCCGGGTTCTTCAGTGGGGCCATGCCAGTCAGTTTGCTTGCCACCCGGGTGTCCACCACACCTTCACCTTCCTGGCTCGGCGTTTCTGGTGGCCCACCATGAGGAATGATGTCAGGGACTTCGTAAAGGCCTGCTCCGTCTGTGCTCGCAGCAAGGCCTCTCACCAGGCACCCGCGGGTTTGCTGCAGCCCCTCCCAACTCCAAGCCGGCCCTGGTCCCATGTGGCGTTGGATTTTGTCTCCGGACTGCCTCTCTCCCAGGGTAACACTGTGATCCTGACAGTGGTGGACCGCTTCAGTAAGGGAGTGCACCTGGTGGCCCTCCCCAAAAACCCATCGGCTTCTGAGACGGCGGACCTCCTGACGCGCCACGTGTTCCGTCTCCACGGCCTTCCCCTGGACGTTGTCTTGGACCGAGGGCCTTTTGTAAGGGGTTGGGTGCCTCTGTTAGTCTCTCCTCTGGATATCACCCACAGACTAACGGGCAGACGGAGAGGATGAACCAGAGCGTGGAGTCTACCCTCTGGTGCGTGGCTGCCAAGAAGCCCAGCTCCTGGAGCCGGTTCCTCCCCTTGGGTCGTGTATGCCATCAACTCCCTGGTCAGCTCTGCCACCGGCCTCTCACCTTTTGAGGTGTCCCTGGGCTTCCAGCCGCCTGTCTTTGCTGCACAGGAGTCGGAAGTGGCAGTTCCTCCGTGCAGGCCCATCTGAACTGGTGTCGTCGCGTCTGGGAGGTGACCAGAGCTGCTCTGCTCCGGGCAGCTGAGCGCGCCAGTCGGGGAGCCAACCGATGCCGGTCCCCAGCACCTATGTACCAACCAGGCCAAAGGGTGTGGCTGTCCTCGAAGTACCTCCCGCTTCAGTCCACCGCGAAGAAGCTGAAACCCCGATTTGTCGGGCCCTTTGAGATCAGGAGGGTGCTCAGCCCCGCGGTGGTGAGTGTGAAGCTTCCGGCTTCCTTGAAGATCCATCCCGTTTTTCATGTGTTTCGGGTTAAGCCTGTCTCCCACAGTCCTCTGATGCCTCCGGCCCCAGCTCCGCCTCCCCCTAAGATCGTGGATGGCCACCCTCAGTGGAAGGTTCGCCGGCTGCTGGACGTCCGGCGCCGAGGACGGAGGTTCCAGTATTTGGTAGACTGGGAAGGCTACTGTAGCTGGGTCTCCCGCCAGCTCACCCTGGACCCTGGCTGCTCACTGAGTTTCATCATTCCCATCCCGACAATTCGGGCAAGTCGCCTAGTGGCTCCCGTGGAGGGGGGGTACTGTTACGGCTCGCCCACCCCGCGCCGTGGCCCGCCCACCCCGCGCCGGCAGCCAATTAGCTCGTCAGGGCCGGGCTTAGCCGTCAGGGCTGGGCTTATGTTTGGTGGTCTCCCAGCGCCCGTTGTCAGTTCGTGCCGTAACCTCCTCGCAGTAGTGGTTACTCTTCCCTTACGGTGCTTTTCTCTCCAAGCTCACCCCAGCCCTTGGTTTATGGTTTCCCTTGCAAAGTTTCCCTGAGGAAGTATCCTGCCGTGCTCCCAGTTTGGTTTACCCGCGAATTTTTTTCCTTGGACTTCCCGTTTTCTTGTCGCTTATTGCCCTCCCGTGTTTGACCGTTGTACGAGCAAGTAATAAAGTACGCCAGTTTCGGCTAACCCCATCTCTGTCTGGTGTCGTGCGCTTGGGGGTCTTCCACAAACCCTAACAGTTTATTTATATTCAGGGAAGGGAAATGCGGGATGTGTATGGTGCAACTAGGGTCCTGGATGTGGGGTGTGTAAAAGACTATGTGTCTGTGTGCAGGGCGAGTGTGGTGCGTGTGTGCAGGAATGTAAATGACTGGAGGGTGTTTGTGCGTGTGCGTGCGTGCGGGTGAAGCGCAAGTCCAGGAGTAGGGGTTCTGCGGGAGGCAGCGTTGGAGCACAAAGGACGCGAGGAAGACGGAGCCCGAGAAGCACCGGGGGTTCTGGGAGGACGGGGGAGAGAGACACGGAATTAGACTCAGGAATCACAACGCAGGAATTGCAGGAGAAAAACACAGCCAAAGTGTCTAGCGATCTACTGGGTAGCTACCGTACTAGATGGCACAATCTGGCACCGATTGCACGTCAGCGTCTTCTCTTGTAGCTGGCTGCAGATTGGCTTCACGTGCGCTGATTTCCGATGAGCCTCTGGTGCGTGGCTGCGCTCTCAACGAGCGCGCTGATTGAACCCTGCCGGTAGACTCAGGCGGAGACGCGCCTTCACAACACGGAGTTCACCACTGACATCCAGCACGTCGCCGGCAAGGGCAACTTCGTCACAGGCTGCCTCTCCCGAGCAATGTTGGGGGCCGTCCACTTGGGACTCGACTATCCAGCCATGGCTCCAGCCTGCAGACCAGGCTGCTGACACATCTCCACGGGTCAGCCTTGGCCCATGGTGCCCACGGGCTGGTGGCGACGGGTTTTCGATGCCATCCATGGCTTTTCACACCCATGCGTGAAGGCGTCAACGAAGTTGGTGGGGGCCAACTTCGTATGGCTTGGCCTCAGGAAGAACGCCAAGGACTGGGCAGGCACCTGCGTGGCGTGTCAGCACTCCAAGGTTCATTGCCACACCAATGCATCCCTGGAGCTGTTCCCATTGCCTGGGAGGCATTTCAAAAATGTCAATGTGGACCTAGTAGGACCCCTTCCCTCCTCCTGTGGTTTCACTCATCTCCTTACCATGGTGGAAAAAAACACTAGGTGGCCAGAGGCTTATTCCGTTGTCAACCACCACGTCTGCTGAGGTGGCCCGGGCGTTCATTGGGTCCTGGGTAGCCCAGTTTGCATGCCATCTGACCTCACGTCTGACCGGGGCCCGCAGTTCACATCCGAGCTCTGGACTGCAGTCGCTGAAAGCCTAGGGGTGAAGCTGCACCGCACCACGGCGTACAACCCGCAGGGCAACGGTTTATGTGAGCGGTTTCATCATTCTATGAAGGCTGCTCTTTGGGCCAGCCTCAAAGACAGCAGCTGGGTCGACCAGCTCCCATGGGTCATGCTTGGCCTGCGTACCGCCCCTAAGGAAAACCTCCAATCCTTGTTGGCCGAGCTGGTTTATGGCCAGCCACTGTGGGTCCCGGGGGAATTTCTCCCAGACGGCGCAGCACCCTGGTCTGCTGCCCGCCAACGGGCTGTATTCCAGGATGGCGCTGGTGTTTTCACTCCAGTCCCAACTTCACAGCACGGCCTCCCTCGGTCTAACATCCCCAAGGACCTGCAGTCGGCCGGGTACGTCTTCATCCGGCATGACGCCCACCGTACCCCTCATCTACTTTCACTAAATTCTTTTGTAAAAATTTAATTAGAATAAACACCTTTTTATACCCAGTTTTCACAGAAGTGCCAAAAAAACCCGTTCGAGCAGTGGGCATGTCCAAAGTGTTAACACCCTCCCAGTCAAACTGTAAATGACAGGCAAAATGAAAACACTTCCACATGGCTTCATGCACTGGTGTACACTGTTAGCTTGCCTTTACTGAAATATGGCAGCCATCTAGGTGTGCTGCCGTGAACTAGATTTGGATCCAGAATATGAACCTGAAGTTGATCAGCCTCAGTTTGAGAACTGCAGGAAGTTGATGAATTTGCCTCAGTGGGCTGGGATGTAGATGTAGAGGGCAGTGATGGAGGTGTCCCTGTATAAAGGATATAAAGGGGTGTAGATGTAGAGGGCAGTGATGGTGGTGTCCATGTATAAAGGATATAAAGGGGTGTAGATGTAGAGGGGGCAGCACGGTGGTGCAGTGGTTAGTGTGGTCGCCTCACAACAAAAAGGTTCTGGGTTCGAGCCCTGGGTAGTCCAACCTTGGTAGGTCATCCCGGACGTCCTCTGTGTGGAGTTTGCATGTTCTCCCCGTGTCTGCATGGGTTTCCTCCGGGGGCTCTGGTTTCCCCCCACAGTCCAAAGACATGTAGGTCAGGTGAATTGGCCATACTAAATTGTCCCTAGGTATGAATGTGTGTGTGTGTGTGTTGTTGGCCTGGCGGCCTGTCCAGGGTGTCTCCCCACCTGCTGCCCAATGACTGCTGGAATGGGCTCCAGCATCCTCGTGACCCTGAGAACAGGATAAGCGGTTCAGCTAATGGATGGATGGATGGATAGATGTAGAGGACAGTGATGGAGGTGTCCATATATAAAGGACATGGACACCACACCCACCATATAAGTATGATGCGTGTGGTGCTCCCTGATTTGTTATAATGATAAGAATAATTCATAATAAATATTACTATTATTAATAATACATAGGCTAGATTGCTGGGTATGATTATTTGTGTGACCTTGAGACGTTTTGCCACTGTATGATGTCCCCAACCAGTAACACAAGAAATTTAGCATATTTTCCTGTGTAACTAATAAAAGATGGGGGAGGGGTTGTTTTGTCTGTGTGTTTTTTTTTTTATTGTATTTGTTTGAAAACAACTTTAAAAAGGAGGTGTGGGCAGGGAACTCGTATTTATTTCTTTTTTTCTGGTTGTAGAACCTCACACAGAAACCACAGGCCGGCCCACAAACGGCATGTATGGTGGCATGCATGTGTTGTGTCCAGAATTTCAGTATTAATGGCATCCAAGATCATGTCGATGCCTGTGAAATGTAAGTAACCATTTGACCTTCCATCATATACACACACACACACACACACACACACAAAGGTTTACTACAGAGCAAGTCAGGCTTTATCCTCACCCTCTGCATCCACTTACAGTGGCCATCAACCATCTGAGCCAGTCAGGCCTCCTGCTTCCTCCTCACTCTCTGCCTCTGAGCAAGTCAGGCTTCATCCTCATCCTCTGTCTCTGAGCAAGTCAGGATTCATCCTCACCCTCTGCCTGTGAGCAAGTCAGGCTTCATCCTCATTCTCTGCCTCTGAGCAAGTCGGGCTTTATCCTCACCATCTGCCTCTGAGCAAGTCGGGCTTTATCCTCACCTCCTGCCTCATAGCAGGTCAGGCTTCATCCTCATCCTCTGTCTCTGAGCAAGTCAGGATTCATCCTCACCCTCTGCCTGTGAGCAAGTCAGGCTTCATCCTCATCCTCTGTCTCTGAGCAAGTCGGGCTTTATCCTCACCATCTGCCTCTGAGCAAGTCAGGCTTTATCCTCACCTTCTGCCTCTTAGCAAGTCAGGCTTTATTCTCACCTTCTGCCTCTGAGCAGGTCAGGCTTCATCCTCACCCTCTGCCTCCACTTCCAGTGGCCATCAACCATCTGAGCCAGTCAGGCCTCCTCCTTCCTCCTCATCTTCTGCCTCTGAGCAAGTCAGGCTTCATCCTCACCCTCTGGCTCTGAGCAAGTCAGGCTTTCTCCTCACCCTCTGCCACTGAGCAAATCAGGCTTTCTCCTCACCCTCTGCCTCTGAGCAAGTCAGGCTTCCTCCTCACCCTCATCCTCTGGCCGTCATCCACTGGGCTTTCTTTTGAAGGTGCCTTCATCTTAGCAGTATTGTAAAGCAGTAAGAGCCAACCCATTGATTTGTGGGTTTAATACAAAAAAAAATCAAATATATTTTGAAGTCCATTAATCCAGAGACAACACTGTCCAAATATGAATATGGAACATGTGACCATGATGACATACAAGACAATGTGAAACTGCATTCTTGGTCATCACAGTGGGCAAGTGCTACTACATAATAAGAAAACGTTTGGTAGTGTTCATCAGTAACATGAAGGTACTCAGCCAAATGTTTTACAAGGATCTGAGATGACCTTATACAAACCTTGGGAGATTTCTCCATGGTAGTTTTCTCACAGAGTGGGAGGTGGAGTCTGACATGCAGGCGGCTGTGAAGATGTTCTAGACCTTCGTCTTACAGAATGCCCAAGACGAGCTGGATCTACTTGTTACATCAGATCTCCACAGCAGCGAGACTGACACAGAGAGAGATGCTGTGTTTCTACGAGCAGCCCAGTACTGACTGGACACGCCCGCCCATCTGAAGCAGGACTGCAGGGTATGTAAGAGCGCAGGTATATGTATGTATCGTTTATGTGACAACACTGTGTATTTCAGTGTTTTATGATTTAAAGGTGACTTCCACAGTTTTTGTTGTGAAAAATTCAAAATGTGTCTAGGCCTACAATACTGACATATATCTGAGGGATAGTCGAATATTTGACAATGGTTCCTGTGTCTTCTGTGCACGTTGATACCTTATTTGAGGTATTTTTATGCATGTCTTTACAATTTAGAGGCCCACATACTCAAAAAAATGGCTGAAGGGGAAAACGGAGTCTGTTTGGTGCACAGTAATATTTTGGAGCAGTGTTTTTTCATTGTGCCTTCAGAGTTACGTCATTGTTACAAGTCCATAAGCGTTTTCCTTTTCGTCAAAAAAACTGCTGTGAAGCGTCCAGATGGCATGGCGGTCTATTCCGTTGCCTAACAACACGGGGATTGCCGGTTTGAATCCCCATGTTGCCTCCGGCTTGGTCGGGCGTCCCTACAGACACAATTGTCTGCGTGTGGGAAGCCAGATATGGGTATGCGTCCTGGTTGCTGCATGATAAGCGGTTTGGATAATGGATGGATGGATGGATGAACCAATATGTTACCAGGGTATTGAATACACAAGATGATAACTAAAATGTATTAGGCAAGCATTTACAAAAAAAGACAAGTGTGGAGGAACAACATTGTTTTTGGTTGGGGATTCAGACCATCAGGTTCCCTCAACATCAAGACCTCTGCTAGATGGTGACCTCTCAGGGTAGTGGGCGCATCATTGGCCTTTCATTTAGCAATGGGGGCCCACTGCTAACTGGTCTCAGTCAGTGCTGCTTCCCACTTCTAAGTGGCTCCAAAGATGCCACCCCAATCCTGGAGTTAAACATGCCACCCCAATCCTGGAGTTAAAGATGCCACCCCAATCCTGGAATTAAAGATGCCACCCCAGTCCTGGAGTTAAACATGCCACCCCAATCCTGGAGTTAAAAATGCCACCCCAATCCTGGAGTTAAAAATGCCACCCCAATCCTGGAGTTAAACGTGCCACCCCAATCCTGGAGTTAAACGTGCCACCCCAATCCTGAAGTTAAAGATGCCACCCCAATCCTGGAGTTAAAGGACTGCCCTGACATCAACGTTATGGACATTGTCTCTCTTGTAAGTGTAAACGCAGAATCGATTTAATACATATTTCACATGCAGTATACAATATTAAGACAACACCAGGCAAACATCTGGAATCACTCCAAAAAAATGTATATGATCATTTTAAGGTGTCCAATACTGTCTTTAACCCATATACATGAGTACTCAAGAGCATAAGCATATCAAGTTGGCATATTGTTGTTGTTGTTGTTGTTGTTATTATTATATTTGGACTTTCTATCTCTTTTCCTGCCATGGTTAGATCCAGTTTTCTTTACTCGCTTTCTCAAGACTAATGGACAGATTAATAAGATATTTTTCTTTTTCTTTTTTGTTGTTGTTGAATTTTCCCCCTTTTCCCCCCAATTGTAACCAACCAATTGCCCCGCTCTTCCGAGCCGTCCCGGTCGCTGCTCCGCCCCCTCTGCCAATCCGGGGAGGGCTGCAGACTACCACATGCCTCCTCCCATACATGTGAAGTCGCCAGCCGCTTCTTTTCACCGGACAGTGAGGAGTTTCACCAGGGGGACGTAGCACGTGGGAGGATCACGCTACCCCCCCCCCGTTACCCCCAAACAGGCCCCCCGACCGACCAGAGGAGGCGCTAGTGCAGCGACCAGGACACATACCCACATCCGGCTTCCCACGCGCAGACACGGCCAATTGTGTCCGTAGGGATGCCCGACCAAGCCGGAGGTAAAACGGGGATTCGAACTGACAAGGGAATAGACCGCCACGCCACCTGGACCCCCCCAATAGGATCTTCTTCAATTTCAACCTGGCATATGGAATAACATTTATGGACTAATGATTTTACAGACAGCTGATGTGATCTGGCCATTCTCGAGCCTAATATATGTTGGGGCTTTGCAGTTTTATGTGAATAGTTAATTGCAGTAATAAAAATTTGCAACATTATTAATAGCTTTCCCATATATTTAAGTCAATGTAATGCCACCTTGGTAAAATAAGTACCAATGTCTAGAAAAAAAAAATTTCTGGGTGATTACAAACTTTTGACCAGTAGTGTATATAACTAACATTCTTCCATATAATAGCAGCTTTAAAGTCAGAATGCTCTTACAACTGCTGAAACAGAGCAAGTCAACAACTTGGCCATCAGCTAGGACTTCCCTAAACTGCCTGGGACAGATAATGGTTGGCAGAAAAAAATCCTCCATCATAGATGTTGGTGAATGATTAAATGGAAAAAAAACCCAAAACAAACTAATGTTATTTATGTGTCTGCTTTTTCAGTTAGTTGGAGTATGCAGCTAAATACTAGTTATTTCTGGTGCCATATTCCTTTTTAAAGGTTATTGGCCGACATGAGAAGCAGATTGCACAAATAAGAAGTGGGCTGAAGGACACAGGAGTGCTACGGATGCTGAAAGAATGGTCCGAATCAACAACTGTGCTGTTCTCCAGATGTGCTGAGCTGGTGCTGTTCTCCGGATGTGCTGAGCTCGTGCTGTTCACCAGATGTGCTGAGCTAGTGTTTTTCTCCAGATGTGCTGAGCTGGTGCTGGAACCAGATATGCTGAGCTGGTGCTGGAACCAGATGTGCTGAGCTAGTGCTGTTCTCCAGATGTGCTGAGCTGGTGCTGGAACCAGATGCGCTGAGCTAGTGCTGGAACCAGATGTGCTGATCTCTAGATGTGCTGAGCTGGTGCTGGAACCAGATGTGCTGAGCTAGTGCTGTTCTCCAGATGTGCTGAGCTGGTGCTGTTCTCCAGATGTGCTGAGCTGGTGCTGGAACCAGAGGTAGCGTACAGTTATGCCTAATGCTATCATTTCATATGGAAAATGCTTGCAGTAATGGCATGTAACCTGGTCTATCCATTCATCTCGATTCCACATTACTTCATTAGTAATCGCTAATGGTAATCGCCACGCCCCGTCTGGATGGTTAAGTTATCTTTTTGTTCCTCCCAGTGTTCTTTGTCTTGTACTTCCTGTTTTATTTTTGATACTCACCTCTTGTCTTGTTTCAGGGCCTCTACTTCCTGCCGTCATGTGTCTCCCTCCTGTGTGATTACCTGCCCTACCCTAATGTTTTGCAACTGTGTCTCATTGTCTCCCCTCCTCCAGAGTATATAGTCTTAGTGTTCTCTTCCTTGTTTGCCAGTTCGTCTTGTTCCTTGTGACAGCGTTCCACTATTTTTTCCTTGTGTGAGTTTCTTAAGCCCTTTAGTTTCCTGACCTGTTTTTTGCCTTTTTGACCTTGCCTTTCGCCTGCTGATTGGACACTGTTGCCTTGTTTTCTGATCACCTGTGTACCGACCTCATTCTTATTAAAAGGACTGATTTTCGTGAACTGAGACTGAGTGTGCGCTTTGAGTCCAAGCCTGTGGTTCAGCCCTGACAGTACGAACTGGCCACGACACGGACTCAGCGGACTCAGATACAGTATGCTCTGTGCTCCGGGCACAGGCTCACAAGATCCAGAGTCAAGATGAACAGATCAGTCTTCTTCGCCATGAAGTGAAGGAGCTGACAGACTGTCAGGAGTCCCTCTTGGCAGCTTTCGGAACCCAGCTCAACCATCTCCTTGACCAAGTGCGGAAGATGCAGAACTGACCGGGCTCTGGCGGATCGACACCGGCGGCACTTCTGGGTTCTGGGTCTGATGCTGCTTCTCCTGCGCCCGCCACTCCGTCGTTGCCTCTCCGCCCTTGCCTCTCCGTCTTTGCCTCTCCGTCTTTCCAGACCAGAGCATTTCTCCGGAACCACGGGTGACTGCAGAGCTTTTCTAACCCAGTCTGATTTGCATTTTGAGTTTCAGGCTGCCACCTTCCCCTCTGACCACTCAAAGATTGTATACATTATTTCTCACCTGACTGGGAGTGCGGAGGCCTAGGTGACGGCAGAGTGGAGTCGGAAATCACCTGTCTGCAATTCATTGTCGCTGTTCTCCAAGACCTTCACCCAGATCTTCCAGCAGACCGCCCCTGGACGGGAGGCAGCCCGAGCCCTGGTGAGACTGCGACAGGGTAAGAAGAGGGTCTCTGATTATGCCATAGAGTTCCGCACTCTAGCATCAGAGAGTGACTGGAACCAGCCAGCCTTGTTTGATGCATTTGTTGATGGACTTTCTGACACTCTCAAAGACCAATAAGCCCCCTTGGACCTACCTACAGAGCTGGATTCCCTTATAGCTCTGGCTATAAAGATTGACAAGCGTCCGTATGAGAGAGAGAGAGGCAGAACCAGACCCTGCAGTTCCCTGCCGCTCCAGCGGAGGCAACAGGTCAGCAGCTCTTCTTCTTCTTCTTCATCTTCCTGGCGACGCACTCCTCCTGCTGACTATCACAGCGCCTCCCCCAGGCACGGAGGAACCTATGCAGCTTGGCCGAACCCACCTGACTCCAGAGGAACACCAGCGACGAGTTTCAGAGGGTCGCTGCATCTACTGTGGCCAACTGGGCCACTTCATCGCCTTCTGCCCATTAAAAGACCAGGCTCGCCAGTGAGGGTGAGGGCACTGGTGAGCCGTACTTTGACTGTTTCTAATCCTTCTCGTTTGCAACCTCTAGTGTCTCTCATCTCCCCTGTGTTTTCTCTTAAACATCCAGTCCTAGTTGATTTTGGCTCAGATGCTAACCTAATGGACTTTGATCTAGCCAGGAAGCTGGGCCTCAAAACCTTCTGCCTCAACCAGCCCCTGGATGCCAGTGCCCTGGACGGCAGGCTATTATGTAAGGTCACCCATCGCACTCAGTCACTGCACCTGTCTTTTCCCGACTCTCACACGAAAAGAATCAGCTTTCATGTCTTTCGAGCTCCTCAGCACCCACTTATCCTGGGATACCCCTGGCTCACCCTCCACAGCCCCCATGTAGACTGGAAAACAGGGCAGGTAATTTCATGGGGAAAGGCTGTGCAAAGAACTGTTTCTCACCCTCTCAACCTTTCCTGTCAGAGCTTCAACCTCCTAACACCTCCCAGAACTCCCCCAGCCTGGATCCAGAGTTTCCTTTCCTTTCCCAGGTTCCCGTCTGCTACCATGACCTTAAGGAGGTTTTTTGCAAGGCCCGTGCCATGTCCTTGCCTCCGCACCTGGCCTATGACTGCGCCATTGACCTGCTCCCCGGAACTTCACCACCCAAGGGTCGCCTGAATTCCCTGTCGGCTACTGAAACCCAGGCCATGAGAAAGTACGTTGAGGAATCCCTGGCTGCAGGGATTATTTGGCCTTCCTCCTCTCCCGCTGGTGCTGGATTCTTCTTTGTTGACAAGAAGGATAAAACCCTGCGGCCTTGCATTGACTGCAGAGGACTCAACGAGATCACCGTTCGCAACAGGTACCCCCTCCCTTTAATTTCCACTGCTTTTGAACTACTAAATGGTGCTAAGGTTTTCACTAAGCTGGATTTAAGGAATGCTTATCACCTAGTTAGAATAAGGGGGGGGGTGAATGGAAGACAGCATTTAACACTCCCAGTGGCCATTACGAGTACCTGGTCATGCCGTTTGGACTTACCAATGCCCCCGCTGTCTTTCAGGCCTTGGTGAACGACATCCTCCATACTCAATGAGTTTGTTTTTGTTTACCTTGACAACATCTTAACCTTCTCCCCTGATGAGCAAACTCATATTCAGCACGTCCGGCGGGTCCTTCCTGGGGTTCATCGTGTCTGAGGGGGAGGTCAGGATGGACCCAGAAAAGGTTAGTGCTGTTGTTGATTGGCCCACTCCCACTAGCCGTAAGGGGGTTCACCGATTCCTGGGGTTTGCTCATTTTTACAGCAAGTTCATCAAAAGTTTTAGTTCTGTTGCTGCCCCCCTTCATGCACTGACCTCTTCTAAGCCTAGCTTCCAGTGGAACCCCCGGTCTGAGCTAGCTCTCCAGAGACTGAAGACCAGCTTCACCTCAGCTCCTGTACTCACGTTGCCTGACCCCAACCTGCAGTTTGTGGTGGAGGTGGATGCCTCCGATGTGGGGGTGGGAGCTGTTCTCTCTTAGAGGTCGGCTAAGGACAATAAACTACACCCCTGTGCCTTTCTTTCCTGCAATCTGTCAGCCGCTGAGAGAAATTATGATGTTGACAACCGTGAGCTACTTCCCATCAAGGTGGCATTGGAGGAGTGGAAGCACTGGTTGGAGGGGGCCGAACAGCCTTTTCTCATCTGGACAGATCATAAAAATCTTGAGTACTTGAGGACGGCAAAGAGGCTCAACTCTCGGCAGGCAAGGTGGGCTCTCTTTTTCAACTGGTTCCATTTCACCCTGTCTTATCGCCCTGGCTCCAAGAACTTAAAGCCTGATGCTCTCTGCCGTTTGTTTCCCTCAGAACTCTTGTAAAGATCCTACTCCCATTCTTCCTCCCTCGTGTGTTGTGGGTTCTGTCACTTGGGACATTGAGAGAAGGGTCAACGAGGCCAATGTAAACTGGCAACCTCCAGCCAGCTGCCCGCCGAACCGGCTGTTTGTGCCTCTTGTCTTGCGTTCACAGGTCATCCACTGGGCCCACTCTTCCCGGTTATCCTGTCACCCTGGAGTACGCAGGACTTTGTTCGTCATACGACAGCGGTTCTGGTGGCGGGTCATGGAGAAGGAGGTGACAGAGTACGTGGCAGCCTGTCCTGTGTGTGCTCGCAGTAAGGTCTCCCGATGCCCAGCTTCTGGTCAGCTTCGCCCACTCCCTGTGCCACATCGACCCTGGTCAGACATCTCCGTGGACTTTGTGACTGGTCTCCCCCCTTCTGAAGATAACATCACCATCTTCATGGTGGTGGATACATTTTCGAAGATGGTCCATTTTCTCTTCCCTGCCCTGGAGAAGGAGGTCAGTGTGCCTTCTGCGCTGGCTCTGGTTTGCCGCTGTCGCCGCACCTGGGCCCTGCAATTCCGAGCATTACAAGAAGGCGGCTGACCGACGGCGGATCCCTGCCCCCACTTACAGGAGCAGCCAGAGGGTATGGCTATCCACTAAAGACCTGCATCTCTGAGTGGAGTCCCGGAAACTCACTCCCAGATTTGTGGGGTCATTCCCTATTTCCAAAGTCATTAACCCAGTTGCAGTCAAGCTCAAACTCCCCAGAGCAACGAGAGTCCACCCATCCTTCCACATGAGTCAGGTCGAACATAGAGAGCCCTCTGGTCCCTGCCTCCAGGCCCCCTCCTCCCCCTCAGTTCGTCGATGGTGGCCCTGTTTAAACTGTCCACAAGCTCCTGGTGGTCTGGTGTGGGGGCCGGGGCTTCCAATACCTGGTCGTCTGGGAGGGATACGGCCCAGAGGAACGTTCCTGGGTCTCGGCCGGCAACACCCTGGACTCCTCCCTCATCCGGGACTTCCATCGGGCCCACCCTGGCGACCCTGGGCCGCCTGGGGCCGGCCGTAGAGGGGGGGGGGGTACTGTCACGCCCCGTCTGGATAGTTAAGTTATCTTTTTGTTTCTCCCAGTGTTCTTTGTCTTGTACTTCCTGTTTTATTTTTGATACTCACCTCTTGTCTCGTTTCAGGTCCTTTACTTCCTGCCGTCATGTGTCTCCCTCCTGTGTGATTACCTGCCCTGCCCTAATGTGTTGCACCTGTGTCTCAATGTCTCCCCTCCTCCAGAGTATATACTCTTAGTGTTCCCTTCCTTGTTTGCCAGTTCGTCTTGTTCCTTGTGACAGCGTTCCAGCATTTTTTCCTTGTGTGAGTTTCTTAAGCCCTTTAGTTTCCTGACCTGTTTTTTTGCCTTTTTGACCTTGCCTTTCGCCTGCCGATTTGGAAACTGTTGCCTTGTTTTCTGATCACCTGTGTACCAACCTCATTCTTATTAAAATGACTGATTTTTGTGAACTGAGACTGAGTCTGTGTTTTGAGTCCAAGCCTGTGGTTCAGCCCTGACAGGTAGTTGGTATGGTAAATGGTAATTTCATTGGTAGAGCACAATATTTATATCAAATACTGATAAATATCTAGAAGGCCTACATTAAAAATGTCTGTTAATGTTTGATAACAGTTTTGTCTGTCAGATGATCCTTCAAAAGATCATTTGGCCAGAATCAGACAGTGATGAAAAAGACAACATCGGGTTCTACGAAGCCACATCATTCTTGCAGGAACACGTAGAAACGGGTGAGAAATGCAAACTTGTAGTTGTTGTTTAAAGTTCACATGAACTTGTAACTTGTACCTGTTCTTTGTCAGTGACAGAATGATGGAAAAGACTTCTTTAAATCACAAAATGTAGTTATTAAATCTACTGGAAATGGCTTGGTGAGAAGAATGCCTACTGCACAGCACACCTAATGTGTGTTTCCATGTTCCTTAGCCCCTTCCTCAGTTTTGGACTGGATGGACAGTCCTTCCCGATGTCGAAGTACAGTCAGACCTGATACTTCCATCAGCCTCAACCTGCTTCACCACCTGGAAAATTCCTGCAAGATGTGGGACCTTCTGCGATTTCAGGAACAAAATGAGGGCAGCTGTCAAGTCCATGAAGTTTGGTTTTGGACGGGTTTAGCACTGGCCACCACCAATGTCATTCACATCCATGAAGTGTTCTTCAAAGTACATGACCCCTTCTTACTACACTGTACATAATGCTATTTATTAAAGGCTCCTCAGTTCCAAACTAAACACTTTTCTGATAAGAATTAACAGATTTCAGTGGTTCCTTGTGATAGTTAAATCATTGATGGTTGACAAAGCTGGAGGATGGAGCGGGAGATTGACGGGTGGGTTGGTGCAGCGTCAGCAGTAATGTGGATATTGTAGTGGACTGTTGTGGTGAAGAGGGAGCTGAGCCGGTGGGCAAAACTCATTACCAGCCAATCATCGTCCCAACCCTCACCTATGATCATGAGCTTTTGGTAGTGACCGAAAGGGTGAGATCGCGGATACAAGCGGCTGAAATGCGTTTCCTCTGTAGGGTGTCTGGGCTCAGCCTTAGAGATAGGGTGAGGAGCTCGGACATCCGGAGGGAGCTCGGAGTAGAGCCGCTGCTCCTTCGCGTCGAAAGGAGCCAGTTGAGGTGGTTCAGGCATCTGATTAGGATGCCTCCTGGGCGCCTTCCTTTGGAGGTTTACTGGGCACGTCCAACTGGGAAGAGACCCAGAACTCGCTGGAGGGCGTTGCTGGGGAGAGGGACGTCTGGAGTGCCCTACTTGGCTTGCTGCCACCACGACCCAATCCTGGAGAAGCGGCTGATGATGAAGGAATGAATGAATAAATGGTTGACAAAGCCGTCAATCCCACCGTGGATGATGAATTGCCAGCTTATTTTGAGACAAAATATATGTCAAAGCATGAGTAATCTGACCAGTGATTCAGCTTAATGATTTTGCCAAATCGAATATGTGGATCATCAGCATCAGCATCACTGTTCATGATCAGCGCTGATGATGATCAGTGATCATCATGACCGCTAGTAAGCCTTCATATCTTTTGCCACCCCTCTTCCTACAACCATTTTAAACATACCGGTCCTCAAAAGACATATGTTCCTTATTAAACAAAGACCCGTGTCCAATTCCATAGTGTTTCAAGGTGAACTTGCATCGCTCTCCCCACATTGCCCTTTCATTTGTTAAGCTTTAGTACAACTGATGCTCACATCGCTCCTTTCCAGAAATCCTGCTGAAGTCTTGCCCAAAAAATCCACTAATATAGTCAAAGCTGAAACTGCATTGTAAAAGTAACTGTAAAAGTACAAATGAATGTTTCTCGTTTGGCAATGGGATGAATATTTTCTGACTCAATTTTTATCTTAAAAACTACATATCCCTTAGTCACTACCAAATGGATGCCTTTTTGTGTGTGGATATGTTGGATGTACGTGTTCTCGTAGTTTGGATGTGTGTTTTGTCTTTGTGCACTGCTGTGGGCTGGGGGAAATGACATTTTTTTTCATTTCATGTACACAAGTGCATCAAATGAAACGACATGTTCCTGATGTTCCTGATCCTGATGGTCAAAATGAAAGCACGACAACTATTTTAAGCAGTGATGCTTGTGCAAAGGAGATAACTGCCTGATGTTGTCTTTGTTGTGTTTATCTGGTAAAAGAAGTTCATCCTGAATCTACTTGTGTTGGGTCTGCTATGTAGTTTAACAGGCTCGTCTCTCTGGAACGGCATCAAATAGTCATCATGGGTCCAATGCTGCAACCGTGTGGAAAGTTTGGGTACATACAATATCAGCGTGCATACACTGCATGGCCAATAATATTTGGACACCCAAACATCACACCCATATGAGCTTGTTGAACATCTCATCGCAAAATCACGGGCATCGATATGGAGTTGGTCCCCCTTTGCTGCTTTAACAATCTCCACTCTTCTGGAAAGGCTTCCCACTAGCTCGTGGAACATGGCCATGAGGATTTGCTCCTATTCAGCCACAAGAGCATCAGTGAGGTCGGGCACTGATGTTGGAGGGAAGGCCTGGCTCACAGTCAGCATTCCAATTCTTCCCAAAGGTGTTGGATAGGGTTGAGGTCAGGGCTCTGTGCAGCCGAGTCAAGCTCTTCGACACTGAATTGGGCAAACCATGTCTTTATGGACCTCGCTTTGTCCATGGGGGTATTGTCATGCTGAAACAGGAAAGCGCCTTCCCAGTGTTGCCACACATTTGGAAGCACACGATTCTCTAGAATGTCACTGTATGCTGTAGCATTAAGATTGGTTTTTACTGGAACTCAGGGCCCTGGCCCAAATCATGAAAAATGCCTGCCAGACCATTACTCCTACTCCACCAAACTTTATAGCTGGCAAGTAGAGTTCTCTTGGAATCCACCAAACCCAGAGTGGTCCGTCAGACTGCCAGATAGTGACGCATGATTCATCCCTCCAGAGAAAGTGTTTCTACTGCTCCAGAGTCAAATGACCGTGTGCAGAGGATGTTTATGTGCTACACTTGGTGGTCCCGTTCTATGGTCTTATGTGTCCTACCGTTTTATGGCTCAGCCGTTGTTTCTCCTGGATGTTTTCACTTCACAGTAACAGACTTATAGTTGACCGGGGAAGATCTACAAGGGCAGAAATTTGACCAGATGACTTGTTGGGAAAGGTGGCTTCCTATGACAGACATGTTGAAAGTCACTGAGCTCTTCAGTACGACCCGTTCTACTGCCAGTTTTTTTTCTATAGAGACTGCATAGCTGTGTGCTTGATATTATGCATCTGTCAGCAATGGATGTGTCTGAAATAGCCAAATCCACGTATAAAGTATATAAGTCAGAAGTATATGGGCACCCTAGTGTCCATATACTTCTGGCCACATGTGGTAATGGGAAAATGAAGAAAGGCAGGTTTCCTATTCATCTTTACCCAACAAATTCCATTACAGTAAGAAAATAATTTACTGTAAAAAATAAAATCACAGTGTTATAAATCACATGAAATCACAGTGTAAAACAGTAATTATTATGGACTGTATTTTTGGTTACAGTAGTAATGTGGTAATTGCAAAATAAGTAATTTCTAGGTACTGTATTTTTGGTTACAATAGTATTTTAAATGTAAAACCAAACAGTAATATCCAAGCACAGTGTTTTTGGTTACAGTAATAGTGTTTTAAGTGTAAAATATGAAATTTAATACCACATTTTTAAGTTACAGGATCAGTATTGTAACTTAAATAAAACACCATCTTTAATACTGAATACTTCAGGTCATGCTGGTAATTTACAGATTACTGGTATTCTGCTGTTAAAATAAAATTCTACTACTACTACTACTACTACTACTTTTGGCTGCTCCTGTTAGGGCTCACCACAGCAGATCATCCGTTTCCATGTCTTCCTGTCTTCTGCATCTTCCTCTGTCACACCAGCCACCTGCCTGTCCTCTCTCACCACACCCATAAAACTCCTCTTTGGCCTTTCTCTTTTCCTATTCCCAGTATACCCAGCATCTCTCCTCCGCACATGTCCAAACCATCTCAATCTTGCCCCATTGCTTTGTCCCAAAACCGCCCAATCTGAGTTGTCCCTCTCATATACTCATTCCTAATCCTGTCCTTCTTCATCACTCCCAATGAAAATCTTAGCATCTTCATCTCTGCCACCTCCAGCTCTGCCTCCTGTCTTTTCATCAGTGCCACTGCCTCCAAACCATATAACATAGCTGGTCTCACTACCATCTTGTAAACCCCTTTAACTCTTGCTGGTACCCTTCTGTCACAAATCCCTCCTGACACTCTTCTCCACCCACTCCACCCTGCCTGCACTCTCTTCTTCACCTCTCTCCTGCACTCCCCGTTACTTTGGACAGTTGACCCCAAGTATTTAAACTCATATGCTTTCGTCATCTCTACTTGCATCCTCTCCATTCCACTGTCCTTCCTCTCATTCACGCATATCTATTCCATCTTGCTCCTACTGACTTTCATTCCTCTTCTCTCCAGTGCATACCTCCACCTCTCCAGGCTCTCCTCCACCTGCACCCTACTCTCACTACAGATCACAATGTCATCTACAAACATCATAGTCCATGGAGACTCCTGCCTGATCTCGTCCGTCAACCTGTCCATCACCATTGCAAACAAGAAAGGGCTCAGAGCCGATCCTTGATGTAATCCCACCTCCACCTTGAACCCATCTGTCATTCCAACCGCACACCTCACCCCTGACACTTCCCTCATACATATCCTGCACCGCTCCCACATACTTCTCTGCCACTCCCTCATACAATACCAGACCTCGTGAAAAAAAAGAAAAATGGTACAGACCTGCCGCTCCCTGAATGCTCCTGAAATTGCATATATTTGCATTAAAATGAGTTTTAGGTCAATTGCACAAAAAAAGTTATAAGATCTACATAAAACGACCATGAGCGGTCAGAATGACCACTTGTAATTTGCGCGTCACGTTGCTATTTATGACGCGTGTTGGTGGCGTCATTCCCTTTGTGAAGTTCATTGCCCTGTCCTAGAAACACACTAGCGTCCTCCAGTGGAGAGAAATGGTTTAAACCTGATTTTTGATGATGTCCAACATGTCTGGGTACGGACGCCGTTACCGAGGCGCTGCAGCATTTACCGGCGTCGGACAGCCGCCATTTTAAATTGTTTAAAAATAGTATTAAAGTTGTTAAAATGTTAGTTTTGGTGTCAGTTTCATAACAGACAAACTAAAATATGCAATGCGTTAATATCTCAACTGGGTATTTATCTTGACAGAATATAGAGTTTAAAACCCGCACCCATGGTCTTTGTTCGGGTCGTTATTTGGGACTGTTTAAATGGTTATTTTCAATTCTTTTTTTCCCCTTTGTTTTCACATGTCACGTGTTATGGGCCTTGCTACATTTGTTAGAGTAGCAATAAGTGTTTTCCGTTTTGTTTTTCAGGTAATATTTTCACTTTTCAATTTTGCTATTCAAGTTCCACCATGTCTCTCTGAAGTTTAACTCGTTTGAAAATAGTATTATAGTTGTTAAAATGTTGATTTTGGTGTCAGTCGTTTCCTAGCAGACATACTCATACATGCAGTGCGTTAATATCTCAGCTGGGACTTTTTCTTGACAGGATATAGAGTTTAAAACCGGCCGTCATTTTGACCGCCCGTGGTCGATATAGGTAGGAGTGAAATCCCGGTCATTCTAGTGTTGAATGAGAGTGGGTCGTGTTACAGCATGTCTGAAAGAATTTAGCTGCATCCTGGTCCTGGTCCAAACAGGGCTGGCTGAACAGCTGCATTACCACAAGTAACATGTCTTGTTTTGTGTTGGTTGTCATGGTTACCTCCACCAAGAAAAAAAAGTTTGATTGACAGCAATAGAACCAGGAGCCAAGACACGAGAATTGGCCTCTATGGACAAGATACTTGTTCTTTTCTTCTTTTGCAGTTGGAGCGTGTTTGTAAAAAGACAAGAGCCCGCAGGGTTCGTGAGGCAAGCAGCAGCAGCTTTGTTTTGTTTTGTTTTGTTTTGTTTTGTTTTGTTTTGTTTTGTTTTGTTTTATGAGACGACTTCGCCGGGAGGGAACCAGAAGTAAGAGGAGTATTTGCAACGGAGCTCCACAAACTTAACATTTCCACACGCGTGATTAAAATGCTGACTGCTATTTTTCTGACATTTAAAGAATAACGATGAACTCATTTACAAAACTATTTACAGTGTACAGTTGATTTAGGCAGCGGTTAAAGCAGTGCGCTTTCATGTCTCAGAGGGCTTTAATAAGTGAACATTAAGTGCGCACTTTCCCCCGAATAATCAAATTAGGTGTTGGTTGATGGTGGGCGGCGGAAGACTTGAGACTTAAATATTCGAAACTACTGTAGCGAAGTTGCTACCCCGTCAGAATTGTGCCAATTGTCCTGTTTTACCCATCAGGCACTGCGTGCAGATTGTCAGCTGTTATTAAATGTTTTGTAAGTGTTTTATGTGGTTTTATGTGTTTATGTGATTACTATTTGTTGTGGTGTAATTGCAGTTGTCATTCTGTTGTGTTGTGTAACCTTGTAACTGAAACCCTGAACAACTTTGTTGTTCGAGTAGATGAGGTCCATGTATTGTGCCACATTTCGGTAAGTTCGTGTTTCTGTGTGAGTTCATTAAAGGGGCTGCGAAGTTACCTTTGCCATTGCTTCCTAGTTCGCCACACTGGTGTCAGAAATGGGATTGCAGCCAATACCCACAAATCGAAGATGGCAACGTCAAGAAGGAGCTTCGATGTTTAGCTCCGGCAGATTGTGGGCTTCATCGAGTGTCTGGCAAAAGAGCTTTCCTCGGGAGAGAGCATCGCCGCTCGGAAGAAGACGTCCCGCGGAGGAAGGGCGGACGGAGCCAGCGCCCCCGTCTTTCAGGACCCGACACGGCCGGCCGGTTCAGCGATTCGGAGGCGGCAACTGCCGCCGAGAAGTCGCGGCCTACTCTGATTTCAACAGCCGTCATGCCGACGCCGGCCGACGCCGTGTCATCGCCTGCCGCCGTTGTCTCCACCGCCGTCTCATTGCCGGCGCCGGCCGCCACCCATCCACTATCAACAGCCGCCATGCCGCCGCCAGCCGCCACCATGTCATCGCCAGCCACCGCCGTCTCATCGCCGGTGCCGGCCCATCCACTATCAACAGCCGCCATGTCGCCGCCGGCCGCCGCCATTACGTCACCGGTCACCGTCACCACTTCGCTGACCAACGTCACTACAACCCCAGCAGCCCCTGCTAATGTGATGCTGCCATCCCCAAGCATCTTCAAGCTCCCACGGTATGCGGGCATCACGGCCCTGGAGCCATACCTAGCTCAAGTGAAACTGGTAGCAAGTCACAACCAGTGGAGCACCCAAGACACTGCTGCCCATGTTGCCCTGGCGCTCGAAGGCAATGCGCTGCAGGTATTGCTCGACCTTATGCCGTCAGAACAGCAGGATTACGAGACACTGGCCGCTGCTTTAGAACGACGCTTTGGTCAACGGGTCTCTACTGACAGCATGCGAGACCGACTGGCCCGCCGGCGCCGCCAAGAGGGCGAGACCCTGGGAACCTATGCAGCAGACGTGCGCTTCTTTGCACATCGTGGCTACCCCACCTTTGATCCAGCAGCTCGTGACGAGTTAGCCCTGAGTGCCTTCATCCAGGGGCTCACCCCAGAGAGGTTGAAGGAGCACCTCCGCATCATGGCACCTACAGCCTTCAAGACTGCATTGGAAGAGGCAGAGAGGATGGAGGCTGTGATGGCCCCACACAACCAACCAAGACCCCGAGTGCGTCAGGCTGAGGTCCACGCAGATGAAGGAGACGTCGAAAGAGGGGTCGTCTGCCAGGCTTGTCCGTCACCACGCCGAAAGCAACCAGGACGACGCCAACCACCCTTCAGACCTTGGTCGCCTCGTGATCCATGCTACCGCTGTGGAGAAGCGGGGCACAAGGCCCGTGACTGCCCTGCCCCTGCACCACGACGCCATAGCACTCCCCAGTCGGAAAACTAGAATGGGTGGCACCGCGGGGAGACTGCTACCCAGCCAACCGACCATATCCCCCATTAAGAACTCTTCCCAGATCGGCAGAGTGGGCCACGCACACGGTCTCTATCTTTGTTGCTCCATTGGTGGACACCGCTGCTGGGCCCTTGTGGACACAGGGTCCACCATCTCCACTGTGCGTCCAGGGGTGCTGCCAGAGACAGAGTGGAGGCCCACCACCTGTAAAATCAGAACTGTGACTGGGGAACTAACCAGCATGCTGGGGAAGAGAGCACTGCAGGTGCGGGCAGGGAAAGTTGCAGCCACCCACGAGTTTTGGTTGGCTGAAATACAAGACCCTTGCATCATCGGGCTGGATTTGCTGACTCGCTGGGGGGCTCTGGTCGATGTGTCGAGTAATGCCATTCACCTTGGCACAGAGACCCTGGCCCTCCGGCGCCGTCCAGAGAGGAAGGTGGGACGTGTCCACATCCAGCCAACTCCACCTGTCACCATGCCGCCGCCGCCGCCCCCACCTCCACTGCCAACCGAGGGGATGACTACACTGCCCAGCCCACCAACAATGACGACGACCCTCATTGAGGCTACCATTCCTCAGACACCCTCGCCGGACACTGTTGCCGCCATCCAGGATCTGTATCAGCGGAGCAGTGAAGGGCTGGACCCTCAGCAGAGTCAACAGCTGAAAGACCTGCTCCAACAGTTTGCTGAGATTTTCGCTGCACGCGAAGAGGACTGCACCCAAATCAACCTGGTGCAGCACACAATCGACACTGGTACAACCCCACCCATTAGACTGCGACCCTACCGGTTAGCGCTTGCCAAGCGTGAAGCTGCAGAGCGGATGATTCTAGAGATGGCTGCAGCCGGGGTGATAGAGCCATCCAATAGCCCTTGGGCCGCCCCTGCCATCCTGGTCAAAACGAAAGATGACACCTGGAGGTTCTGTGTGGACTTTCGTCGGCTGAACAATGCAACTCGCAAAGACTCCTACCCCTTGCCCCGCATTGACGACGCTCTGGACCACATCGCAGGGTCACAATGGTTCAGCTCACTTGACCTACGGAGCGGTTACTGGCAGGTGGAGCTGGCACCAGAAGCCAGACCCAAGACGGCCTTCACCATCGGTCAGGGACTCTGGCAGTTTCGTGTGATGCCTTTTGGTCTCTGCAATGCCCCCCGCCACGTTCGAGAGACTAATGGAGAGGGTGCTGGCTCACATTCCCCGCAACCGGTGCGTGGTTTACCTTGATGACCTTCTGGTTCATGCCGCTGACTTCGAGCTGGCCCTAGAGAACCTCCGTCAGGTCTTCCAAGCCATTCGGGGGGCGGGCCTGCGCCTGCACCCCAAGAAATGCAACCTCCTTCGACGTGAGACCAAGTTTTTGGGCCATGTGGTGGGGGCAGAGGGCGTGGCCCCTGATCCTACTAAGGTGGAGGCGGTCGAGAAATGGCCAGTTCCGCGAAACGTCAGCGAGGTGCGCAGCTTCACGGGGCTCGTCTCCTACTACCGACGTTTTGTCCGCACCTTTGCCTCCATTGCCAGTCCCCTACACCGTCTCACCGAGAAGGGACGGGAGTTCAACTGAGACGACAACTGTGCAGCCACCTTTGCCCGGCTCCGCACTGCCTTGATCACTGCACCCATCCTGGCCCTTCCTGATCCTAAGTGCCGCTTCATCGTGGACACAGACGCCAGCAATGTGGGGCTGGGGGCCGTCCTGTCTCAGGAAGTTGCTGGGGGAGAGAGAGTGGTGGCTTACTACAGTCGTGTCTTGAGCCGCCCTGAACGCAATTACTGCGTTACACGACGCGAGCTCCTGGCGGTGGTCGCGGCGTTCAATCATTTTCACCCCTATCTCTATGGCCAGACCTTTCTCCTGCGGACGGATCATGCGGCCCTGATCTGGCTGCTCAGCTTTAAGGAGCCCGAAGGCCAGGTGGCTAGGTGGATTGAGGAGCTGCAGAGCTACGACTTCGAGACCCAGCACCGAGCTGGGCGCCTGCACAGCAATGCAGATGCCCTCTCCCGTCGTCCCTACAAGGATTGTAGACATTGTGAGCGCCAAGAGGAGCGAGACAGAGCAATCCTCCAAGTGTCCACCACGCGGCAGGTTGAGCCAGAGGAGGCGTTGCTGATGGCAATGGACAAGCAGGAGTGGCAAACAGCGCAGGATAGTGATCCCACCCTGGCCAGGGTGGGACAGTGGGTCGACGCCAAGGCACGCCCCCACTGGCAAGCTGTCTCTGCCATGTCGGTGGAGACCAAGGCCTACTTTTCCCAGTGGGCCACCTTGGCCCGGCGTGATGGACTGTTGTACCGGGTCTGGCAAGCGCCGGGCCGGGGAAGAAGTGTGTGGCAGTTACTGGTGCCCAAGGACTGGCGCCAACGAGTGCTACGGGCAGCCCACGGCTCGGTGGGGGCAGGTCACTATGGGGTGGCAAAGACGCTGAACAAACTGCGCAAACGGTTCTACTGGGCCGGATGCAGGCATGACACTGAACTTTTTGTGCACTGTTGTGATGCCTGCACTGCCAAGAAAGGACCAACCAGACGCTCCCATGTCCCTCTACAACAATATCAGGTGGGGGCCCCCATGGAACGGGTCGGTGTGGACTTTCTTGGCCCATTTCCCACCACAGGCAACGGAAACCGGTACGTCCTTGTGGCCATGGACTACTTTACCAAATGGCCTGAGGCGTATGCGGTCCCAGACCAGAGCGCTGCCACTACAGCCGAGCGGCTGGTGTGTGAGATGTTCTGTCGGTTCGGTGCGCCCGAAGAAATACACAGCGATCAGGGGCGGAACTTCGAGGCACAGGTATTCGATGAGGTGTGTCAACGCATGGGGGTGAAGAAGACCAGGACAACGCCCCTCCACCCCCAGAGCGACGGACTGGTGGAGAGGTTCAATCGAACGCTCACCACACAACTCGCTATTTTCACCTCACGGCACCAGCGAGACTGGGACTGTCATCTACCCCTGGTCCTGTGGGCGTACCGGTCGGCAGTACAAGAAAGTACTGGGTGTACACCGGCCGCGCTCATGTTCGGGAGAGAACTGCAGACCCCTGTGGACTTAGCCTTTGGCACGCCCCCGGGTACTGACCTTCCCAAGATACCCGGTTTCGAGTACCTGAGGGACCTCCAACAACGTCTGGCCGAGGCACATGAGTTTGCTCGGCAGCATCAGGAACAGGCAGGTGCAAAACAAAAGCGGGCATATGACACTCGTTGTCAGGGCCGCTCCTTCACCCCAGGAGCAAAGGTGTGGGTCTTCAACCCAACCCGGAAGAGAGGAGTCTCCCCCAAGCTCGCCAGCCAGTGGGTGGGGCCCTGTGAGGTGTTGGAGCAGCTTTCGGATGTTGTGTACCGGGTGAAACTGTGTGTCCGGGGGCGGGTGGTAGTTCTGCACCGGGACCGTTTGTCACCTTACCGCCCCTTGGCTGAAAAACCTGTAGATCAGTTTAGCCCACCCGGGACGGTCCCTCCTACACCCACAGGCCCTACCAACCGGACAGACAGTGGGGAACATGGACCCGTGCCCCCGCGGCGGCGGAGACGGCTTCCCCTTCGCTATAGGGACTTTGTTGTCGGCTGAGGACAGGCGACACGCTGGAGGGGGTAATGTAGCGAAGAGGCTACCACGTCAGAATTGTGCCAATTGTCCTGTTTTACCCATCAGGCACTGCGTGCAGATTGTCAGTTGTTATTAAATGTTTTGTAAGTGTTTTATGTGGTTTTATGTGTTTATGTGATAACTATTTGTTGTGGTGTAATTGTAGTTGTCATTCTGTTGTGTTGTGTAACCTTGTAACTGAAACCCTGAACAACTTTGTTGTTCGAGTTGATGACACACATGTATTGTGTCACATTTCGGTAAGTTCTTGTTTCTGTGTGAGTTCAATAAAGGGACTGCAAAGTTACGTTTGACGTTGTTTCTATGTCCGCCACACACACATATATATATATATATATATATATTCAAGTGTACTATTAGTATAATTACACTAAAAAAACCCAGCGAGTATACTTTCAGTTTACTTTTTAAGAACTTATCAGAGATATACTAAACAAAAATGATACTTCAGTATACTACTAGTACTTGAACTTTACTTAGTAAAATAAACTTCAAGTCTGCTATTTTTTATAAGGGGCGCTGCGTTGGGGTCGTTATGTGTCCCCGGTGTGTTACAGTTGTTTGATATTTGGGGTGGAAGCGCCTTGAACGTATCATGGCGATCATCTGACAGCCTCCACAAGGGCTCCATGCCGTGCGTGGTGAGGCAGCGGCCTTACGTAACGGAAGCCCGCCATGCGCTGGCTGAGCACCAGTCTCCTCTAATCTCTGCAGGATACAACAAGGTCAGCGCCGCATCGCGCTTCTGATTGGCTGAGACAACGAGCGTCATGCGTGCGTGCGCCAAATGTGTCGCTGAGTGCGGGATGTGCGGGGAGGGAGCCGGGTTGGAGCGGACATGGCTGTTCGGGTGTGTGTGAAGGAGGAGGAGGAGGAGGACGCGGCGGCTCGTGGGCACATCTGAAGTAAGACATTCTAGAACCTCGGCGATGGATTTCGTCCTGAGCGGAATCGCCGCTTGCAGCGCGTGCCTGTTCACCAACCCGCTGGAGGTGGTGAAAACACGCATGCAGCTGCAGGGAGAGCTGAAGGGCCGGGGCACATACCAGGTTTACTATCGGAACGTCTTTCACGCGTTTTACACGATCGGTAAAGTAGACGGCCTGGCGGGCTTACAGAAGGGCTTGGTGCCGGGACTGGTGTACCAGTTTTTCATGAATGGAGTCCGGCTCGGCTCGTATGCTGTCATTGAGTCCTCCGGTTACATCCACACGGACGGCAGAGTCAGCGCTGTGAAGACCACGGCTGCCGGAGCGGCGGCTGGTGTGGTGGGGGCCGTGATGGGAAGTCCCATATACCTGGTTAGTAGCCCATATACCCGGTTAGTAGCCCATATACCCAGTTAGTAGCTCATATAACCAGCTAGTAGCTCATATACCTGCTTAGTAGCCCATATACTTGGTTAGTAGCTCATATACCTGGTAGTAGCACATATACACGGTTAGTAGCCCATATACCTGGTTAGTAGCTCATATACCTGCTTAGTAGCCCATATACACGGTTAGTAGCCAATATACCCAGTTAGTAGCTCATATACCCAGTTAGTAGCCCATATACCCAGCTAGTAGCTCATATACCCAGCTAGTAGCTCATATACCTGGTTAGTAGCCCATATACTTGGTTAGTAGCTCATATACCTGCTTAGTAGCCCATATACCTGGTTAGTAGCTCATATACCTGCTTAGTAGCCCATATACCTGGTTAGTAGCCCATATACCTGGTTAGTAGCTCATATACCTGGTTAGTAGCCCATATACCCAGTTAGTAGCTCATATACCTGCTTAGTAGCCCATATACTTGGTTAGTTGCTCATATACCTGGTTAGTAGGCCATATACCCGGTTGATAGCACATATACCAGTTAATAGCTCTTATATCTGGTTAGCAGCTCATATATCTGGTTAGCAGCTCATATATCTGGTTAGCAGCTCATATATCTGGTTAGCAGCTCATATATCTGGTTAGCAGCTCATATATCTGGTTAGCAGCTGATACTTCACATCTGGCTGCTCGAACACACATAACTGTGCATGAATAATCAGTAAGCATAAATACGGATGTTTTATTATGTGGCCGGTTTATTTTAGCTGCGGTGTCATTTCAAGGTGAGTTTTTAGTTTGGTTTTGGCTGAATGTTAACAGTCACAGTGTTTATCACTTCCAGGTTAAGACTCATCTTCAGAGTCAGTCAACCTCCTCCATCGCTGTTGGACATCAGCATAAACATCAGGTAACGCACTGTCCCAAACTGAAACACATTTTTATCCATCTATCTATCTATCTATCTATCTATCTATCTATCTATCTATCTATCTATCTATCTATCTATCTATCTATCTATCTATCTATCTATCTATCTATCTATCTATCTATCTATCTATCTGTCAACAGTTGATTCCTCCTTTTTTTCCTCCCAACGCAAGGGAATGCTCCATGCTCTGGCAGCCATTCACAGAGAGCATGGAATTCTGGGACTGTGGCGGGGCTCCAGTGCTGCCGTGCCGAGGGTTAGCGTGGGGTCAGCTGCACAACTCTCCACCTTCTCCGCCTCCAAGGAGCTTGTGGTTGATCTGCAGGTTAGAGTGTTTTAATTAATATAAAGTGGCTTAATTGAGGTTCGCGTGTAATATGGAAGTACTCTAGAGTCAGTTGTGAGGTGGGCGGGGGGGGAATCCTTGTTCGCAGTCTCACCATCAAGTCGTCTGGCTTGAGATGAAACTTGCTAGACTTGTCTGGCTTGCGAGGTTGGTGTGCTTTCATTTGCTGTCTGCATTCTCCACTTTTAAATGCTGGCTCCGTGAGGCCTTCATCAGTTCTGTTGACCAGCCGGGTCGTTGTGAGTGTGCCGCGTCCCGTGTCTGGCGTACATCGTTCACATGATGTGCACTACACCATGTTCTGCACTCTGCTTACTTCAGAGGTGCAGGGGAGAGAAACCAGGGCCGGGCTACTGTGTTGTCAGTGGCTGCGTGGTCGGTACAAAACCAGGCATTGTACCACTGACAAAGCAAAGCTTTGCACTCTTCTAGAATAGAAATTCGACTCTATTCATTCCCTCTCTGGCATACAGCAAGGAGCTCCGACAGAAACAGGGTCAGATCAAATACTGGGTCTCCCGCCGACTCCGCGCGTTTGAGCAGCAGAGTTATGTCAAGCGCCTGCTGAAGTATTTGCCCTGTTTCACTGCTGAATGTCGTGGAGCAAGTCAAACGTGGCAGCTCACGCGTGAGAAAGAGGCGATTTGTTCATTTTTGGCGTAACTACAACTAGTTCAAGGTCATAAGTACCTGGTTTTGCTATGCCCAGTACCTGACAAATTCACAAGTACACTGTTTTATTGTCTCGCACACGGACAGACATGGACAGACATGGACAGACACGGACAGACACGGACAGACATGGAGAGCGTAAAGGTTTTGTCACTAAGCAATCACTGCAGCAGCTGACCTCATCAAGCAGCACACCTTCCGTGGAGGAGGTGTGTGGGGTCATCTGGTGTGGAGTGTGGCTACAATGAAACGCCACCCCTGCTTGAGCTGTCTCATGTGTACGTCACTCATTACACTGTCCCTCCCCCCTTTCCAAGGTGTTCTCAAGAGACAGCTGGCTCGTGGCCTTGAGCGCCGGCATGATCAGCAGCGTGGTCGTGGTGTTCGCCATGACGCCTTTCGACGTAGTGAGCACACGGCTCTACAACCAGCCTGTGGACCACCGGGGCAAGGTGAGAACGTTGACTCCTACACACAGCCCACACCGAGGGACCGAGAACCAGTGTCAGACACGCGGTAGAGAGTATATTCAGTAGCACGAGTGCCCCCGTCCTGACCATCTTCTCGTCATCTAGGGCCAACTTTATCAAGGATTTGCTGACTGCTTCTCCAAGACGCTGAAGAAGGAAGGCGTGACGGGACTTTACAAGGGCTTGGGAGCCTCCTACTTCCGGCTAGGCCCGCACACCATCCTGTCCCTGCTCTTCTGGGATCGGCTGCGCAAACTGTACCAGCGATACAGATAGCAGCGGGGGCAGTTAAATGGGTAACTCATTAAGGTCCCATTGCTTCGTCTAAATGGGGCTCATTTAATGAGGGCTGCTCCGAGATGCAGGAGGAAACCAGGGAATGCTTCCCTTTTGTCGCAGGAAAGTGCAAAGGTCACGTACAGCACTCCAATTATAGATTCAAACACATAGGCAGGAAACGAGTGAACCGCCGAGCGCAGAGATTTGTGTTCTTCACTTACAATGTGTTTTCTAAATGTGCCTGAAAAAATCTCGAGTATAGCGAGCGCTTGAGAATCGTTTACCTGCCAAGTACAAGAAATGTAAAGATTTGACATTCGGACCCCCGTGTATTTGCACAGCAAATTGTAATGCCTGGTACAGGGACCGCAGGATCTAGTCTCCAGGTCTTTTTGGGACTCATTACTGTAGAAGTGTACATATTGGTATAGGGGAACTGTCCATCATATCTGTCTGGGGCCAAACTATGAATGTATAAAACTATGAATGTATAAAAGAGTGACAGAACCGATAACATTAAATGTTACACACATTTCATTAACAAGATTTGATGGTGACAATGGAAGAGGCAGATCCAATCAAATAGGTGCCGGTCCCAATCTGGGAGGTCCCGGATCCTGTTCCAGCAGGATCCGGCACAAATGAACCCCTATGTCCAGTATGTTTTTACCTGTGTGTTTTTTTTTAAAGCTGCACAGGTGAATAATCCCATATTGTGGTGCACCACGTGATGCATCCCATATTGTGGTGCACCACGTGATGCATCCCATGTTGTGGTGCACCACCGTGACTGCATCCCATGTTGTGGTGCACCACCATCATGCATCCCATGTTGTGGTGTACTACTGTGATGCATCCCATGTTGTGGTATACCACTGTGACTACATCCCATGTTGTGGTGCACCACCGTGACTGCATCCCATGTTGTGGTGCACCACCGTGACTGCATCCCATGTTGTGGTGCACCACCATCATGCATCCCATGTTGTGGTGTACTACTGTGATGCATCCCATGTTGTGGTATACCACTGTGACTACATCCCATGTTGTGGTGTACTACTGTGATGCATCCCATGTTGTGGTATACCACTGTGACTACATCCCATGTTGTGGTGCACCACCGTGACTGCTTCCCATGTTGTGGTGCACCACCGCGATGCATCCCATGTTGTGGTGTACCACCGTGATGTATCCCATGTTGTGGTGTACCACCGCGATGCATCCCATGTTGTGGTGTACTACAGTGTCGCATCCCATGTTGTGGTGCACCACCGCGATGCATCCCATGTTGTGGTGTACCACCGTGTCGCATCCCATGCTGTGGTGTACTACAGTGTCGCATCCCATGTTGTGGTGCACCACTGTGATGGATCCCATGCTGTGGTGTACCACCGTGACGTATCCCATGTTGTGGTGTACCACCGCGATGCATCCCATGTTGTGGTGTACCACCGTGTCGCATCCCATGCTGTGGTGTACTACAGTGTCGCATCCCATGTTGTGGTGCACCACCGCGATGCATCTCATGTTGTGGTGCACCACTGTGATGCATCCCATGCTGTGGTGTACTACCGTGTCGCATCCCATGTTATGGTGCACCACTGTGATGCATTGCTGCTGCTTTTCTGAATAAAGCAGCAGCCTCAGCAGAACACATTCCTCTTGCAAACATCACAAGAAGAAAAGACTCAGAAGCTTCACTCGGTTTTATTTAGAATGGCCCTGTTTATTTGATCTGAGGTGGGTGGATGAGAACTTGTATTCTGGTTGGACTAATGGTTATTACAGACATGTTATGTTAATGACATGTAATATTATGGTTGTTAATGACATGTTATGTTAATGACATGTAATATAATGGTTATTAATGACATGTTATCCTCTCTCTGAACTTAGCTTGTGTTTTTCCATATTCTACCACAAAACCAGAAATGGATTTACAGTGCAATGGTTTGTGGTTCTGGAAAGTTCCTATACTCTGGCTTGTTGGTGGGATCAACGCCCAATTCAAAAGGGTCACTGGGGGTCATAGGCCAATTTAAAAGGGGTCATTGGGGGTCATAGGCCAATTTTGCAATGACTCCTGCATCCAAAAACGTTTGACTTCCTTAAGCTGTGTGCAGCAGTTCTCGACGAGTCAGTTCCACATGTCTTCCTGGTCGAGCTCATCGCTCCATTAGTGAAATGGAGGGATTTTCACACGAGCTCAAAACGTTTCCCGAGGGAAATCCCATAATTTGGAACTCCACCTGAAACCTGCAGTGAATGTACCTATGATGGACAGATTTTACATTGTACAAGTACACAAAACAGGAGGAAATTGTGCGGAAGTCGTGTATGTGTAATGAAGTTGAAATCTTTTTCGCCACAGGTTGCCTTACTGCAAATTTGCCTTGAGTGTATTTTAACGCTCAAGACACGTCCTGTAACTAAAGATATTGAAGTGAACAGTGTGAGTGAGTCATTTCTGTTTCGAGGAAAGGTGGATGTTTCTGGGGGAGTTGATGGGGAATTTCTGGACCTTGTTAATGTTTTATCAGACGTTTGGGAATTCACGGGCGAGTTCCCAAAAGTATTGCATGACTATTGCGGCCGCTAAACCACAATTTACTTGAGGCGATATTCATACATTTGGTGCAAAATTGGCCCCTTTCTATGCAAATGAGCCTCATTGGAAAACAAAAACAAAACCCAATTCACAAACTGCAGCCCTACCACATGCAGTCAGAGTGAAAATGAGTGGCGTCTTCAGAGCTGGTGCTGACTGACGCCCAGACCTTCCAGTGGTCATGGCAGGAGTGGGTGTAGCCAGGTGAAGGCGTCGTCATGCCAGGCGTACTCGTGAGCCGACATTTTAAAGGAGAATATCACTTTTTGATTTAACTGAGACCAAAATCATTCACAGATACAGGTTGCCAGGTCAAACAATTCTTGCTATACTTGATGACATCAAGGATGACATTGAACCTGCCGACTGTTCTCACAAAGCCACCATTTATACTTTGCCACATGGGTAATTGTAATCAGACGTAAAACAAGGGCAAATTGCACTCAGCTTCAAAACTTTAGGAGAGTGTTTGTCCTGTAATATCTTTAGTGTAATACCTATAGTGTAATATCCATTCATCTTCAGCCGCTTCTCCGGGGTCGGGTCGCGGTGGCAGCAAGCTATGTAGGGCACTCCAGACGTCCCTCTCCCCACCAACGCCCTCCAGGTCCTCCTGGGGGATCCCAAGGCGTTCCCAGGCCAGATTGGACATGTAGTCCCTCCAGCGAGTTCTGGGTCTACCCCGGGGTGTCCTCCCAGTTGGCTGTGCGCGGTAAACCTCCAAAGGGAAGGCGCCCAGGAGGCATCCTGATCAGATGCCCGAACCACCTCAACTGGCTCCTTTCGATGCGAAGGAGCAGCGGCTCCACTCCGAGCTCCCTCCGGATCTCCGAGCTCCTCACCCTATCTCTAAGGCTGAGCACCTACAGAGGAAGCTCATTTCAGCCGCTGGTATCCGCAATCTCACCTTTTTGGTCACTACCCAAAGCTCCTGACCATAGGTGAGGGTTGGAACGAAGACTGACTGGTAAATTGAGAGCTTTGCCTTCCGGCTCAGCTCCCTCTTCACCACAACGGTCCGGTACAACGTCCGCATTACTGCTGATGCTGCACCAATCCACCTGTCAATCTCCTGCTCCATCCTACCCTCACTCGTGAACAAGACCCCGAGATACTTGAACTCCTTCACTTGAGGCAACAACTCATCCCCAACCCGGAGGGAGCTATCCACCACTTTCCGGCGGAGAACCATGGCCTCAGACATGGAGATGCTGACTCTCCTCCCAGCCATTTCACACTCAACTGCAAACCGCCCCCGTGCGTGCTGGAGGTCGCGTTGTGATGAAGCCAACAAAACCACATCATCTGCAAAGAGCAGAGATGCAATTCTGAGGTTCCCAAAACGGACACACTCCTCACCTTGGCTGAGCCTTGAGATCCTGTCCATAGTGTAGTATCTTTAGTTTGATATCTTTGGTGAATGGGACCTTGAGATGGGGCACCAGGGGCAGGTAGAGGTTGCAAGTGATGCACAGTTCATGGTGCTATCAGCGGCCGCCATCAATTCTTTGTGCCTTCGCCCATCAGTGTTGTCACCTTTCAGGGTTACATGTGAAAGATGTACCAAGTAAGAAGAGGGGGGAAGCTGTAGCTCATGAAACCATGCACGCGTGCATAAAGATGAAGCCAGTCTAAACTGATTAGACTGATATACGATCATTGAAGTTAAAAGGCCACATAATTACTATCTCCTTCACTAACGTTTGATCCGATACATTGTTCTTGCTTTAAATGCATCAACATTCAAATGTAACACACAGCTGAGCTTCAGCTCCTGTAAGGGTATCGTGTAGAAAAGCGGGTGTCGGTGCAGTTCTGCGGACCCTCAGCAGCGCTGCGTCCTCTTCTAACTGCTGCCAGCTACTCCACTCAACCCAACGGGTTTTTAAAACTGGCGCTACAAATTGATAAGGTAGTGTAAACTACTAATAAGACACGTTAGCCCCTAGCTAACGAGTCTGACCCTTTAGCCGAGCGGTTAGTGACGTCGCCTTGTGGTGCAGTACACTCCGTATCGAATCCCGCACCGGGCAAGAAAATAACCGGTTACATTGGTGGCAGCGGTGGGATCCGGAAGTGTGCAGATCCTCAGAAGTCTCTGCGGAGCGCGGGAATAACAAAGCGCGAGGGCGCGCTTCCGGGGAGGGTGACGACTGTAAACTACTAACGGGTCTGACCCTTTAGCCGAGCGGTTAGTGATGTCGCCTTGTGGTGCAGTACACTTCGTATCGAATCCCGCACCGGGCAAGAAAATAACCGGTTACAGTAGTTTTGATTAGGTACTACATTGATACTACAAAATACAGCTTTAAGAAAAAGAAGATTCAAGTTAACGTGGCTTCTTGTCAAATGTTTGCTCAGTAGCATATTACGCAGTAACAAGGCAGTGATATCACATGGATATGTTCTGAAAGTTGACCCGTGGCGTCTGGTTTTCTTGTGGCTAGTTGTGTGCTTTTATTTGTTGAAGCATTGTATTTGTAAAAATACATTCTAATTATTTTACTAATTTCAAGGATTTGCTCAGTATTTGTGAACGATGCCTGTTGGGAGGTGGAACAGCGAGTGGTGTGTGAGTAAGCGCATGCGCGCAACAGACGTGAACATTGAGTACATGAGCAGTAAAAAGCCAGACATGAAGAGGAAAAGACCCAAGCCCTTCTCTTCACTCAGTGAAGCCTCTGACTGACGGACCGAGCCAACTTAAGAGTCCAGAAGAATGTAGAGACCCGTCAGGAGAAATCTCTACTTGGTTTCCGGTGGACGTTCAAGGTGTGACCGCCTGCAGCGGTGTCGGGCCAGCACACCTTCCCCAACTCATTTCCTGTATTTACCTTGTTTTACTTCAGAGGCACAGATGAGCCCAGTTTATATTCATATTATTTATAATCATATTTAACTAACCTTGGATCCAAATACATATTCCCTTCCTTTTGGTAAATAATAAAGTGGTTTTAGGCTTCTTCTTTTCTTTTTCTTTTTTACATTTTCAGGGTTTTCCATCCAAAATTATTTTGATTTTTTTTTTCTATTTGGCTGCGTCATCAGCTCAAGCTACTTCACATACTGATATGTGAAGTACGCCGTTAAGTGCCACATATGAATGAATGAATGAATGAATGTGGTTACGACGTGCACATTCCTGTCAGCTGACCAGTTATACCAGCTCCTGAACTTTGCATGTAGAGGGAAGTCGTAATCCTCCTTTCACCACAATCACATGTGGCTACGGTTCACGTGACACCAGTTCCTCCACCGACCACGGCGGGACCAGAGAACGTGCAACAGAAGCAGCGTCCGCAACTTGGTCATGTTCTACAAACCATGAGAGCATGTGCAGAGAGGTATCAGAATATGCTGATGGCCTGGAAGAACACAAGTTGTTAAGACTAATGTACAGTCAACTTTATAATGTTTACCGTATTTTATTGTGTTTATATTATGGCACAAGTAATGAATGTGAAGATTAAGTGTGTGTTGAGATAGTCCATGATTTCACCTTTTTCTGTTTTCTGACTTGTTAATTTTGCATTTCCATCTTAAATCTGCCTTTAATTTCATGTGGCTTTATTCAGTTTGTCATCAGGACTCTCAGAAGAATAGTCACTATAGGTTATAAAAATGGAAAGGAAAGAAAGAAAAGATGGATCGTCACACAAGTCATCAGTATTTGATATGCAAAGTATTTTTGACAGTAATTTCTTTCTTTAAATCTGTGTTCAAGTGCAGTGCTTGATGCAACGGGTTTGCTTACTGTCCACTGAATTTCACACCGATCTAAACCAGTGACATGAGACACACTCGGTGCTTAGTCTATGTCCACTGACACCGGTGGGTTCGACTGTCTGCATTTTCAGAATTTAACATGGCTAACGCTCAACAATCTGCTCATTTATAATAGTCGACAGGACAGATGTGGCCAACAGAGTCGTAAAACCAGCATATCTTCCAATGAAACCACACTACTGGTTAAATAACGGGACACAGGTAGAGCAGACTTTAATGTAGACACAGATAAGGTAGGACGTACACTGACTCAGAGCCTCTAAGAAATACAGTCCTGACACAGAGCTGCCCTGTCACGGCACGTGCCCCTCCCCATCTGTAATATTCAGACAGAGTCATCTGGTGGCAGAAGTTTAATATTCGGTGCTTATACTTGTTCACTTTAGCTAGTCAGTATTTTAGACACATGGTGAGAAAACTGACAGCACTGTTTAATCCACCGGACAGCAATTCACAGTATAATTCAACAAACATAAAAGACTTCACAGAATCACAGTATTGTTCGACGAAGTAAAATCGTACATTGTAAGAGCTGATGATAAGATACCCTACACTGATGATGAAAGTATTTGCTGGTAACTGGCAAAGTAAAAAGACACCAGTATTTACATGAACAAAGCACCGGGTAGCCATAAACCATCAGGATAACCTCAACCTGCCCCGGCATCATTCCCACAGGTGGGATTTAAATCAGTTTGACGGTGAAAGGAGGCCCCCCTCTGTGAAAAAAATTGCACACAAGCAGTGTATTCATTACCAAATCCACACCAAGGTCTTCTCCAGTTTTTAGTAAAATACCTGAGCAAACTAATTTGGATAATTTCTTAGAACCACCTTTGTTAGAAATTAAACTTTAATTATAAAGCAGTTTTTAATTTAACAGTAAAAATCAACTTTTAACTTGCTTCATATGATCTTTGAAGCATGGAATGTCAAACAATAGCGGTGCATTCTCATAAATCAGGCCCAGAAATTCCCCGGCATTTTCCAGTAGGCAGCTTCCTCAAACTGGCACATGTTACGTCATCCCCAAAGAAGAGGCTAAAGATAGCTCAGTTACTTTGCTGAAAAATGAAACCACTGAGTCACATGCAGAGACAAAAAAAATCCTCTCAGCTGTCTCCATCCATGCATATGACAAGAAGGAAAAAACAACAGAAACTTGTCATTTATACATTAGTAACACGTCTTCTTTAAGTTGCAACTCATCTGAACTTAGATCCTGTTTAATGTGCAGCTGATAGTAAATAACTGATGACAAACAAAGACAACCTGCTGGAGGCTGTGGCCACAGCAGCACGGGACTTGAAGCCATTTGTGCCAAAATTAAGACTAGTAATTGTTCATTCTGTAAATGAACCACACCTGCATGAAAAAACGAGACGACTATCTAGTTGCAGTCTCGTCTTTCTGTAATGTGGCAGAAGAGAACCTGTGTCCAAGATCTGGCAAGACTAGCAGAGACTCTGAGGGAGTCTCACAACTGTGAACCATTTGAAAACAATGGGCCTAGAATAGCTAGAATCATCATATTTAATGGTAACCTTTCCTGCTACAACTTAAAGGAACTCACAGAAAGATGAATCAGTTCATCTGGACACAACGTCTATTGAGAGAAACGTTTCATCATCATCTAAGTGACCTCCTGAGTCTCAACTGACTGCAGATACTCCCACCCTTATAAACAATACAGTGACTGCAGGTGTCCCCACCCTTATACAAAATACAGTGACTGCAGGTATCCCCACCCTTATAAACGATACAGTGACCGCAGGTACCCCCACCCTTATAAACAATACAGTGGCATAACGACCGAAACCAACGATCAGTTTCATATGTAAATACTGGTGTGACCATTAACTAGAGTTTCAGTGGTCCACAGGTTAGCCTTCTTAGACTGTTAAATTGCAGTTGGTGATGGGGACATTTGATTGTTGACGTTTACTATAAACATGTGGCGGGAGTGTCGGAAAAGCTGAGACACGTATTTTCCAAACACCACGTCTCAGTTGTTTTCAAACCCCAAGACACACTGCGCCAGAAGTTGGTTCACCCCAAGGATCGGGGTCCCCAGCACAAACAGAGCAATATAGTGTATGCTGGAGGATTGCCGTGACTTGTACATTGGGGAAACCAACACAGGAGAGCTACCATGTCAGGACAGGACTCCACAGTCTACATCATCTACAAACCAGTGGCCACTCTTTCTAGGATGAGGATGTGCACATCCTTGATAGGGAGGAACGCTGGTTTGAACGGGGAGTCAAAGAGGCCATATACACTACCGTTCAAAAGTTTGGGATCACATTGAAATGTCCATATTTTTGAAGGAAAAGCACTGTACTTTTCAATGAAGATAACTTTAAACTAGTCTTAACTTTAAAGAAATACACTCTATACATTGCTAATGTGGTAAATGACTATTCTAGCTGCAAATGTCTGGTTTTTGGTGCAATATCTACATAGGTGTATAGAGGCCCATTTCAAGCAACTATCACTCCAGTGTTCTAATGGTACAATGTGTTTGCTCATTGGCTCAGAAGGCTAATTGATGATTAGAAAACCCTTGTGCAATCATGTTCACACATCTGAAAACAGTTTAGCTCGTTACAGAAGCTACAAAACTGACCTTCCTTTGAGCAGATTGAGTTTCTGGAGCATCATATTTGTGGGGTCAATTAAACGCTCAAAATGGCCAGAAAAAGAGAACTTTCATCTGAAACTCGACAGTCTATTCTTGTTCTTAGAAATGAAGGCTATTCCATGCGAGAAATTGCTAAGAAATTGAAGATTTCCTACACCGGTGTGTACTACTCCCTTCAGAGGACAGCACAAACAGGCTCTAACCAGAGTAGAAAAAGAAGTGGGAGGCCGCGTTGCACAACTGAGCAAGAAGATAAGTACATTAGAGTCTCTAGTTTGAGAAACAGACGCCTCACAGGTCCCCAACTGGCATCTTCATTAAATAGTACCCGCAAAACACCAGTGTCAACATCTACAGTGAAGAGGCGGCTGCGGGATTCTGGGCTTCAGGGCAGAGTGGCAAAGAAAAAGCCATATCTGAGACTGACCAATAAAAGAAAAAGATTAAGATGGGCAAAAGAACACAGACATTGGACAGAGGAAGACTGGAAAAAAGTGTTGTGGATGGATGAATCCAAGTTTGAGGTGTTTGGATCACAAAGAAGAACGTTTGTGAGACGCAGAACAAATGAAAAGATGCTGGAAGAATGCCTGACGCCATCTGTTAAGCATGGTGGAGGTAATGTGATGGTCTGGGGTTGCTTTGGTGCTGGTAAGGTGGGAGATTTGTACAGGGTAAAAGGGATTCTGAATAAGGAAGGCTATCACTCCATTTTGCAACGCCATGCCATACCCAGTGGACAGCGCTTGATTGGAGCCAATTTCATCCTACAACAGGACAATGACCCTAAACACACCTCCAAATTGTGCAAGAACTATTTAGAGCAGAAGCAGGCAGCTGGTATTCTATCGGTAATGGAGTGGCCAGCGCAGTCACCAGATCTGAACCCCATTGAGCTGTTGTGGGAGCAGCTTGACCGTATGGTAACGCAAGAAGTGCCCATCCAACCAATCCAACTTGTGGGAGCTGCTTCTGGAAGCGTGGGGTGCAATTTCTCCAGATTACCTCAACAAATTAACAGCTAGAATGCCAAAGGTCTGCAATGCTGTAATTGCTGCAAATGGAGGATTCTTTGACGAAAGCAAAGTTTGATGTAAAAAAAATCTTATTTCAAATACAAATCATTATTTCTAACCTTGTCAATGTCTTGACTCTATTTTCTATTCATTTCACAACATATGGTGGTGAATAAGTGTGACTTTTCATGGAAAACACAAAATTGTTTGGGTGATCCCAAACTTTTGAACGGTAGTGTATGTTAAGAGGGAACGACCATCCCTGAACCGGGGGGAGGGGGGCTAAGAGTACATCTGTCACCTGTCACCATTTTACAATGCTCCAACCAGCTGGCTGACGTCCACACAACTATATTTAACCTCTCACTGTCCCAATCCATAGTCCCGGCATGCTTTAAGACCACCTCTATCATTTCTGTCCCCAAGAAACCAACACCCACATGTCGTAATGACTACTGACCCATAGCACTCACCCCCATTGCCATGAAGTGCTTTGAGAGACTGGTTCTGGCTCACATCAAAAACACTATCTCCCCCCCCCCCCCACACACACACATTCAACCCACGTCAGTTTGCCTACCGTCCCAAAAGGTCTACAGAGGATGCCATTGCCACTGCCCTGCACTTTGCTCTGACCCACCTTGAACTTAACAACACATACGTACATCCGGATGCTGTTTACAGATTATAGCTCTGCTTTCAATGCTATCATCCCCGCCAAACTGGGCCCTGCACTTCCTGTAACTGGACCCTGGACTTCCTGACCAACAGATCCTCAATCTGTTAGGTTAGGTGACCACACCTCCTCCACCCTGACCCTCAGCACAGGTGCCCCTCAAGGCTATGTTCTGAGCCCCCTCCTTTTCTCCCTCTTTACCCACGACTGCCTGCCAACTCACCCTTCAAATCTAGTAGTTCAGTTTGTGGATGACACCACGGTCATTGGCCGTATCACCAACAATGACAAGACGGCCTACAGGGACGAGATTCAGCACCTCACATCATGGTGCACTACCAACAATTTTGTTCTCAATGTGCAGAAGACGAAGGAGCTGATTGTGGACTTCAAGAGGTCTAGAAGCCGCAGCCACTCCCCCATACACTTCAGTGGGGTGGAAGTGGAGCATGTTTCCAGCTTTAAATTCCTTGGAGTCCACATCAGCGAGGAACTTTCCTGGACATTGACCACCCAGGCCCTTGTGAAAAAGGCCCCACAACGCCTGCATTTCCTGAGGAGGCTGAGGAGCACCCTTCTATCTCCCAAAATTCTCACCAACTTCTACCACTGCACCATAGAGAGCATCCTGACCATCTGCATCTCAGTGTGGTACGGCAACTGCACCTCAGTAGACCAGAGAGCTCTGGAGCGGGTCGTCAAGGTGGCCCAGCATATCACCGGTACCCAGATCCCAGCCATAAAAGACATTTATCACAAACGCTGCCTTCGAAGGGGTCTCAGCATTAGCAGAGATTCCACCCACCCCAACCATGGACTGTTCTCCCCCCTGTGCTCTGGAAGGCACTATAGGAGCCTCAGAGCCCACACTGCCAGACTCAAAAACAGCTTCTTTCCCCAAGCTGTTGCCCACCTGAACCTGGCTACCCACTGAATGTCTGTGGATATTTTTTTTAATATTTTTGTACTCGTGCTCTTTTTTAACTTATTTCTAGCTTTTGGTCTTCATGTGTGTATATCTTATACTGTGTTTGCTGTGTTTCTCTATGTCTGTCTTGCACTGTTTGGCGAAGCCGCAGCCCTTATTTCATTTTTAACATGTGCCTGTATATTGTTTTTAATGACAATAAATTGAATTGAATTGATTGCAACTATTCCCAAATCCTTTGTGAATAGTACATTGGCCTATGTAACTCTAGACTCTAGTTAATGGTCACGGCAATTTGCCGTGGTCGTTGGTTTGGGTCGTTATGCCACTTTATTGTTCATAAGGGTGGGGATACCTGCAGTCACTGTATTGTTCATAAGGGTGGGACACCTGTAGTCAGGTGAGACTGCAGAGGTGACTTAGATGAGTGATGAAACGTTTCTCTCAGTAAACGGTGTGTCCAGATGAACTGATTCACCTTCTGACAGCCACAGGAGTCATTTGAATTAACAGTTCTGTTGTCTGTTATTTTGGCAGTTACTTGCTTTCTAGGAATATTGTATTTCCCTGGAAACTGTGAATTAATAAGTCAATATTAAGTCTTTTTTAATATATGCTCATATACACTCACCGGCCACTTTATTAGGCACACTTGTCCAACTGCTCGTTAACGCAAATTTCTAATCAGCCAATCACATGGCAGCAACTCAATGCATTTAGGCATGTAGACATGGTCAAGACGATCTGCTGCAGTTCAAACCGAGCATCAGAATGGGGAAGAAAGGTGATTTAAGTGACTTTGAACGTGGCATGGTTGTTGGTGCCAGACGGGCTGGTCTGAGTATTTCAGAAACTGCTGATCTACTGGGATTTTCACGCACAACCATCTCTAGGGTTTACAGAGAATGGTCCGAAAAAGAGAAAATATCCAGTGAGCGGCAGTTCTGTGGGCGAAAATGCCTTGTTGATGCCAGAGGTCAGAGGAGAATGGCCAAACTGGTTCGAGCTGATAGAAAGGCAACAGTAACTCAAATAACCACTCATTACAACCGAGGTATGCAGAAGAGCATCTCTGAACGCACAACACGTCGAACCATGAGGCAGATGGGCTACAGCAGCAGAAGACCACACCGGGTGCCACTCCTGTCAGCTAAGAACAGGAAACTGAGGCTACAATTCGCACAGGCTCACCAAAATTGGACAATAGAAGATTGGAAAAAACGTTGCCTGGTCTGATGAGTCTCGATTTCTGCTGCGACATTCGGATGGTAGGATCAGAATTTGGCGTCAACAACATGAAAGCATGGATCCATCCTGCCTTGTATCAACGGTTCAGGCTGGTGGTGGTGGTGTAATGGTGTGGGGGATATTTTCTTGGCACACTTTGGGCCCCTTAGTACCAATTGAGCATCGTGTCAACGCCACAGCCTACCTGAGTATTGTTGCGGACCATGTCCATCCCTTTATGACCACAGTGTTCCCATCTTCTGATGGCTACTTCCAGCAGGATAACGCGCCATGTCATAAAGCTCGAATCATCTCAGACTGGTTTCTTGAACATGACAATGAGTTCACTGTACTCAAATGGCCTCCACAGTCACCAGATCTCAATTCAATAGAGCACCTTTGGGATGTGGTGGACCGGGAGATTCGCATCATGGATGTGCAGCCGACAAATCTGCAGCAACTGCGTGATGCTATCATGTCAATATGGACCAAACTCTCTGAGGAATGTTTCCAGTACCTTGTTGAATCTATGCCACGAAGGATTAAGGCAGTTCTGAAGGCAAAAGGGGGTCCAACCCGGTACTAGCAAGGTGTACCTAATAAAGTGGCCAGTGAGTGTAGTTTATAAGTATGTAAATTCAGAAACACATCTTGTAATTGGATAAAGCTGTTAAACAACACAGTAATGGGGCTACGCTTGTTTCTTTTACACATTCCCAGGAATCGCTCAAGTACAACACAGGTTTGTCAAAATCACATGTTCCTACAAAGGCTAAATGCAATTAAACAACTGCAATCTTTTTTTCCATTCACACGTGCAACAGTCAACGTGGTAGCAAACCTCACATGTAGGCCCAAACCACATGTTGGTGTGGGCCTACACGTGGTGGAACTGACTGTCTTAACAAATTCAATAAAAACCACGACGCCTCACATGACCACTATGAGGGACAGAAATTCTACTTTTTCTGATCTCCGTGGGAGTATGAACATTAAAATCAACCCAGCTATGAATTACCTTCTCTATACGGTGGCATCAAAGATGATGAGACCCAGGTGATGGAGGCAACACCAGAAGTCCAGCGCTTCCATCACTTGGGTCTCAATAAGATCTAGGGAACCAATAAGGTGAGGGGGAAGGTGACATGCTGGCATTGGCAAACTAAACTTACTGGGCAGACTCGTGAGAAGCTGAGTCGAGATGTTCTACTATAACACTGTCACCTCCATCGCTGTCCTCTACATCTCCACCCCTTTATAGCCTTCATACATGGACACCTCCATCACTGTCCTCTGCATCTACACCCCCTTATATCCTTAATACATGGACACCTCCATCACTGTCCTCTACATCTACAGCCCTTTATATCCTTTATACATGGACACCTCCATCACTGTCCTCTACAGCTACACCTCTTTGTGTCCTTTATCTTTTTTTTTTTGCTAACCTCATGACAACAGCAGTTGTGCATACTGATATTGTATATCAAATTTAAACGACATTCAACATGACTGAATATATTTAGGGTTTCTTTTGACCTAAAGAAATGCATAAATAAAGTAATGCATAAAAAAATGGATAATGAAAGTTCAGTTGCGCAACTACATTTTTATTTTTCAATTTGCTTTGATACTTGAAGTAAGTTAACTGTACTATGTCCTTCCATACTAGTCTACCACTAGTCCTGCTTGTCTCTGGTAGTGCTGCTGGTGCTGCTGCTGGTGTTTCTGTACCACAGGACTTGGGCCAGCTGGACACAGCTGACAAAGGCAGACAGCATGTGGACCATAGTATAGAGCGACAGTCCTGTCTCCTAGAAAAGCAGCATGAAAAGTGAGGAAAAAATGTTAGTCAGGGGATATAAACGGGATAAATCTCAGACAGAATGTGTGTATTTTTAATTGTGTCCCATCCACTGTTCTCCAGGCTGTAGCTTAATTCTTTGAGTTTACTATTATTTCGTCTTGCGGGCCCAGAAGAGGAAATTAAAAAGCTGCGCTACATATAAGATATTAAACTTTTGCAGAATAGTTCCATGGGTACAAGTATGTGTGTGTGGGTAAAATTCCAAGTTCCGTACCTGTACCGAGACAAACGTGAGAGCCCAGGAGCCAAGCCACACCAGAAACACAGAGAGACTGGAGAGCTGGCCCTTGTGACCAATGGAGTAGGTCGTACGAGCCTGGATCACCTGGAAATACATCATAGTAATAAATACAAACAAATCATAGTAATAAATACAAACAAATTATAGTAATAAATACAAACAAATTATAGTAATAAATACGAACAAATCATATTCATAAATACAAATAAATCACAGTAAATAGATATAAATAAATAAATAATAAATAAATGAAACAAACAAACAAACAAAACAATAAATAAATAATAAATCACAGTAAATAGATATAAATAATAAATAAATAAAATTGTAAATAAATAATAAATCACAGTAAATAGATATAGATAAATAACAAATAAATAATAAATGAAATAAATAAATAATAAATAAATAAATAATAAATCACAGTAAATAGAAATAAATCACACTAGGGGACAAAAAGAAATCCCTACCATAAAGTAACACCTGGCAGTTGATATTACAAACATTTTACCAAAAATCTATTGAAATACATGCAACTAAATAATTACTATCATGTATAGAGAACTTTACATTAACTGACTACAACAAACCATTTAATCCCATAAGCCCACAAGTAACAATTACGTTTTGATTCGGCTAAAATTAGATTATATGGTATTTTTACTAGTTAAAGGTTTTTTTATTTCTTATAAAAATCTATTTCCCATAGCCAGTTTTGTATATTTTATAGGATATCCTTTTATACTGGACATGTTTACTTTGAATTTTCCATCCATCCATCCATCCATTATCTGAACCGCTTATCCTGATCACAGGGTCGCGGGGAAGCTGCAGCGTATCCCAGCAGTCATTGGGTGGCAGGCGGGGAGACACCCTGGACAGGCCGCCAGGCCATCACAGGGCACACACACACACACACACACACACACACACACACACACACACACACACACACACACACACACACACACACACACACACACTCATACCTAGGGACAATTTAGTATGGCCGAGTCACCTGACCTACATGTCTTTGGACTGTGGGAGGAAACCGGAGCCCCCGGAGGAAACCCACACAGACATGGGGAGAACATGCAAACTCCACACAGAGGATCACCCGGGACGACCCCCAAGGTTGGACTACCCTGGGGCTCGAACCCAGGACCTTCTTGCTGTGAGGCGACTGTGCTAACCACTGCGCCCTACTTTGAATTTTGAAATTCTAAATTTGAAAAAATAAATCACAGTGCATCAAAGGAGGCAGAACAGAAGCTAGTAAAACAAGGTCATTAAGTATGTCTAGTGCTAACTGACTTAAGATATCTGGAATTAATATTTTGGTCATAAGTGAATATTGATAGAGTCACAATTTTGACCAGTCATCATATCTTTGAATAGTTATATACAGTCAAAATGTATAGTTTATTCAAAGTATAATCATAATGTATGTATATACAGTCATAGTACAGTCAGAATACAGTAGTTAAAATGTGCGTATAATATAGTCAATACAGTATCATATATATATAAAATAAGTGTAGGTCATTTCACATGCACATTGGTAATCACTGAGTTGCTACCTTGCTTGCGATCACAAGTGCCATGCTGAAAGCCTCCATTTTTGAATTGGCTGCTGTCCATCCATAGGAGCACAGGAGGAACATTACACCACTGTAGGTCAAGAGGAGCAACAGACCTGGAAAAGAAGCACTGAACTATAGAAACCCTAATACAGAGGAACTGAAGACAACCTCCCACTCTTGTGTCACATGTGAATTGTTTTTATGAACGCCACTATAGCCTCAAAACCAAGAAGCTCACACTGGAGATGGTTCAAGATCGTTCATTAAGTGAACAGGTAATGCCAGACTGTTCTATTCTGTTCTGTTCACTAGTTAGCAGTGGCTGCATTGTTCACCGGTCATATGGACCCAAGCCACCTTTGGATTTTATAGCAATACAATTGTAATATTTATCTAAAAATACCCAACATGTCTTATCCTTATCTCATGTATTACTAATATGAACTAATATTAACACCGTTTATGGTTAGTAGTTATAATTTCAAACGGGTCATTTTGACCCAAACAGAACACAAGGGCTAAGAAGTTCTGGTAGCCATTTTTCCTGTGGGAATGTTTTACTCTACGACCACTAGGTGGCAACCTTTTTTTACTGGTCCCCCTATGCACGACTATAACACAGGGACCGTCCAATCAACACCCAGTACAACGAACACGAGGAATTACTGAAGAAATCCTGTAGTTTTGGTAATGGGTAACGATTTACACTACCTACATTACGCAATGCCTTCATTGCACGGCTGTAGACAGTGTGCAGATATGCCACAACTGATCCAGGATGAGTCCTGAGGGCTTTACTCATATGCCGTGACTCCACCTGGCAGGCTGATAAGTCTGGTGCTGGGCCTACTGACTGGTTTCCTGCCTCCACCTATGTCCTCTGTTGCTGTATGGCTTGACGATGACACCAGAGCACACCTGGACAGATGACACGTGGGCGTAACGCAGGAGTTACCGGCCTGCCAGGTGGAGTCACAACATGAGGTCGTACCAGAACGCGAGCTCTGGTGCACAGCAGCACGGCAGGAGGACTTATGACGTCATCCTGCAAGGTGCTGCAGGTGTGGACGTTGGGGTGAGAAGAACATTTGCAGTTAATTTATTCATTTAGCTGCTCTAACGCAGTGCTTATCACATGAAGTACTATTTCTCAGATGCTTTCGGTAGACTGCTGGTGATATTAGCAACTATTCTGCAGCTTTTTTTCCACTAGAAAAGCGTGCTCCCTGTTTTCCTTATATGACAAAGCAGGTAAAACAAGAGATTAAAGGTCCCAGACAGCATCCGGATGTGGGCCACTTCAGGCAATGATACGGCATTGATGGCCTTCTTCTGGCCCTAACAAAATGGATGTGAGCCTGAAGTGGCCCACATGTATAATAGCACATGTGGCCCAAATATGTCTGGATGTGACCCTGAAGTGGCCCGTGTGGTAAATGGTGAATATGACCCAAATATCACAAACCAAATACGGGCCACCTTTAGTAAATATGTGGCACATGTGGCATTGCTATGGCTTGGTTCTGGCCCAGATCTGGCAAACAGGAGCGGACCACTCAAGCGCCATCATTCCAAGCGGTATGTGGGCCGGATGAACGTGTCGGGTGTGGGCTGGGTCTGGGCCACAGCAGTGCTGCTATCTGGGGTGGAGGTGAAACTGCATGGAACTGTTCCCTGACTACATGTAGACGGGAGGTGAAGGTGCTGGTTGCGAAGGTGTTCGGGGGCACTAACCTTGGAGGGTGTGTCCACGGTAATGGAGGATGAGGAAGCTGGTCAGGGCACTCTGCTTCAGCATGAACAGCCTGTCCCCCCACGCACTGCACAGCACGTGTCGGTCATGTGCAGAACATGTAAAGCACCAACTTAACACCAGTATGACACACAATTCCTGATGCGAACACAACTCGTCTGTAAGTCGGCTCGACTTTCACTCAAACCTAAGAGACCCCACCGGCACCAGGTGTCTGGAAACCCGAAACGGGCGTAGCTCATGTTCAAGGCTCAGCGTTTTCGGTTTTTATTTTTCAAAGCCATCCAGCATGCCGAATTTCGCCACAAGAGGACACTGCTACGTAACCTCACACGAACAGGAACAACTTTGCGACTCGTGGAAACATAAAATCCGGGTGAAAATCAGTTTAAAAATCTGGGTATTTTTTGGGGGAAAACCGAAAACGCTGAGCCTGGCTCATAGACTGCGTCTCCTACACCTTGCTCTTTAAATGGCATCTAGCTTTGAAATGTTTGGCTGGGAGTATCACGTAACATCGTTCACCTTGTCCCCGGCGATACCTGAGGGGGAAGCTGTTCACCACGCAGTAGACCACCGGAGCCGAGTGGGCGTAGAGCAGCAGCAGGACCGACGGCAGACTCAGGCCCTCTGCACGCCTGCAGCTCAGTATGCGATAGACCTGCGGCAGCTGAGCTGTGGGGACCAGACAGACAGCGGATGAGGCCGAGGCTCATCGAGAGGCGGTTAAAGGTGCCAGCAGGCTTCCACGGCTGGCCACCAAGATATCTGCAGGCCATTCAAAAGGACTCTGTATCGGAATATTCATCCATCCACCATTATCCAAACCGCTTATCCCTACCCAGGGTGGCGGGGATGCTGGAGCCTATCCCAGCAGTCACTGGGCGGCAGGCGGGGAGACACCCTGGACAGGCCGCCAGGCCGTCACACAGGGCCGACACACACACACACACCCAGGGACAATGTAGTACGGCCGAGTCACCTGACCTACAGGTCTTTGGCCTGTGGGAGGAAACCGGAGCCCCAGGAGGAAACCCACACAGACATGGGGAGAACATGCAAACTCCACACCGAGGACGACCCGGGACGACCCCTAAGGTTGGACTACCCCGGGGCTCGAACCCAGGACCTTCTTCTTGAGAGGCGACCGCGCTAACTATTGTGCCACCGTGCTATATATAATTATATAATATATATTGACTTTGTTAAAAGAAACACTCAACAGCAGGAAAAGTGCTCAACAAATAAGGAGCAAAATAATCCAGCGAGTCAAGGCGGGTACTGTCTCATAAAGAATTTACTTGAATCACTGGATGATATGATATATTATATATAATCTGACACGGTCACACAGTGGTCAGCGCGGTCGCCTCACAGCAAGAAGGTCCTGGGTTCGAGCCCCGGGGTAGTCCAACCTTAGGGGTCGTCCGGGGTCGTCCTCTGGGTGGAGTTTGCATGTTCTCACGTGTCTGTGTGGGTTTCCTCCCACAGTCCAAAGACATGTAGGTCAGGTGACTCGGCCATACTACATTGTCTCTAGGTGTGTGTGTGTGTGTGTGTGTGTGATGGCCTGGCGGTCTGTCCAGCAGCAGGATAAACGGTTTGGATAATGGATATATATATGTATATATGTATGTATATATATATATATATATATATATATATATATATATATATATATATATATATATATATATATATATATATATATATATACTTACTATATGAATATGAAGCGGGCTAATTAGCTACCAGATTATGTGAACAGGAAATCAGCAGCTACTTAAAATACTGTTTTATGGAGCACCAATGGAAGTATACAGACGTTGCTCGCCTCAGCGTTGTCCCCAGAAAACTACCCGCAGCTTCCCGCGGGGATCAGCGCAGCAAGGTGAGCAATAAACCGTCAAGTTAGCTGTGAGACTTCAGGTCATGCTATCGTGTAAGTAACCGCGGCCTCGGGTGGGTACTCGTGCGCGTGCCTTACCCATCATGGTGCCCAGCATGACCCACAGTCCCACAGAGCTGTTCAGCACGAGCATGAGGCAGGGCACTGCAACAGGGACCAGACAAGTCAGGACAGGATTCAGCAGGAGAACGAAAGGTTTGTGGTCACCACTAGTCTGGACCACACACACACACACACACACACACACACACACACACACACACACAACCGCAGCGAACTGAGAAAACAAGACCGACACGCATGCAACACTGCTCGCTAGTCTGTCCGGTGCGACTTCGTTGCGCCCCGACACGCAGGAGCTCCCCCGTCGGCGCCCGTGCACAGCTGCGGGAAGTGCGCCGACATCCGCTGCCCCGCGCAAACTGCGGGGTCCTCACCGTGCGCAAAGTTAAAGTGGACGAAGAAGTGGTCGTAGCACTTTTCCGGCATCACAAAAGTGAGGATGAAGTCTTTGAGCGGGCCCTGCACACCCATCTCCGACGCGGCCATCGTGAGTGATCGGCGGCTGCACGGACTGCTTCTCCTTCGACAGAAGGTGGTGGGGGTGGTGGTGGGGGTTGGGGGGGTGGGGGTGGTAGGAGGGTCCCCAAAATGATCACATCACAGTGGACTGGTTTCAACAGCGTCTGCATGTCGTGTTCAGGTTGCTGTTATCCGGCCCGACGCCCTCGCGCCGTGTGTGATGCCCACTGCAGAGGGGCTCGGACCTCGACCCGCTGAGCAGGACGTGTTGGGAAGTTTGATTTGTCAACCGCACGCCAGGACAGCGGTGGCATCAGGCCAGCCTCACGCTGAGCTACACAATATAACGGTTCAAATCTACAACCTGGAATCTAAAATGTAAAAGCATTTACAGGCCAGGGTTTTTACTTCAAATTAACAAAAGTCAAACCAACATTTAACAGTCCAGAGTACAGTATTTTATTTACTGTATCTGTTTCTACTCTCTCTAGACCTATTTACTGTACCTGTTTCTACTGTACCCGTTTCTACTGTATCTATATGTATTTACTGTATCTAGTTCTAAGGCATCTATATCTATTTACTGTATCTATTTCTACTGTATCCATATCTAGCTACTGTATCTAGTTCTACTGTATCTAGTATATCTATTTACTGTATCAATTTCTACTGTATCTATATCTATTTACTGTATCTAGTTCTAATGTATCTATATCTATTTACTGTATCTATTTCTACTGTATCTATATCTATTTACTGTATCTAGTTCCACTGTATCCATATCTATTTACTGTATCTATTTCTACTGTATCTATATCTATTTACTGTATCTAGTTCTACTGTATCCATATCTAGTTACTGTATCTAGTTCTACTGTATCTATATCTATTTACTGTATCTATTTCTACTGTATCCATATCTAGTTACTGTATCTAGTTCTACTGTATCTATATCTATTTACTATATCAATTTCTACTGTATCTATATCTATTTACTGTATCTAGTTCCAATGTATCTATATCTATTTACTGTATCTATTTCTACTGTATCTATATCTAGTTACTGTATCTAGTTCTACTGTATCTATATCTATTTACTGGGGTTGCAATAAACGTAACAATGAGAAAAATAAAAATGTAAAATAATGAAAAGTGGCAGATGACTAGTGCAGTGGCTGAGGTAAATATGGTTGAGTATAAATATATAAATATACTGCAAGTAATGCAGTACAAAGTGGGGAGGGTCTGTTTCAGTTGTATTAGTGTGGATCTGAGTCTTTAATCGTAAGCATTTGGCCAGTCCTCACTTCTTTAAGGGTCTGTTTAGGGTTGGGGTTAAGGGTCAAGGTTAGGATTAGGATTAGGTTAAGGTTGGGAATGAATGTAGTCAATGAGGGTCCTCACACGTAGAGAAACAAACGTGTGTGTGTGTGTGTGTGTTGTTGGCATACTTCAAATTACCTTCTAATGACACAATTTGCCTGTAAACAAGGGCAGCGCTCATCTGGGAGTGTAAACATCTAGTGTCATCTGTTGTTAATCACAAGCTCCACATAACAACCCAACAATGAAGGCTGTTGACAATTAGGGCCACTGCCAGGGACATCCCCATCTCCAGCTTCCTCGTTTTCTTCCCGGCAGTAGAACACGAGAACTATGCGGAGCGGAGGCGGTTCCTGGGGCTGAGGGGTCGGTCTGCAGAAGCTACCCAGCATGCGGTAGCAACACCAAGTCTATCGGTCCATCGTTTTATGCTCACTCACTCACTTCAGCATTCGGTTCCTCGTACCATAGAAACTTCAGAGGTATTCTATGAATGTTTAACCACCGGCGGTAAATGTTTTACAGCAAATGTCAGTGACTTTGTTCTTGCTCTACTTACAGCAGAGCTGCCGGTCTAAAGTCCAGCCGAGCTGCCCACAGAAACCACAAGGTAAACACGGCAGCCAGCAAGTTACAACACCCGTCGACCGATGACCTGCATGCTGCAGAGGCTGGGGCTCTTAACCGCTCTGTGATCCCCCCACCAGCCCATCTCACACCGGCACCGGCACCGGCACCGGCAGCACACAGACCACACAGACGAGTTAACCGGGGTTAAGGACCGGGGAGATGGGTTGTGTGTAGGGTTGTGTACTGGCGATACGATGCACATGACGACCCAGGCGTTACGACTCAATATATCGCGATGTGTTGCCATTTCATAGGCCTGTGTGCTTTGCGCTTACGCCACTTCCTGTCTCAGTTTACATTGGTTGATGCTAGAGCCAATGGGGTGTAGGCACGGAAGTAGACGTGATTGGTTGTTGGTTAGGGTTAGGGAACGCTTTTTGAATTTCCATCGTTAGCAACCGTTAACGTTAGCTGTCGTTACAGTACGATCTGGCAGTGTTAAGTTGTAAGCTAGCTAGCTAAATGTTTCAGCGCGCATCGTCTCTTTCAAGTCAGCGCGCTTCGAGGTTCCGCGCTGTCTATTGGCCGACGCAACAGCCAATCGCGGCTACTTCCGTGCCCACACCCCGCCGGCTCTGGCCCCAACCGTTTACGTTGCTGGGTTGGAGTGGAGGAGTCAAATGGCTGAAGATGGGTTACGACACTGTTATCTGGCGGTCGCGGGGTTACACACAACACAACATGTTTGTCACGAACCTTTACACGTGTTGCGCCCTGATGAAGGCTTTTTATTCAGCCAAGACGTGTCAGCATTGTAGAACCTGATAATGTAATAAATCCCCCGATAATGTAATAACCCCCGATAATGTAATAACCCCGATAATGTAATAAAAATGCACTTGAAGCCATTGAAAATGCAATAAAACCTGATAATGTAATAACTTCCTGATAATGTAATAAAATGATCCAACTGAGAAAAAGCACGTGTGGAAGTAGCTTGGAGGTAGCTTTGAGGAAGAGTAGAGCATTCATGCACGTCCAACTTTGACCTGTCGGTGGCGCTAGACCTCTCGAGCTTGCGTTGCTTAAACAGTATCGCCACTTGAATCCATTTATGGGTGGTCTGCTGTTAAATTATTACAATATTGGGGAATTATTACATTATCAGGACCAGGGAAATGAAGGCTAACCTGATAATGTAATAACGTCCCGTTAATGTAACACATTATTACATTATTGGTAAAAAGTTTATTACATTATTGGGAAATGCACTTTATTACATTATCAGGAAGTTATTACATTATCAGGCTTTATTGCATTTTCAGTGGACTCAAGAGCAGATTTTTATTACATTATCGGGGTTATTACATTATTGGGAATTTATTACATTATCAGGTTCTACAGAAACATGTTCCAGTATGAATTAGCTGGGAAGTTAAGGTTTATTTTATTTTATGATACCGGAGGAGTTGCCTTAGTGTTTGTCCTGCTGAAGACCTGCTTATACACACACACACACACACACACACACACACACACACATTTCAGAGTAATGGTGGGAACACTTGGTTGTTTTGTTGAAGGTCTCCTCGGTATGGTGACGTTAAGGAACACCAGGCTCATAGGATGTGAATAAGACTGCAGCCTCCGCCCAGCATAAAAGGCTGATCACTCTCAGATAGCACCGCGTGAGCCGTATTAACTTCTGCAGCGCTTCACAGACTCTGTTTGTCCTTTCGTCACACACCTCCCACACAAAACCTCCACCCTTCCTGTAGGGAGCGTCAGTCCTCGGTCTGTCAGCGCGCACACACACAGAGGAGCACTGCTGTTGCTCGAGATCTCGTTCCTCTTTTCAGCACCGGGACTCTCGGCTGGGAGCAGGCCGCACAAGTGAGCTTTTCGAGCAGGCCGTCGAGCGTCGGCCGTGGGAACATGTGTACGGGGAAGTGTTCCCGCTGCATCGGGGGGGCTCTGTTCCCCCTAGCAGTCACCTCCATCATCTGTAACATCCTGCTGTTCTTCCCCGGCTGGGACACCAAGTACGCGAGAGACGAGCACATCACCGAAGAGGTCAAATACATGGGAGGACTTGTTGGAGGGGGTCTCATGGTGAGTTTTCTCTCCTCCAGTCTGCTCCCTGACAGGTAAGCTGTCTGACCGCCGTGCCGGTCTTCCCTGACCGGAGCATCTGCCAGGGAGAAGAAACACGTTGGTAGAAGACGTGCGAGGAAACGTCTCAGACAAATGTTTTTGCAGCTGTCCTCAACACCAGCAGCAGGTCTTCTACACACTGTCTGTCTCGTTCACTGCCTTCAAGGTGCTGGTGCCCGCCCTTCACATCCACCTGACTGGGAAGCGGGGATGCTGTGGAAACCGCTGTGGGGTGAGTCTGGCAAGAGATGGAGATTCAAAATACTTTGAAGCACAACTTCTCAAACGTGTGTAATGGGGGCTGGTGACACTTTCCACGGGAATGACCTACAGCGGGACAGTGCCACACAAACCGGTGCTTTTTAACCATAACGCAGCACACCACACAACCAAAACACAAACCACCGAGTCTGCACCACAAAGCACTTACTGCTTTTTTTAATATTCAGAATAATCAGTCACGTAGGTCTCCCCCTGGGGTGTGTAGGCTATAAAGACAGGAAGTTCAACATGGTGGATAGGGAAGGAAATCTGATTAAGAAGCGCTGCTGTGTGTTGTCAAGAAGTGCTGACCGCTCAACGGAAAAACACACGAGTGATGCTCTGCAGCTCAGCTGTGACACATTTTTATTAAGTTATTGTACTATGACTCATCTTGATAAGCCACATACACAGAACCCCGCCCATCCGATGACTAATTTTGTAGTTTAGCGGAAAGTAAAAAAAAAAAGTGCTACAATGTGTGAAAAGAAAACGCTTAATGTCATTACCGCCTCATGCAGACACAGTATATTTCTGTGGCAACATCAATAATATTTGCTCTTTGGTTAAAATGGATTTTGCTTCTGCAGATGTTCCTGTCCATTGCATTCGCTGCAGTTGGTGTGGCTGGCGCCCTCTACAGCTTTGCGGTGGCAGTGCTTGGTCTACAGAATGGGCCACTATGCAAAGTTGTGGCAATCTGGATGACGCCTTTTAAAGACAGGTGACAAAAGATGATCACTTACTACATTTACTTAACACACGAGTTGTGGGACGCACACATACCCACAGCATGCAGCATGGTGGCGCAGTGGTTAGCGCGGTCGCCTCACAGCAAGAAGGCCCCGGGTTCGAGCCCCGGGGTAGTCCAACCTCGGGGGTCGTCCCGGGTCGTCCTCTGTGTGGAGTTCGCATGTTCTCCCCGTGTCTGCATGGGTTTCCTCCGGGGGCTCCGGTTTCCTCCCACAGTCCAAAGACATGTAGGCCAGGTGAATTGGTGGTACTAAAATGGTCCCTAGGTGTGAATGTGTGTGTCTGCCCTGTGATGGTCTGGCGGCCTTTCCAGGGTGTCTCCCCGCCTGCCGCCCAATGACTGCTCCAGCACTCCCGAGAGCAGGATAAGCGGTTTGGATAATGGATGGACGGACATGCCCACAGCAACCTCAGATGTCTATTGCACCTCTGTGTTTGTGCAGGAGTGAAAGTTACCTGACTGACCGAAGCTCGTGGAGCACATGCTGGGAACCCAAGAACGTGGTGGAATTCAACGTGGGCTTATTCTCAACCCTGCTGGTGGTGAGCGGCCTGCAGCTGGTGCTGTGTGGCATTCAGATGATCAACGGTCTGTTTGGATGCTTGTGTGGTACCTGCAACAGCAAAGGGGTAAGGACCGGCACGCAGCCACAGAAGTGGCAGGTTAAGTGGAAATCAGCAGAAATGAAAGCCATCAGCATAGTTGCATTTTCTAAAGCAAGCGTCCGAGTCCCAGATGTGCCTTATCAAAGTTGTGTAACGGCAGGCCCTTTATTGAGGTAACCCTACTTTTGTCTTTGGTGTTCTTAACCTACAGCCCCTGTGACCCGCTGTCATCCATGTTTGTCATTTACACTCCAAACAACACCCGTGGTCAGCGCCGACTCCTCAGCCGTCTGTAGGGGATTGAAGCGGCAGGCCCGAGAGGGGGCCTCATCCGGCGCACAACTCTGGATTTTGGAGGCTACCATCACCATGTCACCATGGATCTTTTTTTTCCTGTACTGATGCGACAGTTTTTTAAACATGCAATGAAAACAGTAGAAAGATGCTTCTTGTATATCCTGTCTGTAGGTCGTTTTTTAGCGTAGAAGTTTACAATTTGGGAAGTAACATGAAAAATAAACTTGAAGGAAAATAACTGCGGCTGACGTGGTTGCATGTCGCACATGTACAATAAAAACGAGGTGTCCACAGTGTCACTGGCTGTCTCACGCCGGCATGTATTATGTGACCATCATAAACCAGTCCAGGACATCATTAGCAACCGATGACGACTAAAGAGAGAAAAAAAAACACACATATGAAAGAGTTTCTCCTCAAACATCACATTTAATATAGACCAGCCAGCTGTAAATGTCATTTCTCCACCTGTCCACATGGTCTTCATAAGATATCCAACACATCACTAACAGGATATTAAGACGGGAGCCGGTGCCGATGGAGCCACGCCTGCTAACTGTTGCTAGCTAACGCTGTGTGCACATCACAACTTCATCAGTGTGTTTTCTCTTGGTCCTACACACAACATGGCGCACACAACAAACAAGGCAAATGGAAAGGAAGTGTTAAGGTGGATAAGGTGGATTTTTTTAATAATAATCAGAGGATTGGAATAGTACATGTCAAAATGCTGACTTCTGGTATGTCGCCCGTGGTCTGGAATGCACACGAGAGGGGAATGATGTTATTTTGGGGTTAAACTTCCATTGACCACGAGTGCAACTCTCTTAACTTCATAACACGGTGATGGCGAAGGAACCTGAACTATCTCGTTCCCTCATTCCTGTGGCGTGTAACTCGTGTCGGCGTTGAAGGACTCCGAAGACGCATCTGCTGCTGAACTAACCAGGACCAGCCTCCAGTGCTCAGCAACGATATTCTCTGTATTCTGCTTTTTACGTCATCTCAGTTTAGGCTATCTAAAAACTGGACTCCAAACTGTGATTTGACTCAGTTTAGTCAGAGTCTTCTACCCGTATCGAGTAGAAGACCTGTCCTGAAACTGAGACGTGTGCTAAAAGGGAGCTAGGCAGCTCTGAGTTACCAATCTTGTAAATAATTTCATCATTTACAACATATCAACAACAACAATTTGGAAGAATGGGCCTTTTTATAATGGGTCTGAAATGAATGTGGCATTTAATAAGATTGTGTATGAGAGATGGTCACTAAGCTTTCAGAGTGGCACATTTGTGTTTTTATAACCAGCGTGTTGGCACCAGGTTTCTATATTTCATATCATATCCCAACATGACCTGAGGAAAGGGGATCATCTGTGCAGATTAAATTTAGCTGAGGTAGACAGAATCACAATAAACTGGAGTGTTAATAATTCTCAGGCTATTCAGATGCTGGTTAAAGGTTTCTCAACATTGTCCTGTAGATAAATCAGCGTCATCAGCGTAAACACGATCTCCTCCGAGATCAACTTGTTTTCCACACAGACAATGTACGCACAACTAATGAACAAATTTATGGTAAGATTCACAGATGGTAGCTCTCTCTAGCTAGAAGATAGTCTTGCAGGCTTAACAGAAATGGAGTGTAGCAGGTTCAAGTAGGTTAACCACGAGAACACACAAGGAACCACCACCCATGCAGAGCTTCTACACACAGGGCTAGGAAAAACCCCTCAGACTTCCATTGCTCGGATCAGTGCTCTCTATAAGGTTCAAGTAGTCGATGTTTCTGGGCCGAGGACTCGGACAGATTAGCTGTCAAACTGCTTCATCATGATCTTCCGGCTAGCTTCATAACCCAGGAACAGTGCACCGTTTGCAGGGAAGGTACGGACCATGGTGGGAGTGAGACCAGAGTAGAGCGCTCGCACACCTGTAGACAGGAAAGAAGACCAGGGGTGAGATGGTGAAAATACCAGTGTAGTCACATACATGCAGGTTTTAGTTCAGCTGGAGAACAAGTCCAGTATACTTCCCACTTACACAACTTGTTCATGTTGGGACTGTAAAACATAAACATCAGATCTGTTCCCTGCTGGGACTGTAAAACACACAAACACTAGACCTGTTCCCTGCCTACCTTCTGTGCGTGTGATGGCCATGAACGTTTTGAAGAATCCCGCCTGTTTACCCATCATAGACATGACCTGGATCCGAGACTTGACGCAGTCCATCGGGTAGACAACCAGCCACAGGCATGCTCCTCCAAAACCCCCACTGAACACAATCGGAGCAACACCTTAAACACAAATAATAGTACCCATAAGAAACACACACACACACAAAGAACACAGGAGGACTGGAATTTGTACGTTGATCAGATCAAGCAAAGCTGCAAATATCAAAAGCAGTACTCAGCTAGCTTCAGATAGCAGAGATACTTCCTTTAAATATGTACTTAAATGCAAACCAATTATACAGCACATGTGGTTAGTTTGCTGCAGCATCTGTGTAAATCTGTAGTCCACCGACTTTTAGTTTCTACCGCAGGTGTCGTACCAGTTTCCTGTTGGTTGGCAAGTGCTATTGACAGTGGCATATTTTTTGCAACACCTGCGAGATTTACAAACCCCAATTCCAATGAAGTTGGGACGCTGTGTGAAACGTGAATAAAAACAGAATACAATGATATGCAAATCCTTTTCGACCTATATTCAATTGAATACACTACAAAGACAAGATATTTAATGTTCAAACTGATAAACTTTATTGTTTTTTGCAAATATTCACTCATTTTGAATTTGATGCCTGCAACAAAAGACTGGGAAAGTTGAGGAATGCTCAAAAAACACCTGTTTGGAACATTCCACAGGTGAACAGGTTAACTGGAAACAGATGAGTGTCCTGATTGGGTATAAAAGGAGCATCCTCGAAAGGCTCAGTCGTTCACAAGCAAGGATGGGGCGAGGGTCACCACTTTGTGAACAACTGCGTGAGCAACTAGTCCAACAGTTTAAGAACAACGTTTCTCAACGTACAACTGCAAGGAATTTAGGGATTTCATCATCTACAGTCCATAATATCATCACAAGATTCAGAGAATCCAGAGAAATCTCTGCATGTAAGTGGCAAGGCCGTAAAACCAACACTGAATGCCCGTGACCTTTGACCCCTCAGGCGGCACTGCATTAAAAACCGACATCATTGTGTAAAGGATATTACCACGTGGGCTCAGGAGCACTTGGGAAAACCATCGTCAGTTAACACAGTTCGTCGCTACATCTACAAGTGCAAGTTAAAACTCTACCATGCAAAGCCAAAGCCAGATATCAACACCACCCAGAAACGCCGCCCGCCGGCTTCTCTGGGCCCGAGCTCATCTGAGATGGACTGAGGCAAAGTGGACAAGTGTGCTGCGGTCTGACGAGTCCACATTTCACATTGTTTTTGGAAATCATGGACGTCGTGTCCTCCGGTCTAAAGAGGAAAAGGACCATCCAGATTGTTATCAGCGCAAAGTCCAAAAGCCAGCATCTGTGATGGTATGGGGGGGGTGTTAGTGCCCATGGCATCATGGGTAACTTGCACATCTTTGAAGGCACCATTAATGCTGGAAGGTGCATACAGGTTTTGGAGCAACATATGCTGCCATCCAAGCGACGTCTTTTTCAGGGACGTCCCTGCTTATTTCAGCAAGACAATGCCAAGCCACATCCTGCACGTGTTACAACAGCGGGGCTTTGTAGTAAAAGAGTGCGGGTACTGGACTGGCCTGCCTGCAGTCCAGACCTGTCTTCCTTTGAAAATGTGTGGCGCATTATGAAGCGCAAAATACGACAATGGAGACCCCGGACTGTTGAGCAACTGAAGTAGTACATCAAGCAAGAATGGGAAAGAATTCCACCTACAAAGCTTCAACAATTCGTGTCCTCAGTTCCCAAACGCTTATTGAGTGTTGTTAAAAGGAAAGGTGGTGTAACACAGAGGTGAACATGCCCCTGTCCCTGCTTCTTTGGAACGTCTTGCAGGCATCAAATTCAAAATGAGGGAATAGTTTCAAAAAACAAAGTTTATCAGTTTGAACATTAAATATCTTGTCTTTGTAGTGTATTCAATTGAATATAGGTCGAAAAGGATTTGCAAATCATTGTGTTGTTTTTATTTACGTTTTACACAACGTCCCAACTTCATTGGAATTGGGGTTTGTACATCCATCCATCCATTATCTGAACCGCTTATCCTGCTCTCAGGGCCGCGGGGATGCTGCAGCCTATCCCAGCAGTCATTGGGCGGCAGGTGGGGAGACACCCTGGACAGGCCACCAGGCCATCACACACACATTCACACCTAGGGACAATTTAGCACGGCTGATTCCCCTGACCTACATGTGGGGGGAAACTGGAGCACCCGCAGGAAACCCACGCAGACATGGGGAGAACATGCAAACTCGACACAGAGGACGACCCGGGACGACCCAAAAAGGTTGGACTACCCCGAGGCTTGAACCCAGGACCTTCATGCTGTGAAGCGACTGCGCTAACCACTGCACCACCGTGCCGCCGGCCTGCAAGATTTACCATGGATAAATGTCAACGACATGCACAGAACTGTCGACAACCTCTCACCTGCACCTACCAGCAAACGGGTGTCCGTCCAGCCGTCCATGGGCGTAACTTGATATGTACAACTTGAAACTTTTCACCCGTTTGCAGGTAGTTGCAGGTGAAAATATGCCAGTCAATAGCACACACCAACAAACAGGGAACTGGTATGACTGCTGCGATAGAAACCGGAAGTCAGCGGACTACAGTTATGCAGAGCCGAACTGAAACCCACAGCCATCAAAAGAAAAAGAGAGCTGCCACTCGTGGCAGGCAGGGGTAATATTTTGTAAGAACCTATGTCATTCTTGTCACATTTCATGTGATCGGCGAAGGCGGAGCGGCAGAGCTCATAGGCACCAAAGAAGCAGAAGTAACCCGGGACCTCTCTGGCTATGGTAGTGGTCAAACCCTGGAAAAAGCCCAGCGGTCCATCAGTCCTCATCACAGTCTTCACCACCGACCACACTGTGCTTCAGAAGCCGCAGAAGAAATCTCTGTTAGTCTGTACTTGTCACTTCACTGCAGACTAACAGAATCAGAGTCAAAAATGAAGTTTCTGAACTTGTTAACTGTGCACAAATACACAAAACACTAATCCATAACAAAGCATGTTTTACCCCACGTGACATGCATGCAGCTAAAGTGAACTAGATGAATCACAAAAACTACATCAAAATAAACATTTCTTGTTACAGGTCGCGAGCGTTGTGTAATTGTCAGCACATAGGTGACCTTAAAAAAGGCAATGTGTGTTTATATTTCAGTATTCCTGAAGCAAAATATGACTAGTCAATCTCAGCAGGGGTTATGGAACGGTCCCGATTAAAACAAAATTAACAACTCGAGGCCGCCCCACTCCACAGGCAGCTTCATTCAAAGAAGACGGTAGCTACGCTGGCTGAGCTGTTTTTTGTTGTTGTCTGACACCCACAACTCGGCTCACAATTGCCATTCACAACAAATTATGCAGTGATCACAGCAGCCAATATCTACGGAACGTAGTGCTGGGCAATAATTAATAATAATTCAATATTATCGTTTATCGTCTTTCAGTGGTATTGTATTGGGATGAAATTCAGATGTTGTTGTATTGTGATATGTAATTTTGTCTAAATTAGTGATGATGCATGGTGGATTGCTCCCTCCGGGTTGGGGATGAGTAAAGGAGTTCAAGTATTTCGGGGCCTTGTTCACGAGTGAGGGTAGGTTGGAGCGGGAGATTGACAGGTGGATTGGTGCAGCATCAGCAGTAATGCGGACGTTGTACTGGACCACTGTGGTGAAGGGGGAGCTGAGCCGGAAGGCAAAGCTCTCAATTTACCAGTCAGTCTTCCTTCCAACCCTCACCTATGGTCATGAGCTTTGGGTAGTGACCAAAAAGAGTGAGATCGCGGACACAAGTAGCTGAAATGAGTTTCCTCCGTAGGGTATCTGGGCTCAGCCTTAGATATAGGGTGAGGAACTCGGACATCCGGAGGGAGCTCGGAGTAGAGCCGCTGCTCCTTTGCATCAAAAGGGGCCAGTTGAGGTGGTCCTGGCATCTGATTAGGATGCCTACTAGGCGCCTTCCCTTTGGAGGTTTACAACTGGGAGGAGACCCCGGGGTAGACCCAGAACTCGCTGGAGGGACTACGTGTCCAATCTGGCCTGGGAACGCCTTGGGATCCCCCAGGAGGAGCTGGAGGGTGTTGCTGGGGAGAGGGACACCTGGAGCGCCCTACTTAGCTTGCTGCCACCGTGACCCGACCCCGGAGAAACGGCTGAAGATGACTGAATGAATGAGTGAATGAATGCACTGTGGAGAACGATATTCTGCTCCCATGTATGCCGAGTGTTTACTATGGTAAGTGACAATAAAGAACTAGGGACAAAAAGTTCTCACAAAAAGAGGTCTGAAAAATTCAAAGTCTTGAAAACCAGGCGTGGTTTGATATTATACTTTGCAAAATGACAGCGGATGGGACTCAAGTAGAACTACTCAGACCATGTTATGTTCACCCAGCCACCGTGAGGCACAGTGACTGGGTATTCACTGAGTACCGCAAGTCTGCAAAGATAAACCATCTCCATACATTTAATAGTGAACCATATTTACAAATACAAACCACCCACTTTTGGCTGTTGGCGATCTTGCCTGACGCCTCCATCTCATACATGGCTTGGAGACGGCACTTCACGAGCTCGGTAGGACACAGCACAAGGGAGGAGAAGATGGATGCCACCGAACCAGCACAGGCTTTTTGAAAGTCACTGTGACAGAGAAAACAACGCACATGGGAGTCTTAGAACATTTCTCCTAGGAGTAATTGGTAATTAGGCTTTGGACTGACAGGAGGAGCATTCCTCTCTGTACCTCAGCACAGCGTCGCCGTGTAGTCCTGCTGCAATGCGAATGACCTGCTGGCAGAAGCCATAACTCATGAAGAGCACCGAGTTCTCAGCAATGTTGGCCATCAGAGCAGGGGTGGTGCCTTGGTAGAGGCCCCGCAGACCCACTTGTTTATAAGTAGACAGTATGCAGTGGATAAAGCCTCGGTACAGGCCAGGAAAGGTCTGCATCTTGACTTTCGCAGTATCCAGAGGCTGCCCACTTAAGACACATGCAGTCCCTCCTAGGAGAAAAAAAAAACAAGGGGGGGGGTGTTTGAAAAACAGCCTCGATACACAGTAAGTTACTGGCAGCACAGTGGTCCAGTGGTTAGCACTGTTGCCTCACAGCAAGAAGGTCCTGGGTTCGAACCCCAGGCTGTCCCGGGTCCTTTCTGTATGGAGTTTGCATGTTCTCCCCGTGTCTGTGTGGGTTTCCTCCGGGTGCTCTGGTTTCCTCCCTCCATCAAAAAGACATGCATGTTAGAGTTAAGTTGCCCCTGAGCAAGACAATGGAAAGAAGAACTGGACTTGGTCCCCGGGCGCTGCAGGTGCTCACTGCTGCAGTACAATAGACTGGGTTACATGCAGAAAACACATTTCATTGTAAGCACAACCATATAATTCGTTGTAAGAACACGATGTAAAATAAAGTGGCTTTAAAAAATAATCAAGGGCATGATGGGGAAACAGCTGACCAAGAGGTGCATGATGACACAAGCACACTTACACACCCTGACATGACAGGGACGAGGATCACAGGGGGATCTGCAGGCGTCGTGCACCATGCAGCATTACAGTTAATGGAAGAAGAGACATGGGCCAGAAAAGAGACTGGAGTCAACCCAGTGTCCTCTCTCTCTCTCTTTCTTACACCGCCATGTTTAACTGGGACCTGCTAAACAACCCAGTGTCCTCTCTCTCTCTCTGTCTCTTATACCACCCTATTTAACTGGGACCTGCTAAACCACCGAGTCTCCTCTCTCTGTCTTATAGATGAGTTTTCCTGCCCTTACCCAGGGCACCGGGGTGGTTGCATTGTTCTTCCAGTCTAAACACCCTAGCTGGATGTAAACATGCAAGCCTAGATCTGCAATATCTTCAACAACATTAAACATTAAAAATGGACATCAGAAAATCAAAAAAGGTTCAGGGACACATCGTGTGGTGCGTGGCTGTACTAATACACGGAAACGCCTGAATGAGCGGTTGGCTAGAGAGTGTGTTGCCCATCGACCTGCCATATAAAGGCAATGTCCCTGCATTCCATTGTTTTCCTTCCACAGAAAACCAACAGCAGATGTCGAATCACGGATGTGGTTGAAGGCTTTGAATTTGAAGAAACCACCAGAAAACGTCTTTGTTCCCGTCACTTCATGGCCAAAAAGCCGACCAAAGAAACCCCTTTCTCTGAACTGTGGTAACTACTAGGTAGCTACTCCTTATACCGGAAAAGAAAAGCATAGGGCGGCCCGAAGGCGGAAATAGACTGGAAGTGCCGCGCAAACTTGTCTATACCACCCTGTTTAACTGGGACCTGGTTAAACAACCCAGTGTCCTCTGTCTCTCTTACACCACCTGTTTAACTGGGACCTGCTAAACAAGCCGATGCTGGACAACAATCTGCTGTTACCCAGCTTTCAGTTCCTGGAGCAGATTGAGAAAAGGAACAGTCTGATGAACAGAGCTCATGCTCATGCATTACGCTATCCAAACATGGTGAATGACATCAGTGATGACGTCACTTAGGCCTGCAGCTTCTTGCACTAGGTATGCACAGGCTGGATTTTTTTTGGGGGGGGGGTTCCCCCACTTTTTCTCCCCAATTGTACTTGGCCAATTTCCCCACTCTTCTGAGCCATCCCAGTTGCTGCTCCACCCCCTCTGCTGATCCGAGGATGGCTGCAGACTACCACATGCCTCCTCCAATACATGTGGAGTCGCCAGTCGCTTCTTTTCACCTGACAGTGAGGAGTTTCACCAAGGGGATGTAGCATGTGGGAGGATCCCACTATTCCCCCAGAGTTCCCCCTTCCCCCTGAACAGGTGCCCCGACCGACCAGAGGAGGCGCTAGTGCAGCAACCAGGACACATACCCACATCTGGCTTCTCACCCGCAGACACGGTCAATTGTGTCTGTAGGGACGTCTGACCAAGCCGGAGGTAACACGGGGATTCGAACCAGCGATCCCCGTGTTGGTAGGCAACAGAACAGACCGCCACGCCACCCAGACACCTTGCATAGGCTGGATCTTAAGTTAGATTGTAACGCCCACACTAAAGGTAACATTGTAACTAGTTGGTTTCAAAATTTTATTTTATTTTTTTGTCTGACACTTTAGATCTTTATCGAGTCGACCATAAATGGCTCCTCAGTGAAATCATTGTTGCTTGTTGTGATGATTTCATGTTTGGACCAACGACACACAATTGTTACAAAAAAGTAACAATTTACATAAAGTGCATGTAATAAGTGTTAGTTAATAGGCAAAAAGGCCCTTATAAGTCTGTGTAAAATGTTTATTAACATTATTATGTGTTAATAACACTATAATAGGCATTAGTTAATAGGTAATAAGGCCCTTATAAGTAATATATTTTACATTTTGTCGGGTATCAAAATTCTTTAAATACATTTCAATCATGAGGGTGTTTACATGCAATGTTTTTTTTCAAACATATATTTATTGATTTTCCACATATAATATACACAGAACTGAATCTTCCCCCAACTTGAATATGTGGCAGCATATAAAATAAAGATTAAAGAAAAACTAGATAATAATGAAGCTAAAAGGGACAAAACTTTACAATGAAAAAAGGAAATATATATATATATATATATATATATATATATATATATATGTATGAATAAAATAAATAAAGAGGTAGCCACCGACCTCCAGAATATTTGAATGTCCACACATTCCCACAACCCGTGATATAAAGTACCTTGATGAATACTGTATTTATAACATTGATCAGGAATATTAGCATCAAATGTATTGAATTTCACAGGGGTGATGTAAGTTCTCATTATCCAGTGATACTGCATTAATCTCAGTCGGGTACTTATGGTTTTTGTTTGTGCCTTTGAACATATCATATCATAGCCCAGTCGTCTTCCAAGATGTCCTCTCTTGTAAGTCTTGTGTCCTGTCTCTTACTCTCAGGGTTTCTTTGCAGTTTTCCATCATGACATAATTGAGAAACCCGCCCTTTTGCTGAAACTTTTGTTTTGTTTTGTGGAGAACATTGCCAGCGTGGACAATGGTGTTGCACTGCTGTGGGCTGGGGAAACGATGTTTTGTTTCATTTTATGTGTGTAAGTGCATGAAATGAAATGACAAATAAAGGGTTTCTGATTCTAAAACCCCCTCCAGACATAGATCACATGTAACATTTATAATGTTTGTTTTTGAAACTTTGTGACGGAACAAATGTAGTTACCAATGGCCCCAGCAGAAAGGTCAATTATGGCCTGGACCACTGGATGTGGTGCCATGGTGCCTGGGAGGTTACCAGTATGGGTCCTTCTTCAGTCCGCTAGCTACAGCTCCTGCAAGGTTTGCATATGACAGGTTTGTTACTGTACATCTCAGTTTAACAAGACAGGTGGTAAAGTGCTGTCTCCACCTTTTTGTTCTCCTGAGGGATGAGCCGATATCAAATCTACATGGTACCAGTACGTACACACAGTCCAGGGAAATGAAAGTACAGCTAGTAATAAAAATTAGTTACAAGTCATCCAATGTGTTGGTATAATAACTTCAAATTATGTTTTGAACAAAAGAACTAATTTTATTAATTTTTCAATCCCTCCGGACATCCATTTTCCCCTCATTTACCTACAAAATCCGATTAAGGAAATATTCTAAGTAAACAAATGTATTGCTTAAAGTTAACACAAAACTCAAACCCCTTCCAGAGACAAATACTTGCAGAACTTGTCCAGTTTCACCATGCTACAACAATTTAAAATAACATCTCACCATTATTTTCAGATGTATTCTACTAGGTATACAACACCACCAAAAAAGATTTGGTAAATTTTCAAATAAGTAAGTTTCCACATATCAGAACCTTTAACTTTGAGGTTCTCTTTAAAAGAACCTCTTGTATGCAAAATGAGAGCAAGTATTAAATGTCAAAAAGGTTTGTGCATATCAAATCTAGTATGACAGGTTCACACTGGCAAAATAATATCTTTGTAAATAAGAAGTGTGACAAGCTTACAGCAGGAAAGAAATGAGATAGTGGGTCTTCACTTCACAGTATTCAAACTGTCAAGTTTCTGTCAAAACTGAAGATTAAAACCATACGAAGTGGTGATTTTACATCTTCCCAAATACTCTGCAAAGTCGTTGATGCCAACACGTGAGAGTATTGTTTTATTTAGTTCTGAGTTTTGAAAAGGGCAACAAGTATCGAAGGCCAACGTGTAACTTAAGTATATTTGACCAAATATTACATTTACAAGATCAGTGTTCCCAGCCATGCACCAAGGAAGACCATGTGTCGGTGGGTTTTCATTCCAGCCCAACACTACACTGACTGGTTTCACCAAGTAGTCCCTGTCTGCTTGACTGGCTGGTCAGCTGGTGACTGGGCAGCGCTGGTGAATGGGGGAGCACCTAGCTGCAGCCTGCAGAATGGGCCGGGGTTCAACGTCGAACGTTTAATCCCACCCAGAGACCCACCCATCCAGAACCCAAAACCTAACCTCAACCCTTTTTAACGACGTCCAACTCAATGAAATCAACGTTCAGCCCTGTAGAACCTGATAATGTAATAAATTCCCAATAATGTAATAACCCCGATAATGTAATAAAAATCTGCTCTTGAGTCCATTGAAAATGCAATAAAACCTGATAATGTAATAACTTCCTGATAATGTAATAAAGTGCATTTCCCAATAATGTAATAAACTTTTTACCAATAATATAATAATGTGTTACATTAACGGGACGCTATTACATTATCAGGTTAGCCTTCATTTCTCTGGTCCTGATAATGTAATAATTCCCCAATATTGTAATAATTTAACAGCAGACCACCCATAAATGGATTCAAGTGGTGATACTGTTTAAGCAACGCAAGCTCGAGAGGTCTAGCGCCACCGACAGGTCAAAGTTGGACGTGCATGAATGCTCTACTCTTCCTCAAAGCTACCTCCAAGCTACTTCCACACATGCTTTTTCTCAGTTGGATCATTTTATTACATTATCAGGAAGTTATTACATTATCAGGTTTTATTGCATTTTCAATGGCCTCAAGCGCATTTTTATTACATTATCAGGGTTATTACATTATCAGGTTCTACAAGCCCCGCCCAAAACGACGTGTAACTCCGCCCAAATTCCACGGTTAAACCAGTCAAATCAGACGGTGGCTGGGATTCAACGTCCGCCCCGACCTGCAGGCTGCAGCCAGGTGTACTCGGGTCAACACGTTTTGAACCAAGCCATTAGAAGGTGACAAAAGCTTTCTCTTCGAAAAAATACCAAAAATAAACAAAAACCAACGATACGAGTGACTGACTTGTTTGTAGGCAACAGACGCGGTACTGTAAGCTTGTTAGCATGGAGAAGCAGCCTAACCTAGAAACTCCCCAGAACGCACTTGACTAGTCCACATTGTAAAAGGACAAATGACACAGAACCAAGACTCTATTCTCCAGCTGAGTGACATTAAGCATCATAGTACAATTCTATTTTAAGTGAATGTGGATTAACTGGTCTGAACGTCAGGGTGATGCTATTCTAACGACAAACCGAATGAAAGCAGTGTTGTGAGGCAGCAGCAGAGCGTCACGTCAGACGTGAGGCTAGCTAGCTAGCTAGCTCGAGGGGCCAGTTGCTCCGCTAATGTTCACCCACCGGAAGCTCAACTGGCCCGGCTGTTATCCCGTTCAAGCGACCGCAGCCACAAAAAGTGGCGTGAACATGCCAAAGTTCTCCCAGTGCGCGGAATTACCTGCAGTATTTACCTGTAAGTGAACAGCAGGCGCCATCCCTCCGAGCCGGGCTCACGGTGTGCGCTAGCGCCGGCAGCAGGCGGGTCCGTGGCATGACAGCGGCGCAAGTTACCGCGAGCACGACGCTCTCCAGCTTCCGGGCCGCTTTCCTCTCTTTTCAAAATACAAGCTTGACGACGCCTGCTGGTGACCATCGTTGCCCCCTGCCGGCCGTCATCCGGCACGACACACATGCAAAGCGCAACACGTTGCGGCATGTGCAGCAAGCCCCGGGGTGCAGCCCGGGTGATTAGGTACACAGTGGTGCATTTTTAACATTTCCACGGTGTATATTTGCAATGTGAGAGCAGAGAGCCACGCTGAAAACCACCCCGTCATGATCGCACTTAATGCATTTCTTACAACTGACTGAGAAAACACACCCCACTTAAGTCAAGTGGCCCATTATCACAAATTACAAATTTGCTTCAGTGGACTTTACAGCAACACAACATCCTGTCCTTAGACCCTCACATCGGATAAGGAAAAACTCCCTCAAAAAAAAACAATAAAAAATAATAATAAAAAAGAAAGAAAAGGAAAGTTCAGGGAGAGCAACAGAGGAGGGATCTCTCTCCCAAGACGGACTGACGTGCAATGGATGTTGTGTTTACACAATACAACATTCAAAGAGGATAACAGAATTATAATAATAATATTTATAATTATAATAAGAAGAAATAAAAGCCACTTTATTGTATCATTGTATTCTTACAACGAATTTGTTTTCTGCATGTAACCCATCCTATTGTATAGGAGCGGTGGGCAGCTGTAGCGCCTGGGGACCAACTCCGGTTCTTCTTCCCATTGCCTTGCTCAGGGGCAAAGCCAGGAGTATGAACCCCAACACACTTGTATTTTTGATGGTAGGAGGAAAGCAGAGCACCAGGAGGAACCCACGCAGACACTGGGAGAACACACAGGCTCCACACAGAAAAGACCTGGGGCAGCCTGGGGTTCGAACCCAGGACCTACCTGCTGTTAGGCAACAGTGCTAACCACTGGACCACCCTATACAAATGAGGAGGATGCCAAGCAGTGTCCAGAGGCCACGGAAACAGCCGAGGACCCGAGCCACGCAACCAGCATCCCCATGTAGACCTGGCGGAAGGACAGACTACACGTGCACACAGGGGAGACTCACATCACACCATGCACACACACAGGACAAGAGACAAGAACGAACATGAGCCACACGTTGTAGTGAGATATACCACTGAAACGGGGTAATAAAATGATGTGGATTCATAAGATGCATAAGCAGTGTCCAGGGGGCAAGCCCAATCACCATGAAGACCTGGGATGAGGACAGAGTGCACGTGCACACAGGGGAGACTCACATCACACCGTTCACACAGACAGAAGAGGAGGACGGAGAAGACATCATCCAGAGAGAGAGAAAAGAACAGTTTGCAATAACCTCTACTCTATAATCTCGTCAGCAGGACACTGGCTGGTAAATGAACTGAGACAGGAACCGAGCCGCCATGCAGTACAGGTTGTGAAGCACTCCTGACGAGGGTCGCGGGATGCTGGAGCCTATCCCGGCGCTCATTGGGCGGAAGGCGAGGAGACACCCTGGGCAGGTCGCCAGTCCATCGCAGACATTAATACATTAATTTACAATACAAATTCATTGTAAATTAAACTCACTGTTCGACTGTGTGACATCCTATTAATAGACGACCGATAATCTACAGCGGATCTACCATATGGGCAAGCGGGGCACGTGCCGAAGGACGCGTCATTCTGAATCCCACGGCACTTCTAGGCAAGACACGCCCCGCGCAGCATCAAGCGCTAGGATTGGCCAGATTGGTCACTACTCGTTGCCTCTGTTGGTTGGGTTGGTTAAGGTTAGGGTTAGGGCGGGGTTAAAGTTAAGGTTAGCCAATCAGAGGTGTCGCGTATCTACAGGATAGCTGAATTATACAACGATCAAGGTGCATCTTGGTCTTCCTCTTTTACTTGCTAGACCGTAGTAACGTTACGAAACGACTGCGTTAAGCAGGCACGAAAACACATGAGTGACCCTCGTGCTCTGTCTTCTTCCCAGGGCGCGCACCAGAGTGGCAGCTGTCAGGTGTGCTGCGCCAAGGTAAATTGCACCCCCCCCCAAAAAAATTTTTAGCACCAGCCGCTACTGTTAGCTAGTATGTCAAATACGCGTTAGTATTCTGTTTTACCTGCTTAATTGTTATTTGAATAAAAGATGCTGACGAGCAGAACTGAAGAACACAACAAACACCGTCCCTCCTCGTCCTTTCTCTTTTGAGAAATGAGAGTCGTCCCCAACGGTTACCGGTTAATGGGTCCCCAACTCCCAGGGACCTGTAATAGGTATAAAGAACACAGATTAACTTGAATTTATAGCTAAAGTACAGATTCAACACATATTACAGAAAAACGTAAGGCCCAACCAAGAAACCTTAGCAGGGGTGGGCAATCTTATCTGGAAAGGGCCGGTGTGGGCGAAGGTTCTTGGTCCAACCAAGCAGTTACACGCCTGTGTCTCCTAATCAAGTTCCGCAGCAAAGACTACTGGTGGATTAGTGGGACCAGGTGTGTAACTGCTTGGCTGGAGCAAAAAGCTTCATATACACTGGCCCTTTCTGGATGAGATTGCCCACCCTTGCCATAGATAGACATGGGATGCCGTACTAGCCTTTACACCAGGGTGGGCACACAGACACCAAAGAGCATAACGTCTGTCTGACACGAACTCGACAATAGAGAACACAATTCCCACCGCTTTACCTTCAAATGTAATTAGGCTAAAAGAGGAAGGCTAGTGTGTGATAGTTTAGTTCAACCCAGTCGCACAGACTTTCGTGATGGCATCACGTTAATTAATAATCGTGATACCAGTGTAACCGGTTATTTTCTTGCCCGGTGCGGGATTCGATACGGGGTGTACTGCGCCACAAGGCGACATCACTAACCGCTCGGCTAAAGGGTCAGACCCGTTAGCTAGGGGCTAACGTGTCTCATTAGTAGTTCACAGTCGTCACCCTCTCCCGGAAGCGCGCCCTCGCGCTTTGTTCTTCCCGCGCTCCGAAGAGACTTCTGAGGATCTGCACACTTCCGGATCCCACCGCTGCCACCAATGTAACGGGTTATTTTCTTGCCCGGTGCGGGATTCGATACGAGGTGTACTGCACCACAAGGCGACATCACTAACCGCTCGGCTAAAGGGTCAGACTCGCTAGTTAGGGGCTAACGTGTCTTATTAGTAGTTTACACCATCACGATTCTGACCTGATTTACGTGATGTGGTCACGATCTGATAGAACCCTAACCCTAACCCTCGAGTCGTGACCGCATCACGTAAATCAGGTCATAATCGTGATGGTATCACGATCGAAAGCCCGTGCGACTGGGTAGTTTAGTGTTACTGTCAGTGTTGTGCGTGAATATGTCAGACGGCCCTTTCACGTGGAACTACATTCTCTCAACCGCAGAACTCCAATCTGATTCCGCTGATCCGCGGCGTAATAACGTGCACTGCGCAGGCGCACTTATACGAAGGAATACGGACATTCTGCAGTTGAGAGAATGTAGTTCCACACGAACGGGTCGTCTGACGGCAAGACAAAGTGGTGAAAATGGTCAGAACATAGCGTCCACTTAAACGGATTTTATTGTTTTAGGGGAGCCTTCTCTTAATTGGCTACCTGAACTGTCACTTTACGTATAAGAGAAAGGGAAAATAATGACACTAATGTAAATCTTTCCATTCAGTTCAGTCAGAGCCTGCTGGGTGCACTTTAACCAGTTTTTGTGGAGTTATTTTAATATTATAATTGTTCAGTTTGGTCAAAGTTTACTTTCTGCTGTCCATGCAGTTTAATTAATTCCCTTTTCATCTTTTGGAAGATGTTTATTTTTAATTAAAAAAGAATTCCACTAAGGTTGTTATGTTATCTAGTGCCTTGAACATCATGCACTTTATTTTTTTTTCAAATATTTTTTGTTTTTACACCAAATTCAATCAAACATATGTCCATTTAAAGGCAGCCTTGTGTTGGGGTTTGTGTTGCATTAAATTTGGGCAGAATTTTTTTTTTACATTTACTGCAGCTGAATATCGGCCCCAAATATCGGCTATCGGCCTCCACAACTTACCAATAATTGGTATCGGTATTGGAATCGGCCCTGGAAAAAAAGAAGAAGAAAAAAAACCCCATATCGGTCGACCCCTAATAAACTCACCCATTATAGGATTGTCTAGATCAGTGTTTCTCAACCGGGGGTCCGCGGACCCCTAGTGGTCCGTGGTGTAATTGCAAGGGGTCCGTGAAAATAAAATATCTTTAAAAAAGATCCTATGACATTTATAGAAATAGGATTTTTTTATTCAAATGTGACTGAGACCATTATCTACCTAAACTATAAAGGGTAACAGGACTTTTTTCTCTAATTACATCTGTTTCACAAGTGGAATCTATTGTATTTTAATAAGAGATCTCGCTCCCGTTTGCATTGTTAAGCGTTACTGCATAAAAATTCTGTTGTTACATATATCTGAAAGTTACTGAATACATATTCTGTTTTGTTACATATATCTGAAAGTTACTGAATACATATTCTGTTTTGTTACATATATCTGAAAGTTACTGAATACATATTCTGTTTTGTTACATATATCTGAAAGTTACTGAATACATATTCTGTTTTGTTGCATATATCTGAAAGTTACTGCATAAGAATTCTGTTTTGTTACATATATCTGAAAGTTACTGAATACATATTCTGTTTTGTTACATATATCTGAAAGTTACTGCATAAGAATTCTGTTTTGTTACATATATCTGAAAGTTACTGCATAAGAATTCTGTTCTGTTAACTATATCTAAGTTACAACTGAAAGCTCTTATTTTTGCCCCAAAGAGTGAATAAATGCTATAATGCAATTTAAAATGCAGTTTCTACTGTTTCTACCAAATTGCAACCCCCCTCCCCCAAGATCAGGTGGAGGGGTCCTCAGGGTAGATCAAAAATACGCAGGGGGCATTTATAGGATTTTCTGTAATTTTGCCTGTTTTGCAATGTTAAAAGCTGGACAAAAAAAAAGTCTCAATATTTGCGGTGACAGACAATCCTATTTTTGGCAACCGCAGCATCTTGGAGGGTGCATGCCAAAACAAGAGATGCACCATTTCTTGATTTTCTAGTTTGAATTGTTGTGTTTCTTTGTTACATTTATGGTGATCAAAGAGAACGACCAAATAAGTCAAGTTGGACTATATATGCAAACCTGGTTGGCTAAAAAAAAAAAATTCAGATTTTGATTGCTTTATATCAAAGTTGAACAGACCAAAAATTGTTAGCAGCTAGTACAATGCTATGACATTGGCTTTTTCAACTAAATGAAACTTGTTAAAGAAGTAGGTAGCACCTGCCCTTGTGGTTGGTGTTTTGCTGTAAGTTGAATGGTTTCTGTTATTCAGTGGAGAATTGGGGCGGCACGGTGGCCCAGTGGTCAGCGCTGTCGCCTCACAGCAAGAAGGCCCTGGGTTCAAACCCCGGGGTTGTCCAACCTTGGGGGTCATCCCAGGTCGTCCTCTGTGTGGAGTTTGCATGTTCTCCCCGTGTCTGCGGTGGGTTTTCTCTGGGTGCTCTGGTTTCCCCCACCATCAAAAAGACATGCATGTCAGGGTTAGTACCCCTGTCTGTCCCCCTGACCGAGGCCTGGCAAGTCCAACTGGAGTTGGTCCCCGGGCGCTGCACGGCGGCTGCCCACTGCTCCTAGCTACACAGCTAGGATGGGTTAAATGCAGAGGAAGAATTGCCCCACGGGGATCAATAAAGTAATAAAATAAAAATAAATAAATACATAAAATAAATAAATAAGAAAGAATCACTTCACAATTCTAAATTTTGTCTCGCTTAGGCAATACCTGTCCTCAGTAATTAGTTTTTCTTAAATCAGGAATAACAGCGGAATATACTAGAAATCTTTTGTTTGAAACCCTACAAAAATGTTTGTATCCTCATTAAGATTATGTAGCTAGTATCTTAGATGGATGATTAAAACAATATACAGGGGTATTGGGTTGTTAATTGGTATTAATAATTATTCAATACCAGTATTCATTCTTTCGCAATTATGGGTGGTTTTCAAAGGGGCAACAAATAAAATAGCAAAAACAAAATGTCCCACAGTAGTTATAAGACTGATAACTGAGGTAGCACCAAAATACCATATGCTTGTGGAAAGGACGAGGCTGAGATTAAGCACACATGCCCTCTGGTCCCAGGCTGATCCTGAACGAGTCTCATCAGTGGTGGTTTACAACAGTCTCGGCTGATCTGATTACACGCTTCAGTGCTTGACCAATTTGGCCGTCAAAAGAAGCCGAGATATGTCCAAGAAAACAAACACAGGATGCTTTGCTATTTTCATGTCATTTATCAAAAACAAAAGTCAAAAATAAACCAACAAAAAAAGTCTACATCACAGACAAGAATCATCAGTATTCTGTTTTGAGCAATTTGCCATCAGCAGAATGACCCCCACACCCAAGACAGACTCCTTTACACACAGTATACTGTACCTTTAACTGCTGCCCTATTCTCTTCACATTATACATCATTATCAAAGTATTTTCAATAGCTTTAAAATAAATACAATACTCTTTCTGTTGTTATCATATTCACTATCCTGATTGTACATACATGGTTATTTACCACAATTAGGGGCAATAAGGGATTTATACGCCTCATATCAAAAACACCTTGTTTTGTACTATTCTGAAAAGACACGAGTCTCTGTTTTTACCAAACTAAGCATCCTCAGATTTAACAGCGTTGTAATTTCATAAATGTAAATCATTTCCATACATCTGTTACATACCATGAGAGTGCTAATATAGAAGACAGTCTAAGGCAGTTAAAGTAGTCAAAAAAATACATCAAATGGTATTTCACTTTGATTTCACAGCTTAGATTTAAGCCTTTCTGCTGTGTCAGTATTATCTTTAACCCTTCCAGACCCACCACGGGTCTTACTGCCAGCTGTGATGTCTTCTCAGATCTCAGATCGTGTGGTAAGAGAATCTCAGTAGTAATAATAATCCCCAATCGGAGTATTGATTTTAAAATGACTAACAAAGAGATTATAAAAGATCAGTTTAAGAGAAGAATAATATGAGTGCCATTATTTATAAAAGTGTAACCATTCTGTGTATCTGTATGTTGTCATCGTATAAGAGATTGGCAATAAGGTTGTCTTTAACTAGCACAAGCGGATGATGGCAGTACTGGGCCATGCTCAGTCCCCTTGTATGTTTTGTTTCACAGGATTAAACCAAAAAACCAAGAACACATGGATAAACAGTATGACAGACAATTGCAAACATTAGGAAATAAATCCAAATAAATGCAATACATATATATGTGTGTATATATGTGTGTATATATATATGTGTGTGTGTATATATATATATATATATGTGTGTGTATATATATATATATATATATATATATATATATAATACTTTGTTAAAAGAAACACTCAGCGGTAGGGAAAGTGCTCAACAAATAAGGAGCAAAATAATCCAGTGAGTCAAGTAAATTCTTCATGGCATGAAACAGGTACAAGCCTGTTTCATGCCATAAGCAATCTGTCAATAAAGCTACTCCAATAAATACATAAATAAGCAATAAAGTAGCTTCATTGACGGCTGATGATCGCTTATGGCATGAAACAGGCTTGTACTGTCCCATAAAGTATTTACTTGACTCACTGGATTATTTTGCTCCTTATTTGTTGAGCACTTTCCCTACTGTTGAGTGTTTCTTTTAACAAAGTTGTATATATATATATATATATATATATATATATATATATATATATATATATATATGTGTGTGTGTGTGTGTGTGTGTGTGTGTGTGTGTATGTATGTATACTGTTGGTGAAACAGTATACATACATATACATATACAACATATATATATACATATACACACACACACACATATACACACACACATATACATATACATGTACATATAGTGAAACAGTGTTTTGTTTATCTGTTCAGTCTTGAGGCTCCCCAACTTTGCATGGCACAGTTGTCCAGTCTGAAGCAGGAAGCTCACTAAGGGCTTGCTGACATAACCCTCCGGTGCCAGTAACAGGTCTTTATAAAACAGAAATAATTGCTGTTCTGTGCACACCTCCAACTGAAGTCTAAAGAAAATGCATGGAAGACTCGGTTTTACAGGAGCTGGTTTGAATTCCTTACTTATGCATTTAGGTAACTGAAGGTGATTGAATACAAGTAGTGAAGTCAGACAAAGAATCAGAGCCAGGCACTTGTCAGATGCAAGTTCGGGGGTGTTGTGGTTGTGACTTGGGGGTGTTGTGGTTGTGACTTGGGGGTGTTGTGGTTGTGACTTGGGGGTATTGTGGTTGGTAACCAGTGATGTTCATATCGCATGTGAAGCCCAGTGAGGGAAACAGGCTGAATGTGCTGAATGTCCAATGGCCTGCCCGTCAGATGGCACTGAAGAGTAAAAAACGTAAATGTCTTTTGTTTAACTTTGTAACAGCTACTCTTAATTAGCACTAGTTCTCTGGGGGTAATTGTGATGATAACTCTTCTTATTTTCTCTCAAGAATAAAAACATCACTTTGTGTGTAACAGTTTGGCATTGTAGTTAATCAAACATTATCTATAAGAGATTAAAATGATTTGGTGACTGGACACAAGCCCTGTGAACATATACTGCTCATTAAAATGAAATTCAAAAGTGGGAAATCTTTCCACTGTCAACACTACATGGAGAAACCATGCTTTGTTGGGATCCTGTGTAGACACATTATGAGGTCCTCAATTCATCAATTAAGTCACTGGTGTTTTTTAGTGATGGCCATGTTAACGCCACTAATCAACGACATAGCGGTTGAGTAAGTAGTAAATGGACTGGGTTTCAGCTGGTCTGCAGTCTGGATGGCATCTCAGCATGGTGTGGTGTATAGCTCCTACCAACACCTCAGCATGGTGTGGTGTATAACTCCTACCAACATCTCAGCATGGTGTGGTGTAACTCCTACCAACATCTCAGCATGGTGTGGTGTATAACTCCTACCAACATCTCAGCATGGTGTGGTGTAACTCCTACCAACATCTCAGCATGGTGTGGTGTATAACTCCTACCAACATCTCAGCATGGTGTGGTGTAACTCCTACCAACATCTCAGCATGGTGTGGTGTATAGCTGCTACCAACATCTCAGCATGGTGTGGTGTATAACTCCTACCAACATCTCAGCATGGTGTGGTGTAACTCCTACCAACATCTCAGCATGGTGTGGTGTATAACTCCTACCAACATCTCAGCATGGTGTGGTGTAACTCCTACCAACATCTCAGCATGGTGTGGTGTATAGCTGCTACCAACATCTCAGCATGGTGTGGTGTATAGCTCCTACCAACATCTCAGCATGGTGTGGTGTATAGCTGCTACCAACATCTCAGCATGGTGTGGTGTATAGCTGCTACCAACATCTCAGCATGGTGTGGTGTATAGCTGCTACCAACACCTCAGCATGGTGTGGTGTATAGCTGCTACCAACATCTCAGCATGGTGTGGTGTATAGCTGCTACCAACATCTCAGCATGGTGTGGTGTATAGCTCCTACCAACATCTCAGCATGGTGTGGTGTATAGCTGCTACCAACATCTCAGCATGGTGTGGTGTATAACTGCTACCAACATCTCAGCATGGTGTGGTGTGTAGCTCCTACTAACATCTCAGCATGGTGTGGTGTATAGCTCCTACCAACATCTCAGCATGGTGTGGTGTATAACTCCTACCAACATCTCAGCATGGTGTGGTGTATAGCTGCTACCAACACCTCAGCATGGTGTGGTGTATAACTGCTACCAACATCTCAGCATGGTGTGGTGTATAACTCCTACCAACATCTCAGCATGGTGTGGTGTATAGCTGCTACCAACATCTCAGCATGGTGTGGTGTATAGCTCCTACCAACATCTCAGCATGGTGTGGTGTATAGCTGCTACCAACATCTCAGCATGGTGTGGTGTATAGCTCCTACCAACATCTCAGCATGGTGTGGTGTATAGCTGCTACCAACATCTCAGCATGGTGTGGTGTATAGCTCCTACCAACATCTCAGCATGGTGTGGTGTATAGCTGCTACCAACATCTCAGCATGGTGTGGTGTATAGCTGCTACCAACATCTCAGCATGGTGTGGTGTATAGCTGCTACCAACACATCCATTTCCATCAAAACCAAACCACCCAGTTTGATAACCAAGTGGAGAAAGGGTGGGAGCTTTTTCAAATCTACATTTGGTATTTCTTGATAAGAAACACTGATTTGGCTATCTGCCCCTTTTAACTTCCCTTTTTTTTTTGTTAGAGATTTGATATGGTTTAGGACATAATTACTGACAATTTATTTCACAGCTGCAAAATGTTACATGCTAAACTAAATGGAAGATAAAAATGTGTTGCATTAAGGAATGGTAATGTCTAATTTGCCTGTGAGAGAAAAGAGGGGGAGAGCGAGCGAGAGAGAGAGAGAGGCCCTTTCACACCTGTTGGGATCTGTATCCACATCCAGAGAACCTCTGAGCCTTTGTCATCAGCAGGTTACCACCACATCAGTTCTACAGGCATGATGCAGATGATCCTCATGGGGTGGTGTGATGTTTTAGTGCCCTTGGCTTTTCAGAGGTCCATGACAGTCGAACCAGAAGTCAGGCAACAAGATGGGGTCTTGCAGAAAATCAAATTGCACCAGCTGTCGTACAAGTTTTCAAAGCCCAATTTAAAAATCTAGGTCTACACATTATTACGATTTTTCTTTCGACTCATTTTGCCTGTTTTGCAATGTTACAAACTGGACAAAACTTCACCCAAACTGCGCTTGCTGCATCTAGATTGCGTGCCATCCAAGCCAGTGCAGGAGCATTGGCACACCAAGCTTATTTAATGGCTTGCTGTGTTCTGGATGGATGGTCACGAATCTCTGTCCGCAATCTGAGAAGTCACCATCTTTGATTTTTATCCTAATCCTAGGGAGCTATGTTACAACCAAACAAATGGATAGAGTCTAGAACGCATATTGCACATTCTGGAGCCCTAATACCCTTGTGCAGAATGTATAATTTAATTCACTCTGCTCAGGTGCAGCAACTCTCAAAAATGCTTAAAGATTGCTTTTCCTTTAATTTTCATGTACAGCAAAACAATCAATAACTAATCTGATTAGCATGCTAACTACAGTTTCATCCAGGTTTGTGCACTTCAACAGCTCATCGGCTGGGCGCATCTGCTGCAAGTCTGTCAGGGCTGGCTGGCTTCTACCAGGAGAACCAAGGTGTGCAGCAGGACACAGGTACACATGCAGTTCATGGTGTGGTAGCCATTTTAAAATACAATATGGGGGCGTCAGGGTAGCGTAGTGGTCTATTCCATTGCCCACCAACATGGGAATCCCAGTTCGAATCCCCGTGTTACCTCCAGCTTGGTCTGGCGTGGGAAGCCGGATGTGGGGTATGTGTCCTGGTCGCTGCACTACCGCCTCCTCTGGTCAGCTGGGGCGCCCGTTCAGGGGGGAGGGGGAACTGGGGGGAATACTGTGATCCTCTCACACACTACGTCCCCCTGGGGAAATTCCTCACTGTCAGGTGAAAAGAAGCGGCTGGCGACTCCACATGTATCGGAGGAGGCAGGTGGTAGTTTGCAGCCCTCCCTGGATCGGCAGAGGGGGTGGAGCAGCGACTGGGACGGCTTGGAAGAGTGGGGTTATTGGCCAGATGCAATTGGGGAGAAAAAGGGGGGGGGTCAAAATAAAAATACAATATAGACAGAGAGGTCCAAAGTGGATACGACCCACAATGTGAAAGTATGTGACTATATAAAGAGAGAGAGAGAGAGAGAGAGAGAGAGAGAGAGAGAGAGAGAGAGAGAGAGAAACGTGGTGAGAGAGAGAGAGTGAGGATGCTCAGGTTTGTTGTGGTCGGGGAGAAAGAGATGGAGCTCAGATGAGGCCAGGCAGAAGAGGGAGGAGTGCGTACATTGTGGCTGAAGTGTTAGGCACAGCATTAAGTACAATGAGGGTTTGAGATCTCTGACAAACACAGTAAGGCAATGTAATTATGGTTCCATATCAAAAGCTGATATTGATATAAGTTTCCGTTGTCTGCTGTAAATAAACATATTCACAATATAGAAAGAAACAATACCCTTTTTTCTGTTTTCACTGACCATTTCAAGGTTACCTGTGTAAAAACGGCTACAATCAAAAATGAGGCACTTTATAAAAGAGTATGTAGATATCTAGGCTATATAGTATTATCCATTATATGCATACTATATATCATTTCTTAAATACCATTGTAATGTATCACAAATCACAATTGTGTTAACTGTTATGCAAATGAGGAAAAAACTACAGTATGTACTATAGTTTTGAACGTTCTACAGTACTTGTATACTATTGTACATACTATAGTAAAATATACAGGTATGGTATAAAAACACAATTGCTCAAAAAAAGTATTCGCGCTTAGACTTTTTGATTTTGCGGTGCAATAAAATGGTTAAAATGTATTCGTGTGAACTATTTGAGACCAGCACAAGGCGGTTGTAGTGATACCAGATATCAATGCAGCAATTTTTACAATGACATTTTTTTACTGAGGTATTCCAGTGCATAGAGGGAATCATTTTTGCAAATATTATTTAGCTTTTATGTAATATTCCATGTTGAAATGATCGAATATATGCGTTGTCCAAAGTCTCACAAAAAGACACGAGTGATGGCATTTGTTTTCCTCACATGACAGTAATAAAGTGTTGACCCGAGCCACACACTTCTACCGCACACAGGGGAAGTCTTGTGTGGCTCATCCAACAGCTGGAGTCAGGGGAGAAACCATGAGGGAGAAACCGTGAAGGAGAAACCGTGAGGGTTTTAAGTTTCTTTAAAACTTCAAGAACTGAATAAATTCAATAGGTTATTTTAATTTATTGAGCATGCTCATGAATTTATTCCGCATTATAATTTGTGTATTACAGCAAACACATTTGTGACTGACCATGAGGAGGAACCAGCATCCCCGGGAGGAATCACACCACCCAGCGGGCTGGGAAGCACCCAGGAATACCACCCTAACCTGGATGACCCTAACCTGGACCACCCTAACCTGGAACCCCCTAACCTGGACCACCCTTACCTGGATGACCATAACCTGGACCCCCCTAATCTGGACCCCCCCTAACCTGAACCCCCCAAACTTGGATTACCATAACCTGAACCCTCCTAACCTGGACCCCACTAACCCTGATGACCCTAAACTGGACTCCCAGGAAAGTTTTATCAAGTAAACTTAAAGGTTTGGGTCACAATTTAAAATAAAATAAAATAAACCATTAATCCTCCAGCAACAACCAATGGATTGTTAATGAGAGCAACTTGTGTCTGCTATAATAATATTATATCAAAATTCTCTGATGTTAAATATGGCGTGCCTCAAGGCTCAGTTCTTGGCCCTCTACTTTTCTCTCTTTATATTTCACCTCTTGGCCAAATTATACGCAGTTATGGAATACATTTCCATTGCTGTGCTGATGATACTCAGCTGTATGTGCCTATAAGGGCTGATGATCATACTCAAATCACTAACTTAGAGGCCTGTTTGGTTACTGTGAAAAAATGGATGTCACTTAATTTTTTGCTTTTAAATTCGTATAAAACCGAGATGCTGGTCATTGGCCCTGCTAGACAGAGACACCAATTTGATCAAGTAACGATAACAATCGACAACTCTGTGGTTTCACAAAGTGTGGCAGCCAAAAATCTTGGTGATACGTTTGATCCCAGCCTTTCCTTTGATAACCACATTAAAGAAACCACCAAGACTGCCTTTTTTCACTTACGTAACATAGCTAAAATTCGGTCTTTGCTCTCCATGTCTGACACAGAGACTCTAATACATGCATTTGTTTGATCCAGACTTGATTACTGTAATGTTGTGTTTTCAGGTCTGCCCCATGCTAGTACCAAAAGTCTTCAGATGGTTCAGAATGCTGCTGCTAGAATCCTAACTAAATCTAGGAAATTTGACCATATTACACCAATTCTTGCCTCCCTTCATTGGCTTCCTATCCATGTTAGATCAGACTTCAAAGTGCTTCTGCTGACTTATAAAATCCTAAATGGGCTCGCCCCATCTTACCTGTCTGATCTCATTAAACCTTACATGCCATCTCGAGCTCTCTGCTCTCAAATACAGGGCTCCTTTGTGTACCCAAAGTTAAAAAGAAGTCAGCTGGTGGCAGCAGGGCCTTTTCCTACCGGGCCCAGCTCTTGTGGAATAACCTGCCTGCTGCCATCAGACAATCAGAGTCTGTTGAGTCCTTTAAATCCAAACTTAAAACTCATCTTTCTGCCTTAGCTTACAATTAGTTGCCTTTAAGTTGAGTGCTTCACAACCTGTACTGCATGGCGGGTCGGTTTCTGTCTCACTGAATTTACCAACCACTGTTCTGCCGACAAGATTATAGAGTATAGGTTGTGACTAATCGATGACTTAATTGATTATGACTAATGACTATTACAAACTGTTCTCTTCTCTCACACGTCTTTTCTCTCTCTCTGAATGACGTCTTCTCCTTTCTCTTTTTCTGTGTGTGAATGGTGTCATGTGAGTCTCCCTCGTGTGCACGTGCAGTCGGTTCTCCTCCCAGGTCTCCATGGTGATGGTGATGGTGGTCGCCACTTGGACACTATCTGGCATCCCCCTCATCACTTTTCCTTTTTATATATCTTATAAATCCATATAATTTTTGTTTTACATGGTGACGGTGGTCGCATGGCTCGGGTCCTGGGCTGTTCTGGTTGGACGCTGCTTGGTATCATCCTCATCATGTTCTTCATACATTTTATAATTCCATTATAATTCTGTTATCCTCTTTCAATGTTGTATTGTGTAAATTGTGTAAACACAACATCCATTGCACGTTGTCCGTCTTGGGAGAGAGATCCCTCCTCTGTTGCTCTCCCTGAGGGCTCTTCCTATTTTTTCTGTTAAAGGTTTTTTTTTTTTAGGGAGTTGTTCCTTAAATGATGAGAGGGTCTAAGGACAGGATGTGTTGCTGTTAAGCCCACTGAGGCAAATCTGTAATTTGTGATATTGGGCTATACAAATAAAATTGGCTTGACTTGACAACTGAATGCAGAGATAATAAGATAATCGTGATGCTCACGCTACCGTGGATGAAATTCTGACAAGAATACTAGTTTTTTTTTTAGCCAAGCCTTTCAGACTACTGATTTTTCCTTATCGTGAAAACTGAAATGCAACAGGGGTTATGTTGGCATTTCATCCAAAACTAACACTGTAGTCAGTTTCACAGAAAATGCACTCGGTGATCTCAACCCAGAAACATTTTGAAATCCTTTTGTAGCACAAATACATTTGGTCAAGCAATATTTCTCTGAGCAATTGTATTGAATCATACCAAATATGTCAACAATAAAGAGATAAAGTGTGTAATTCCTTCACCGATCTGTAATTTTTTTGTCTTAATTTAAATCAAAACAATACTTGATCATCATTTAGTCCCTGTTTTGGATAAATAACGATGTGGCCTCTAAAAATATAAAATAGTAAAATTTAAGCTTTTAATGCTGTTTTATAGGCCATGAGCTGCACGAGACGGTGTTAAATGGATTAGCAATTCAAATGCCATCATTTGGCACTTGTTCTGGATTGTATTTGCATAAAATGTAACGTGACTGTCTGAAGCAGAGGTCCAGATGTGAGGGTGAATTGCACAAACTGACCGTAAAGTTAGAGTCCTGAAGACTGACATGCAAACAAAGGTCTCTCTCAGTACTTTCTACCACTGCTGCCCTTAAGACGTGACGCCTTTGTATTTGCTGGTTTTGGTGGCCACTCTTGGGTAGGACTCTCCCGAGGAACAGGACACGGCGCTTAACATTTTGTCCTCGGCGAAGCAGCCATGAGCTGAAAAAGAGGCAGGAGGTGTGGAGTCTGAAGATCACGTGAAGGTGTGGCTAACAAGAAGATGTGGCACCAATACCACAACACCAGTAGCTAAAAACCACGACCACCTGTGTTTTGTTTGGTTTTGTATGGTCTGGGTGCTAATGCAAAAGCAATAGCGACGGTTTCACTTCAAGTGGGTGGGATTTGAATTATTATAACACCACCACAATTACCCCGTACCATCGAGACCCTCAGCAAGTTACACAAAAACGGAGCTCTTCAGGACTGTAACTTTGAAGTCACAGGACATTATGGCAGCTTTTACATACATGCACCAAATATAATCAAACATGTTTGGACTGAAAACGTTGTTTCTGAATACACGTGGCCAGTTGAGTAAACCGGATCCCAGCATGTCAGCTTTGAGCGTGTGCAGGCCCTCGTAAAGCTGTACTCGGAAAAGGCTTTCGCATGCATCACTTCTGAAGCACTAAGAACATCTGGAGAGCTTCAGGACTACTAAGAACATCTGGAGAGCTTCATGACTACTCGATAAAGTTTCACGTTACGACAACATTTGCAGTGGGCCAAAATTCATCCACTTTAACGATGGGTTACGCCATTCTACAAACGCTATCGAGCCAATTTGATGTAACCCCTAAACCCATGGTCATAGAAAATTATATATTTACATATCAAATCCATATATCAAAAGTTACATGATGATCGAATATCATTTTGTTTCTGTCAGGCAACAAAAATCCAAAAAAAGTTTTTTCCCTGCCAATCTCGTGTGTGTGTGTGTGTGTGTGTGTGTGTGTGTGTGTGTGTGTGTGTGTGTGTGTGTGTGTGTGTGTGTGTGTGTGTGTGTGTGTGAGAAAGTGTGTGTGTGTGTGTGTGCGTGTGTGTGTGTGTGTGTGTGTGTCATTGGCTACTTGTAGGTAGGAATATTCCCTTTTGAATGGCAAAAAAAGTTTTGTTTTTTCAGTCTAACAAACCCTGTTTGATGATACACGTTAAATTTTGGCACATATTTAAACAATCGAAACCAACATACAGGATGGACATGAATGATCCATACGTTCAAAGTGTTCAGACGTAAGTGGACAGTGGTGGAGGAAACAGACGGGGTCGCCCACCGCTCCGCTGCAGGCTGACCTGCTGCAGGCTGACCTGCTGCTCTGCTGCAGGCTGACCTGCTGCTGCAGCAACCAGTGTCATGCTTAGTTCCACACTGAAGATGGTGATCAACAATCTGGGGGGAAAGCAATGAAAAGCATTCGATGAGAATCACACTTGCAAGAGACATTTGGAATTATTCATTCTTTTTACACCAAACGATGAAAGTATTAATGACTTCCCCATTAATCAACACATACAGTCATTTTGTCAGATTCTTATGAAGTAAATATATATAGAAAAGGTTGAGAAGGTTGAGAGAAGAGCTACTAAACCAGTCCCCGGTCTGAAAGAGACGTCATCTGAAGAGAGGTTAAGACATGTACAACTACCAGCTCTAGTATACAGGAGACTAGAAGAACCCCGCTACAATGTAGTGGTTTGGTTCTCCACCCGTCTAAAGCTCCCTCCTCTTCATCCTGCCAGCTAACCGCCTTCCCCCCTGCCCCTAAACCCCCCCCCACTCCAACTCCCTCCCCCCAAATGCTCAGAATCATCTGAAATGCCGAGAAAAGTGGTTTTTAGCCATTTTTAGAAAATGCATATTTTGCATAATTATGCATAATTATTTTAATTTTCTGCAATTTTTCTGGTCCTCTCTGGAACAATACCTACCACCTCCAAAAAATAATGAGGATCATAAGTGCATTTTTGCAAAAATGCATTTATTTTGCATAATGCCAAAACATTTCTAAGTCCCAGAAATTTTTTTTAATATAGGTGAAAAAAATCAAAGATGCTCAGAATAATCTGAAATGCCGAGAAAAGTGGTTTTTAGCCATTTGTAGACAAATGCATATTTTGCATATTTATGCATAATTATGCATATTTTTAATGAATGTTCTACTATTTTTTTATAGGTGCCCCTGATCATCCCCAATAACCTCCAAAAAGAATCAAGGCCCCAAGTGCTTTAGTTTGGCCGTTTATAGACTCTCACACACACAGACACACACCACTCACACAGACACACACCACACACCAGACACACATTGTGAAAATACAGGAGTAGATGTAGAGGAGGCATGACTGGAGTCTACAAGCTTGTTCACAAAACATGGTTTGTCTACTTCTGGAATAACATGTATGAGTTCAGAGGGAACTCCACCCTTATCCGAACCGCTTATCCTGCTCTCAGGGTCGCGGGGATGCTGGACCCCATCCCAGCAGTCACTGGGCGGCAGGTGGGGAGACACGCTGGATAGGCCGCCAGGCCATCACAGGGCCCAGTCAGATTCCCAGTTGCGGAATTGGGTTTTAGTGTAATGTGCATGCGCAGTCACTGTGGCTCGTTAATACTGTAACGTGCATGGATAAGTAGACACGTTGGTCCTTGACCCTTTAGTCGACTGGTTAATGTTGTCGCTTGCGGAGTGGGAGACACGGGTTCGCGTCCCGGCTGTGGCGACGGCCTCCCAAACTGCCCCCCGAATTCGCTACATTGGTGTCAGAAGTGGGATGGTGAGACCGTGAGGTCATCGGAAGCGCGTGCGCCCAGAGGCGTGAGGGAGCGGATATGCTGAAGCGCGGGGGTAGTGTAACGTGCATGGATAAGTAGACACGTTGGTCCTTGACTAATGGGTCGGACCCTTTAGTCGACTGGTTAACGTTATCGCTTGCGGAGCGGGAGATACGGGTTCGCATCGCGGCTGTGGCTACGGCCTCCCAAACTGCCCCCCGAATTCGCTACTTTACTCCCCTCCTTCGGGAAGCGCATCCGATGGAGGGAACCGCCACACCCGGGGCGCGAACTCGTATCCCGTGCACTCCAGGCGACTACGTTAACCAGTCGACTAAACAGTCGAGCGAGTGGTCAGCGGTGTCTCCCGCGGTGCGGGCGATACGGGTTAGACAGACCTTGGTCAACAAAGGACTTTTTATACAATTATAAAGCTGAGTTGTGATCATTGTGAGTATTGTGTGACTGATTGTCTGTGAATGTTCTCATTGTTGACTCTTGTATTTATGTGATTTGTGATTATTTGTGAGATTATTGTGATTTTAATAACTATATTGTGGTTATTTTTTGTATGGTTGTTTGTTTTGGTTTGTCGAGTCTGGTGTAGAGGATTTGTATCCCGTGCCACAAAATGTGTCACTAAATTAAATTTCATTAAATGAACAAGAGGTTTGAAGTCAAAGTCCAGTATAAGACAAACATAGTTATTATCGTATGTAACGATTACACCAAATGTTAATAAAAAATAAGGTAAAATTAGTTATTTGCTGTCGTACTGACGTTTTCCGTGTTGTCAACATGCAGGCAGAAGGACTACACTGCCAAGATGGCCTCGGTGAGGACAGTCCATTACTACAATGACCTATGACCTCTCAGCAGTTCTGAATCAGAGTAACCTTGTGTAACATTAAAGGATGGTTTATAGTTTTTACAACCTGGGTCCCATTTTTGTAGTTTTTTTGCCATCATGCATATCACTTATTTGCTCATTGTGGAGATCTTGGACACAACAACACCACTGGACACAGCTTCACAATGGTGCCTTATGGAATACTGGTGTCCCACATTTTTCAAAAAGTCTAATTTAACCCAATTATCTAAATCAGTGTTTCCCAACCCAGTCCTCGAGGACCCCCCATCCTGCAGATTTTCATTGTAACCCTGCATGGGTAGCCCTGCTTGTACTTACTCAACCAATCATCTCATAGCACTTAATTATGCAAGGTGTGCAACATCTGACATCATTCATTGCTGATTGGTTGAATAACTACCAACAGGTACCTATTCAAGGTTGCAAAGAAAATCTGCAGGATAGGGGCTCCTTGAGGACTGGGTTGGGAAATGTGACGCACACAATATGTGGTCACATTTTGTATGTGTTTGATTAAATTCCAATCATGGGAGAATAATAATAAGTTGGTTAATATTGATTCACTGTCCCTCCCCGCCAGTAGGGGGCCCTGACTTTGGAACGTACGCAGCATTGGAGTGAATGGTTGTTGCTCGGCGATCGCTAGGGTTCGTCATTCTATTGAGAGCAACGTCTGAAAATTAGCACACGTTTCTCTGTCAACTTATTTCTCCCGTATTACAGGGGATATAATCTGCTTGCATGACCGCAACCTGGGGCCTGCAACAGAAACACTGCTCTACATCAATGTAACTGCAGGTGAAACAGGATGTGCAGGCTAAAGGTAAATGCTAAACCCGAAATGTCAAATATTGTGAACGACGGTGGCTCACATCACTGAACTACTTTTAATTTGCAGGAATGACCAGCTTAAATTTATTGGAGGTAGTAGTAGTTAGTATTGATACTTACTGTAGGTAGTAGTTAGCATTGATACTTACAGGAGTCAGTAGTTAGTATCGATACTTACTAAAGCTATCGGTAGTTAGTATCGCACTTACCGGATGCAGTAGTTAGTACCGATACTACCAGAGCTATCGGTAGTTAGCATCGATACTTACCGGAGGCACCGGTAGTTGGTATCGATACTTGCTGGGGTTGGTTAGTATCGATGCTCACTGGAGTTAGCAGTGGTTAGTATCGATGAACTAGCCAGCCAGTGCAATGGAGAATTCCTAGATAATGGGAAGTCTGACTGAGTCACTAGGGGTCTTGTTGTTGGAAGGACAGGTTGAAGGACCGTGTCTGGTTGTCCCATGAGGTGCCATTGTAAAACCGTGTTCTGACGTGGTTCTGTGTCACAGATCTCCAAAATGAAGCCGGGGAGAAAAAGAATATCATAACTGATACGCACAGTGAGAAATAGAACCCAGGATGGACCAAAACAGAATTAACCTTCAAGAGTACATCAGACAGGGTAGTGCAAAACCTGCAGCCTACACATCGATTGTGCTCGGATGGAAACTGGAAGCAAAGTTGTTTAACCTCAAAGCCTTGCTTGTTACATGGCAACGTTACAATTACAGAACTGCTGACTCGTGGGTGTCCAACATTCCTGCATGTCAATATGTTGTGTGTCGTTCATTCACCTTTACACGGGTTATTTTCAGTTTCTGGGGCTTTTAACAGTCCTTCACATCTCTGCATCCCAAAGGTGAGTGGCCTAAAAACAGACTGTAGTTTCATAACATGTAGGAATCACACCTGTCCCCCTACACACATCTACCCCCCTACACACATCTGTCCCCTTACACACATCTGTCCCCTACACACATCTGTCCCCTACACACATCTATTCCCTACACACATCTACTCCCCTACACACAGCAGCAACATAAAATACAGTAAAGTAGGGAGAAGCTGGTGGTTATGACCATCAGGTTAAAATTGATTTTGTTTCGTGGTTTGATAAAAACGTGATTTTCTGGAGGCCTTTAAAGCATTGCTTCTCCCAAACAACGGCAGAACACCTCGAACACAGGACGCTCTGAGAAACAAAACCACCCGCCTGCTTTTTCCATCCCTCCTCTCCAATGTCACTTGACTGCCTGCAACGCTTTTAACACTTTACTTTTACATTGTGATGTAAAAAAAAAACATTTTTCTCCATCTTGTCAATTAGGCTGTACTCTTCCACCAACCTGTTTTACTGTACAGTTTGAAAATTTGGCAAACTTCTCGTAAATTCATTGGTCAGCCCTGTGAGTCATCCCTGCTTTACCTGTCACACAAATCTAAACCACAGGAAAGACAAGATAACACTCCCTCGAAGGAAAACACAACTTTGTGACCTCAAATGATTTCAGATAAGACGAGATCCCCTGGATCACATCTGGACCAACTAATCTTTTTTTTTTCTTCGATTTTTCATTGATCCTTGAAGGGACATTCATCTTCTGCCCTGACAGCAGCTTCAGTCACAACGAGAAGTGCTTCTGAAGGTGGTAGAGATTCATTATCTTGCTCAGAATTCCAGGACTTTGGAATACAGTTGGCTGAATCTGGGATACTCCCATCACTAGACAGGTTCTCTAACCTCTCGGCCATGTGTCTACCCTCAACTTAAAGGATCATACCGGTCATTGCCAATTTACAACATCTGCTACATGTCCCACATAAATGTAAACCATTTTTACTTAAATCGATTTATTCGTTAGCTCTCACACATGTTTACATGATCTCCATATTCATGGAAACGATAGAATTTACCTGAGAAACTGCATCGAGGCTGACTGATAAACTGTCAGACTTGAACGGGCTCTCATACTGAGAGAATGTGTTTGGAATGCAGAAAATGAAAGGAACAATTCTTCAAGACAACATACACCGATCAGCCAAAACACTGAAACCACTAACAGGTAAGTGAAGAACATTGATGATCTCGTTACAATGGCACCTGTCAAAGGCTGGGATGTATTAGGCAGCAAGCGAACAGTCGATTCTTGAAATCGATGTGTTGGAAGCAGGGAAAATGGGCAAGGATCTGAGTGACTTTGACAAGGGCCAAATTGTGATGGCTAGATGACTGGATCAGATCATCTCTAAAACGCAGGTCTTGTGGGATGTTCCTGGTATGCAGTGGTCAGTACCTACCAAAAGTGGTCCACGGAAGGACAACCGGTGAATCGGCGACAGGGTCATGGGTGCCTCAGGCTCATTGATACATGTGGAGAGAGAAGGTTGGCCCGTCTGGTCCAATCCCACCGAAGAGCTACTGTAGCTCACATTGCTGAAAAAGTTAATGCTGGCTATGATAGACAGGTGTCACAACACACGGTGCATCAGAGCTTGCTGCATATGGAGCTGTGTAGCTGCAGACTGGTCAGAGTGCCCATGATGACCCCTGTCCACCACCGAAAGTGCCTATGATGGGCACTTGAGCGTCAGAACTGGACCATGGAGCAACGGAAGAAGGTGGCCTGGTCTGATGAATCACGTTTTCTTTTACATCATGTGTACGGCTGGGTGTGTGTGTGTCATTTACCTAGGAAAGTGATGGCACCAGGATGCACTATGGGGGGAAAGCAAGCTGGCGGAGGCAGTGTGATGCTCTGTGCAATGTTCTTCTGGGAAGCCTTGGGTCCTGGCATTCACGTGGATGTTACTTTGACACCTACAACCTACATAAACATCGTTGCAGACCCCTGTTGCCACCCCTTCATGGCAACAGTATCCGCTGATGGCAGTGGCCTGCAAAAGTTGTTCAGGAATGGTTTCAGGAACATGACAAAGAGTTCAAGGTGTTGCCTTGGCCTACAGACTCCCCAGATCTCAATCTGATTGAGCATCTGTGGGATATGCTTGAAAAACAAGTCTGATGGGCATCCGGGTAGTGTAGCGGTCTATTCCGTTGCCTACTAACACGGGGATCGCCGGATCGAATCCCCGTGTCGGTCAGGGCGCCTGTTCAGGGGAGAGGGGGAACTGGAGGAATAGCGTGATCCTCCCATGCGCTACGTCCCCCTGGTGAAACTCCTCACTGTCAGCCAGGTGAAAAGAAGTGGCTGGCGACTCGACATGTATCGGAGGAGGCATGTGGTAGTCTGCAGCCCTCCCCGGATCAGCAGAGGGGGTGGAGCAGAGACCAGAATGGCTCTTAAGAGTGGGGTAATTGGCCAGGTACAATTGGGGAGAAAAAGGGGGAAATAATAATAATAATAATGATATTAATAAAATTTAAAAAAAACAAGTCTGATCCATGGAGGCCCCACCTCGCAACTTACAGGACTTGAAGGATCTGCTGCGAACGTCTTGGTGCCAGATACCAGAGGACACCTTCAGAGGTCTTGTGGAGTCCATGCCTCGACGGGTTGGAGCTGTTTTGATGGCATGAGAGGGACCTACACAATATTAGGCAGGTGGTTTTAATGTTTTGGCTGATCGGTGTATCGCTGCATAATGGCTCCTTACTGCTTTATTTTGACTGAAAGCTTCGAGAAGGAACAAAAGTGTAGTAGAGGTCAGAACTGGTTGACACAACTCGGAACTTGTGTCATTTGAACAAGCTAGCAATTTGTGTGTACAGAAATCAATAAAGTTTACCGCAACCCCCCCCCCTCCAAAAAAACCCAAAACAAAAGTATGCAAAACTCAGATTCCGTTAGTCTTCTGAATGACACGAGATGCTAAATGAGATGAACTTTTCTTTTAGTGGCTCAGAACAATAGAAAACATACATTGCGTGAGCTCAGGTTGTTGTCAACTTCAAAGTTGAAAACCGGAGCAAATTAATTTTTACTGTTTCCCTAAAGATCCTGTACATGGGCTGCTTGCCATTCAGTACACGGGCAACAATCCAAACACACCCATCCATTATGAAGAGATATGGGGTTTATTTGTGTGTGGGGAACACTGTGGCGAATTCGGGGGGGGGGGGGACCGGGACACGAACCCAGGGCCATGACGTTAACCACTCGACTAAAGGCGCTGCCCAGTTAGCCAAGGGCTAGTGAGTCTATTCATCCATGGTCGTTACAATACTTTTCAAGAAGTGATTCAGCAAACTACAAACTGCATTTAAAACCTGGCTCTGTTCCTTCCATCTCTCCATGCAGCACTATTGTTATGGATGGGCCTTGGGGGTCCAGGCCCGTCCAGTAAGGTCACTGTGCCCCCTCAGCTGAATTCTCTCCCTGGCAAAATAAATAAATAAAACTGAAATACTTTTACAGCTATAAGTCATAAGCAGGGGTGTAAGCACAAAATCCTGGGCCCTATACATAAGCAGCCTCTGTGGGCCCCTTTCCTCTTAAGTTAGTTAGCTATCACAGCTTTCCTCTTTAGCTAGTTAGCTAGCCACCTTTCTTTAAAAACGTCCTAGCTCAACTTTATTTTGTAAGAAATTACTCAACAGTTGTTATACCTCATTTTGCTTTCTCCCCCTTTCCTTTTTTTCTTTTCTTTTCTGGAGCCCAGATTTTGCTTTCTTTGGGAAAGACACGACTCTGTGCTTGTGCTTGTATCAGCAGTCACTCGCGACAGGACTAGGTGAGCTGCATTGAGAGACGATCGTGAAGGGCGGACTAAACCATTTTGCACCTTTTGTAAGGGGTGAGAGGGGCCTCAGAGAGCCTCCACTATTTTCTTTAAGTCCCTCAACCGATGTATTGAGCCAATTTTAACTGAAGTTATGACACTAATTAGCTAGAAATAATAATTTGCAAACCAAAAAACTTTTAATTCCAGGTTCCCGAGCGCCCCCCCCCCCTTCTGGGTCCTGGTAGGTCCTTAGCATTTCCCCCCCTACTATGATCATAAGTCATACAATTTGGTAATGGAAGACTTAACACTGTAATGCAAAATAAAGCACAAAACAGTGATAGTTTGCATTTAAGAAACCATTTCTTACTAAAAACAACAACCCCCTTACTAGCCAATTCAACACAACGACCATATCCGCATTGTATGAACAGCCAATCAATCATATTACAAGATTGAAGTCATAGTTACATGGAGATGTTAGGTGGACGACAGTAATGTGGACATTTTCTTGGCGGTAAGCAAAGCTAAAACGTAGCGATGTGCAACTTAGCCACCGTTCAATATGGACTTAAGACAGTGGTGTGGAACGGCACCCACATCAGCAATAAGTTGTGGCCGTGGCAACCAAGCTCAAGCTAATGATTCAGCTGATATTAGCTCAGTTCTGCACTCACAGTCAGTTCTACACAGCTGTCTCCCCTGCTTCCTACGCCGTGCTATTTAAGAGTGGTACTGTTTACACTTTTGTAATTGTGGCTCCCTTTCTGGATGAGCGTGCTTATGGTAGTGTAACGTGCATGGATAAGAAGACACGCTGGCCGCTGCCTGGCGGGTCTGACCCTTTAGTCGAGCGGTTAGCGATGCCTCCTGCGGTGCGGGCGATACGGGTTCGCTTCCCGGCCGCGGCACTTCCTGTGGTTGCCTTATCCCCCCGAATTCGCTACATTGGTGTCAGAAGTGGGATGGAGCGACCGTAAGGCCATCGGAAGCGTATGCGCCCTGAGGCGTGAAGGAGCTGATATGCTTAAGCGCGGGGACGCGCTTCCCGAAGGAGGGGGGTAGTGTAACGTGCATGGATAAGTAGACACGCTGGCCCCTGGGTCGCGGGTGTGAGCCTTTAGTCGAGCGGTTAGCGATGCCTCCTGCGGTGCGGGCGATACGGGTTCGCTTCCCGGCCGCGGGCAGTTCCTGAGGTTGCGTTGTCCCCCGAATTCGCTACAGTATTATAATTATGCATACCGGTTCATGATGCGGACAGAAGGATGTTGTTTGTCCTTTAATTTGTTGTGTAACCTGTGAAGGTGGTGGCCCAATGTGTAGGTTTATTGGTTATGTAGAATTGCCTCTTGCAGCACTGTAAACATTAGAACGACTAAGACCGTCATTTTGACGGTTTTGGGTTTTCAAAGTTTAATAACTTTGTGGGGAAAAAAGATACGGACCTGCCGCTCCCTGAATGCTCCTAAAATCGCATATATTTACATTAAAACGAGTTTTAGATCAATTGCACAAAAAAATTATGGTAAGATCTACCTAAAATGACCACGAGCGGTCAAAATGACGGCGCGTAACCGTCGCGGCACGTCACTATTTATGACGTGTGTTGGTGGCGTCATTTCCTTCGTGAAGTTCGTTGCTCTGTCCTAGAAGCACACTAGCGTCCTCCATTGCAGAGAACTAGTCTAAACTTGATTTTTGATTATGTCCAACATGTCTGGTTACAGGCGCCGTTACAGACGCACCATGACTACCACCGAGGCGCTGCAGTATTTACAGGCGTTGGACAGCGGCCATTTCAAATGTTTTGAAAAACAGTATTAAAGTTGTTGAAATGTTAATTTTGGTGTCAGTTAGTTTAATAACACATACTAACACGTTTCATTCAATTTTCAACATGTGCCTGCACATTGTTTTTAATGACAATAAATTGAATGGAATTGAATTGTAATGCATTAATATGGGTATTTATCTTGACAGAATATAGAGTTTAAAAACCGTGGGCGGTCATTTTGACGGCCGATGGTCGTTCTAGCAGTTTTTAAGTTCCCGTCGTTGTTTGGGACTGTTTAAATGGTTATTTTCAGGTTGTTTTTTTTTACCTTTCACGTTTTATAAGTCTTACCCAGATAGCAAAGAATCTTTGGCCCCGTTATCTTACGGCCCACATTAGGCCTTGAATGATGGCGTTGACTCAGGCTGAATGTGGCTGCCTCAACTCAGCCACACTTGGGCCACGTAACCCAAGTCAAGCCCGGTTCATTACATTTGGGCCACGTCTGGCCCACTCAACAGTTGCCAGTGCCCTAACTGAGCCGTAAGTACAAAAAGTGCCCCAGATTAGGCCCAAATGTGTCTGCTATCTGGGTTGTTAGGTTTGTTAGATTAGCAATATGTGTTTTCCATTTTGTTTTCCAGGTAATATTTTCACTTTTGCTATTCAAGTTCGACCATGTCTCTCTGGAGTTTAAACTGTTTAAAAATTGTATTATAGTTGTTAAAATGTTAATTTTGTTGCCAGTCGTTTCCTAACAGACATACTAACACATGCAATGCATTAATATCTCAACTGGGTGTTTATCTTGACAGAAAATAGAGTTTACAAACCGGCGGTCACGTGGCCGGTTTAGGTGGGGTTGAAACCCTGGTCGTTCTAGTGTTAAATTCATTATTGTAACGATCACGGATGAATAGGCTCAGTAGCCCTTGGCTAACGGGTCGGACCTTTTAGTCGAGTGGTTGGCGATGTTTCCCGCGGCGCGGGACATACGAGTTCGCGTCCCGGCTGCGGCGGTTCCTGCGGGTAACATGAGAATGAGGATCCTCATCCTCATAACTGTGGACGTAACTTGATGCTTAAAACGTTTCACCCGTTTGCTGGAAGTTGCAGGCGAAAGATTGTCGACAGTTCTGTGCAAGTCGTTGACATTTATCCATGGTAAATCTTGCAGGCATCGCCAAAAAATATGCCATGGTCAATAGCGCGCGACAACAAACAGGAAACTGGTATGACTGCTGCGGCAGAAACCGGAAGTCAGTGGACTACAGTTATGCACAGAGTGGGTGAGAAACAGAGTTACATAATATTAATTGTTATTGGTACTTTGTTCAGACATGCAAACACCACACTAGAGAACCCTTAAGCTCAGCCTGCAAAGTTGTACTTCTTACTTTTGAGTTGACAGTGTTTATAGCTGCCATGTTTTGTACACAAACGGTATTGGCGAAGCTACATAGCATGTACAACATGTCTGCAGTTTATGACAGAGGGAGAAACTACAAAGGTTGCTTTAAACCTGCAGAGGAAGAAGGAATATTCCTACAGTACGTTAGATTATGCAAAACGACATGCGAGTGTGAATATTCACAACATCTTCCTAGCACGAACGCCACTTAAACGATCAATTAAATATAAATGATTCTTTTGATTCCCAGTCAAAAAGATGGCAGGATGTATGTGTGAACATAGTTGTTGATCAACACCCGAAGCTGCTGGTGCAAATGAGGTTGCGGTTCTGAATGATCTGACTGGAGAAGACGCGCAAGCTGTTTGTTCTGTCCACCTCTTGTTAACTGGGAATTCCTTTTTACAACCTTGCCAACATTTTATCATGTCTGCTGCAACTACAACTCACTGGTTAGAGACGTTCTGCTGTGTACTGTCTTCGTCAGTCCACGTTAAATGTACTTCAGTTTACCGCACCAAAGCCTCCCGTTAAATCACCAGTTGATCTGTGTCCTTGCAATGTAAAGGAGCAGTTACAGTTGCCAGGCAGGAGCTTCCAGTCAGCAGTACACATACACCAACATCTACACAGCTGCACATGTTCTGCCCCCTCCTCCTCCGTTTATTCAGAAAGCCTCATTACCAACACACATCAATTGGATTTGCTCTCTAAACAGCCGTTTGTGAAAAGGGTCTACAGAAAGCCCTCAGCCTGGCAGCATGGTACTGCTCACCAAGTTGGCGCTACATTCCATATCAATAAAGGCTTAAACCGGGGGGGGGGGGGTAAGTAGCCTTTATGATCAGATGCTAGTACTTTGTACTGGTTATGCACACGACATGAAGAAAAACAATCACCCCCAACCTACTAACTGATCACAGGCGTTTTCCTATATTTTACATATCCATCCATCCATCCATCCATCCATCCATTATCCAAACCGCTTATCCTGGTCTCAGGGTTGTGGGCATGCTGGAGCCTATCCCAGCAGTTATTGGGCGGCAGGCGGGGAGACACCCTGGACAGGCCGCCAGGCCATCACAGGGCTGCTGCCACACACATATATATATATACTATATATACATACACACACACACACACACACACACACACACACACACACACACACACACACACACACACACACACACACACACACACACACACACACACACACACACACATTCACACCAAGGGACAATTTAGTGCAGCCAATTCACCTGACCTACATGTCTTTGGACTGTGGGAGGAAACCGGAGCCCCCGGAGGAAACCCACACAGACACGGGGAGAACATGCAAACTCCGCACAGAGGACAACCTGGAATGACCCCCAAGGTTGGACTACCCCGGGGCTCGAACCCAGGACCTTCTTGCTGTGAGGCGACCGCGCTAACCACTGCGCCACCGTGCCGCCGTAACAAGTACAAGAAAAACACATTTTAAACGTATTTTAGAACGTATTAAACTTAATTTAACTTAAACTTATTTTAGATATGTCACTGTTTAATACTCTGCCATGCATAAAGGACAAGGACAACAATAAGAGACGTCTTGGGTTGCAAAGGGATAGACATTCCAATTACCTGCTGAATTCTAAGCTACTTTACTCTTCTCCAGAAGGGTCAGTCATATCGACAGCTCTCCCTCTGAGGAGGTCTGTGTGCCCTCCTGTTCTAATAAGCCCACTGAGGCAAATTTGTAATTTGTGGAAATGGATTATACAAATACAATTGACTTGACTTGTAGTTTAGTGGCAAAGCAAACCAGCTTGATAACTTAGAACTACTAAAGTTAATACTTCATAAAAACTGAACATATCAATACACTGCTGCCAGATTTAATTAAGAAGACAAACAGTTAGATACAGGCCTAATGGCTTACTTTTAGAGAGGCATAGTAAACTACAACCCTTAAAGTCCATCAATAACTTGGTCTTATGGTACCCTTCTTTTCATGATATCTTTATAATTATACTTGCTCTTACCTTGACCATCTTTTCTAGTGCTCTGGTGTGCTCTCAGTTCTTCTGACTTATAGAAATCAATACTGGCATAGGTGTTCAGAATGGAGCCAGCACTGCTACCCAAACCAGCTCCTGCAATGTTAAAGGTGGCGGAGGTACGCTCCCCTCCTGCTTGGGGGTTCTCCTTAATAGCCAAGTCAAGGTCAATGTAGTTAAGGCCTTGTTCAGAGGATGAGGAGGAGGCATGCGGCGGAGGTGAGGCAGGCATGGCTGCCTGTCCATTCTCCCACAGTGAGCAGTCCAAACCATGTCGATGGTTCGCTGCCTGGTTGCCCTCTGGGAAGAGGGAGGTAGAGGAGGATGAGTGGTGTGGTAAAGTGGCGGGTGAAATGAATGTGTCTGGACAGTGGCACCGTCGACCCTGTGGGTCGCCTCTGACCAGTCTGCTACTCCGGTCAGGGGATGAAAAGGACTTGGCCGGTGAGAAGCCTAATCTTGGTTCTTGTTCCATAGTTAAGGGTTTGCCTGAATGGATGGCAGGTCTGGCTGTAATGTTAGAACACTGAGGGGAGGGATCTGAATCTTTGTTAAAGGCCATGTCTGTGTTGTCTGTAAATGGGATTGGGATGTCTGCTGGTACTGCAGCAGCCATTGTTATGTTTGTTCTGTACCCTGTGTTGCCCTCAGACCTGCTGTGTTCATCTTTTGCTTTAGAGACAACAGCAGGTGGACCCTGTCGCTGTGGGGCTCTAAATTTGGATCTAACAGGAGTTAGAGGGGATGAGGACTTCCTTATGTCCATACTGACATATTCAGAAGAGGTGGAGAGTGGTGCAGAGAAACTGCGTGGAAGGTTGGCTGGGCTATCATGGCAAAGGCCTAGCTGGTGCAAGGGCCTTAGAGCACCATGACCTGCACGCTGTCCATGTTTTGACCCCAACTGTCTTCCTCTACTGTACTCACAGTCTTCCTTGAACACAATACTGACGTACTCGTCAACATTTTGAGATACTGACGGCAGTAGATTCTCCTTCACCCTGGGCAAGGTGTTGGCTTTGGACATGTCTGTAGACACACTGAGGGGGCGGCCCCTTCTTTGTTGCTGTGGGCTTTTTGATGCACGTTTTGGATGGTGGCGGCCATCTTTGCTGCACATTGCTCCACTCCTACAGTCTGCTCCGGTCCTTAATAAACTTAACCCTCTCCCTGCTGCTGCTGAACTGGATTTGTCTTCCAGGCTTTCACTGCTGGCTGAGCTGGAGGAGAATGAAGAGGAGGACAGAGAGAGTTGACAGCCTCCTGCAGGGCCCACCGTGAGTTTTTTTCTCCTGTTGTATCCTGCTCCCCCTCCCTTTCCAGCACTATCATGGCAGCTGCTATCCTCTTTCTCTTTGCCTTTGTTTAAATCCTCCTCGAAACGGGTGTAGAGGGTGTGTTGATAAGCCCGTGGCAAGGAGAAGTAGGAGTTAACCATTTTTGGCTGCAACTGGTGTTGCTCGGTGTGGGAGGGGGGTGTGCTGCAGGCAGAGCGACTACTGACAGGGGAGATGTTCATGTAGTCACTGGCAGCCCGGCTCTCCATGCTGGCCCTGCTATCCCACATGACCAGGCCGTGTAGGTCTGTGGAACAGCTGCTATTAGGAGACATGACCATGTATCCCTCTGAGGTGGGCTGGTGGATGGACTGGGGGGGTGACACACTGTTGTTGGGGGTCATGGCCATGTACTCATCATCAGTCCCAGGTTTAGGACTGGCATCGGACATACCTACCGAGAGAGAGAGTGAAACAGGAGGAGAGGTCACTCCGGGCAGCATTGACATATAGCCAGTATCAACAGGCACCACTACCTCCACCTCCGCCCTGCTGCACTCAGCCCTCTTCCTACTTTCCCCTGCCACATCATGCTGCTCGCCCCCCATTGCCACACCCTCCGAGCCATGATGCAGATCAGTCGTCTCTCTTTGAGTGCTCCGAGACATAACTGTATATTCTTCATCATCATCGTCCTCTTCATCTTTCTTGTGCAGAGTAAGGCGGTCATGGGCTGCCAAGGGCAGAGAGGCCCTCTTGCTGAACAGTCTGCGTTCTGCTTCACATTCCCTACTGGAAGAACGTCGCAGCATCCGTCGGCCTTTGGAACGCTGGTGGGAACCAAGTAGACTCTCTCGTTGCCCCATGACTATATAGCTGGGGGGACCCTCCCCGGGTGCGTGATGTCCTGTCACCCCATGGGATCCTCCAGGTAGACTGGGGACCAGTAGGGAATGTTCTCCAGGACTGGAGCCGCACTCATCTGAGGAGCCGTAGTCGCTGGGGGAACCCGAGACAGAGACTCTCTGAGAAACACGAGGGTAGGAGCAGATTGACATACCTCCCACAGCCACCCCAACTAGTCCGCACTCTGAGCCATGACCGGAACTGGAGGACAGGCTTGGAGCTGGAGAGGGTGCAGGGTTTGGTGTGTAACGTGCTAGGCTGAGAGTAATCTTAGCAGGAGTTGGAGCTCTGGTGGGCTTGGGCCTCAGTGTGGGTGTTGTAGAGCAGGAACCATTAAGGCTGGGGCTGGAGCTGGCCCATGTCCCTTTGCCACACGCTCCCCCCTCCTCCGACCTGGCGCCAATGCTAGCAGTTCGTGCCCTTGGGAAGCCATGGCGTGACGTGGGTGAAGTGCTGGTGCTGTTTCCTCCTGTTCCAGGGGTCTCGGTCCGTGCTCGTCTCGAGAAGCCCACCTGGCTTGGAGGAAGGTTTGGATGATGACGACGGCTGGGAACACTGATGGGGTTGGAGGCGGTGCCACCTCCACATGAGGTTCCGACGGACTGGGATTTGCTGCGTTGACGAAACTCCTCACTCAGGGCTTTCATAGCCTCTAGCAGGGTCTCATGCATATTCTGCGCAACAACAGAGTCATCCACCTGCATCCAAAACTCTCCGGGGCCCGTAATTGCTGAGCGACCCACCTCGATGAAGAAGAAATTCTCTGAATGGCCACACCTGCGAACATTCATCAGCTGCAGTACCACAGCTGCCACATCAGAGTTGAGTTTGACAAAGTTGACTGTCTTGTCAGTTAGGCACAGCCGGTAGATGCCCACCAAGTTCCTGGCATGTCCGAGGCCTTTGGGCCACACTTTAACTTGCCACACTTCCTTAAAGTTTGGAACAGGAGAGGGAGAACTACACTCTCCACTACTGCCCCAGTCATCAGGAGTTCTGCCTAAAATGCAAATGAGAATAAAGATAACAAAAGAGAATTATTCAGAAAACGAATGGGTTAAAATATCAATAGAAATAAGACAGACATCCACCGATGATAAGCGTAAAACAGAGGACACAAGCTGCTGAACATACTGACGAACATCGTGTTACTTAGATGGCTGCTCTAGTTTTCCTTTAATGCATTTTTAGAAAACAATAAATAAAAATAAATCCTCGCTACTCCGTTAAAATGAGAATATGTGGCATAGCAAATTCTTCCCGTCTCCTGAGCTAGATGCTTTCACTTTGCCAACAGTAAGCAGAAGCTTCAGCAACACTGCTGACCCCCCCCCCATCACCACCACCACCACCACCACCACCACATGATGTTTGAATATAATTTGGCATAATTCCGTCCACCTCCATTCACACAGAGAAATGTAGCAATAAATCATTAGATATTGATGCAGTTTATGGCTTCTTTAGTATCCCTAAGTCTAGACCCTCAGTAGAGAGGGCCTATCGTCCCCAACTGACTTGATTGCAAGAAAAAAACAACAACACTGTAGATGGGTGATGATGATGGTGATGATGATGATGATGATGATGATGATGATGATGATAGTGATGGCGTTCATCTTCAGCATAACGAAACAACGTAAACACGAGAGTGGCCGACAGGCACGCATTTCGCCGGCGAGACCGCGCGGACGATGCCATCTCCTCCCTAAAAGCAGCGCCATGGCACGGGAATGTAGGTTAAGCGGACGGCAGACGGAGCGCGTGCAGAAAAACAAAAACACGGGCTGCGAATGCGTGCGCTGCGCAAATGGCCCATCGATAAAACTCCCATTTCGACGACAGTGGAGGGAGGGAGGGCGGGAAGACGAATAACGGTGAAAAAACATCGCGGCGCTCCGAGCCGCAGCATCAGATGTGCTTCTCGTGAGGGCAAAATGGTCTGCAGCTTTACTACTGCATTCAATCAATGGCCAGCGAGCTAGCGCTGCTCAGACAACACATGCCGCCCATAGCGTGCTGCTGCACAGTCCACCTGCTCCCCCCCCCATCACCCATCCCTTCCCGCCGCGTTGTACACCCGTTTATTCAGACCGAGTCCACGCGTAAAATAAGCCCAGCCGAGCCTGCAGCCGACGTGTTGCTCAAACGACCGAGAGCGAGGCGGGCGAACACGAGCGGCCGAGCGAAACGCAGCCGGTCGAGAGAAAACGCGGCAGGCTAGGCCCGTGGAGCTGGCGGAGGAGGCAGGAGGCGCATCGGCGTGTTTATATCTTACAGTTGCACTGGAGGTCCATCATAGCCTGGTACCACTCGTTCTGCACCTCCTCGCTGTCCGCAGCGATGGCGAAGCTCTCGCTGCGGGTGTACAGGACGATCATGTGTTTGTTCTTGGAGTCCGCCCGCTTGTTGATGTTGAAGCACGTCTCCAGGTTGAGGGATTTTTTGGGGACGGGCGATTTACTACGGAATTTCTTCTCGTTCTCGTAGTACTCCAGTCGAGCGGGGCCGTTCTCGGATGCCGTCCTTAACACGAAAAACCGCCGGTGCATAGATTTGTGCTTGCGGAGGTAGCCGCTTTTCTGCACGTCTTCGTAGCACTGCTGCTGCTGCTGCTGCTGCTCCGCTGCCGGGGTCTCCATGGCAAAGCAGGCTTCTTGTTAAAACGGCGATGAACGGAAGGGGGGCAGATCCTCAGTCCATGTCTCGGCTCTCGCACCGTGCCAGCTACATGACATCCCTCGTCCCTGTTATGGCCACGGCGAAGGGGGGAAGGAAGGCTGTCCAGCGTGCGCCAGTGCTTACGAGCGGCGAACGAGGCAAACCATGCTGGGATCCCGTCTCCCGTCTCGCGTCTCGCGTCTCCCGTCTCGCGTCTCGCGTCTCCCGTCTCACGCTGCCAGCGGAGCGGCAACGCGGTCTGCGCACACGCGTGCACAGCGTCCTCCGATGCTCCCCTTGTTGCCCGATATCCCGATATCCAATCCGGTCCAATCACAGCTTACTTCACGTGCATGAGGACGTCGCCCGTCTTCCACCTGTCTGGCGGCGGCAGCTACACGTACGTTCTGCTCCCGAGACGCCGGAGCCGGTGCCAACCAGCCGCTTCACGCTGCGCACGAGACGCGGAGACTCGAGCGTGCAGCGAGACGAAGCAGCGGCCAGCTTTGATTTGTACAAGTGAACATCTGCTACAGCAGAAACGTCCCTGATAGGCTGCATGTCAGCGTTTGGACGTGGGGCTTCCAACTACCCATGACTGCAAAAAGGCTCTCAACAGGTAGCCTACATGGGAAATGGATCAATACCGTTCCAGTATTGGTTTTCTTTGAGTGCCCAGTGTTTGTCAGCTGTGCAGTAGTCAGAATAGTCTCTTGCTCACTGACATGTCTAGTTGTCAGTGTTGCAACCGGTGTAGAAGAAAGCCATTTCATTTGTCACCGTATTCTTACAATGAATTTGTCTTCTGCATTTAACCCGTCCCATGGTACAGCTGCAGCGCCCGGGGACCAACTCCAGTTCTTCTTTCCACTGCCTTGCTCAGGGGCGCAGGCAGGAGTATTAACCCTAACATGCATGTCTTTCTGATGGGACAGTTTATGACTTGGACTACTGATTTTTCCTCACAGCTTTCATCACTAGTAGTATTCAGCACTAGTAGTATTCATCGCTAGTAGTATTCATCACTAGTAGTATTCATCGCTAGTAGTATTCATCACTAGTAGTATCCATGAGGGTTCAAAATAAGGCATGGTAAGTGATGATAACAAGCCTGGTGTTCATGGTGAGTTGGAAATGCTGCAGGGATGTGGCCGCTAGGCAGCAGGAACCGTCTGACCGTGGGCCTCTGGTGGGTCATTCTGGAAATAAAGCTGCTGTAAATACCATGTGGACTGCATGGAGGATTTGCCTTTTATTTAATTCAACGCGGTAAAACCTTTTTGTCCTCACCATGAGGATAGGGTTTGTAAAAGATGCCTAGTTAAGACTCCTTTTCAGCTGCAGACAAAGGATGATAGTATCTCTTAAGCCACTGATCACCGTTCCCACAATCACATCTTCTCTTTTTGACCATGACCCACAGTTCCCCCTCGCTCCACCAGAGGGCGGTGTACGGAGCACGCCGTGCAACCGGCCTCGCCGTCTACAAATGAAGGTTTTGAGATGATGTAAAATGTTGGCCGGCTAATTAGTAAAACATTTGCTGTCATTACATTTTCGTCCATGTCTGCTGCAAGCTGTTATCTGCAGCAGCAGCAAGCTGACGGGTTTGGCACGAGGACACGCCTGCTTGCTGCTTCTCGTGCATGAAGTTGATGTTATGGGGTTTTTACTGTTTTCTAAATGAATGAATTACAATCTCACATTCACAATAGAATGGACTTGTTATAAATGTTACCCGACCGGCCAGAGGAGGCGCTAGTGCAGCGACCAGGACACATCCAGCTTCCCACCTGCAGACACGGCCGATTGTGTCTGTAGGGACGCCCGACCAAGCTGGAGGTAACACGGGGATTCGAACGGGTGATCCCCGTGTTGGTAGACAACGGAGTAGACTGCCACGCCACCCGGACGCCCCCTGAATCATCCGCATCTTATGGCCCATCCCCACCTACCACCATAGTCACACAACATACACTCACAACATGAAATGTTGTCCTGAAAAGAAGGAATGACATTCATAAATGTACATGCATACGGTATTTCACAGACCCTTGGCTGCGCTCAAAAAATGAAATATTGGATTTACTCGAAAATGTTACATCAGCTGGTTCCACACAATTATATGGGGGGGGGGATTCAACTTAAAAACAACAGTTTGAGCACGTTGAGCCATTTGACATTACATTTATAACTAAAGCTGATAAAATCTACCATTTCACATTTTTGCGTATATTACAGAGGGGAAAAGAGGTGGTGGTGTTGAAGGAAGCAGGACGGCGTCAGCATACTTCACCTGTAAGTCATCTTCCTCCTGGAGGAGCACTTCCTGCACACGCTCACACACTCCTCCTGCTCCCTCACCATGGATGTAATATAGTAGAACTGGATACGGCACCGCCGCTCAGCCTTGCAGCCAATTTTTTTTCCCAGTGGTCACTCACGGTATTGCAGCAAAAATGCCCCTGCGACCCAAAAGGCATTTTTCCCATAAACCACCACTGTAAAAAAGACGCATGTAAAACTGTTGACAGGACACCTGCAGTTATAATCATGGTCAATTATTACTCTATGTATTGTATATTTTTAAGCCATGGGGTTTTAATCTTTTTAAAAAATTTCCAAAGCCCAGAAAAAAATCTTTATTTCTGCATGACGTCACGGCTGTGTACGAGCACTCTACGCGCGGTCATGTAGTGTCTCGGGAACGAGGCTCTTTGCTAGGTGAACGATACGATCTTACTTTCTGGAACATTGTCTTCATTGTCGGTTGGTGTTGCCGTTTGAATAAATACATCCATGGTTTCAACTGCCAAGTAAGTCCCGTAGTAGTTATTGTAGCGAATTCGGGGGGCAACCACAGGAACTGCCGCAGCCGGGACGCGAACCCGTATCCCCCGCACCGCGGGAGACGTCGCTAACCGCTCGACTAAAGGGTCCGATCCGTTAGCCAAGGGCTAACGTGTCTACTCATCCGTGCACATTACATTATTATGCATCCATGAAGTCCGCTAGCATAGCATTCATGATCGCGCAGCGCCGGATCCCAAACGCGCTTCGCTCGTTCTCATAGCCTAGAGGCATGATGTGCGTAACACTACTGCGCACATTCTTTGGGCCGCATGTACCCGGAAGTAACCCGGAAGCCAGAAACGTTTTCGGCGTATGCGCCAATGAACAGGCGCCATTTTCAGATCCAGCATCCTCTACTATATTACGTCCATGTCCCTCACATCCTGCACACGCTCCTCCTGCTCCTCACGTGGGGCTGGGAGTATGGACTACTATAATACACAATATTTGAGACACATCGTGGAAAATCGAGTGGAAGACAAATGCAAGCAGACATTTCACTAAAACTGCAATTTATTTACAGAAACACAATGCAATCACTTTGAAAATGATCAGTACAGTCGGTTTAATTTCAATTAACCAATCTATTTGGCAAACATTTAAAGATTTTAAGCTCAAAAACCCAGAGAGCAAGTATCTAAACAATAGCTCTTCTCTTCACCGGCGAAACAGAATTCGAAATATCCCCATCTGTTCCAACTTTCATCTGATGTTGATCCAGAATCCTGCGGTTCTTCTTCACTGAAGAACCAGCACTGATGTTAACACTTGGCATGGATACCTTCACCACAAACAACCTCTCGAAAAGTTGCCAGATAGTATGTGTTCCTGTCCTGAGCTGGGAAACTAAGATGAGTCAGTGCTCAGAAGTAGTAGGCAGTGTGTGGAGAGGGAGAACTGGCCACAACCTGACTTGTGTGCAACATCAACTTGCCAGCTGCAAACCTCATCTTGTCTGCTAATCGCTGCTCTGCAGATGCTGCTGCTAAGAGTCGGTTAGCTTAGTCTACTTGAGTGACCGGCGTGGCTACCTGCACTGTGGGGAACTGACCGACCACACGCAGCTAGCTATTTCCCCTGCTGCTTGGCAATGTGGACTAAATTGCTGCTTTAGGCTAAATCCGCCCGTGGACACTGATGATGATGATGATGATGATGTTTTCAGTCGGTTGATTTGGGATGTGGGATTCTGCAGACACGTCAGCACGGCTGCAGACCACTACAGACGGTCTTCTATAGTGTGCTGCTAATTGGATCAGGTGATACTGTAGCGAATTCTGGGGGGGGGGTTTAGTGTAACGTGCATGGATAAGAAGACACGCTGGCTGCTAGTTGGCGAGTTTGACCCTTTAGTCTAGCGGTTAGCGATGCCTCCTGCCGTGCGGGCGATACAGGTTCGCTTCCCGGCCGCGGCAGTTCCTGTGGTTGCGTTGTCCCCCCGAATTCGCTACAATACGTTTTCAAACGAGCACGCAGTGAGTTGTAATGACAGGCTACAAATCAGCTGAACCTTTGACAAGACGTAGAAACGGTGGTGAGGAGACGCGTGCCTATACTTTGTTAGAAAATAACACAATGTTATAACCATTTACATGTCATTAAAAAAAGAAGACTTACAATCATACAGTTATAATGGAGAGAAAATGGGCCCCGTGATGCCTTCTGAATGGTTTTTTTGGGATTAGTTTTAGGATTTAAAGATTATTTCAAGGTTTCTTTCTGCCCAAAGTGAGTCTGCAATTCCTGTTTAGTACAGAAGCTTCAGGTCCCGCCCTCGGCATGTTGATGGTTATGGATTATGGATTGAGTTGATAGCTATGTCATGGGACAGTTTATGTAAATAGCCTTTTAGGTGGTACAGTTCCTGTACATTTTCTAATACACTGACAGTCTATGGCAGCGATACGCAAATCAAAATCAGCAAAAAGGGCTATTGAATATATATATATATATATATATATATATATATATATATATATATATATATATATATATATATATATATATGAACAGTGGGAACACAAACTTACTAGCCAAGTGAGGTACATCTGATTCAGACAAGAACACGAAGGAGGCAGATGTCAGAAATAAGGACCTTGTCTTTGATCGTTTAATTCTACACATGTCAGCATCATCTATTCATATTAAATACACAGACTAGTTTCCCTGGTCTTGATTAACATAATTTGCCAGTACTGGCAAATTATGTCATATTTCTCGATTCTCAGCCACTTATTAGAAATATGGTATTTCCTGCTGACGTTAGTAAAATCTCTGCTGAGACGGAGCAGTCCGCTTCTGAGCCGACCAGGCTGGGGAATGACATCAGTTCTGCATTTTGTGTTTGTGAAAGGCTAATAAAGCCAAATTGATTAGAAAAGAAACGACTTCAAATCCCAAAGGTGAGTGTGAGGAGATATGAGCTCCCACCCGTGACCCCCCCCCCTCTCCCTCCCTCTCCAGGACTTCTACACAGCATGAAGAACAGTACAAGTACAGTATTTTCAGACATGATGTTGTGGTAAATTTTCTCTGAAGACAAGTCCGTTATCATCTAATCTGGTACTGCGGTAGCTGTAAAACCTTAAAATCAACGCCGTTTGTCTTTCGTGTGACAGTAAGTTCACCTTGGTGTACAGCTTCGTCTTGTGCAGTCTAGTTTCAGTGTATCCAGACAAAATTCATATTGACATGTGAAGCAAATTTGACAGAAATCTGGATGCTAGTTTTGCAGTTTGGCGCCTGTGTTGATCCTAGCAGGGCAGGGAAAGAGCATGCTGCAGAATATGATCACATACATATGATCACATGCAAGACACGTCGCTTGTTGTGTAGAGACGACTTCGGTAAACCTCCATGTTTTACGTGGGGGACTTTAGTTGGAGAAACTCAACATTTTGAGTTGAATCTTCTTGAAAAAGTGTAACTGTTACACAACCTGATCATTATTTATATTCCGCTCACATGTCTATCCATTCATTCATTCATTCATTCATTCATTCATTCATTCATTCATTCATTCATATAGCAAATGACAAAGTTGCTCACAGAAACTATGGCCAATTTTGGTACAAAGACCGATAACATCAGGTTATCCCATTTTCTTCTGCCGATCCAAGAACTTTTGTCTTCTGTCCACAGGTATCTCATCCAAACTGAGGCCATGATTGCTCCCACTGTAATGAAGAGAAAAGGTTGTCATGTAACTGGGACATAGAGGAGAGAACAGCGCACATACAGCGCACACACACACACACACACACACACACACACACACACACACACACACACACACACACACACATATATATATATATATATATACACACACATACATATATACATTTACATATATACACATATACATATATACACATTCGGACATGCAGCAGGTCCCTGTGGGACTCAGGCCTTGCTGCAGGATCACGTCCCTGTAGACCTCAGGCCTTGCTGCAGGATTACGTCCCTGTAGACCTCAGGCCCTGCTGCAGGATCAGGTCCCTGTAGGCCTCAGGCCCTGCTGCAGGATCAGGTCCCTGCGGGCCTCAGGCCCTGCTGCAGGATCCCCATACTTAAGTGCTTATTTACAAGTCTCTAGAGTTTTGATGCCTCTGTGTGGCTGTCGCAAGCAGATGAGACCTTCAGCGAGAAGATCACATATTGCTACACAATGACTCCAAATGGGATTCCCTGTGAAATCTGATGAAACGATTTATGGCACACGGGTGTGACTACATTGCCACCATCAGAGAGCCGTTACTTCATGTGTGTATTTGTTGTAAACAGCTGTTGGCAAGATATACATACGTTTCTTTTAAAACGAGGTCATTTAAAAATGAAAGCATGTGCTGTCAGAGGGTGGATGTAGATATTTACTACCAGAGGCAATGCTCATGCAAAATTAAGTGCTTCTGCAAACACTGCCACTTTTCCCCACTCTCTCACACGTCAACAACAAGCCAGAACCCCTCACAGCAGCTTTAAGCTGAATAGCACACAGGTGAGAACAGACGGACTACCTTAAGACAAGTCATATCAGTAGAAAATGCATCCAACATGGTGTTCTCCTTACCCTGGTGTGAGGTCCGGGGGTATGGGCAGAGGCTTTATGAAATCACTCCTCCCTACCAACCAATACGTGTTTTCAATCCCTTTCCCCTGAAAGTGAGACAACTGACTGTTAGCTGATTAAAGTGGAAAGCTGGGAACCGTGTATTTCCTCTGCATTTCTCTTATGATGATGAAGATGGTTTCACCTTCAGCTCTGTCATGCCTCTGACATCTATTTTGTAACCCAGATTCAAGCTGTTGAGGACGTCAACTGTGCTCTGGTTGACATGGATCCTGTAAGCTAGAGGCAAAGAAAATATTAGTAGGGTAAAGGTCATGAAGCTTTCATGGCGTATTTTCTTTGGTTATCATTACACCACTCATTAACAACTGTCCTGAAGTGGCTTTGCAAGTTTTAGTTCAAATCTGTGCAAATACAATGAGGTTGTTATTCACATAAATAACCACTTGGTGGCAGTAGAGAGCACATCATCGCTTTGCCCTTTTTCCATTCTACTAGAGGCAATCTTCTCACTTGCTTGTTAAGTTTTCAAAAACAAGATATTTGCATTGTTGACTGACTGATATGGGATATTTAGACATAACCCCAATATTTAGACATAACTCCAAACTGTAAAGGTAATAAGTTCATATGTACATACATATATATGGAATGGATATCCATCGCAAGCAAAGGCGAGTGAAAGACTTATTCGAAAACGATGTTGATATATATATAATTGGCTTCTTTTTTTCGGGAACTGCCAATGGTGTTGATAAAAGTGCTCAACAAATGAGAAGCAGAATATTAAGATAGATGTAGGGAAAAAAATAGCACTACAAGCCTGTTTCATGCATCTGACACTCATCAGCTGATGAGTGCAAGACGCACGAAACAGGCTTGTACTGCTATGAATTAAAGTTTTTTTTCCCACATCGGAAGGTCCTGGGTTCAAGCCCCGGGGTAGTCCAACCTTGGTGGGTCATCCCGGGTCATCCTCTGTGTGGAGTTTGCATGCATGTTCTCCCCATGTCTGTGTGGGTTTCCTCTGGGGGCTCCGGTTTCCTCCCACAGTCCAAAGACATGTAGGTCAGGTGAATCGGCTGTACTACATTGTCTCTAGGTATGAATGTGTGTGTGTGTGTGTGTGTGTGTGTGTGTGTGTGTGTGTGTGTGTGTGTGTGTGTGTGTGTGTGTGTGTGGGCCCTGTGATGGTCTGGCAGCCTGTCCAGGGTGTCTCCCCGCCTGCTGCCCAATGACTGCTGGAATAGGCTCCAGCATCCCTGCGACCCTGAGAGCAGGATAAGCGGTTCAGATAACGGATGGATGGGTATATATATACACACACACACACACACACACACACACACACACACACACACACACACACACACACACACACACACACACACACATATATATATATATTCCATAGGCAAATGGAAACCACGAACAAGGAGGCAGCAAGGAGGTCAACTACAGCCAAATACCTCCAGAGAGTGAGGCAGGTGCTGAGGAGCCAGCTCAATGGGAAGAATAAGATCCAAGCCATCAGATACCCAGCTGGAATAATAAGCTAGCAAAAGGAGGAGATACAGGCCACAAATATCAGGACATGGAAACTCCTCACAATGCACGGAGGGTTCTACACCCTTAGTCCAGCAGCCTGAAACTATATGATAAGTGAAAAGATGAGTGCCAAGATTTAGTGAGTGTCAGGGCCACTATCCAGGATGAAACAATGAACATCTATGAGTACATCAGAAAGAGGGCCCCCAAGATCAACTGCTGAGTGAGTACCTCAGGCGGCAGAAGACAGAGTGTGCAGAGGAAGAAGAGGAGGAGGTAACATGGAAGACCAAGCTCCTCCGTGGGATTTAGCATCGACAGATAGAAGATGTAGCTGATATCGAGCAATCCTACCAGCGGTTAGAAAAGGCTGGACTGAAGGACAGCACAGAGGCTCTGTTCATAGCAGCGCAAGAACAGGCACTCAGGACCAGATCAATTGAGGCAGGGGTCTACCACACCAGACAAGATCCAAGATGCAGGAAGTGCAAAGACACCCCTGAGACAGTCCAGCACTTAGTAGCAGGGTGTAAATGCTAGCTGGGAAAGCGTATACTGAAAGGCATAACCAAGTGGCTGGGATAGTGTACAGGAACATCTGTACTGAAGACAGACTAGAAATCCCCAAGTCCAAATGGGGGACACAGCCAAAGGTAATTGAGAAGGGCACAGCTAAGGCCCTGTGGGACTTCAATTTCCAGACTGACCAGCAGGTGCTGGCTAACCAACCAGACATTGTGGTGGTTGACAAGGAACAGAAGACATCAGTAGTGATCGATGTAGCGATCCCGAGCAATGGCAACATCAGGAAGAAAGAGCACGAAAAGCTAGAGAAATACCGAGGGCTGAGGGAAGAACTAGATTGGATGTGGAAGGGGAAATCCACAGTAGTTCCAGTAGTAACAGGAGCACTAGGGGCTGTGACCCCCCAAACTGGGAGAGTGGCTCCAGCAGATTCCAGGAACAACATCTGAGGTCTCTGTCCAGAAGGATGCAGTCATAGGAACAGCTAAGATACTGTGCAGAACCCTCAAACTCCCAGGCCTCTGGTAGAGGACCCGAGCTTGCTTGAGGAAGACACGCATATACAAACCCCAATTCCAATGAAGTTGGGACGTTGTGTAAAACATGAATAAAAACAGAATACAATGATTTGCAAATCCTTTTCGACCTATATTCAATTGAATACACTACAAAGGCAATATATTTAATGTTCAAACTGATAAACTATTGTTTTTTGCAAATATTCACTCATTTTGAATTTGATGCCTGCCACATGTTCCAAAGAAGCTGGGACAGGGGCAACAAAAGACTGGGAAAGTTGAGGAATGCTCAAAAACCACCTGTTGGGAACATTCCACAGGTGAACAGGTTAACTGGAAACAGATGAGTGTCCTGATTGGGTATAAAAGGAGCATCCCCGAAAGGCTCAGTCGTTCACAAGCAAGGATGGGGCAAGGTCACCACTTTGTGAACAACTGTGTGAGCAAATAGTCCAGACAGTTTAAGAACAACGTTTCTCAACGTACAACTGCAAGGAACTTAGGGATTTCATCATCTACAGTCCATAATATCACCAGAAGATTCAGAGAATCCAGAGAAATCTCTGCATGTAAGCGGCAAGGCCGAAAACCAACACTGAATGCCCGTGACCTTCGACCCCTCAGGCGGCACTGCATTAAAAACCGACATCATTGTGTAAAGGATATTACCACGTGGGCTCAGGAGCACTTGGGAAAACCATCGTCAGTTAACACAGTTTGTCGATACATCTACAAGTGCAAGTTAAAACTCTACCATGCAAAGCCAAAGCCAGATATCAACACCACCCAGAAACGCCGCCCGCCGGCTTCTCTGGGCCCGAGCTCATCTGAGATGGACTGAGGCAAAGTGGACAAGTGTGCTGTGGTCTGACGAGTCCACATTTCACATTGTTTTTGGAAATCATGGACGTCGTGTCCTCCGGTCTAAAGAGGAAAAGGACCATCCAGATTGTTATCAGCGCAAAGTTCAAAAGCCAGCATCTGTGATGGTATGGGGGTGTGTTAGGGCCCATGGCATCATGGGTAACTTGCACATCTTTGAAGGCACCATTAATGCTGGAAGGTGCATACAGGTTTTGGAGCAACATATGCTGCCATCCAAGCGACGTCTTTTTCAGGGACGTCCCTGCTTATTTCAGCAAGACAATGCCAAGCCACATCCTGCGCGTGTTACAACAGTGGGGCTTTGTAGTAAAAGAGTGCAGGTACTGGACTGGCCTGCCTGCAGTCCAGACCTATCCCCCATTGAAAATGTGTGGCACATTATGAAGCGCAAAATACGACAATGGAGACCCCGGACTGTTGAGCAACTGAAGTAGTACATCAAGCAAGAATGGGAAAGAATTCCACTTATAAAGCTTCAACAATTAGTGTCCTCAGTTCCCAAACGCCTATTGAGCGTTGTTAAAAGGAAAGGTGGTGTAACACAGAGGTGAACATGCCCCTGTCCCAGCTTCTTTGGAACGTGTTGCAGGCATCAAATTCAAAATGAGGGAATATTTGCAAAAAAAACAATAAAGTTTATCAGTTTGAACGTTAAATATCTTGTCTATGTAGTGTATTCAATTAAATGTAGGTCGAAAAGGATTTGCAAATCATTGTGTTCTGTTTTTATTTACATTTTACACAACGTCCCAACTTCATTGGAATTGGGGTTTGTATAATCCAGTGAGTCAAGTAAATTCTTTATGAGACAGCACAAGCCGGTTTCATGACATAAGCAATCATCAGCCGTCAATCTCATGGCATGAAAGAGGCTTGTACTGTCTCATAAAGGATTTACTTGACTCACTGGATTATTCTGCTCCTTATTTGTTGAGCACTCTCCCTACCGTTGAGTGTTTCTTTTAACAAAGTTCTATAAATAAATAAATATATATGAATATATAAATATATATATATATCAACACAGATAAAGGAAAAAAGTTTTAATACATTGGGGTACAGGCCTGTTTCATGCATGACGCACGAAACAGGCCTGTACTGCTATGTATTAAAACTTTCCTTTTCCTGCATCTGTGTTGATATTCCACTTCTCATTAGTTGAGCACTTATAACAAAACCATTGAGGGTTTCGGGGCAAAAAACGCTATGTATAAATATATATATATACACACTATTTTTATTGATTCTTTTTAAACAGTCCTTTAATTTCTCTCAATGTCCTCATTGAGGAGTTCCACCAAAGGTGTCCAACTCATTTACACCTTTGAGTAAAGTGCAGGGGCCTACTAGAATAGCACATAATTACAATAGTTTCTATTTATACTGGCTGGGAACTGTAGCTGGGGCAAGCCCTGTCATGGAGGACATTTACATTAAACCTTGAATTTGACCACTAATTCTGCTGATAGCCTTAAGAGATTACTGAGGATGGCTCACTTAAACCCTCTTTAGTCTCTAGCTGCAGGCACACAAACTGCCATAGACATGACCTTTCACTCAGTACCTGATGCAGAAAATGGATTTGTGTCAGTTCTTTACATATATATATCTATGAAACACTCACACAGTCCTGTGGACTCCATTCGAGATGCTGTGTTGACAGTGTCACCAAACAGACAGTAACGAGGCATCGTAAGACCAACTACTCCGGCTACAACTGGGCCTGGAGACATATACAACACACGTCCACACACAAGAACAGTTGGCGATACTTTCACGTAGAGGTCAGTGCCTAGCAGGTGGTAAATATAATCTGAAATACTTGTGCATTGACAATTTGTCATGCAAACTGTTACGTCATAAAGGCATTCAAATAAAACCATATCCCATATATACAGTGCATAAACTTAAATTAAAAAAATATCTGTGTTATCTGCACTAGTGAGTAGTGACTTTATTAATTTATAGAATGAGGTAAGAAGACATACAAAGTATGCAGTGTCTAATTGGATGACAGACTTCTAAGTGGATGGCATTTTACAGTTCCAGGAATATGTTCTAGGCAAGGATTAGGCAAAAATACCTCCTTGCCTTTAGCAGCCTGTGATCAACTGCGCTCAGTCATTCCACTGTAACAAATTAAGTTGTGTTCAGTCTTTAATGCATTTGGTTTTACGTTACACCAAACTATCTCCATAAGGTTTCTTTTTCAAGTTTTTCCCATTTCTGCTCAGAGAAGGAAACACATGCATGTGTATGTATGTGCACGACTGTGTACACATGTAGGTCTTTCTATAAATGTAACGTTTGATGATGTGGTTTGGGCGCTGCTTATTCTAAAAATCCCTCTGCATGTAATATGAACATCACAGTGGCCCAAGAAAAGCTCACCATCGCACAAAGAGGGTGGTTTGACTGCTCACCAGAATGCAGGCCAATACGAATCCTGACTTTCACGTCAGGCATATGTCTCATCTTGAATGTCCCAATACAATGCAGAATGTCAAGAGACATGTTCGCCATCTCAGCTGCGTGCCGGGTGCCGTTGCGGTTTGGGACTCCTGAGGCTACCATGTAGGCATCACCAATAGTTTCCACCTAAAAATGATGCCAAAATAAGATGAGCACATACATACATACAGACATCAGCATCTATAAGCCCTCTGAGTGGCAATGAGGTATGTTTTCTTGTGACTTTAACCTACTTCTTTGTGAGAGATGCAATTCTAAATGAAAAAAAAAACAGCTTACATGCACTCATATCCAAATACATAAAGGAAATACAAAAATAAAGTGGGTACACAGAGTATATGGGGAAGACAATGTCCCTATCCACGTGGAATGAGTGATCAGCGGATGGTTTGATGAAATAAAAGTGATATAAACCTCTCGCCATAGCTTTCTGAAACAGCGTCTACTGAAACAGCGTCTTCATCACCACAAACAAACACCACATTTCATTCCCAGCTGGTTGTGGCCACTCGTGGCAGCTCGCAGCTGTACCATGAGGCTTTGCTCGCTTTGTTTTTCAACACATTACAAAACCCTCCTCACTCACCTTGTACACATCATGCTGCCCGATGATGGCATCAAAGAGCGAGTAGAGGTCATTGAGTAAGTCCACCACCTCGATAGGTTCACTAAGAGCTGAGATCGTGGTGAAGCCCACTATGTCACTGAAGTACAGGGTGACATCAGAAAAGTGCTCTGGCTTCACAGGCTTGCCCGTCTTCAGCGCCTGGGCCACAGACCTGAGGGGTGAGCGGGAGAAAGCAGATGATGGATGGGAAAGATGGATGCACCCATGGCTGTAGCTACCACTGAAGACACTGAGGACATTCCCTCAGTAGATTCTGCCTTTATATATCTTTATAGATATATATCTATACATAGTACCTGTTGACTATTTGGCATGTTAATTAACTCCCTCCATAAAAACACCACCGTAGTAGACCTACAGACATTTAACTCCACATCCATCCATCCATTATCCAAACCACCTTTCCTACTCAGGGTTGCGGGGATGCTGGAGCCTATCCCGGCAGTCACTGGGCAGCAGGCGGGGAGACACCCTGGACAGGCCACCAGGCCATCACAGGGCTTTATCAAATTTGACTGATTTTGACCATCAGGCATCAGGCATGTGTGCAAGTATCTTCAGCCTCCCAGTCTCACGCCCATCCAAGGATTCTCTCTTAACAAACATGGATGGCAACGGTAGAAGTAAAGAGGCTTCAGGTAATGTGATGTCACTATGTATAAAAACATTAGTGCGTTTTTGTTTCTGTTTTTTGTTTTGCACTGTGCACATGCACCTCTTATGAAGTCTCTGTGTCCCCTCAAAAAAGGGGCATGTTGCTTATGCATGATATTGCAAAGGATGTCAACACACTATCTGCCAACTTAACAGTTTGGCATTTACATATTTTGATGAATATAATGCCCGATCGTTCTCAAACAAAGCAACTAATAAATACCTTCTGAGCTTAGCACAACGCTACCCAAGACCAAAATATGAGGACATTTCTCTTCACTATTTACATTGTTCAGATTCATTTGGATTGTGCCACTACCATCCCCTCAGTTAAAATGGGGGTCTGGCTGCAGCTCTGCTGACACTGTGGTGCTGATATGTCATCTTACTTTTCTCCACACTCTTGAAATGCTTGAAGCAATAGTTCACGCTGACGTGAGGACTGTTAGGTAAGCTGCTCAGCAGAGCCGAGGTTAAAGTCAACATTAGCTACCTTATTGTTTTTGTGTCAGAATCAGCCCTGAGAAGTTCTCCACCAACTTGTTTTGGCGGTAACATTATTAGAGGAAGAGATGATTATACTGATGATTATGAGTATTTGTCACAATAGTAGCACTGCTGTGACTGGGATCATCATCAGAATCAAAACCAGAAATACTTTACTTGTCATTTCACTTCATGCACCCACGCACATGAAATGAAACAAAACATGACCTCCCCCAGCCCACAGCAGTGCAGCACAAAGACAAAAACACATATCCAAAAACTACAAGAACACATCCAAACTAACACATATATCTAAACCAAAAAAAAAAAAGCACTGTCCAGGAGAACGAACGCCAGCCAGGATGACGGTCAGAACTGCCGGTCTGCATGGGCTAGCAGTTAGCTTAGCCTGCCCTGCTTCCACATCCTGTCAGAGAGCCCTCGGTGTTACCTCTTTGGGCACAGCTCCAGGCAGGGTCGTGGTCCCTGGGCCCAAAGGACACAGCAGACCAAGCTCTCCCAGCCGATCCAGAGCCAGCTCTCCCAGCCATCAAAACAAGGACAAACTTAGACGCAGACGTGGACAAAGACACTGCATGGACGGCACTGGGTGAGGCCACCGCAAATGTGAATTTGTGCTGCCATCGTCCCTCACCGGTACTGGGTGAGGCCGCTGCAAACTTGAATTTGCGCCGCCATCTTCCCACACCAGAAGCGGAACTATATTATCATCATCATCAACATCATCATCATCTTTACTTGTATTGGTATTAGTACTGAATTGTTTTGTGGTTAAAGTTACTGTCCTTCAAGCAGATTATCCAAGTCAAAATTCCACATCGGCCACCATCCCCCCGCTAGTCTTAATGTTCTTAAATAAGACGCTGAATTCTCACCAGCTGAACTACTTTGTGTGTTGACCCAGGAGACAGGTAATTAAAATTATATTCCAAAAGAAATCAGTAAAGTTTTGCGTCATCATTGTAACAATAGTATGACTTTAAAAACATGTAGCTTGTAGATGTTTTCAAAAAGGTTTACAGAATAAAAGTGAGAAAGTGGTGGCCCATCCCCCAGAGAAGTTCAGTTTGACTCTCAAGCCCAACACAAACTGTGCAACTGAATTTTTTCTTTGCAGAGGTGAAAGATCACTTGGAACACCACTAATATGATACGTGTCTTATAATGCTCAATACTTATGTGGGAGGTTTATCATATCCTAAGGCAGGTTGCAAGAGACTCACCTGGGCAACATCTGGGCCACCAGATTATCAGTCTTCTGTCTCTCCACTTCCAGTTCCTCTGTCCTCTCGCGAATCAAATCCTCTAAGTTAGAGGAATACTGCTCCAGCATTCGCAACATGGAGTCAATAATGTTGGTCTTCTTTCCCTTGGTTATGCTTTTGAACTGCACAAGACAAACAGATGTACGTTAGAGAAGGCAATACGGAGGGGATGTCGTCTGTGGTATACAATGATTTATAGGTGGTAAAAAGCTTGAAATTGCGTCATCCTTTGTGTCCGTCTCTTGACCTGCTTGAAGATCTCCTCAAACGTGGGTCTCTTTTCTGGCTCTTCACACCATGCCTGTTTCATGACCTGAATCACCTCCAGTGGGGCCTCGTCCACTGACACGACAGGTCGACACAAAGGAGGAGGTGTTCTGACCTTGTTGATAATCTCTGTCGACAAACACACACGAGACTATGGGTGAATATTGTGCTTTCATTTCAAAATTAAAGTGATCCAGAACAAGTTACTTCAATATAATGTATATCAGAGGTATAGATTTGCTCCCACAAAGAGAACACAAAGCTGAACCTTTCACAAAACAGTCGGTTGTCAGTTTCTTTTTTTTTTTAATTAGATGTGAGCAGTGCAGTTTGCAGTACTCATCCTTCCGCTTCCTGGGCACCATCATCACCCAGGACCTGAAGTGGGAGCTGAACATCAGCTCTCTCACCAAGAAGGCACAGCAGAGGATGAACTGCCTGCGGCAGTTGAAAAAGTTCAACCTGCCAAAGCCAATGATGGTGCACTTTTACACTGCCATCATTGAGTCCATCCTCACCTCCTCCATCACTATCTGGTATGCTGCTGCCACTGTCACAGACAAGGGTGGACTACAGCTGTTGAGAGGGTTATTGGCTGCAACCTGACAGCCCTCCGTGACCTCCTCCAGGACACCGGGGTGAGCAGGGACGATCATGGTCAACCCTTCCCACCCAGGCCATGGTCTCTTCAAAACACTCCGGCTAAGGTCTACACAAACCAGAACCTCATGCCAAAAGAACAGCTTCTTCCCTACATCAGTAGGCCTTTCTAACAAGCTCCCAGACACCTACAGATCCTGACATTGCCGCCTCCCATCCCCACCCATTTTCATCTTCCATACTGTGCTCTCTGTATCTGGATGCCCTGCATAAAACCTGCACTACCCTGTAAATAACTTATACTGTAAATAACTTCTTGAAATTCTAATTCAACTTTTTGTAAATACAGCTCCTGCCACCAGTGCCGGGCATCAGGGGCTGCCACATGGTCTCCAGTTCAACTCTGAGCTGGTGTTGATTGTACCTTATTGCACCTTACTTTCATTTTTATTTTATGTCATCTTGTGTATATATTACTGTTAATTTTTCTCTCTTGCACCAACATACCAAGACACATTCATGGTATGTTCTTGTACTTGGCTATAAATCTGATTCTGCATCTGATTCTGATTCCTGATACGCAACACAGTCGTATCAGTCATTGGAAAACAGCTTTTTATTCCGGCAGGCAACGTAGAGGAGAAAATAAAGCTGAGTATGGAAGTAATAAGTGCCACGCAGGACAGCCTTCAAGGAACCATATTTAGATTTCAGATTGCATATACCCATGTGTTTATGTCCCCACATTTGGTCCGTAGGTGTAGAATGTATGTAGAATGTATAGGCCTATTGTACACTACGGCAGTAAAGCGGCCCTGTGCTTGCTCTACGTCATTCCGTGGCATTAGCCAAGCACTCACCTTTAGTTGGCATGTCCAGCATACAGAAAGGAGCACAGCGCGAGATGACCTCTTGCATGATGATGGCGAAGCTGTAGACGTCGCCGTGGTAAGTGCCCTTCCTCTTCAGACTTGGGTTTCGAAGCAGCTCAGGGGCCGTCCACAGCAAATCTTTTGGATAGAATAAGCCCAACCGCAGCTATAAACCATGCATAGTGACCAGAGAACCACCTTAAAAGTACTGCTCGAGTGCAGCAGCTTACCCTCGGACCTCTCCTCCTCTACACTTTGGTTTTGGGAGATCAAGATTTCGTTCAAGCCATAATCGGTCACCTTCAGAACAAAGCGGCCGTCCACCACACAGTTACGAGATTTGAGCCTCCCGTGGATGATGTTACGGTTGTGCAGGCTCTTCATTCCCTGTGAGGAGTGTTTGTAAGGAAAGCGAGGATGGTGAAGCACACTACTGGATAATGATGCAAAAAAAAAAGTTTTTTGTTATTTTTTTGTCGTTGCTTTTACCCGAATCAGATCCATTAGCAAAGACGACTTGAACATCCAGTCAAGGCGCATGTCCTCGTTGTTCAGCAGGTCCTCCAAGCTGCCCCTGGTGCAGTGTTCCGTCACAATGCCGAAGATCCCAGAGTCAAAGAAGAGTCCCAGGTAGAGGTTGAGGTTCTCGTGCCGCATGTCTCTGAGCTGAAAGGCAAGAGAAGGAACAACAGCAAGGCTTCATGCTGTCACATCCTGCATGAACTTTACAGCATGAAAAAGAAATACCATTACATTTCACAACCATTATATATTATTCTTGTAGCCAAGGGAAAAACAATTAATATCTTAATCATGAAACAGACATTTGTGAATTAATTTGTGAGCTGTACTGATATTCTAAATGTTCCCATTATAAAAAGTAATCTGTAACGAGCATGGATAACTAGACCGGACCCTTTAGTCAACTGGTTAACATAGTCGCCCATGGTGTGGGAGACCCGGGTTCGCGTCCCGGCTGCGGCGGTTCCCGGCTGCCCCCAGAATTTGCTACGTTGGTGTCAGAATTGGGACGGTGGGATCGTGGGGCCATCGGGGACACGTGCACCCAGAGGCGTGGGGGGAGCTGGTATGCTGAAGTGCAGGGCTGTGCTTCTCGAAGAGGGGGTAGTGTAACGAGCATGGATAACTAGACTCACTAGTCCTTGGCTAATGGGTCGGACCGTGGTTAACATAGTCGCCCGTGGTGTGGAAGACCCGGGTTCGCGTCCTGGCTGCGGCGGTTACCGGCTGCCCCCCGAATTTGCTACGAATAGCACAGTGGTAGCAGCAGCATGGTCGTGAGTAAGAAATGGATGGGTGGGCTCAGAAAAATATGTGTAACCCTTAAAAGCAAATTTGGCTTATTATGTCCCGAGCTGCCATAAAATGCTCCTTGATACCTGGAACTTATATATATCTTGTATGTATGCCCTGTGATGGACTGGCGACCTGTCCAGGCTGTCTCCCCGCCTGCTGCCCAATGACTGCTGGGATAGGCTCCAGCGTCCCCGCGACTCCAATTGGGTTAAGCGGCTTGGATAATGGATGGGTGGATGGGTGGATGGATGGATGTTACTACTGTGGTGCATTTCTCTGTAATCCTGAAATCACGAGCAGGGCCAGACTGTGTTGTTGAAGGATACGGTGGCTATGTGAGGACAAACGCACCCGTTCCGTCAGACTGCCACTTACCTTCACAAAAGTTGACTGAGTACTGCTGCTAACACTGGACACTACTCCACTGGAGCATTTCTTCAACCACACCCAGTCGCCCTGTGACATACAGTGTAGGACAGTCTGTGTGTGAGCTGTGCAAAATGGTCACAATGAAGAGCACCTCATGCTTAGCTGGGCTGAACATTTGCTATTGATAGATTTTCAAATCATTACACACCAATATATTGACTTATATTTTAGGAACACAGAGATGGTCCTGTTTTTATTAGACAACTTAGTGGAATAATGTATATGTGATATGTGTCACATGTGCATTTGCCACCCTCACCTCAAAAACAGCCACATTTGAACTGTCTGGTGTGGAGGCCAGGTAGCTGCGTCCAGACACCGAGTGGCGAGGCGTCTTCGTGTCCACCTGGCTTTTCATCATGCTGTCCTCATTTAGCTTCTGCTCACAAACCCAGTTAGGGAGGGATCGGCTTAGATAAGGTAATCTTTTACAGGGGAGTAATTTTTATTTACCACACACTTGCTAAGTTCTCTTTGAGCAGCAAAGTTTTGACCTGTCACACGGGACACGGCTGGCTCTCTCACCACACAACCAGGGCTCGTCAGAGCGGTAAAGAACTGACCCGTTTGCTGACTTGAGTGTTGATGAAGATCAAGTCATCCAGGGTCAGGACTACCTTATTTGATCCTCCACCACCTCCACCAAAACTGAACCCGATCCGACCGCTTCTTCTGCACAGACCAAAAAACACTATCAAGTCATGTTCTAATATGATGACACAATGTCTTATTATGCAATGACACTTTATATTGTGTTCAAGTTCACTCAGGTTTTGACGGCATAGCCCTCTTTCATTTAATTTGTTTTATTATACATACTTTAGACGGAGGAAGAAGAAAACTCCCCATATAGCCAACGCCAAGAACAGAAGGGAGAGAAAGAAGAGAGTGACTGAATCCAGTCCTTGAGGAATGAAGAAAAGCAGATGGGGCGAGAGAATATGAGAGAATATATCTATGAGTCACAGAGAAGAAAAACAATAATGCAAAATACACCATACCAACCTACATACATGTTCTTATAATTAAGTCATTGAAATTAAGTTTCCTTTATTAAGCTCCTTGGGGAAAATCCGTAGCTGCAAATTTAATCCATCCTAGCTGTGATCTGTGTAGAGAGGAGCAGTGGGCTGTTGCCTTCATGCTGCGCCCGGGGACCAACTCCAGTTCTCTTCCCATTGCCTTGCTCAGGGGCACAGACAGGAGTATAAACTATAACATATAACATGCATGTTTAATCCCATAAGTACTGTACTCACCACCAGTGCAGGCAAAGTGCGGGCTGAACCAGCAGCTTGGGTCAGTGTAGGGTGTACTGCCCGCAAAGTGGATTGAACGACCAAGGTATTTTAATCCCCCAATTTTGCCACTTGTATGGCGAGCTTCCAGAACATGAGTTGAGTAAAGATTGGTGCCCAAGCCGCTATAGTCCAGGACCACATAGCGTGCCTGCATGCCTTCACCATTTCTTCCAGCCTGCAGAGGTTGATTGAAGCCTTCAAATTCAAAACCTCCTTCACTATTGCCGAGAATCTCTCCAGTCACCCAGCGGCCCCCATTCATACGAGCCTGCTCAGCAGCCATGGCCGTGTAGTACAGCATGTTGTAGATGGTGCCAAAGAACGGAGAAACCTACCAGGGGACACAACAGTGTTTATGAGGTACCGAGACTGTAATATGAACCGTAAATGGTCAAAAACTTACCATCTGAACTGAAAAGCTATTGGTGCCATTTCTATTGTTCTTATCAGTTGCTTTAATTCATTATTGCATTATTGTCTGGGGAAAATAAGAAGAAGAAGAAGAAGAAGAAGACAGAAGATGAAAAAGAAGAAGAAAAATGCTTCACCTGCTCTGGTGGGGTACTGCTGCGGATTTCATAGGTTTTCTGTGCGTCTTTGAAGGCCTCATAGAAATTGCGCTCCCCAGAGTCCATGGTGATGGTGAGGACTCCATCATAGGCTTTTCTTAGCTTGGTGTCATTCCCTAATATGTAATAGGGGGCATCTTTGTAGGGCAATGAGTAGAGGAGGGTATCATAGGGGATGAAGACATAGCCTCTGTCAATCATACGCATGTCCATGGCTTTGGTCAGAAGGTGGTACTGGGCCCGCCCACCAACCAAGACAGACTGCATGCACATGATAACCACTGCACAAGGCGGAGGGTGGGAGAAGGAGAGGGCAAGAGGAAAAAAAAAAAGAAAACCAAAGGTTGTTGAGTATGTTTCCCACTGAGCAAAGATGAGGAAGATGTCTTTAAACTGTTACCTTTGAGCAGTGGTGGGCAAACACGTGCAATGGAGGCAGCATGCAAGCATTCATATTTCCAACCATCACTACACCAGACAGTTTCACTAACCCACAGTGTTTCCCTCACGAGGGGTGAGACTTGAAATCAGGTGATGTAGCGTTTGGTTGGAATGAAAACCCACGTATTGCCCCCATGGCACATGCTACCCTATCATTACCTTAGAGATTTGTTTCATTTTTTTTTTTTTTTTTTTCATTTCTATTTTCCATGCAACACATACCCAAAGACACACACATACAAACATACCTCTGACCCGGTCTGTTTCCCGTACTTGCTCTAGAGCTCTCAGAGGACCATCCCTGTCGGCCTCCATTGTGACCACAGTGCTCACTGGAAGCCCAAGATCTCTTAAGGAGGAGGCCAGCTCCTGTCCAGTGGCTTCCCACAACTCCCCCTCGTCTGAGATAATGGCAACATGGGCCCAGCGAAAGTAACGCAAAACAGAGAAGAGCACGCGGGAGGACAGTGGCAATGGCCGCAAGAAGGTCGAATACGTATCCCCTTCCTCCATGGTGGGTTTCAAGCATCCCCATGAGAGAATTCCCAGATTCCATTCTTTTGCAAACAAAGCTGCTGTGGAACAGTAAGCTGGGTTAGCTGGGCCCAGGAAAGCGGCGCTGTAGCCATCCAACTCTGCAAAGCGAGCAAGTGCACGAGAAGACTTGCAGTCCTCATTGACCAGTGTGTAGTCATACCAGTAGCCTTTGTTGAGGTAGGGGTTTTTGTTGATGCGGCTGATAGCAAGGCGGGCAGCCAGGTCAGGGAGGGCTTTGGAGTATAGGGGGTCACATGTCCAAGGGCCGACAATAGCCACCTTAAAAGTGGTCCCCCAGGCATCACAGGGTAGATAGATGACCATCAGCAGGGGCAGTATCAGGCAGTTCCCCCACCAGCTACTGCAGCGCAGCACCCGGGATGATGGCAAAGGTTGTTTACATAAAGATGATGATGATGATGATGATGGAGACGATGACGATGACGATCTAAAAGGACAGTGCAAACAACTGTCCACTGAGTCTGTAACAACTGTCCACTTATATCTTTTTCTTTTCGTTTGTGTGGACTCCTGTTGCCATCGTGGGTGGTGGGATAAGTTGTGGAGGAAGCGAGGGTCTCGGTGCCTTGCCATTTTCTTACACAGGTGCTCTGAGGCTCAGGCACAGAAGAGGAGCAGGGAATTTACAGTGAACTGGTTTACTGCGTTTGTGATTACTGATGGGATTGTCTCCTTTGGAACCCAGTGGGGCTCTAAGCCAAAGCCGGCTGGTTGAACACAAGACTCCAAGACATCCCTGCCTCTGTGGAAAAGCCACAACAGAAAAAGATGAAACAAAGAATAAAAACCAAAATGTGTGTTATAGAAGCACCAATAAAATAACCTGAATTATAAGCTAGATAAACTAATCAACAATTTACAAGCTTTTTCTTAAACTTAATATTGAATGTATATGAAATAAAAGGTGTATATTCACATTGGAGTTATCGGAACAGTTCAAGTGTTGGAGGCTGCTGGGAGCCTTGATGATTGACAGCCCTGCCAGAGCAGCAGAGGTGACCCGGGTCCAAATAAAATATACTTGAAGCAACAATGACTTGATATGTGTTCCCTTTGTAGTGAGGTTGTGTACCCTGCTGTTTGTAATGGAACACGCCTGGGAGAAATATGATGCAAAGTAATTTGTAAATGTACATTTTCCTGAGAAGGATCCAGAGTTTTGAAATAATGAAATACTTCATCAGCACTGTCTAAACACCCAGCAGATCAGCTGATACCAGTGGCGTTTCAACATTTAAGTTGTGCTGGTTGAGATCTAAAGAAAGATTTTCCGGTATGTTGAGAATATAAAGTCACATATCTTAAAAAATGCATATATTATCAATTCGCTGAAGGAGCATTTATGATGTTAACAAGTTTAGACAATCTGCAGAAATAGAATATAGGACACGATTCCTGACCATTAACTGGCCACCTGCAGGAGAATTTGCTGAATAGCTGCATACTGGATGCTAGCAGCATCCACTGGTGTCTTCATAGAGCCTTATGAGTACAGTCCACAGGTGTCTTCATAGACCCTTATGAGCTGAGTCCACAGGTGTCTCCACAGACCCTTATGAGCAGAGTTCACAGGTGTCTCCACAGACCCTTATGAGCAGAGTTCACAGGTGTCTTCATAGACCCTTATGAGCAGATTCCACAGGTGTCTTCATAGACCCTTATGATCAGATTCCACAGGTGTCTTCATAGACCCTTATGAACAGAGTCCACACGTGTCTTCATAGACCCTTATGAGCAGAGTCCACAGTGTCTTCATAGACCCTTATGAGCAGAGTGTACTGCACCTGCCTGGAATCCATGACATGCGTGCGGCAAGCTGATTAGCTGAGCAGGGCATGGAGGTTATAAGCCATTCCCTGAATGGTGCCAAATAACATGGAACTAAATCTGGCCCTGATAGCTCTATCACTTTCTCCTTCTTAAGGCAATCTCTTTATGTCCTCTGTCATCCTTGTCTTTAGCCACCTGTCCCCCTTCTAAACTCTAGAAGAAGCACAGAAGAAGTCTGAGATAAAGGTCCATTTCTTCAAGAGACTTAGATGGAACCCAGAGTGGTTTAAGACTTGAGTAAAACTGTAAGGTGTGATTTATCTCTTCAGGTAAACAAAGTTTTTTTTGGTCTTTTTTTTTAAGAATCTGTATCACCTTAATTTTTTTTTTGTGGTTTGTTATTACGTTGGAGTAACTGGAAGATGTCTCCATAAAACCCCAGCCAAGTAATCTCTGAACAACACTCCTCCTGAATTAATGAAGCTTCTGTTTGTATTGCTTCGTGGCCCAGAGAATCAAACTACATGTTTAAAATTCCCAGAGGGAAAACGAAAACATTTGTTCATCATATGAGAATAGCAGGGGTTTTCTGCAAAGGGATACTTCCTTCAGGTCAAACATGTTCCTATGATGGCACGCTATAGGAGTCCAGTATTTGACACGCTGGGGACCTCGGGGTCAGCGCCATTCACTCCCTGTCCAGCCAATACCTAGTATCTACACCAAATTTCTGACATGTGTACAAGAACACCAAATATTACAGAACTCCGTATCCAGGGTCGCGCGTTTCAGCTATCTGTTAGTGTTTTTGCTTCTCTGCAGATCTGAGCTGGAGACCAAGGCCTCTGTCCTGGAATGGAAGCATCAAATGTGCAGCTAATGCTGCAGACACACTGCCCTGCGTAACAGCTATGTGTACAGGTTATAAAGCCAGCATATTGCACCAAAGTGGACAATCATTAGTTACTGTCAACCGGTGCTCGATCCCTCATAAGATGTCGTGTAGATGGACTAAAAAGAAATGGAGGGTATGGTTTTGTTTGTAAGCACACCAACACCCGAATGATTGAATTTGTAAGAACAAGAGAACAAAACACCTTTCGGGGCTAAGAATTCCCAGCTCAGTTGTCATTTTCAGCGTTTCCAAGATTATGATTCAAGACAGTGAGAAATGGTCACAGAATGACCCGGTGCTCCTGACCCACAGCTGGTGACCCAACATCAACCCACTAAACGACTAATAATGGCTTATTATCTGCTAATAGGACGAGACGAGGAATTACTAGAACAATCTACTGTTACTTTGAAACGTTGTTTAAAATGGGAAAATAAACATGACGTCAATCCCTTAAAACCTTTGTCAGAAGTCAAGCCTGAAGAAGGCGTTATCTTCAGGGTTTGGGTCATATGTAGAAACAAGTCGCTCAGACAGCAGCTAGATGTTTCCACAGCTTGGTCCAGACCAGCTGCTGCAGCTGTATGTCTACCTCTCTACCACTACACTCGTTGCCAACTGCACCAATTGAAACAAGCGGAATCAGCACTTCACAAACCATAAAAATATCAACAGAGACACAACTTGACTCATCCGACTCAAACCGACAAGAAAGAGTTCTGACCTGGAGCAATGTGTCTACGCGAGAGTCATGCTGACGCTGTCCTCCGAACAGAAGGCTGCAGACTCCAGCTGGACTGAAATGAGAAGAAGGGAAAAAAAACAATGAAGATTAAAAACAACAACAACAAACACTTCTCTTTGGCCTCTGAGAGACCTGAGGGAAAGAAAAAAGAAAAGGTACCTTGGGTATCCCAACTTGCACGGAAACGTGTTCTGTTAAATTAGTCCCTTTCTGTTCCAAGTCCTTTAAAAAGATTGAAAATGAGAAGTTTCCACATTTCCAGTAGTTTGGTCCTGCAGGTTGCCGTCCCTGTTTTGGACTGGGACCTGCCCCCAAACCACAACGACGGGTGACAAGGAGGATGCTGGACAGGTGAAGGCTGGTTGTAAGAGAGAGATAAGAGGTGGAGGAGAGGGATGAGAAGGCAGGCCGGGCAAGCTTTGACTTCCCAATTTAGCTTTTAATCCGCGCTAACACGGCGAGAGGCCCTCGAGAGAGTGGGGGAAGGGTAAAAATAGTAGTCTTCTGGTGTCTCCAGGAACGCAATAGAAATAAACAAATGACCCACACAGTTGACGTATGTTTTCACGCGTTACAACCAAGCGGACATTTTATGAGAGGGCCGAGGAAACAACTACACACAGCACGTAGAGAAGAAGTCCCTGACAGGGTGTCCCACAGTAAGCAACAGGACTGACATGTTAAACGGTGTGTTTCAAGTCCAGTTTATTTGCGGAGCCCAAAATCACAAGGTAGCCCTGAAAGGCTTTACAAGCCGCACAATACACGACAATACAGGATTTATTATGCTATCCTCAGCTTCAGTAGAACGCAGTGGGGGAATGGCGTGGCGACGAGGAGGGATGAGGGGGCACCCCCCTCCTCCTCCTCCTCCTCCTCCTCCTCCTCCCTGCAGTCTTGCAGCTCCTGCTGCTTACCGTCCTCAGAAATCACCGGCTCAAAGCACTGCGCTGACTCCACGGGAGGACATCCCCTCTTCCTTAAGTTGATACGTAAGCCAGGGATAGACCAGTCGCCACACGGCCCTAAACAAAACCCCTCACCTCTGCTGGGAGCGTGATATGGAAAGCCCTTCGACCACACAAGAACAGCCAGCGGCACGGTTCGCTTCTGTCTCTCATCACACATTTTACTTGGCTTTAAAGTCAATGAGCGAGGCACGCTTGCTTTGTTCGTTGTCCCGTGTCAGACAGGTTTAAATTAGGACGTCACATGTAATCACACGTCCTGATGAGGGGAGCCCGCTTCTGCAGCCTTGCCCTGACTTAAATCCCATTGTCTGCAGTTTACAGGGTGCTGAGATGCCAAATGAACTTTAACACAGCCAGAGGTCTGTTGGCCTGCACAGGAGTGAAATGGGCGAAAGACAGTGTGTGTTCAGGCAGACCGCCTGCCTGCATTATCTGAGTCATGCTCCCACTTTGGTCCTCTTGAGCCACGGACTAATAATCCCTGATATAAACGCAGAGGTCGTCTGCAAAACTGTCATTCTACAACATGTGCCTGTTACATTTCCTCGCACTACTTTTTATAAAAACCTTAATATAGCACTTTTAACATGGAATAATTATAAACATATATATATATATATATATATATATATATATATATATATATATATATATTCAATTTTCTCAAATTGTTTGAGGCCTAATGTTCCTGGTTCATTGACACCCCCTCCCAACACGCACAATAGATACTGCCATCCCGACACACACAATACACACTGCCATCCCGACACACACAATACACACTGCCACCCCGACACACACACAATACACACTGCCATCCCAACACACACACAATACACACTGCCACCCCGACACACACACAATACACACTGCCACCCCGACACACACACAATACACACTGCCATCCCAACACACACACAATACACACTGCCACCCCGACACACACACATTACAAACTGCCATCCCAACACACACGCAATACACACTGCCACCCCGACACACACAATACACACTGCCATCCCCAACACACACACAATACACACTGCCATCCCCAACACACACACAATACACACTGCCACCCCGACACACACAATACACACTGCCACCCTGACACACACAATACACACTGCCATCCCCAACATACACACAATACACACTGCCACCCCGACACACACACCATACAAACTGCCATCCCAACACACACGCAATACACACTGCCACCCCGACACACACAATACACACTGCCATCCCCAACATACACACAATACACACTGCTCCCCCGACACACACAATACACACTGCCATCCCCAACATACACACAAATACACACTGCTGCCCCGACACACACAATACACACTGCCATCCCCAACATACACACAATACACACTGCCACCCCGACACACACACAATACACACTGCCATCCCAACACACACACACAATACACACTGCCACCCCAACACACACAATACACACTGCCACCCCGACACACACACAATACACACTGCCACCCCGACACACACAATACACACTGCCATCCCAACACACACACAATACACACTGCCACCCCGACACACACACAATACACACTGCCACCCCAACACACACAATACACACTGCCATCCCAACACACACACAATACACACTGCCACCCCGACACACACACAATACACACTGCCATCCCAACACACACACACAATACACACTGCCACCCCAACACACACAATACACACTGCCACCCCGACACACACACAATACACACTGCCACCCTGACACACACACCATACAAACTGCCATCCCAACACACACACACAATACACACTGCCACCCCAACACACACAATACACACTGCCACCCCGACACACACACAATACACACTGCCACCCCGACACACACACCATACAAACTGCCATCCCAACACACACGCAATACACACTGCCACCCCGACACACACACAATACACACTGCCACCCCGACACACACACCATACAAACTGCCATCCCAACACACACACCATACAAACTGCCATCCCAACACACACGCAATACACACTGCTGCCCCGACACACACAATACACACTGCCATCCCCAACATACACACAATACACACTGCTCCCCCGACACACACAATACACACTGCCATCCCCAACATACACACAAATACACACTGCTGCCCCGACACACACAATACACACTGCCATCCCCAACATACACACAATACACACTGCTGCCCCGACACACACAATACACACTGCCCCCCGTCACATGATACACACTCCCCCCCCTCCCCCGGCCCTCAGAGGGCTGTGGTGAGATAAGAAGTACAGACTAATGAAATGAATAGGAGTTGATAGGTCAAAGGTCATGTGAAGTCATGGACATGTAAAAGATGACAGCGATGCTGATGAAGACAGCAACTTTGTGACCTACGAGCTGAAAATAGCTTGTGGTAAGCTACTGAATGTCCACCATTGGCCTTTTGACCCGGCACAGTGCTTTGGGGCTGTACACTGCAGAGGGTGTCATACGGCGTTATAAGGAGTCACAAGGTGGAAGGTCAACTCCAGACAAAAGGAAAACGTGTACATAAAACATATAACAGTGACAGACTGTGTATTCTCAACGGTGTGATCATATTTATGAATACTAACATGTACTGTATGTAAGTAGTATAGAGTCAGAACGTGTTTGTGCCATCTTGAACATTAGTAGCAGTCCTGCTGGAGTAATCTGATTAGTTAGGTGAGGCCCTGCTAAACTGATCCTCTACCTGCAAGCCTCTTAGTGGCATGGCTGACAGTGCTGACAGAGATCACTTCAAGGCAAGGTCAGACTGCAAATACAACCAGCCCAAGTTAGTCAAGAGCTGAGCGGCGCTGTGGCACAGCTGCAGGGCTGCACACCGCCGCAGCCCTGCACACCGTCGTTGCCCTGCACACCACTGCAGCCCTGCACACCGCCGCAGCCCTGCACACCACCGCAGCCCTGCACACCACCGCAGCCCTGCACACCGCTGCAGCCCTGCACACCACTGCAGGGCTGATGTAGCCGTACTAGAGCCATGATTTAGTTTAGTGTTATTAACCCTGACCTGAGGCAGACATCTCTTAAGGCTTACCCTACAACAAAAGGCCCAAAACAATGTGTTACTAGTCATGTAAACAACAGCATAGGTAAACGTGAGTAGCATTTTAAAAAAATATACACTTTAAAAACGTAATTTAGTTTGACATTTGTGTGACATTGTTGAATAAAAAACATCATTCTTACTTATGTATTCAGAGTTCAACATGTTTTTGAATATTAGCGTATTAATACTGACATTTCCCCAGCCACGCTAGGTGTAAGTCTGTTGATGATGATGACGATGATGATGAGATGAAGTCTGCACACCACACCCACCACAGCAGGACTTCTCTCTTAGAATCCCTTCCTTTCTCCACAGAGGCTCGTTGTCAACGTTAATTAATCAAATAGCCAGTACTGAGAAAACCTGTGGGAGGAGCAACAGAGCAGCTTAGAACATTTGTCTTGGCAATTACTAGAAAAACTGATCGGGTGAATAAATCCGCAAGTCTCATTGAATGGCATGACTGAGTCCTGCAGGCACGCCAGACACGTCCCACAGTGAGACGCACAGCTAGCCTCGTCCAGCCTCCTCAGTTGGTTCCTGACATATTTTATGACAATATACTCAAGCAACTGACACCACACAAGAATCAAATTCAAAAAGAAACCCACTTCTTCTTTGCCAACCTCTTCCTCTGTATACTTTGCTGTACTACCTCGTTCCACCACCAAGTCTCCTCGTCTTCCTTCCTCTGCCCTGATGACACACAAAATACCTTCCTAGCTGTCTCCCTCACTATTTCTGCAGTGGTTGCCCAGCCATCCGGTAACTCCTCACCACCACCCAGTGCCTGGTTTACCTCCTCCCTGAACTCCACACAGCAGTCTTCCTTCTTCAACTTCCACCATTTGATCCTTGGCTCTGCCCCCACTCTCTTCCTCTTCTTGGTCTCCAGAGTCATCCTACAGACCACCATCCGATGCTGCCTAGCTACGTTCCCCCGTCACCACCTTGCAGTCTCCAACTCCTTTTAAATCATGCCCCCTACATAAGATATAGTCCACCTGTGTGCACTTTCCTCCACTCTTATAGATCACCCTGTGTTCCTGCCTCCCTCTTCTTGAAACATGTGTTCACCACAGCCATTTCCATCCTTTTCACAAAATCCACCACCATCTGCCTTTCTGCCTTTCTCTCCTTGACACCATATCTACCCATCACCTCCTCATCACCTCTGCTCCCTTCACCAACATGCCCATTGAAGTCCGCTCCAATCACCACTCTCTCCTCCTTGGGTACCCTCTCCACTACTCCGTCCAACTCACTCCAGAATTCTTCTTTCTCTTCCATCACAAATCTAACTTGTGGGGCATATGCGCTGATAACATTCATCAACACACCTTCAATTTCCAGCTTCATACTCATCACTCTGTCCGACACTCTCTTCACCTCCAGCACGCTCTTGACATACTCTTCCTTCAGAATTACCCCCACCCCATTACTCCTCCCATTCACACCATGGTAGAAGAGTTTGAACCCACCTCCGATGCTCCTGGCCTTACTCCCCTTCCACCTGGTCTCTTGCACACACAGTATGCCTGCCTTCCTTCTCTCCCATCATATCAGCCAGCTCTCTCCCTCTGCCAGTCATAGTGCCAACATTCAAAGTGCCAACTCTCACCTCCACACTCCTACCCTTCCTCCTCTCCCGCTGCCTCTGCACATGCCTTCCCCCTCTCCTCCTCCTTCACCCAGCAGCAGCATAGTTTCCACCGGCACCCTGCTGGCCAACAGAACCGGGGGCTGTCGTCGGTAACCCGGGCCTCGACCGATCCGGTTATCTTGACAGAATACAGTTTAAAAACCGTTGACCGCCCACGGTCGTTTTAGGTAGATCTTTTTTTTCGCAATTGATCTAAAACTTATTTTAATTTGCAATTTTAGAAGCATACAGGGAGCGGCAGGCCTGTACCCCCCCCCCCCCCCCACACACACACACAAAGTTATTAAACTTTGAAAATCCAAAACGGTCAAAATGGCCGCCTTGCTCGTTCTTAACACTGAAACAGGCTCCTCCTCTCTCGCTGACGTCAGCACCGTGAGAATGGAGACCAACAAGAATCCCGCCAGTATCTGGCATGCTTTTCCTGCATAATTCTACTGGTGGCTTTGATTTTTGTTAAAATTACAAAATCCCAATTAAATTAGATAACTTCCATAGACGAGCTCTTTTAGCATCGGTATTGGTATATAAACACAACTTCAGTCCTCATACATACTTTATCTGGAGTATTTTATACAAAAGTAAAATCCGTTTTATCGCTCATGGTATGACAATGGAATTTTACTAGCTGGTCAATTGATAAATAGGAATGGTGAGTTACAGTTATATTGAGAATTTCTTCAAAAATTTAAGATCCGAATCACACCCAAAAAATATGCTGTTATTTTTGTTGCAATTCCCATGGCTTCTCTTCCGCATTTGAAGAGTTGTAACCTTACAGAAATGAACATTATTAGTTTTAGGCAAATCTTTACTGGATATATTGATATTCGCAATAAAACATGTAGTAAGGGACACATCAGGAACGCTTTGTACTGTGTTTCACCTCCCGCAGCAGGATTCTTTTGGTCTTCTATCATGAGGGATTTACAGTGGAAACAGCTTGTTGTATTCCAAACAATTATTGTATTAATAACAAAGTGAAAGAAGTATCCTTCAAAATACTACTTGGAATTTACCCTGCTAAAAAAGTCTTGAAAAGATTTAAACTAGATATGGTATATACTTATGTTTTGTTTTTTTAATTCAGATAGAGAAACTATATTTCATTTGTTTTTCACTGTGCCCATTCAAAGGTATGTTGGATTGATCATTTAGCGAATTCGGGGGGCAGTCCGAGAACCGCCACAGCCGGGACGCGAACCCGTATTCGCCACTAACCAAGCGACAACGCTAACCAGTCGACTAAAGGGTCATTAAAGGACCAACGTGTCTACTTATCCATGAACGTTACATTACCCGCCTCCTTCGGGAAGCGCGTCCCCGCGCTTCAGCTCCCTCACGCCTCTGGGCGCACGCGCTTCCGATGACCTCACCATCCCACTTGTGACACCGCTGTAGCAAATTTGGGGGCAACCACAGGAACCGTCGCCACAGCCGGGATGCGAACCCGTGTCTCCTGCTCCGCAAGCGACAATGTGAACCAGTCGACTAAAGGCTCCGACCCGTTAGTCAAGGACCAACGTGTCTAGTTATTCGTGCACCTTACACTAGGTAAGACTTTATACATGGAAAATGGGTACTAATGTACAGATTCGTGTATTTGATGTGTTGTTATATTTTAGGTTTTATGGGCTGGACAGCAATATTACCTATTTAATTCAGCTTTTGGTTATTCTTGGTAAATTCCACATCCCCAAATCTATACGGTCTGACCCCAAACCTGCTTTCATCCATTTGCTGTTGAACTCCAGCAGTGTGATACCGTCACTGAAAATGTGAAAAACAAAAAAGCCATAAAGACTTTTGATATTTTAAAGAAAGTACATTTTATTTGAACTCTGAGAGGACTTAAAACGAGTGGACTTCGAACTCCCCTTGTCTGTACAATTTGGTTTTTTTTTTTTTCATTTTTCTTTCTTTCTTTTTGTTGTTGTTTGCTCTGTGTGACAATTGTATACCCGTTTGTTGTAAATAAAAGTTCTTTGGGGAAAGAAAACCGTCATTGTGGGTAATGTGTCCTGGTCGCTGCACTAGCGCCTCCTCCGGTCGGTCGGACTCGGGGCTCCGCCCGGATCGGCAGAGAGGGGGTGGAGGAGCGGGGTAATTGGCCAGATACAATTGGGGAGAAAAAGGGGAGAAAAGAAAAACAAACAACTGCCATTGTCACCGTGGCTTCCTTCCAAAAGATTGAGCGACTCCTGAAATGCCAAATTCTCACCCTCGCATAGTGACACCCTCATGTCCGCTGAAACATCCCCCGCGTTTTGTCTCGCCATAGTCCCGCCCCGTGGCGCTGGCTATATGCTGCACGTGTCTTTCGAACCTTCGGCCGTTTGACATTAGAACACGCGCCAACGAAACCCCCAAACTGTGCCCTGTTTTAATTCATGCACGCATATCAATCTGCCAACTCTTCTCTGTTTCATCAGTCCTGTGGAAAACAAGGGAGCTCTGTAGCACCCCCTAGAGGATGATGGCGCCCTCTGAAAGAAGGAAGCAGAGGGAACTATAGCAGAAGACCGCGTGTGTTTGCACCAGTCCCTGATTGAGTCAGTGGACTCCTGTGACTCCTGTGCCCAGCAGAGATAGCGGAGCTGTACGCACGTGGAGGCAGCAGAGCTCGTGCAGTACGCACTATCTTCACAGCAGGACGGGTTGTGACGGGGTTGTGTAGTGATAGTGACTACGGGAATAAGGGGGGGGGGGGGGCAGATTGGATTCACAAGGCTATGGCAGCTCTGCTGGTTCTTCTCATTCCCCCCTGACTTGTTGTTGCGGTCCAAGTGGGTACTTGACATCCACCAAATCATAAAGTAATGACAATACTCGTGTCAAAAAAATACCAAAACACAGATTAGAAAATACTGACATATAATTGTACAACTAAAATGGTGTGGCTGTAATTAGCAAACTTCCCAGTAACTGCTGCTGGCTTTTTTTTGCAGAAACATTATGAAATGACAGTGTTTCTTTTAAACACTGTAATAAAAAAACATGAATTTCAGTTGAAAATTTAAGTGATTTCAACTTGAATAAAGCTGACTATACCGGGAAATGCACAAGACATTGAAATCAAGATTTCTTCACAGAATTGGATGTAAATAATATGGTGTGAAGCCCAAGAAAGAACTGGCTGTAGTCACCAGATAGGATAGACACTTTTATGTCAGATGAAACAGTCCTGAAATGGGCAAGAAATACAGCTCAAATGTGTCACACAGCATTTAACGAAAGAGGAATGTTGTTGCTAGATCATCCTCACGGCCTATATGTCTTTATCTCGGTCCTTCTGTTCAGTGGTCAGTCAGTCTTGTATTTGACATGTTCTTAGTAGACGAGGAGGCCTGGCCATTGAAGAGGGGCATTATGGTCCATCATCATCACGCCTGATCTCTTCACCCGAATGTTGCTTCTTTCATACATTTCATTTTTGCAGGCAGTTTCGGCTGTGTGTCTGAGACTATCTCATTATCATTGGACCTGTATATACACCCACTATCACACCTTTTGTTTAGGTGCACATATGACAGTAACACTTTATAACTACACACTACGGAGCATTAGTTAAGTATTAGTAAGTACTGAATTCCTCATTTGTAAAGCATTGCAAAGCCTTTGTAAAGCAAGACATGCACCACAGGTTAATGTGGTCAATCAAACAATCAATCAAGTTCCATTTTATATAACGCTGTAGAACCTGATAATGTAATAACTTCCTGATAATGTAATAAAGTGCATGTCCCAATAATGTAATAAACTTTTTACCAATAATGTAATAATGTGTTACATTAACGGGACGTTATTAGGGTTAAGGTTAGGGTTAGGGTTAAGGTTTAGGGTTAGGGTTAGCTATGATATATAGTTTATTACATCATCAGGAAATGCACTTTATTACATTACCAGGAAGTTATTACATTATCAGGTTTTATTGCATTTTCAATGGACTCAAGTGCATTTTTTATTACATTATCAGGGTTATTACATTATCAGGTTGTGCAAACGCTTCTCTAGCTGCAATAGCCACTCAATTAATTAACACACACACGTCACACGCTAGTCCCTTGCAGTGTTTCATGGAACTTGTATCTAGAGAATATTGTATTTGTCTTGGGCATAACGTGTGCTTCGAAAGGATCGTAGTAACTGTTTAATACCTTTGCGTCCTAAGAGGTGAGAGTCCATGTGCTGAAGGTGTCTCTAGCTCTCTCTCTCCAGTCCACAGAAGCAGGTTAACGAGTGCTCGTGATTAATGCAGGTATTACTTGTTGTTGGTGAAGTATTTTGTATGACCTCGTCTAATGTATGACCGCATTGTAAACCAGGACGTGCACCTTGGTTACATGTATAAATGCTTGCACACATGCACATCTAAACAGTCTATTAGTCGTGTACTTACACTTTCTAAAGGATCTTATGCTCCATTAGGCTTTTGTGACTCTCAAGGTACTGCTGGCCTCGTTTGCAGACGCTTTGTAAGGCATAGATAGGCCTCGTTTTAGATGAAGTCATACAAAATACTTCACTAACAACTAGGAACTCCCTGAATTAATCACGACTTGCAGTATTGATACGTATTTATAAAACATCTGTTAACACACTAACCATTGCTGCATGTCTTGCTTTACAAATGCTTTACAAATGGCGATTCAGTAGTAGTTACTAATAGTTAACTAATGCTTCATAGTGTGCAGTTATTGTAAAGTGTTACCGACTTTCGTGTAGTTTTCTGGATAAAAACTATCTATTGAAGTTTAAGGGTCATGGTCCAGAAGGTCTGCACAGAGGGAGCGTGCTGCTGTACGGCTGGTCCGAGTCAGCCAGCTCCACTTAGCACTGCTAAGGCTAACACAGCCAACAACCATGATCAAATAATAATAATCTTTATTTCGGACACACAGTAGGTCCATAGCATAAAAGCAACAATACAATAAAAGGAAACAATACAATAAAAGAAAAAAAAACATTTAGGCCTGCATGACATCCCTACACTCCGCGAGCACGCGCGCACACACACAACATGTGAGGCGTCCACACGCGCACTGTACAACACAGTCAGTTCACAGCAGATACTACAGGCTGTCTCGCCAGTGCTTCTGAAGCCCGGATGTGAACCGACAGCAGCTTTTCGTGGGGCTGGCTAGAGCCCCTATGATGCTGTTCTCCAACACATCCAGGCGGCACATAACAATTATACATTAGCTGTCTTAAAAGTACATCACATGGAGGCACATCTGAGGACACAAACAACTGACTGGCACTATGCCACCTGGGGACATGAAGCAACAAGCTCATAGCATCATCGTAAGCTCCTCTGAGCCTCTGCATACGTCTCTTCCTGTTTCCTGTGAGAAGACCAGAGATGGGCTGTATACACAGGTGTTACATAAGCGCTAAACAATGAACACTTGACATCAGCAGAGCACATGGAGAACTTCCGGAGCAGCATATGAGCCTGGGCATCGATGTTACAGCATTGTCGGTATATATCTCCGTCATCCGTCAGCACATGTCCAAGATATTGTAGCGAATTCGGGGGACAACGCAACCACTGGAACTGCCGCGGCCGGGAAGCGAACCCGTATCGCCCGCACCGCAGGAGACGTCGCTAACCGCTCGACTAAAGGGTCAGACCCGCCAGCGAGCGGCCAGCGTGTCTTCTTATCCACGCACGTTACAATATTTTATTTCCTTGCATGTATCGAGAGGACTGTCTGATAACTGAAACATAGGAACATTTGATTTCCTGTCCTCTCTAGTTCGGGCAATCATGACATTACTTTTTTTGGTGTTGTATTTTATGTCGTGTTCTTCGCCATACTGCGAGCACATCTTCAGTAGCTGCTGAAGTCCAGCACTATATGGGCTAACTAAAACTAAATCATCAGCATACATGAGATGTCTGTGAATGTTCTCATGCATCCAGGTCATGGTTATCCAAAGGAGCTGAATCAAGTGCAACTGGGTATATACCAAGTCCAGCTGCACTTGATTCAACTCCTTTGGACAGCATACATGAGGTGATTGACGACAGAGTCGCCCACAAGACAGCCCGTGTTACACCCATTCAGCTGTCTCGACAGGTCATCCATATACACGCTGAACAAAAAAGGAGACAAAATTCCACCTTGGCCTACATGGAATGGGGCAGACACATCATTGTCCCATTCAACCTGAAACGTCTGATGAGCATACCAGAAGACAAGAATTCTGGCTATATCACTTGGAACACCTCTAGCCAGCAATTTCATAAATAATTTCTCATGGTTAACCCTGTCAAATGCCTTGGAAGCATCAATAAAACATAGAAACACAGGAGAATTTGGCTTCTATATTTGGCCACTATCTCCTTTAGAGCATAAATGCATAAATCAGTGCCGTGTTTTCTTTTAAATCCAAACTGATTGTCAGTCGTGAGAACCCACATTTCCAACCTAGTTAGGAGAATTCTTTCCAGCACTTTAGACAGAACACTGGCAAGGGCAATAAATCTACAATTGTCCATGCTATTTAGTTTGCCAGCCTTGTCTTTAAGGACAGGGACTAACAGGACAGACATCACAGAAGGTGTTCTGCAGTAATGCAGTCCATACCACAAGTCTTGTTATTACGTAGCATCATAATGGCATCTGAGACATCAGCTGACCTGACTACCGTGTTAACAGAGAGATCAGCATTACCCACTACAACTGCATTACTTTTTAACACAGTTAGATAAATTGTAATAATGCTCTCGCCACACCTCAGCTATTTTGTCTGAGCTATTTCGTCAAATACACAAATGTTCCTTGTTTAGTTGATAAACAGCCTGTTGTTGTCATTTTACACAGCAATATAGTATGTAGAGCATTGCAAAGTACTATTGCTCGAAACATGTAATCATGGGCAGTTTGGGCACGTCACTGCAACAAAGATCTGCTGGGCCTAGTATCTCACCACACGCCCACAGATGACAAACACACAACACTGCGTTACGTCACGATTGCTTATTATTTGTTTTGAGCTTTCTGATTAGATTCAAGGTACATTCACGTAATGGGGCAACTTCGATATTGATATTCAATTCAGAATTATCACTCTGTGCCCAATTTCATGTAGGCTACTTCAAGATAAAGGACTTTTTTTAAGTAGTTATCTAAATAGATCATATGGACCATAAATCATTGCACATTCTGTGTTGCTCATTTATTTGACCATATCTGAACTACTGTGTGGAGGTATGGGGTAACACCTACAAAACCAACCTACAACAATTATGTATACTATACAAAAAAGAGCCATAAGGATAGTTAATAATGTAGGGTATGGTGAACACACCAACAAGCTATCTTTAAAGTCAAGTGCCGTGAAGTTCAGGGATTTAGTAGAACTTAACACAGCACAAATAATGTTCAAAGCAAGAAACAATCTACTACAGAGTAATATATAACAAATATTCTCAGATAGAGATGGGGAACATGATTTGAGAGGGAGATTAAACTTCAAGAAATGACATGTTGGTACAACATGGGCACTTCCATCTGCAGGGTAAATCAGAATCAGAAATACTTTATTCATCTCCGAGGGGGAATTGGATGGAAAACCGTGGAACAGTCTGAGCATGGAAGTCAAACAAAGTACAAACATTACGCAGCTCAAGAAGAAGTACAAAGGACTGATTATCAAGAGATAGAGGAATGATGGAGAGTTGTGTCAACTGTTGATGATGAAGAGTTGTGTTAACTGTTAAAGTTTTACTAATCTCCAAACATTCCTGATTACATTTTATTATTATTATTATTCTTTCCATGACACAGTGGATATTTGGGTTGTGCGTAGCGCTGAGCTCTGTTTATTCTTGCTACATGACATCAGGACGTGTTTTTCTTTTTCCTGTTTTCGTTCACTGTAGGTGAGTTTGTATTGTGCAGCACAACTTGAATTGAATAGAGTTTGAAATGTATAGTGGCTGAATTAACTTAAGAGTAGGTGAGAAGGGGTAGGAATAAATAAGTGTATACTTCCTCCTGCTTCTTTCCCAACATGCAACAAATAATCTGATGCATACGGAGATTTGTTCGCTGAGTTTGATGTGTGGATTTGTTGATCACTTCAGATTATTGGCAATGGCTTATATGTATGTTATATCCTGCTTAAGAGAAAGGGGAACATATAATTTAGAGAGAGAGAAAATACATGCGAGACAAGAGAACAGTTTGCGTAGTCAATAATCTATACACTATAATCTCATCAGCAGAACAGTGGTTGGTAAATTCACTGAGACAGAAACCGACCCACCATGCAGTACAGGTTGTGAAGCACTCAACTAATTGTAAGCTAAGACAAAGACACAAGTATTAAGTTTTGATTTAAAGGACTCAACAGACTCTGATTGTCTGATGGCAGCAGGCAGGTTATTCCACAAGAATCGGGCCCAATAGAAAAAGGCCCTGCTGCCACCAACTGACTTCTTTTTAACTTTGGGTACACACAGGAGGCCTGTAGCTTGAGAGCGAAGAGCTCGAGATGGAATATACGGTTCAAGGAGATCAGACAGGTAAGATGGGGCAAGCCCATTTAGGATTTTATAAGTCAGCAGAAGCACCTTGAAGTCTGATCTGATATGGATAGGAAGCCAATGAAGGGAGGCAAGAATTAGTGTAATATGGTAAAATTTTCTAGTTTTAGTTAAGATTCTAGCAGCAGCAGCATTCTGAACCATCTGAAGACTTTTAGTAATAGCATGTGGCAGACCTGAGAACAGAACATTACAGTAATCAAGTCTGAATTAAACAAATGAATGTATTAAAGTCTCTATGTCCATCATGGATAGGAAAGAATGAATTTTAGCTATGTTACATAAGTGAAAAAAACCCACTTTTGACCCATATAGAAGAAAACCATCTTTATGACTCAGTCGGCTTTCAGGGCCTGTTACTCCACTAAAACTGCTCTGACCAAAGTGGTGATTGATCTTCTACTAGCTATGGACTCTGATTCCACTTCTGTGCTTCTACTACTGAACCTCAGTGCAGTCTTTGACACCATTGATCCCGGTATACTATTAGATTATATTGTAATTTTGGTGTCTCTGGCTTAGCTCTCTCTTGGCTTAAGTCCTATTTATCTGGAAGAACACATTATGTCTGCTGTAGTATCATTGCATCAAAAATCTCTGATGTTAAATATGGCATACCTCAGGGCTCAGTTGTTGGCCCTCTATTTTACTCTCTTCATATTTCACCTCTTGGCCAAATCATACGCAGTTATGGAATACATTCCCATTGCTATGCTGATGATACTCAGTTGTATGGGCCTATAAGGGCTGATGATCATACTAAATGACTAATTTAGAGGCCTGCTTGGCTGCTGTGAAAAACTGGATAAACTTTCTGGTTTTAAATTCGGATAAAACTAAGATGCTTGTCATTGGCCCTGCTAGACACAGACACCAATTTGATCAAGTAACAATAACAATCGACAGCTCTGTGATTTCACAGTGTGGCAGCCAAAAATCTTGATGTTAGTTTGATCCCAGCCTTTCCTTGATAAGCACATTAAGTAGAGGTTTGACCACAACTGTCTTAAAACTACTGGGAACAGTGCCAGTAGTAAGTGATACATTAACAATGTCTAGAATTAGAGGTCCGAGGAAAGGCCAGAGCTCTTTAAAAAGTTTTGCTGGTAAAGGGTCAAGTAGTCAAGCAGTTGGTTTAGAAGCTGACATCAGCTTAGTCAAAGTATCAAGAGAGATAGTCTCAAAAGCTGTAATAACAGGGACTATCAGTGACTCATTTTATAGATATGAATTTAGTAAGACAGGATCTGCAGGAGTAGCTGCAATTGAAGAACTAATTTTGTTTATGATCTCATTAACCTTATTGCAGAAAAAGTCTAGAAACTCATGAGCCGTGAATTGTGAGCAGCTAATAGACGGCTGCTTTTTAGTAAGTTTAGGTACAGTGTCAAAGAGAATTGACTATAGCAACAGACATGGGCGCAGGTCCATGAATACCGGAATGGCATCCGGTGCTTTACTTGTGCCCCATCCATAGGGTTAGCGGCTGTGTCAGGAGGGGCATCCAACATACATGTTTGCCAAATCAGTATGCGGATTGACAAGACCATACTGGATCAGTCAAGGCTCCATACAGGATTGGCTGAGGCCCGGATTAATAACGGCCACCATTGGTGCTGTGCCCTCACAGGGTACTGATGAAAACTGTACAATCCACTGTGGCAACCCCTGAGAAACAGGGAACAAGTTGAAAGAAGAAGTTTATTAATCGTGCTTAAGTGAGAGATGCGCTGCTTTTGCAGCAAATAAAGCACACCTGTATTTCAATAAACACTCAGGCCAAGGTAGGTAAAAAACTTCCCGTTTTATTTTCACCATTTACGTTAAAGTCTCCTTCAGGCCCGCTTAAGAGCACATGTCTCGTCGTTAAACCAGGGTGTAGGCCTCTTTAGTTGCCTTGCTCTGGTAGTGAGTGGTGCAACTGAATCGAGGAGACTAGGGAGGGCCACACTGAAGTCACTAGTGAAATTTTCAGCAGAGTCTGTCTCTACAGTGAAAGGAGCCAAGATTTCAGGCAGCTGCTGGTGTGTAAAAGACATAATTTCATAATTGAATGAAAATAAAATAATATTCTACAGGTGATGCACAAGATCGCCAAGACCTGCTGTATGATATTTGGTTAACCACATTTTATTGTTTGTTGTTTCGGCAACATATTTTTGGTGTGCCATTTCTAAAGGCTCCAAAAGACTTGTCTGAAGTTAGTCTCCATGGAGGTGGTAGGACTCAGGCTGAGGTGGTGAGCTGATAAATGACCAACAAACAGTCACGAGGTGCAAACAATTACAAGGGGTGGGATTTACTGATAGAGCAGATGGGTGGGGTGGTGCATTTTGATTACGGAGTGAATCTGTTCTTCTTATAAATTGGTGAGAATATTGCTTGAAGCCTTGTCAGTTGTTCTTCACGGGAACAGTGTATAGACATTAGCACTATCTCAGATAACATGACATTGTCCGGGACACTAACAGCCATTGGTGGGCTTACAGTTTTGTTCCTCCTGCTGAAACTGGCTTGGAGATGCTGGTGTGGATTCAGGACTTTCGTGCTCTCAGAGGTTTGGCAAGTGGACTTGAAGACATATGGGCAATGGGCAGGTAAAGTAACACAAATATATATTTCTCATATAAGTTTCTGAATAGGAACCGTATGTTAAACAGATCTGGGTAATGAACAACATTTTAACAGCGTGAGACACCGAGCCATTAAATCCTATTGTAAAGAAGATGCCAGGTTTTATAAACTCATTATACGTATGTGGTATAATGTGTCATGACACTGGATAAGATAACCATACTACAGCTGTGTTAATCTGCTCCACACTAAAGCAACGGTACAAAACCTCAGATAGAACTGACCTCGTCACACATATTCTTTTCAGATATGAGACAGTCTTAATGATGCCAACAGGCGTCCGGTTTCTGAGTCTTATTCCCCAGATGAAACAAATGCTAATTTATTATTATCTGGATGGGGTTCTCCTGAGGTTTACATGTTTTCTGTCCTTTCAGCTCTCTGTCAGCTTGACTTGGTTTACTTGTACGGCCCTAAATAACACGGGCAGGCTCAGAGGCTTTACAGCCATAAAACGGCTAGATATTGGATGGCGCCCTCTATCCTTAGACCCTTGATTCTTTCTTGAAGGAATAGATGCCACAGCCTTTATTTACCGACCCACAGTCGTCTGATCGCTGTTTGATCCAGCTGAATTAGAAAAACACCGCAGTGACCCAGGAGGTGCAGCTGTGTGCAGGTGTGGCTGCAGGACGTGCAGCCTGAGCTGCATGGAGCCAGTTCACCTTTAGACAGGGGTTAATGATCGTCCAGATTAATGCAGTCAAGGTTTGGGTGAGGAAAACGCACGCAAAGTAGTGAATAGCTGACCCGCAGGTCGTCTGCACTTTCTTGCATCAACACCGATTCCACTTCAACTAGAAATGTCCTCTTTCCGACGCCTGTCTGGTCGACGATGTGACAGGCTGCTGTGGGACATGTCTGTATCGCCACTTGTAAAAGATGTTGAATGCAGATTGGGGGTGTCTGTGGATATGGAGCCTGTTTGTCATCGTGTAGTAAATTGTGTATCTCATTTTGGCAAGCCATGAATACCTTTATGAGTTAAACTGCATTTGTGGCTTGTTAAAAAACACGCATTCCAGGTAGACGTTCTTACATAAACATTCAAGGGGTATCCAGTTTCCCCTCGGGGATGAATTAAGTGTTTCTGATTCTGGTTCTGATTGAAGAGCCAGTTGCTGCTTCACCATCACATCACACATGGAGGAGCGAGACAGAAGATAAACTGTATATGTTTCTTGAACAGATTATATTCCAGTATACTCCAGTGTCAGATGATCATATCTTATTGGGATATATCGTATCGTATCGTGGCGCAGTGGTTTGCGCGGTCGCCTCACAGCAAGGAGGTCCTGGGTTTGAGCTCCGGGGTAGTCCACGCTTGGGGGTCGTCCCGGGTGGTCCTCTAGGTGGAGTTTGCATTTTCTCCCCATGTCTGCGTGGGTTTCCTCCGGGGGCTCCGGTTTCCTCCCACAGTCCAAAGACATGTAGGTCAGGTGAATCGGCCGTACTGAACTGTCCCTAGGTGTGAATGTGTCGGCCCTGTGATGGACTGGCGGCCTGTCCAGGGTGTCTCCCCACCTGCCGTCCAGTGACTGCTGGGATAAGCTCCAGCATCCCCGCCACCCTGAGTAGGGTAAGCGGTTTGGATAATGGATGGATGGATGATCATATTTCATCTTTATGCTGATCTTTTCTAGGTACTGTATTTGAAAAGAGGGGGAATGGGTTGTTCTCAACTCAAACAGACCGAATGGCTCATCCGCAGGGTTCTGTCTCGCTCTCGTGAGCCTCTACAAACACGTTATGATGGACGAAGAGGTGGATGAAACACAAATAATGTATATCACTGGCAAATGCTAGATTTAAAAGTGAGACTTCATCTCACCATTATCCTCTCATTTGTCCAGTTGTCACAGGAGCCACGTCTGGGATAGGTAAAGCTTATGCCGGCGAGGTGAGTTCCTCATGTTCCCGTCCAGTAAGAACACAGATTGGCATAAAAACCTGTCAAGACTTTTAACTGCCACTTTGAAATGAATAATGTCTTTATATAAATCTAAATGCATGGTGGGTGGGGCTTATGACACTTGGTGCTGGCTAAATCGTAGTCCATGTGGTTGCAGCTGGCCAGAAGAGGCCTGGACGTGGTGTTGATAAGCCGATCAAAAGATAAACTTCAGCTGGTTGCTGAGGAGATCGGTAAGTACAGAACAGATAATGGGGCCTGTGATATTCATGTTGACACGTTATATATGTCCTCATCACAACACACGTGTCCTGGTGTGAGCAGCACCGGGACAGACATGACATACTCTGCATGCTGTATGTTGTCTCCGTCAGAGGCTCAGTACGGCCGAAAAACCCGGATCATCCAGGCGGACTTCACTGGAGGCCACGGCATCTACCCCCCTATAGCTGCAAGACTGCACAGCTTGAATATTGGAGTCCTTGGTATACACAATAAGATGACAAATTGCATATGAATAAATATCAGCTGTGAAATATGGCAGAGAAGGTGTTGGCTTTAAAAGATGTTGACTCTTCACACAGTGGAGCTGTTTTTAAAAAACTAATCTCCGTTTTTGTTTTGTTTTCTGTAACCCACATGCAGTTAACAACGTCGGGATGGCCTATTCGGAAGACTTTGCACATTTCCTCGACATACCAAATTCCGCAGAGGTAGAATTCAGTGTTTCTTCTTCCTCTGTGTCTATGTGATTTGCACCTGGAGTGTCGACAAGCAAGCCGCCAGCATGAATTTGATGCAGCCGTTGTGCAGCATGGACACATGGTGTCATCCATGCTGTTATGCTCCTTTGTGTTCTCACACCTCTCTCCTTGTGTGCTCATTCTGACTCAAGACCATCACTCAGGTCATCAACTGTAACATGCTGTCTGTAGCCCAGGTAAGACATGTGTGTCTGTGTGCATCTTTAAGTCAACACATGACCTGCTTTGTCAGTCTTTGCACAAAAATGTTGCTTGTATGAATATTTACAATATTAATTAATATTAACTAATATTAATTAATTTTATATAGATAGATACATACATATTGTAACGTGCATGGATAAGTAGACACGCTGGTCCTTGACTAACGGGTCGGACCCTTTAGTCGACTGGTAAACGTTGTCGCTTGCGGAGTGGGAGCGCAGGTTCGCGTCCCGGCTGTGACGGTTCCCGGACTGCACCCCGAATTCGCTACAATACATAGATAAATACATACACACACACTATATGTTCAAAAGTATTCGGACACGCCTCTTAATCATTGAATTCAGGTGTTTCTTTCAGACCCATTGCCACAGGTGTATAAAATCAAGCAGTTAGCCATGCAGTCTGCATTTACAAACATTTGTGAAAGAATGGGTCGTTCTGAAGAGCTCAGTGAATTCAAGCGTGGTACTGTCATAGGATGCCACCTTTGCAATAAGTCAGTTATTGAAATTAATTCCCTGCTAGATATTCCACGGTCAGCTGTAAGTGGTATTATTGAAAAGTGGAAGCGTTTAGGAACATCAGCAACTCAACCACGAAGTGGCAGACCACGTAAAGTCACACAGCGGGGTTAACGAGTGCTGAGGTGCATAGTGCGTAAAAGTCGCCAACGCTCTGTTGACTCAGAACATGCAGAGTTCCAAACTTCCTCTGGCATTAACATCAGCACAAAAACTGTGCGCCGGGAGCTTCATGGAATGGGTTCCCATGGCCGAGCAGCTGCATGCAAGCCTTACATCACCAAGCACAATGCCAAGCGTCATATGGAGTGGTGTAAAGCACACTGCCACTGGACTCTGGAGCAGTGGAAACGTGTTCTGTAGAGTGACGAATCACTCTTCTCTGTCTGGCAGCCTGATGGACGAGTCTGGGTTTGGCGGATGCCAGGAGAACGTTACCTGCCTGACAGCATTGTGTAAACTGTAAAGTTTGGTAGAGGAGGGATAATGGTATGGGGTTGTTTTTCAGTGGTTGGGCTAGGCCCCTTAGTTCCAGTGAAGGGAAATCTTAATGCTTCAGTACACCAAGACATTTTGGACAATTCTGTGCTTCCAACTTTTTGGGAACAGTTTGGGGAGGGCCCTTTTCTGTTCCAGCACGACTGTGCCCCAGTGCACAAAGCAAGGTTTATTAAGACATGGTTGGGTGAGTTTGGTGTGGAAGAACTTGACTGGCCCGCACAGAGCCCTGACCTCAACCCAGGGCTCGAAATTAACTTTTTTCCTCAGTGTCCCACAACTGTCCCGAATTCTACTTTGTATTGTCCCGGGTATAACCAACAGTGTCCCAAATTTTAATTCTTGTCGTCGCCCCCCCCCCCCCCAATTATGCAGAATACATATCATTTGATCCTTTTTTGTCACTTAATCATCACACCATGGACTCTGGTCCACCATATACATTTAAAATACTTATTCTTTTATTACACATATGAATATTAGTTTCGGGAGTCGGCAGTATTGGGGCTTGCATCAGAGGGCTGTTTATTCAACCACCTCAGCATTTCTTTCTTCTTCTTTTTTTTATAAATTTATTTCTGATTTTCTCCCAATTTAGTGGCCAATCGATCCCTACTTTAATTCAAACACCCGCCCTCGTACGGTATGCGGTCGCCAACTGCGTCTCTCCGGCCGGCAGTCTCGAACCACTGCTTTTTCCGATACACAGAGACGCATTCACGTGACGAACACAAGCCGACTCCGCCCCCCTCTCGAATACAGCGTTGCCAATTATCTCTGCTTCATCGAGTCAGGCCGTAGTCGGATCTGACGAGACCGAGGCCGAGGCGCGAACCCCGGTCCCCAGTGGGCAACTGCATCGACACAAAGCCGATGCTCAGACCGCTACACCACCGCGGACTTCTTCTTCTTCTTCTAACTGTCGTTGATGATGGTCTATCGCTCTGGCTCTATGAATGCTGCATTGGCGCGAGTCAAGCAGCAGCCACTGGCAGGGTGGATGACGTAGAATGTGTTCTATGATTTGCACGAACAGGCGATTGACTGCCCTATCGTGAGGTGCCGCAAGAACTTAAGCCTTCTGTAGTTTCGCCATTCACACGTTTTTATTAAATTATTCAAACGACAAAGTCACGTGTAGATACTCATAATTAATGACTTTGCAAATATAACCGGTTATTTTCTTGCCCGGTGCGGGATTCGATACGGGATATACTGCACCACAAGGCCACGTCACTAACCGCTCGGCTAAAGTGTCAGACACGTTAGCTAGGGGCTAACGTGTCTTATTAGTAGTTTACACAAATAACACCTATTTCGAAGTTTACTTTGACTTTTTTTTTCACTGTCCCGGAATTGTCCCAGACAAAATATATTTGTGTCCCAGTAGGATTTTTTATGGTCCCCGGGACATCGGGACATCGTTAATTTCGAGCCCTGCCTCAACCCCATTGAACACCTTTGGGATGAACGAGAACGGAGATTGGGAGCCAGGTCTTCTCATCCAACATCAGTGCCTGACCTCATAAATGCTCTTCTGGATGAATGGGCAAAAAAATCCCACAGACACTCCAAAATCTTGTAGAAAGCCTTCCCAGAAGAGTGGGAGCTGTTATAGCTGCGGGGGGGGGGGGGCAACTCCATAATAATGCCTATGGATTTAGAATGGGATGTCATAAAAGCTGCTGTAGGTGTCATGGCCAGATGTCCCAATCCCAATACTTTTGTGTATATAGTGTGTGTATGTGTATATATATATATGTATGTGTGTGTGTGTGTGTGTGTGTGTGTGTGTGTGTGTGTAGCGTTTTTTTCCCCGAAACCGTCAATGGTGTTGATAGAAGTGCTCAACTAATGACGAGCGGAATATCAATACATAAATATACTAGAAGAACCCCGCTACAATGTAGCGGTTTGGTTCTCCACCCGTCTAAATCTCCCTTCTCTTCATCCTGCCAGCTAACCGCCTTCCCCCTGCCCCTAACCCCCCCCCCACTCCAACTCCCTCCCCCCAAATGCTCAGAATCATCTGAAATGCCGAGAAAAGTGGTTTTTAGCCATTTTTAGAAAAATGCATATTTTGCACATTTATGCATAATTATGCATAATTTTAATTTTCTGGGATTTTTCCCGTACTCTGGAACAATACCTACCACCTCCAAACAGAATTAGGATCATAAATGCTTTAGTTTTCGGTCCCGCTATCTACACTAACTAACACACACACACACACACACACATTACGAAAATATGGGAGTTGATATATATATGTATATATATAGCGAATTCAGGGGGCAGTCGGGAATCGCCGCATCCGGGACGCGAACCCAGATTTTACGCACCACGGGTGACAACGTTAACCAGTCGACTAGAGTCCGACCCGTTAACCAAGGGCTAACGTGTCTACCTATCTATGCACGTTACACTACCCTCCTTCAGGAAACGCGTCCCCGTGCTTCGGCATATCAACTCCCTCACGCCTCTTAGTGCAGTATGGTATGTACTCCCGTAGGATTTTTGTGCCAAAATTGTTTTTTTTTTTTTTTTGCTGTTTTGGCTTCTATAGGGACCAAACTGTCAGAAAATGATGGGTGCCAAATTTTCAGACCCCCACCCCCTTTCTTAGCGCCCCCTATCCAAAATAGATGGTTCAATATGTGAAGAAAAAAAACTTAATCCCAAGAAAATAGATAGCATAGTTTTTTCTATTGATTCTGTTATCTCTAGGCATGCTTAAGAACATTCTAAAAATCTAGGAAAATCTACCTCCTGGAAATGCATCATTTTCAAGATGGCATCCAATATGGCTGCCAGGAGCTTAAAATGGCTATATCTCAGTTTCTATTCAAGCTAGAAAACTGATTTTGGTGTCTAATCTTAGGTTTTTGGGCTCAAAGAATTCAACTGAATCAGTGAAATTTCCATCATTTACTTATTTATTGTCAAATCCAAGATGGTGTCCATCCTACGGCGATATCCCATTGTACTAAATTAGGTAAAAACAACAAATGTGCCTTTTTTGTGTGAAAGGGAACATAATAACTGTCACATTCAATGTGAAAAATGGAAGACATTTATTATACATGTTTCTATAAATAACATCACAGTAGTCGAGTAATCCAGTAAGACAGGTTTATCTTTCAGTTAAGCGTACTGTATGTTGTTTATAGCATCATATACATGATGACAAGCAGCAGTAAAAAGTTGTACTTAGTATCCAATTGAAAAAAAAAGTTACTCTATGTTGTGCCAGTAGGTAAATAGAGAGTAAGAAAAAGCTGCTAAATTCCCCCAAAACATCTACAACAAAACAAAACAAATACAGGTGATGATAAAGGAATTTAAATAATACTTGATGATCTATTCATCAGCATTGTCATCTTCTGGAATGTACTCACTTGTTGTGTTTGCACAGTCTCCACCATAACATTTGCAGAGAGGAGTGCAAGGCAGGTGATTCTTTGAGCAGCTGCACTGTCCCTTGCAACCTACTTTGCAGCCACATTTGATTAGCTCACGTACTGCCTGTGGGGCAGGGAGAGCAAGACACCTGACTGGAACATATCCGCCACTCACTGAACTCCATCCATTCTGTTCGACTGGTGGAAGCTCAGGGCAATTCGTCTTGTATGACTTATCTCGCATTGTGACATAATTGGAACGTAGGATATGGGGTAGCAATGCAGCACGAGTTGGAGGTAGCATCTCACCCTCCAGGTTCTTTGATCGGAATAGTTCCCATCTGAGTGATGGCAGGGTTGTTGGACCTTTTGAGCTGTAAACACAGCCCACAAAATTCTCTAATGCCTTCACCAGTGATGGGAGCTCACCATTGATAAGCTCAGGGGGAATGGAACCCTTGCCAAGGTCCTTGAAGCAGTCAATGGCAGGATCATCATCATCAAGCTTCAGGTATGCGTTGATCCACGTCTTTTTGGAGATTCCAACAAAATTTCCTCCCCAGTCAGCACCAGAAAAATTGTGCAGGCCAAGTAATCCCTGACATTTCTGACGTCCAATAACTTGAACACGCTCAAAAACATATATTTCCCGTTTCTTTGCACCTTCGCCTGTTGAAAATGTCAGAGAAGTTGGAGTTGCAGTGCATTCACATGATACTAAATCAAGTAGCAGTAAGAGGACATCAGTGTCGGGTGACCAAACACATGTCTCGTGAGGCACCATTGGCAGCAGAGGCAAGGACTTGATGAGGTATTAGGGTATCAGCCTCTTCATGTGTGTGTGCCGCCACAAAATCACGTCCCTTGATGAAGGTGTCATAGATGACAACCAGTAGGAAAGAACTGTCCTTTGAGAAATAATCTAGCAGTCCCTGGCCCAACTCACATGTCAGCTTCTTCTTGGTCGATGATGCAGAGAGGAGATCCTTGATTGACATAGTGAGCTTCATCTCTGGATGGATTTCGTATTCTACAGAAGTAGTTGCTCTCTTCTGTCGAGTTTTCTTCTTTAAAGACTCATCCATATATCGATCAAAGACAACTCGACCCTCATGATAGCCAGCCATCATTGTTTTGATGCGTTTGTTAAATGCGTCCTGAAGGTCTGACAGCTTCCGCATGGTTGGTGTCTTTTTCATGCTCTGAAGCACACCCATGGCATCAACTATTAGAACTTTGATAGGGACACCTGGAGGATCTTCTTGCATTAGATCAAGCTTTGGGAGAGCTTCCAGGAGCTCTGCCTTGGCATCTTCAATTGCATGCATGAGACTAGCTTTGTCTGTAGGGATGTACAAGGTTCCATCCACAGCACACAGAGAGCGGGGAACCATTGACATTTCATAGTCTCCAATTGTCTCCTCAAGTTTGGGAACTAGACTTGGTCGACTGCCTTGGATGATGAGAAATCTTCCAAGCAGTTCACGTTCCTCACGCAACTTGATGACCTTGTCTCCAACACGTACCTTTGTTTTCTCCATCCAGTTTGAAAAGGTCTTCAACTTGAGTTTCTTCATTTTGTCCCACACTGAGAGTGTTGACGTAGCGATCAAACGTTCAGAAACAAACTCCTCAAAGCGCTTCTGACCCTTTTCTGCAAACTGGAGAATATCATGCTTTGCCACATCTGTCACAAGCGCTGATGAAACAAGACTCTTTAATGGTGTTTCTTCTTTGAATGGATTGCCTCCACAGTGCAACTCAATCAAGTCGCGTAGCTTCAGTGCATTTGTTCTTGACCTCAGTGCAATCTCTCCTGAGAGATGATAATGCTCTGTCCTTGAAGCATTGCATCTGAATTGGACAATTTGGAAGTTTTGACAAGATGGCATCAAATCGCAACATCAAAATTGCAAGGCTCGTAGTGATGTGGTACTCAAGGCCTCGTTTGTAAGCTTTGCCACCAAAGATACCACGAAGAGCTGCTGATGTGTATGCACCACATTCAATAGCACATATGTCAAGGCCACTTCCATCAACTGTTTTACCTAGACCATGCAACACAGCAAATGCAATGTGAAGAGTTCCAGCTCTTAGGATCCAGTTGGTGTTTCCAACTGACTGCTGAATCTTCAATGCACGGGAGTAAAGGTCAAGATCTAGGGTTATCAGTGTTTTTCTGTGAGGACCAATGACAGTGGCAGAGATACCCTGGGTTAACTCCAAAGCGGTATAGAGGGTAGCATAATCTGTTGGCGAGGTCTTAAACAGTGGAGCAATCACCCCTGTGTTTGTTGAGGTGCAACTGTTAGAGGACTGAGATAACAGTAGAGATTTAGTTGCAGCCCAAGTTGGCATCACATCTTCCTTCTTCAACTTCACTGATTTACGCCTTTGTTCTTTGATCTACACAATAGAGTCATCTTGATTTCTGTCGTTATTAGATTCAGCATGGCTTCTCTCTTCTTCACTGTTCTGGGTCTGTTTGCTTGCCAGCTGCGGTTCAGTTGAGGTTGCCCCCCTGTTATCATCAGTTGCAAGGTAGTTTGTGAATGCCCAGGTGTGAATGAAGTCTTGGGAAATGAGATTGTTTCGGTTTCCTATCACAGACTCAAATCTCAATGGAGTGGTTTTGATCATTGGCTCCTGCAGCAAGTTTATTTCAAATGCCAGAGGTGATGCCGTGAGAGGTTTTTCTGTTATAACAAGTGGTTGGTTCATCAGGTCTCCATCTTCATCCTGCTGGTTGATTACAACCACTGTGCCATGGAAGGTTTCTTGCCCAGTGGCTGTGTTTTCCAAAAGATCAATATTGTCAATAGCAAACCAGATGTTCACACCCTTCTTCACAAAGTCAGGGAGACAAAATCCGCCAGTATCCTTCATTCGTTGAAGAACAGACTGCTCCACACTTTTTTCTAAGTCAAGGATCTTCAAGTAGTCACTTCAATGTAGACATCTGAGAGGTTCTGGACAAGGATTTTGTCACGCACTCTAGAGTGGATAGCAAGGGGCAGTCCGATTGAGAGGGGTGTTTGGACATTTTGTCGAAAGGCATCGTCTTTCTTTGGCTGATGTTTCACCTGACAATCAGTGCAAGTGTTCTGGACTAGAAACTGGCATGCAACATCAACAGTTTTGTATACTTCTTCATCCCGCATTCCAAACACTTTGACAACATGACTGCCAAAGACGAGGTGACTTAGGAAGAATTGGAGTAAAGAGGGATTCTTAAAGTTATCAAATATCCCGGCAAATGACCAGCTGCGCCTTTGCATGATCTCTGCCCGCAGTAGGTTAGCAACTTTCTTCAGGTTGTCAATAACCTGACCATCATTCATAGTGGAAATACTGCAATCAATAGCTTTGCTAACTACAGTTGATTTAACAAGCTTGTCTGGCTCATTTCGTTGCAGTGAGCTTACAAACTGGACATCTGGAAGTCGCTCACCAAATATCTTTTTCAGATGCTTGCGATAGTTTGTAGTCTCATCGACATCCATCTGACATCTTTTCAGGATCAACAAGTAAGTATCATTGACCTGAGCCATGTCAAGAGTAACATCGTCTGTGACGGTATTTTGAATGGCGAGGATTAACTGTTCGTCACATAAAGAGCGAATGAGTGATTCATTATCATGATCTTTCTTTATTGTTGTGGTACGTTTTGCATTCCGCAAGCAATCCCTGTGATAGCACTTTTCAAGAGCTGAAGCGTCACCAGCATCCACTAGGTCTGCTACACAGATTCTTACTTGGTCATCTTGGGTCTGCTGCTTTATTTCAAGAAGCGTTTCACCCATTGCATCAGAAAGAACACGGTGCAGTGGCTCTGAATCACCCTTGGAACAAAAGTCACAAGGTGAGAATAAACACACTTGCTCCTTTGAGACAGATTTCGACCGTTTAGGTCTAACAGATCCTGTAGTAATTGAACGGCGCCCAGGTCCTCTTCTAGAACAGACAGGTGACTGAGGTCGGGATTGGTTAGCCCTGAGACGGTCAATTTTATTCTTGTTTATAACAGATTCTCGACACTCACTATGATAATGAACCAATTTCAGTTCCCCTTCATTTAGGCCAGATAAGTAGTCGGAAAGTTCCTCAAAATCACTTTGACCTAAAGAAACTCTGTCCCTGCAAGCCTGCAGTAGGTCATCAATCATGGCTGGATTTTTAACTAGTCGCTTGCCAGGGGTGGCACCTTCTTTGCAGATCACGCAAATGTTGCATTCCTCTGCCATATTGACCAGATCTCATCCCACCTTAGCTCACAAGTTGTCCAATTTGTTGGATGCCAGACAGATGAAACTTAATGATGGGAAAACAATGTAAATATATATTTGAATTAGAAGGCTTGGTTTAAATTTCATCAGAAAAATATGACACATTTACCAGATCATTCTCAGCCCACCTTAGCTTACTGTTTAGCTTAGCTTTCTAGTTCGTTGTTGTAGGTTGTCGGATCTGTGCATGCCAGACAAATGAAACCTAATGATGGGAAAACAATGTAAATATAAATATGTGCAAATGTTGGCTTTTAAATCTAGCGGGCATGGTTTAAATTTAGCCCACCTTAGCTTACTTTTAGTAGTCCAAAATTGTTGGATCAGGGCATGTCAGACTGAAAGATTAGACCTAATAATGGGAAAACAATGTAAATATATATCAAAATATGTGTAAACATTGGCTTATAAATCTTTCAGGCTTGTTTTAAATTTCACCTGAATGATAAAAAATTAAAATAAAAGTATCACTTACCAGGTAGTTGCTTTCAGCAATTCCATGAATGTGATTCTCAAAATGTTGATTCTTCAAATCTATTGTGGTGTTTGTTTGTTTTGTTGTTGTTGTTTTCGTATTGGCCTATTTTTATTTTATTTTATCTTGAGTACTGTTCTTTTTTGTTTTCACTCAGCTACAAACACAGCTGTGCTTTAATTATGATCTCACCTGTTTGAAATGAACCAAATTAACAAGGATTACGCTACAATGGCCACATTTCAACCCTTATTTTTTCAGAGTCAGAACAGGAATGTCTTTCAGAATGGTCAACACCTTCGGTAAAGTATTAATTGTCACTGGATGCCCATGAAAAATAATTGTAAAAGTTATATTGGCCAAGAAAAGAGCAGGAGTGGAAAGAGGAGAGTAATGATGAATGGCACAAGGGTCAGTCCGGGGTGTCCCAGGTGAGGAACCAAAAGTCAGACAAATACTCTTCTAGCTGTTTTAATAGTGTTATAAATCAACTCAGAATATTTTAAAACCTACAAAACAACTATAATATTATAAAAATTGGACATTAAAAACCACTTCAGCCCCAGGCAATTTTTTTTGAATTTTCGCCCGAAATTACATGCCCAAAATAATTCAGTAATAGCTCCGCAAGTACAGGGCCCAGATGCCCAATTCTGGTGTCTATGTATAGGTAACACCTGGAAAATGTACTTCAAGTGGAAGTTTAGTTGTACCATCCACCAGGACAGAAGGACTGCAGATAAACTACAGCAGAAATTCAATTTTTTAGGTTCGCCTAAACAAAACTTACAATTTGAGTGTGAATAACATCAGTAATACCATTTACCAGCAGGCCACAGATATTTGGATCTGTTCTACAACTTCTCAACTGCATCTCCTCCAAATTTGGTGTTATACAACTGAAGCATAACAATTCTACAGCCATTTTAGTAAGAGTAGTCCCAGGCGGACTTCTATTTTACTGTTCTGGGAGGTCCCAAAATAGATGGCCCCCCAGAATTGGGGGTGGGGGTCAGAAAATTTGGCACCCTTCATTTTCTGTTAGTTTGGTCCCTATAGAAGCCAAAACAGCAAAAAAAAAATCAATTTTGGCACAAAAATCCTACGGGAGCTGTTTTTTTGACATAGCATGCCGCACTATCTGGGCGTACGCACTTCCGATGACCTCACGGGCTCACCATCCCACTTCTGACACCAATGTAGCGAATATCTCCCGCACCGCGGGCGACAACGTGGTTTGGATGATGATGATGATGATGATGATAATTCATAATTCGTAATTATAATTATAAAATATATGTTATAATTATAATATATTTATGATTTATTATTATATTATATATAATTAAATGATATAATTTATATTACTAATTAATTCATATTAATATGTTAATTTTAATATTTACCATAGACATGATGATAATTGTGACCATTTCAATGTGATAATTCCTCAGATGACAAGGCTGGTTCTCCCACACATGGTTGAAAGGTACCGTGACATACTTCACCATAACTCTTATGACACTGACATTGCTTTACACAGCAGCCACATGGACCGTGTGATCGTTGGCTTTCGTTCTCTTCCTTCTCTACAGAGGAACAGGACTGATCATCAACATCTCCTCCGAGGCAGGCGCACGGCCACAGCCATTGCTGTCTCTTTACTCCTCCACCAAGGTACCGTCCCATTCAAGTCCTTTGTCTCCCAGCACAGGTTTAATTAAACCCTCTCAGTTCAGTCCAGATGGACATCTACATGATCTGCCTCGTACCACCCGCTCTTTATGACCCCTCCTCTTATCTGGATTTCAGGTCTTTGTCACATATTTCTCTCAATGTCTGCATTCAGAGTACAAGGCAAGAGGAATTACTGTTCAGGTAATGCAAAAAGACATTCAGGCACACAGTACAATCTTTTCATATTACAGACGTGACACCATCATGTTGGTACAGTCTGTTGTTTACATCTGTTGGCTCGAGATTGGTTCTTAAATGTTTGGTTAACAAGGAATTATGGCTACTCCAATGGGATTATCAATCAGGCACAACCCCAAAATAGATGGTAATGATGACCACAGCGTGTCAAGATGATGAAATGTTAAGCGCTGATGATGATGATGATGTTGTGATGATGATGATGTGATTTAGTATGACTACCCCCCCCCCCCGCAGCGTTGGCCTGGCCTGGCCTGTGATGTACATTACATTACATCACTGCAGTCATCTGCCTCCTCCATACTCTCTTGGGATATTGCTTGAGAGGAACTACTTTGTAGTACTTTCAAGTATCTCGGGGTCTTGTTCACAAGTGAGGGTAGGTTGGAGCGGGAGATTGACAGGCGGATTGGTGCAGTGTCAGCAGTAATGCGGACATTGTACCGGACCGTTGTGGTGAAGAGGGAGCCGAGCCGGAAGGCAAAGCTCTCAATTTACCAGTCAATCTTCGTTCCAACCCTCACCTATGGTCAGGAGCTTTGGGTGGTGACCGAAAGGGTGAGATCACGGATACAAGCAGCTAAAATGAGTTTCCTCCGTAGGGTGTCTGGGCTCAGCCTTAGAGATCGGGTGAGGAGCTCGGACATCCGGAGGGAGCTCGGAGTAGAGCCACTGCTCCTTCGCGTCGAAAGGAGCCAGTTGAGGTGGTTCGGGCATCTGATCAGGATGCCTATTGGGCGCCTTTCCTTGGACGTTTTCCGGGCCCGGCCAACTGGGGGGAGACCCTGAGGTTGACAGAACTCGCTGGAGGAACTACATGTCCAATCTGGTCTGGTAACACCTTGGGATCCCCCAGGAGGAGGTGGAGGGCGTTGCTGGGGAGAGGGACGTCTGGAGTGCCCTACTAAGCTTGCTGCCACCGCGAACCGACCCCGGAGAAGCAGCTGAAGATGAATGAATGAAAAAGGAACTACTTTGTGTAAAGGCCGAGTGGGTGACTGTTTTCCACAGATCTATAAACTAGAATAAACACCATCAGTAACTTAGTTTTGTTGTTAAAAATCCCAATATGCTCAATATGTGGGAATGAGCACTTCCTCCAGACCACAACCGCTCCCACAGCCTGTAGATGGATGCTGTCATTTCCTCGTTCAGCGGTCCATGTCTGACTTGGCTCTGTTACTAGAGTAACTGAGCTCAGTTTTGTGTAGTCCAACCCAACGCTGATGGTTTAGGCCTGTGTTCAGTCATCCAACATTTCATCCACCTCACTTGATGGAGTGGAACTGATAAGTACTCACCACGTTTCTCTCGACGCTTATTTCCACTCTTCATTTTTAGACACCTTAAGAGTTTTCATTTTCTCCCAGTCACAACAGCTCATAGCAGCAGACTTTGAGAAGTTGTGTGTGTGTGTTCATAGCAGGGTGTGTATCCGGGTCTGTGCCAGGTTGTGTGTTTATAATCTGTTTTCCTCTGTCCACTACGTGTGTTCGGTACTGCGGAGGGTTTCATGATGACCCAAACCCCTGGTGCTATGTCAGCTATTCAACTGGGTATTGGGTAATACCCATGTTCACGTATGAAACTGTCTTGGAAAAGAAGCTGAGTAAGACGTAAATGTCATGCCATGGCAGCAGACATTGACTGAATTGTGCCACATTTTTATGTCACATTTTTTATTTTCACACAGTGTGTGGCCCCCTCCATGGTGTCCACCAACATGACGAACAACCGTCCGGTCAACTGCCTCGTGAAGAACGCCTCCGACTTTGCCCGCGAGGCCTTGAACACCGTAGGCCATTCAAACCACACCTGCGGCTGCCTCTCTCATGCACTTCAGGTGAGACACCTCAGCTGAGAAATTGTACAAACGTACAAACTGACAAATGTACCAGTGACAATGTACCACCTGTCTTATTCTTCAACAGAACATGGCTCTCACGGTACTGCTGCCGGACTGGATTCGTTTGTCCTCGTTCTTCCTCAGAACGTTAGATCACCATGCAAAATGCAGGAAGTGTCATCAGACGGAGAAGCCCATAGCAAAGGATGACTAGGCACCACGCACAGCTGCTGGCGCGGCTTTGTAGAGTCTGGGGAATGCCAAACGTGAAAAATAATTATTTGTGGTAGTCAAAAGGAGGATAATCTCATCTCATCCTTCAGGTTTCATCCTGAGAACTGAAGGTATCAGGTTATGCTGACGATAACCGTCTGGGTGTAGGTCTGCCATATTATCCTCCTCCCGTACGCAAGTCAACTTTCATGTCAGAGATAAAGTCACCATCATGCCCTCACCCACGTCACTGCTCAACCCAGCAGAACGTCGGCAGAATGTCAGCAGAACATCAGCGGAACATCAGCGGAACGTCGGCGGAACGTCGGCAGAACATCAGCGGAACATCAGCGGAACATCAGCAGAACGTCAGCAGAACGTCAACAGAACATCAGCAGAACATCAGCGGAACATCAGCGGAACATCAGCGGAATGTCGGCAGAACGTCGGCGGAACGTCAGCAGAACATCAGTGGAACGTCAGCAGAACATCAGCAGAACGTCAGCAGAATGTCAGCAGAATAACATCAGCAGAACATCAGCGGAACATCAGCAGAACGTCAGCAGAACGTCCGCAGAATGTCTGCAGAATGTCAGCAGAATAACATCAGCAGAACAACATCAGCAGAACATGAGCAGAACATGATCAGAATGTCAGCAGAACATCAACAGAACAACATCGGCAGAACATAAGCAGAACATGATCAGAATGTCAGCAGAACATCAACAGAACATCAGCAGAACGTAAGCAGAACATGATCAGAATGTCAGCAGAACATCAACAGAACATCAGCAGAACGTTGGCAGAACATGATCAGAACGTCAACAGAACATCAGCAGAATGTGAGCAGAACATTAGCAGAACATTAGCTTTCCCACACAACCATGCTCGTTTCTTTGGTTTTAATTCAGTCCTACTTATGTGTGCCATTTTACTTTGTTGTCTACATGTTGTATTGCCTTGTGTGTTTCGTCTTTTTTAATCTTGCATTATGACTGTTTATACTGCTGCCCAACCAATCACCCGTCTGGGGCCAAAAAACACCACTGCTACTACATTAACTAAGACTTTACCACTATAGTTTCTCACGTAAAGCTGATTCTGTTTATTCCGCTTCATTTATTCTTGTGCAAGATTCTGAAGATTAAAGACATAGGAAACGGTTCGACTACATTCTTTATTGTATCCAACATTGTTTTCAGTGTAAGTTGAGAAAGTTGTAACAGTTGTAACAGTTACAGAGGTGACAATACACACGTTGTATATGTTCACGCCCATTTCCTCTTAATAAATAGCACGTTTTTACAGCAACGACCATCACTGTGGAATATTGTGAGTTTTTGAGAAGCCTTTCTGGGTGGCAGCCGTGACCGAAACCGCTATCAAGACCACGTCACAAGTTCAAGCCATCTCTTGCAAGTGTATTGGCAATGGATGAGGGTCAAGTCCAGAGACAAGACGGTTAAGAAGGTTAACATCATTCCCGCTGCAGTTAGTAAGATTAAGTAACACAATTATTATACCGCATTTGCATCGAGTCCTCGGTGACTTGCACCAACAACAAACGTCAACAAAACACTGCAAATATATATAAAGATTCTTGATATTCCATTTGTTGAGCACTTTTATCGACACCATTGATGGTCTCTGGGGGAAAAAAAAGGATATCAATCTATCTATCTATCTATCTATCTATCTATCTATCTATCTATCTATATATATATGTATGTATATCCATCCATTATCTGACCGCTTATCCTGCTCTCAGGGTCGCAGGGATGCTGGAGCCTATCCCAGCAGTCATTGGGCAGCAGGTGGGGAGACACCCTGGACAGGCCGCCAGACCATCACACGGCGGACACACACACACACACACACACACACACACACACACACACACACACACACACACACACACACACACACACACACACACACACACACACACACACACACACACACACACACACCAGCGAGTCGCCCAGTAAGACCACACTCCTCATCCCTGCCAGCTCCACTGGAGCAGTTAGACTTCAGGATTTGCTCAAAGGCACATTTACAGAAGTACTTTGCATCCCCAACATTAACATCGTTTTTGGGGGTGGATTTCCCCCCTTTTTCTCCCCAACTGTACCCCGCCAATTACCCCACTCTTCCGAGTCGTCCCGGTCACTGCGCCACCCCCCCACCCCCCCCTGCTGATCCGGGGAGGGCTGCAGACTACCACATGTCTCCTCCGATACATGTGGAGTCGCCAGCCGCTTCTTTTCACCTGACAGTGAGGAGTTTCACCAGGGGAACGTAGCGTGTGGGAGGATCACGCTATTCCCCCCAGTTCCCCCTCCCCCCTGGACAGGCACCCCGACTGACCAGAGGAGGCGCTAGTGCAGCAACCAGGACACATACCCACATCCGGGTTCCCACCCGCAGACACGGCCAATTGTGTCTGCAGGGACGCCCGACCAAGCTGGAGGTAACATGGGGATTCGAACCAGCGATCCCCATGCTGGTAGGCAGCGGAACAGACCACCATGCTACCCAGATGCCCGGCATCCTCTTTAATGAGCTCTTCACAGGACTGTCGTCTTCAAGTTCTGAATCCGAAATAATCCAAAAGCTTTGGTTTTTCTGTTGGATAGCCACGTTTTCTAAAGTGCCACTAGCCCGACACGCAAGCTGGCTACTTGCAGACTACACCTTCATACTCAAAGACTACACCTCATACTGAAAGAATCCCCCCACCCCCAACCCGTTTTTATTTTCTTTTGTTTTTCATAGTTCACACTTTTTAAAATGACCAATATTTGATACCAGTGTGAACAGACTTTAATGCTGAAACAACTTGCCGCGCAAATGAACTACAACGTTTAGCGCTTCTGTGACTGTGCTCAGCCACTAGCCAGTTTTCCAAGCAGTTCTCCAAACAGTTTTCCAATCAGTTGTCCACTGCAATATGTGCTCTCAGACTAGCCTGAATATGGCTATCTTTGCAAATAAATCAAAACTCAGCGACTCTGCCGTCTTTCTACCGACTTCTATCCGTGTCACTTTCTTCCGCTTCTGCCAGAACCACATCCCACCGGTACCCGTGCATCACCTGCCGTTCTCCTCATGTCACCGCTCCATCGTTTCACAGAGGCAATAACAGAGATTGGTCAGTGAAAGATAAGCCAAAGTGCCGAAACAAACTGGCCAATCCCACTGACCTGCGCCGTGGAGAGTGACATCACCCATCCATTATCCAAGCCGCTTATCCCAACTGGGGTCGCAGTGATGCTGGAGCCTATCCCAGCAACCATTGGGCGGCAGGCAGGGAGACACCCTGGACGGGCCGCCAGGCCATCACAGGGCCGAAACGCACACATTCACACCTAGGGACAATTTAGTTCGGCCGATTCACCTGACCTACATGTCTTTGGACTGTGGGAGGAAACCGGAGCCCCCAGACGAAACTCACGCAGACACGGGGAGAACATGCAAACTCCACACAGAGGACAACCCGGGACGACCCCCAAGGTTGGACTACCCCGGGGCTCGAACCCAGGACCTTCTTGCTGTGAGGCGACCGTGCGAATCACTGCGCCGCCGTGCCTCCTCCTGGAAAGTGACATTTGCACTTGAATTCCAATTTCACCAGAGACTCGAGTTGCACGGCCATAAATAGGATATGAAACTGATCTGGGACCAGATTCAAAGAGGCCGAAACTGGAACTTGAAAGTGACTTTCCATCTGCTTCCATGTTTACACTGCCCTATAAAACAGACGTGTATTACCACTGAGGAAAAGGTCAGAATCTGGTCAGATTTGAGGTGTAGTCTGAACATGGCCTCACAAAGGTACTTATCCCCTGATCAGCTGCTGAAAGTGCAAAAATCCAAGATTCCCTACGTTTACACATTCGGCAGCCGTAAGTGTTACCTCGCATTCTACTGATCGAGTATTCAAATGTGCAAATCTTTACAGCAGTAATATTTCCCTTTATGATGTACAGAACATGGAAAACCACACACTCAACAGCAACAGAACGTGTGTTGATACTGATGTATAGAAAAAAAAAAACAATTTCGCTGGGAAAAAAGTTACGGCTTTCTTTGGTCCAGGGCTCTAGGCAGTCCACCATAGATAAAGCGGAAAAAAACAAAACATGGAAAGGAATGCAGACAGCAGAAAAGCGGTAACGTGCATTAAGACAAGATCCCGAAATCTACGAATACATCCTTCGACCATTAACGCTCGACCGACACAACCCCATACATAAAGGTTTTCGATCAGAAGTCAAACACACGACTTCCATTTCTGCCCCGTGTGCAGAGGCAGACACAACGTTAACTCTGGCCCCAAAATATCGCAGAAGCAAATATTTGTTCCCCATCTGTAAGCTGCTCATATCATGCAGAAGTTACGCGGCCAGGTCAGACACATGGAAATGACTGGAAAACTTCCTGTTTAAACAAATAACACATAAATAGTACACAATGCACTTCACACTGGACTTTTCCTGTGTTTGAGTGAACTGAGTGGGTACCAAAACTTATATCCAATGATATACAGACATGAGGACTCGCTATGCTACATTCTTAGCATCCATTTTCAGTGTACTGTAAAATTGCAGATGTGGTGAAAGTACGCCCTCACCCAGAGAACACATGTCTGAATGTACTGTATGAAATTAAACTGCGTAACATAACCTAAAAAATGACCAATCATCAGCCGAAGCCATGTACGCTCACAGATCAGTGCACGTCACCGGGGTGATGCCGTGAATCAAGAGCGTGGGGCCTAAATCCTGCGTCACCATTTCCAGCTGCTCCAAATACTGCTGCGACTGGCTGGAATGAGCCGGAGGCCGAGGTAAATAAAGGAAACGGACAGCGGCCTGGGAGCTGTGCTCCATCAGCAGGCAGTTCACTGCCGACAGGAACTCCTTAGACAGAGCCTGGGTTGGCTTCGCCGGGCCCTCTTCTTCCTGCGGCTGATTCAGTCCACGCGTATGATACTGCACCACAGAATCCCATGGCACTACCTCTATCGAAGCCCTGATCCTCAGCTTCCTTAGCAGCTCACGAAAGGTCTCCTCGTCAACCACCCAGCCCTGGTCATTGGACTCGGTCTCCACATTCAGGAAGATTCTCATTTTTGCGTTGCGCCATCTGCTGGACATGTTAAGCACGCACGCCATCTGCAGAAGGAAAAGGCTACATACGTCCACATAGTCCCGGCTGGCTGGCTGCAACAGGTTGAATGGCCACACGTCAATGGTCCGCTCTGATCCATCGGTGTTGCTATGCTTTTCCTCCCCCTCTAACTGGAAGAAGTAGCGGCCCAGGCACACATTCTTGCACATCTTAACTGCATCAGAGATTATTCCCACATACTCCTCTGGCGTGAGCCAGCGATGGCTTTCCACATATCGCACTGGGGGGAAATGAGCTTGCAGTGAAGGCAGGTCGATCCCAAAACTGTATTCCCCGTCATTACTGTTCCCCATTGATGACTCAAAGAATGCAGAATCTTGTAAGAAATAGTCCTCAGGAGTACAGCTGTCGTAGAAACCCAGGACCAGGGTGTTGGGCTTCATCCCACCTTAAAGGGAAAAACAGAAAGGAGTGAAGAGCGACATTACACGTGAATCAGATGATGGGAGGATAGGGTAGGAGAAATTAGTGCTCACCTAGGCCAGTGATCCGCAGGAGGTGCTGCGTTCCCTGCCTGACTGAAGGGGACAGGGTCAGGTCTACGAAGGCCTTTACCCCCAGCTTATCGACGAGACTCAGCCAGAAGTTGTACTGCTGTTGAACTGGGTCCGACGGCAGCGTGTCTAAAACGCAGAAACGGGAGATAGGTTACAACACGTTTTCATGAATAAAAGCAAAAACTGAAAGCTTTTCGTGACATCTTGGATACGGCATGTGGCTCCGTGACAAATATGCAAGATTGAACAAAAGGACCCGGCATTCTGCCTGATTTTAACCACAGTGCAGCGATTACTCCTTTATTATAAGTAATCGCTGCACTTTGCTCAAGTGTGAAGTGTAACCCAAACAATAACTGTGGATAAGAAAGTGATGCAGGGGAAAGAAGCAGTTGGCGAGGAAGGAAGGCTGACAGACTGACTTTCTGTCATGGGGGTCAACAGGCTGTACCGGCCAGCAGGCAGGGGTGCATATGTGGATGAGCGTTCAACTGCAGTTATCCCCAACAGGCACGTCGTCCTGCAGTGTTCACAGGTGGAGCGTCATGACTGACTGTATCACGAGCTGACGTTGTGACTCAGATGGAAATACTCAGCATGTCTGTGAAAACATGCCAGGCTGTATAGCAAGGCAAAAGCTGAAGTAAAATGAGTAGAGATGTGTTCAACCAGGCCACACAAGAGCAGCTCGATTTGCCAGCCATGACCTACATGCCGTACCTAACCCCAGCCATGACCTATATGTGGTTCAAATCCCTGTGTTACCTCCGGCTTGGTCGGGCGTCCCTACAGACACAATTGGCCGTGTCTGCGGGTGGGAACCCGGATGTGGGCATGTGTCCTAGTCGCTGAACCAGCGCCTCCTCTGGTCGGTCATGGCGCCTGTTCGAGGGGGGGCGGGGGAACTGGGGGGAATAGCGTAATCCTCCCACGCGCTACGTCCCCCCTGGTGAAACTCCTCACTGTCAGGTGAAAAGAAGCGGCTGGCGACGCCACATGTATCACAGGAGACATGTGGTAGTCTGCAGCCCTCCCCTGATCGGCAGAGGGGGTGGAGCAGAGACCAGGAGAGTGGGGTAATTGGCCAAGTACAATTCGGAGAAAAATCCAAAAGAAATAAAAATACATATAAAAAAATTGCTTTCGTATTTTGCTTTTACTTGTGGCAACATATCGGTGTGCATACACTGGAAAACAACTATGTGCGTGCGTTGCACATCAGCAGGTTTGATGGTGTCACCTGCATGTCGTATAGGCACGGGTTTTGTTCCACAGTTGTTCTTCATGGTAAATAACATCACTGAGCCCAAAAAACAACTTCATGGAGAGAGATCTCTGAAGACTGTATATACGTATATAAGTATATGTACATATACTGGAGGACATCCAGCAAGGCCTGGTAGAAGGGACCAGGAAGAGAGGGAGACCGAGAAACAAGCTGAGTAAACAACATCAGAGAATGGCTACAGATGAGCGTAGTGGAGGCGGGGAGAGCTGGGATGGATAAGGAACGGTGGAAGAGACTTGTTGAGGCATCAGCTGTGCTCTTACGACCTCCATAGGTTACGGAATTTATGATGATGATGACGACGACATATATTGGTAATTTCCTTTTTATACGTTGAATCACTGGTTGGAAGTACGACATGCATAAAGGCAGTTATTGCCAAGGCAATAAATAGGCAATGAAAAAATGGTCCACTTTTGCATACAATGTGCTAAAAACTATGTAATTTGGGTATATTAGTTTGTAAAATTTTATCTCAAAATGTTTACAGTGATATTTTTTCCCTTGACAAGGCCTGCCATCCGCCAAATCTGTGTAGCATTCAAACTGCATAATTGAGGAGGAAACACGCTACTGACCTGGTTCTTAAAAAGTGGCATTCGAGTCAGGTCAGCCTTAGCTGCTACCATTAGGACAGTAGATGGTACTATCTGCACCTGTTTCTACTTCCTCGTAGATTTGCCTCTTCAGGCAAAGCTAGGGGACGGTAACTCCGAATTCAAATCCAAGAAGGCGCTGACAGCAGGGTGCTCGATGGTGTTTGAGGCAGAAGAGCCCAACAGGATCATGAGCCCTATCGAACCAACGGCACAAACACCAGATGGTATGCAGAGGAACCACTCTGTTGGTCACTGGTTGGCATCAGTTGACAAGTAAGCTGTCACTGCGGGGCAACCTCTTTATCTACTGAGCCCGCTGCACTACAGTGTACCGCTTAGGAATGGGTTCTGAGGTCCAGAGAGACCGTTCGGTAGGGGTACGACACTGACGTGTCTTAACTACTGTGCGAGGCGTGATGTGAGGAGAGCTCGATGGGAAAGGCATTTGCGAGGAGAGCTTGTCTAACAACCATCTGGGACAAATGCGGACGATATTGTCACTCTAATGCGGGCCTGATGGCCCACAGGCGTGCTTGTCGAGCTTAAACTGCATCACAGCCATCATCGTTTCAATGGACTGCCAAAGAAAAGAAGAAAAAGTGGCATGCTACCCGCTAAAATGTGTCCAGCAGTGAGGCCTCATGTTATTTACCCAGCAAATTGCAGATGAACCCAGTGGCGAGATGAGTCGTGTGGCTGGCTAGTGTGATGTGGACAAAGAATATTGTATCAAACCTCAGATTTTCCTCAGTGTTTTCTGACAATGTGCTGCTAGCTCCGACAAGTATATATACTTGTCGGAGCTAGCAGACTTACAGCCAGCATGAAATGCACACGTCAGGATGTGAGGAACTCTCCCACAGCTCACACACCTTTTTTTTTTAACCCCGCCCCCCCTTTTCTCCCCAATTGTATCCGGCCAATTACCCCACTCTTCCGAGCCGTCCCGGTCGCTGCTCCACTCCCTCTGCCGATCTGGGTGGAGAGGGCTGCGGACTACCACATGTCTCCTCCGATACATGCAGAGTCGCCAGCCGCTTCTTTTCACCCGACAGTGAGGAGCTTCGCCGGGGGGGGTGCGTAGCGCCTGGGATGATCATGCTATTCCCCCCAGTTCCCCCTCCCCCTGGAACAGGCGCCCCAACCGACCAGAGGAGGCGCTAGTGCAGCGACCAGGACACACACCCACATCCGGCTTCCTACCCGCAGACACGGCTAATTGTGTATGTAGGGACGCCCGATCAAGCCGGAGGTAACGCAGGGTTTCGAACAGGCGATCCCTGTGTTGGTAGGCAACGAAATAGACCGCTACGCTACCCGGACACCTCACAGCTCACACATCTCCACTGTTTAAAACTTCAACAATGCTGTAGTGAATTAAAGTGAACCGGACCAAAACAAGATGCAAAAAAAAAAAGAAAATTGCGTCATATTGCAGCAAATTCACCAAAACCCAGCCTGATCTTTCCTTCACAGTCACGCTGCATACTGCTGCCTACGTACTGTAAAATCTAAGGGTGGCCTGCAATCAGGTTCATTTGCAAGTGACATTGGCTAGCAGTGTGGTTTGGACTACACCACTTCAGAACCAGGCATTACAAGTGGACCTTTTGCAGAAGAAAGAAAAACACCTGAGAGCCGGTGTCTGAACCGAAGTAACTGGCAGCAGAGGGCATTCTATGTGTAGCTGGGAGAGTGATCATCATCACAAAGAGTTCACAGATAAGAATCTTAATTCAATACTGCTGGCTGAGATGACCAGAATATTACCCAGATCCCCCAGCTGCACGTGGCCCAACACAAACAGCCCTCCTTTCTTCAGCTGGTTGACAAAGAGGATGAGCTGACAGGAGGAGCGAGGGTTGGCCACCATCAGCAACACCTGCGGCCTCCAGAACTTCACGTGGTCTTTCCTCACGTCCAGCATCAGCAGGTACTTACGCACCTGAACCACAGTGGAGAGAGCAACGAACTGCCATCAGTTATGGGTTAATTAATGTGTGTGTGTGTGTGTGTGTGTGTGTGTGTGTGTGTGGTGCATGATTAGACACCTGATGGAAGATGAGGGCCTGGCTGATGTAGCCCCAGCTGCTGGTGGGTGCTCTGTAGTGGAGGAAAAGAAGCAACAGCAAGAGGAAGATGATGCTGGCTGAGGAGTACACCGGGTTGATGACAAACATCATCACCAGACAGCTCACGATCCCCAGCAGACACGTGTGCCAGGAGAAGACCTGGAAGGTGGGTCTGTTGACGACAACAAGAGAAAGGAGAAGAGACTTGATTTACTTTGAAGGCGTTAAAGTGGACAAGCATCAAAAAACCATTACAGTTTAAAGGGTTACCTGAAGTTTGGTGCTGACGCCCACTCAAGAGCTAGACAGGCCAGATCAACAGCAGCGTAGGCAAGCAGGTAGAAAACGGTCACCAGCCCAGCTATCGCGTTGAGCTGGCCAGCAAACACCACACACTGCAACACAGACCCACCAAAAACATTGGCCACTGTTGTTATGTTCTGTATACCGAAAATACATTATTAGATTCCCAGTGGTGCATCCACACCTGTGCCAAACCCCATGTGTACAGCACCGCCACCCACGGATTACCAGAGTTCGACTTGACTGTAGCAGGTGTCAACAGAAAACCTGTATAAAAAAAATTTCAGAAGATAAAATAATAATAATAATAATAATAATAATAATAATAATAATATGACGAGTACTGTCAATCAAGTGACATCTGCCCTATAGTGCCTCAGGTCCATAGTTTGGACCCGGCTCTACAGGATGTAAAACAGGAAACACAAAAGAAATAATAATAATAATTATAATCATTACATTTATGTAGCGCTTCTCAAGGCACCCAAAATATTCAACATTATAATAAAAAGTGTTTTTTCAAACTGTTACAGTTAGTAGCCATCTCAGTATTTACCGAAGAGTTGATCCAGTGCCAGAGCGTGGAGGATACGCGACGCCCCAATCATCGAGCTCATGGCAGCTGACAGAGAGGCACAGTATATCCCGATAGTGACAAACGGCGGCCAGATGTTAATGCGCTGGAAGAACCCATAATCCTGAATCAAAAGGGCCCTTTGGGAAAATAAACAAATAACTGCACTGTTGGGTCTTAACAACAAATAATAATAAGAATAAAAAAGACACTGAATTTGAAAACATAAGACAGTTTAGACAACTTGAACATCAGTCCTTTCAGACCTGTCACAGGTGAAGCTGACCAGGAAGAAGAGGAGGATATAGACTGTGAAGGTGTAACACACTGCTATGATGGTGCCTTTAGGAATGGAAATACTAGGGGTCCTCAGCTCCCCTTCGGAGACAGAACAGAAACAGTAGAATTAACACAGATCCTCATATACATAGTGAAACACAACAATCTCCATACACAGCAAAAACAAGGAAACAGACCTTACCTTTTTCAGAAATTAAGAATAGGTAATTGGTTTTCTACAGTGCACAGAACATCTCCATGTCCCCAAACAGAAACACATTTTTCCAAGTTTGAAATCATTTTGAAATATGTGGACTCAATTTTTAGCCAAGCAGCCACTAGACCCCTGAACATGAGTGTAGCATCCGTGGACCCTGTGTTTTTCATTTTGTTTCTTCTACTATGCCAAATGCTAATTTTTGCCTGACCGATCAGAAAATTAACCAAGGTGACACATCTGCACTGTGCTGCCATCTACCTAGGACCAAAGACAAACAGGCTGTCTTCAAAAACCTCTCCTAAACCTGTGAGCCACTGCTGCAGTACAGAGAAAAGAGGGTTCAATCTGGGACATCTGAGTCATAAGTGTTGTAGAGTTTCTTCCTCATTACAGAAAGAGCAGTGACTCCCTGCTCTCGGATCCATATGTGCCACATGTCTGTCCATAGCCACAGCCCCATGTACCACCCTCAACTGTAGATCTGCAGTGCATTTCTCTATGGGGGGTTTGAACAGGGATCTTCAGCTGGTTTTGGGAGATGAATCTGGTGTCATCACACTCAACCACCTCAACTCCTGTACACCAGCTAGTGATGTTCTGTTGAGAACCTTTACAGTGACTGCATGCAAGGCCTTCTTAAATGTTCTTGAGAAGTCCTGTAGTTCTGGTGTTTTAAGACAGAATGGCCCGTTTCATTTCCTCATGCTCCTCCACTGCAGCACGTATGCACAAAGACAGAAAAACAGGCCGCAAAACTGGCTGATCCACTCCACACTCTGCCCCGAGTGCCTCTGAGGAAACAAGGAAGTGCACTGATCACTTCCTCCAACAGCCTCTCCGTTAGACAAAGAGGTTTAAAACCAGTCTCTTGACTCAAAATGCTATTTTAGTAAGTCAAGCTCTTGTGAGGGATCTCCATACACTGACGAAGCTGAGCATCCTACAGTGTATCAGCAGGTTATAGAACAGGGGTTCCTCCCCTACACTGCCATAGTTCTGGGAGTAGTCTCTCTTGGCATTTAAGACTGTTCCACAAGCTTGGAGGGCAGCTTGATAGAAAGGGGTCATAGTGAACTCCATGCCAGCTAGTTCCATAAGAAACAAGTGTTTGTCATAATTCAGGTTCATAATCCTACAGAGCAACACAAAAGCTGTATCACTCCAGAGCTGTTGTTTGTGATATATTAGTCACTGCACAGTTTGAAGGCAAAACGCTGTGATGTGACTGCGGAGGTCAATCAGGCCCTGGCCTCCTTCTAACACTGGTAGGAACAATACAGCAGATTTGGTCAAGTGAAAACCTCCCCAGAAGACGTTCACCAGTCTCTTCTGTACTTTTCTTATCAGCGTGTCTGGAGGTTCTACCACTGTAAACCGGTGCCAGAACACAGAGGCAATCAATTTATTAACAATCAAGACTTCCCCTATAGGACAACTGAGGCTGGATCAAAGTCCATCTATCGGGCACTGATCTTTTCAACTAAACCCTCCCAGTTCTTGCTCAGAAAGTAGTTACTGCCCAGAAAGACACCTAAGCATTTTATCCATTCTGTGTTCCACTGCAGTCCAGCTGGTAATGTTGGCTTCTCTTTATTGTTCCATTCCCCAAGTAAGAAGCCCTCAGATTTTGACCAATTGACTTTTGCAGAAGAAGCTTGTTTGTATAAGAACAATTTCTGCTTGTGAATTTTAACATCACTTTGACTCATTATGAAAACTGTGACATCGTCAGCATATGCTGATAAACTAACTGAATTAGTGATGGTCTCTGAAAAGGTTAGCCCTGACAGAGCCTGCCTGAGCTGAATTAAAAGAGGCTCGATGGCCTGGGAATGCAGCAGTCCAGATAAGGGACAACCTCATCTTATACCTCTCTGAACAGAGACAGGTTGGCTGAGTCCACTGCCTACCTTTAACAGAACACTGGCTCCAGAATACAACAACTTGATAACTTGAAACTAGTAGCTACACAATATAAGATATGATGCTGTTAGCTATGTGTAATGGAGTTAGAGACAAAAGTTTAAATCTGCTTTACCCTGGAACAATTATTGTCTTCCTCCTAATTATGACTCAAATAGCTTGACGTGTATTACTAGTTGTGCCCATGATCCATGGTTCATGATTCATGGGCTGGAGAACGGGACAGGACTCACTCCCTCATGCCAAAGAAGTCAAAATGACACCTATGTCACAAAGCTATCTTATCATATTGAGTCAACAATATTTTACCTGACATGTTGGCCCCCGCCATGATCCCAGTGCAGCTGGTGAACATGACGGCAAACACAGTGGCAAACGACATGACCGTGTTCGTGCTGTAGTCTAGAGAGTACCCAGCTGAGGATGGGAAAAAAGAAGAACAAAACTGATATACTGATAGCGGTAAATTTATCAGTATACTCAGGCTTCACTTGGAAAGCACTTTCATGTCCCCACACCACAACATCTTTCCCCAGTACTCACATCCCAGATTGTTTCTCAGTGTGGTGGCGCTGAAGCCTGTGTAGCTGACATTGTAATGGTGGGTCTGATTGCCAGGTCCCTGGTGGGTGATGATAAAGTCGCGGGACTTAACGGCCAGGGGACTGATGAAAATGGACAGCAAAGTAATGTTGACCACGAGTAGGATGAGGAAAGCTGTGCTGGCATAGATATGGGCCCCCACCAGACACACCAGTAGGCATAACAGTAGGACCACCGAGGCGTACAATACTGTATACCAGTAACTCTGAGGGAGAACCCGCCATCCCTCTGCAACACCCGACTCTAAAACAGAATAAACACAGACCACAGGCATAAAATACAGTAACGGAGAAGAAGTATTTCATAACTGGGGCATGGTTGCATGATGATGATGTTGGAGGAGACAATGGTAAGAAATAATCAATTGCTAATAGAACCAGAACTTGAATAAGAAAGATCATAAGAATGACATTTCTCCAGGCTTACCAGGATCCACGCCAAATATGTCAAGTATGGCCTCCACAAGTCCAAGCACATACACTCCACATGCGCACACCTTGGCCAAGAAGAACATTAGACCAATGCTCCCTCCAAACTCCGGACCCAGTGACCTGCTTATCATGTCTGATCAAACGTTGTTGAGTTATGTTTCCGTAAAGAAGGCGAAATTAGTTGCAAGATGAGTTAAAAGCTGATTTACAGCAACAGTTGTCTACGGTACCAGTGTAAAACAAGTTCCAAAGACTGTAAGGATACAATAGGCTCCTCCTCCCTGTATAGCGCCATTGGTGGAGATGGCACAGATGGACAGTATGGTGAGAGAGACAATTGTGTAGGCCACAACTAACATCAGAAGGCCTTGCAAGAGTCCTGCATGACCAACAACAAACCCTGCAGAGGAGATTATATCACTGTTAACGTCAAAGTAAAATCAGTTTCATTTCAGGGTACAAATACAAAAACTTTTTCCAGGGTTAAGATCCACTATGCCATTCAGTTTTTAAACATCACCTATAGCTCCAAACCTTCCCCACTCACCCGTTCTCAGGAAGAGCACGATGCTGAACATGGACAGGATGGTAGGCACCATCACCCCAAAAAATGTGTTCAGTTTTCGGGGTGCTTCATTGGGAGCCCGGGTCTCTGAACCCGATTCATGGGGTACCTCTGCCCCCATGCCACAAGTCGACATGCCAACGGTCACGCCACACACCCCAGGGGCAAGCAAGGGTGTGTGTTCATTCGACATGGTCCTTTAACACGGTGTTGCTCCTTAAAATGACTTTATGTACCCTGTGAAAAACAAATCAGTGAAGGCAGGTGTGAAACAACAAATAATGTGTGTAAGATGCAGAATTCAGTGGGACAAAAGTCCAACGTGCCGGTTTGCTGCTGCTCTGTAGCGACAGTGACTGCGTTTACATGCACAGTGAAGTGGGGCTACGGATATAGCTCGATAGGCCCTGTAACTGGACTACTGTCGTTGTCCCAGTATACAAGAACCAGGGGAGAATTGATTTATTGACGGAAGTATGTTCGACCCCGGTATGGTAGGTGACGATATGCCCCCTTTCAGCTGGTTGCTACTGGACAGCGGGAACTATGGATCCTGCGCAGAACACCTAGGCCAGGTTGGGGCCGACTGAAGCATATACATGCCAGAGTAAATCCACCCCCAACCGCATCATCTAGGCGTGTTAGTCCCACTTCCAGAAATTCATTTAGTACGCTTTCAGTCAGACCAACATGTTTACATGTATGTTAGAAGTCCAGTTTGAGTCGCATTAACACAATAAATCCACTTTTTCTAACATCATGTAAACGTAGTGAGTGTTTAACTGGAACAGAGCACATTTGTGTTTGTCATTTCAATCAGCTTCTAACAAGTGTGTATGCATTTCCTAGTGCGGTGAAAATTTGCAAACATTTACAGCATTGTAAACTTGAACTACATTTGTTTAATTTCAGACACTTTCAAAAGATGGCGATGAGTGTGTAGGATGTGTGTGTGTGTGTGTGTGTTGATGATTTTATATATATATATATATATATATATATTACAGCATAAAACAGGCTTGTACTGTCTCATAAACAATTTACTTGAATCATTGGATTATATATATATATATATAGATATATATATATATAGATAGATGTAGGGAAAAAACCTATAATACATAGCAGTACATATGTATATACATATATATATTAGCATTAGTGTGTGTGTGTGTGTGTATGTGTGTGTGATTGCCTTACTAATACGGCCAGCCTCAGATAAGCTGGTCATTATTTGCTTTTCAGGGCCGCATTTTGAGTAGTGGACGATTCTCACGTCGACAAATTTATCAAGAAACATTTTCAAGTTTCCTCATGCAGCTCTGATTAAATCCTGACCCCCGTCACTTAGCAATATGAGCGACAACAAATCACAGCACTCAGGACAATCACATTCAATCGATCATGTCAGCCACGATCACATCACAGCCTGCCAGGGACAGTCAGTCAGTGCAAAGTGCAAGGCCAGACTCCGCTAGCCTGGCTCCTGCATTTGTTAACGCAAGAATCTGCTCTGTGTGTGTGTGTGTGTGGACACAGTATTAACACTACACAGAGAACCTTTAAGCTCTGTGCAGACACAGGGCTTCTTACATGGTGGTAAAAATGACCTGCACACATTTCTCCAGTATTCTTGGCTGGACATGAAGCTGCGTTGGAAGCCCTGCTCGGGACATCCTAAATGTTCATTTAAGATCATTTCCTGAACATTGACAATGAATTACTAGTCCAGTTAGTCATGCCGCCATGCTGAAGTTCCTCAATTTCTTTGTCAAAGCTGAAACGAGTCTGCTTGATTGATGCAGTGAAGAAGTCACTGTAACAGCCCGTGTGAAGAGGCTACGTAGAGCCACAGGTCAATGCCAACAAGCCACACAGAGAAGCTGTCTGAACTCCTCCTCTGCAGACACCACAGCTTCACCTCTATTGCCAACGGTCCATCAGAAATACTTGAAGAAGCTGAAAATGACATTTCATTTTGTGAAAGTTGGTTATGGGCGGGCGAAAGCCAAGAAAAGCTTTTGATACGGACTCTGAATCAACGAGAGCAGTCCTAGACCAAGAGGAAAATCAAGCAATTACTGTGAAAGAGGAAACACTCTCACCTGCTTCAATAACGAGGTTATTGCGATCGATAGTGGTCGAAAATATGTGCATGGATTCTCCTACTATCATGATTATGACGACTCGTCAATGGTTCTCGACTTTTAAACGGATGCTCGGCCCTTTGTTAGGTCATCATCAAGTCTATACATAGTCAAAGGAAGGTCAGTTAGTCTAGAATTGTAATCTTCTGGACACCTAACCTTCAGTAATTGTGATTTGAAGTTTTGTGTTTGTATTATTTGTAAGTGGCTGTCACAGCTAGAAAAGTGCTATATAAAATGCAACTTGACAGATAGATAGATAGATAGATAGATAGATAGATAGATAGATAGATAGATAGATAGAGAGAGATATAGACAGATAGAGAGAGAGATATATAGAGAGAGAGATAGAGAGATATAGACAGATAGACAGAGATATAGATAGATAGATAGATAGATAGATAGATAGATAGATAGATAGATAGATAGATAGATAGATAGATAGATAGATAGATAGATAGATCGATAGATAGATAGATAGCGAGAGAGAAAGATAGAGATAGATAGATAGATAGATAGATAGATAGATAGATAGATAGATAGATAGATAGATAGATAGATAGAGAGAGAGAGATATAGACAGATAGAGATATATAGAGAGAGAGATAGAGAGAGATATAGACAGATAGAGAGAGAGAGAGAGAGAGAGAGATAGCGAGAGAGAAAGACAGATAGATAGATAGATAGATGGATAGATAGATAGATAGATAGATAGATAGATAGATAGAGAGAGAGAGAGATAGACAGACAGATAGATAGATAGATGGACAAACTGTAAACATAAGTTTGCAAACAATGTTCACTGTAGGTATGCAAATCTGTGGTAACCAAATGATGATAAACAGTACCAGGCTTGGCGAAAATAAGTACTGAGCAGCACGTGTTGTGTTTGTGGCTCTGTCAGTATGATGTTGTCTCGTGCAGTAACGTGCAGTAACGTGAAGTAACGTGCCGTAACGTGCCGTAACGTGCAGTAACGTGCAGTCATTTGTTTTGGGGGTGCCCGGCTTCCATCTCCCGATGTTGTTGTTAACAGCACGAGTCCTACTGAACAAACTGGACAAATCAAACTGCTGTTGGTGGTGATGGAGGCCCCCTGCCGCACTTTAAGACACCCCATACAGATTGCCTACGTGATCGCCTGCTAACACTTCGCAAGCAAAACTGACTCGGGACGACGGCACTCAAGCCCTGTTCTAGCAGAAAGGGTCCTTGGTGAGGCTAGCTAGAAGTCCCGCTGCTGCCGCCCTACTCGTGCTCGAGCTTTGGTGAGGAAACAAACAGCCCACGTCCACCAGTCCGCGGTTATTTCTACGACCACGTCGCGAGTATTTTGGCTTGATCCCTCAGAGAGGATGCTGCCAGATGTTCGGAGTGGTCCAGAATCTTCTGGATTCACTCTGCAGACCACCCCGGCACCGCCCGGCGCGGCGGATACCCACGGTAGCCTTACATGTGAACTCACCTCGATCCCCGGCCAGCCTCGCATACTTCCGCGTTGGGAACAGTTGCAGTTGACGCCGGTGAACACCAAGTTGAGCTCGTGAGATTGCGAGAACGGCTCTTCGGGATGAGCCGTGACAGAGCGGAACGCGCAGTAGAGCCGAGCCAACCTGGACGTCGCGCGAACTTGCGGATACGAAATGAGGTGGCACGCGCCGTTCCCTCATGATTTGAACGATGTCACGGTTTCGCCGCAGCTGCTCATGTGACTGCCGGGGATGGGCGGGTTCACAACACCGCGGACATGTTGACAAGCAGCAGCACGTCCTCACCAGACACAGCAAAACACCCAAACCGCGGGCCTTACCTTTCCTCCTACCCGCCCAAATGGTTAGGGTTATGGTGTCAGATCGTTTAGACCTGTAAAGCAGAAGGGTCGGCTGCAGCCTGCAGTACGAGTACAAGACACGCCCACTCCCATCACTTGATCACTTGCCCGTAACCTCGACCTCCTAACCTTAACCTCGGGTGGGGGGGGGGGGCGCGTTTCTTGGACTACTACTACTACTAATAATAATAATAACAACAATAAAGCAATCTTACAATAAACGGGGTGAAACAAGACAACAGATAAACATAGCGCAGGGGTGGATGGGGGGGGGGGGACTCTGAGAGGGGGAAGCGGCAGCAGTACTCTCCCACTTAAACAGATACAAACATGCACATACATGGATGTTGATTTTGTGTAGGGGTTTACTCCCGTAGCCTATTCCTCTCCCGGGGTGTCCACTAGGCAGTGTCCACTGTCAATCTCCTGCTCCATCCTACCCTCACTCATGAACAAGACCCCGAGATACTTGAACTGCTTTACTTGAGGCGACAACTCATCCCCAATCTGGAGGGAGCAATCCGCCATTTTCTGGCAGAGAACCATGGCCTCAGACTTGGAGGTGCTGACTCTCATCCCGGCCATTTCACACTCAGCTGCAGGCCGCCCCAGTGCGTGCTGGAGGTCGTGTTCTGATGAAGCCAACAAAACCACATCATCTGTGAAGAGCAGAGATGCAATTCTGAGGTTCCTTGGAGATCCTCTCTAACTTCCCTTAGTGTTTGTCCTGGTTCCTCAGCTCTACAACACTGGTTGAGATGATACCAAACAGTCTTGCCTGCAACCTTAAGTGCGTAGGGAGTAGTCACGATCACCTCATAGGGTCCTCCAAGCCTTTTCTCGTTCCACTTTCTATTGAACACCCAGTGACTGGGTGATGCACACACAGTCTCTCGAATTTACTGCTTGAAGGTTTTCCGGGATATCAGTTGTCCTCCCTCGGTGGCACCTTTCACCTGTTGGAATATCTACTCATATAGTTTCGTAATGTGTGTGTGTGTGTGTGGTGTTAGTTAGTGTAGATAGCGGGACCGAAAACTAAAGCACTTATGATCCTAATTCTTTTTGGAGGTGGTAGGTATTGTCTCAAAGAGTAAGGGGAAACTCCCAGAAAATTGAAATTGTGCATAATTACGCATAAATATGCAAAATATGCATTTTTCTAAAAATGGCTAAAAACCACTTTTCTCGGCATTTCAGATTATTCTGAGCATCTTTGATTTTTTTCACCTATGTAAAACAAAATTTCTGGGACTTAGAAATGTTTTGGCATTATGCAAAATAAATGCATTTTTGCAAAAATGCACTTATGATCCTAATTTTTATTTGGAGGCGGTAGGTATTGTTCCAGAGAGGACCAGAAAAATAGCAGAAAATTAAAATAATTATAATAATTATGCATAATTATGCATTTTCTAAAAATGGCTAAAACCACTTTTCTCGGCATTTCAGATGATTCTGAGCATTTGGGGGGAGGGAGTTGGAGTGAGGGGGGGTTTAGGGGCAGGGGGAAGGCGGTTAGCTGGCAGGATGAAGAGGAGGGAGATTTAGACGGGTGGATAACCAAACCGCTACATTGTAGCGGGGTTCTTCTAGTAGTCTTACGTATGGAGGTTAGGTGTTGCACATAGTTAGCCAACTCCTACTGGAGTTGCTCAAGTGGAGGTCCATTATATGGACCCCTGAGGTATCTGGCATGGGGCGCCCGTTAGCATTTCATGCAGTGTTAGATGCGTGCTTCTGTTGGCCTTCATTCTCATGCTCATTAAAGCCAAAGGCAGTGTTTCCACCCAGTTAAGCTTGCCGTTGCTGTCGGCACATATTTTGGCTATTTTTGCTTTTAGGCCGCCCTTTCCACTTTACCCCGTGACTGTGGATGGTAGACACATCCAAACCGTTGTCTAATTCCCAATGCTTTGGTGATCAATGCCGTTGTTTTTGCTACAAAATTTGCCCCATTGTCTGATCTTGTCTGGTATGCCAAACCAGGGAAACACGTCTTTACACAAAAACATTCCCAATGATGTTGCATCTGGTTTGGCAGTGGGTATGGCTTCCACCCATCTACTGAATCTGTCCACAACCACTATCATGCATCTTTTATTTTGCACTTGTGTGATCATGTCCACGTAGTCTATCATGAGATGTCTGAATGGTCCATCAGGCGATGGAATGTGCCCAACTGGCACTGAAAAGTCATTTCTGTTGTCATATGCTGCACATATCTCACAATTGTTAAGTGCATGGTCTGCCATCTAAATAAGGTGACCACCAGGCCCTTTGAATCCTTTTTATGACCCCCCCCCCTTGCGCAATGGTCCTGACCATGCGCATCTGAGATTAAAGTATGGATTAATGAAGTGGGCACCACAAAATGTCCTGCTGGGATCTCCACAACCCCTTGTGTGGGCCTTCTGCTGCGTTTTTGATTGCCCCCTTTTTACCCAAACACTTTTTTCATACACTCTGGCTTTGTCTTGTGCTTGTGTAGAGGGCACTGATGACATCACTTCCCCCTTATCTCACATCTTCCAGCTCTTATCCCGCCAAGGCCATTTCTCCATTTACTGTGTACAGACCTGCTACACTCAGTGAGTCTCCCATACATTCCTCTGCTATCAACCAACCGTCAACAGCAGGCCTTTATTTGTGCACCTGGAGAAGATGCCTTATAAGACTACCTTGGTTCTGTTACACATGGACTTGAAGCATCTAAATAAGCAATGTAAAATAAAGTTAAACATGGTATAGGTCATACATGGTGAAAGATTAAAAGTAAGCAAACATCGAGTATGAATTGCTCTCACAGTCCCCCCTTTTAGATTACTTTTAATCAATAACAAATCGCCTAGATAACACATCAAATGAAAACATGACAATGGTCATACCTCCTGGGGGACATCTTACCTCATGCAGAATGACTGTGAGGCCTGTCTGTCAGTTGTAAGCCAACTGAAAATGCTTCAGATTTACATCAACAGACTCCACGTCCTCTTCAGCCAAACACCCCACCCCACCCTTGACTAGAAATGAGTAAAAGACTCAAGACGTTATCTACACTAATCTGAGCAGGCACACTGCAAAAAAACCCAGTGTTGACATCGGGAAAAAAAATCTTATGTGAATGCTCAAAATTCATCGAAAAATACAACACAGTCCCCAGTAACATTAAACAATGATTAAAATGATGACACCATAAATGGGAGATGTATTCATAACACACATATGTAGATTGGTTACAGATTAACTAAGTAAGTGTGGTAACACTTTCTATGAAGCTTGCATCTATAACACCCTATAAGCATCTATATAATGCCATATAAGTGTAGCTATAAGTCATTGTAAGACTCATTATAACCATATATGCGCCCTCACAACACCTCATAACCACCTTTATGATACACTATGTCAATTTAAAACGGATTTATGCATTATAAATATGTCATCATTAGCCTGTTTATCTGTCAAATGTCATAATGCCTCATAGCCAACTTGTTTTGCTGAAGTTTTGTAGAGATGCATAATGAGACTTCAGGGCTATTTCACAGTCTTCAGTCATAGCCATTTGTCATTGTAATACACATAGGAAAGTATGGGCGTTATAGATGCAATAGATGCTTATAGGGTGTTATAGATGCTTATAGGGTGTTATAGATGCAAGCTTCATAGAAAGTGTTACCGTAAGTGTTAAGGAAAAGAAAAAGAAACCAATAACTAAATTCAAAAAAACATTTTTTGGAGGAACTACTCTATCATGTGAGGTCACTGCAGACGCTTGTTAAAAACTGTATCAATATCATCGCCATTACCTGGGGGAACCCAAGGATCTGGGGAATATTTGACTAGTACAGCATTAAGTACAGTCTGAATATAATATTTACGGATCAACCCAATCATACAAGTAATGATGAAAGTAATAACAAAAAACAGGATAATACCCAGTGATTAAAGTGGGCCGGAGCTACCCGGATCCCGACACCGGCACTTCCCCTCCTCCTCCTCCTCCCCCAAGTCAACCGGAGCTGAGATCCGGCAGCACTCTGTAGACAGGAGTAATTTCAACCTTTTTGTCACAGTACAATTTAAAACAAAAAACATGATGCAGCCAATTCACAAGCATTACAAAATAGATCACAAATAAAGTCGTTCTTCTATTTTTATACTAATTTACTTTTTCTAAAAGTTTGAATGATATCGCGTCCTCACGTGGCCCGCACCTGCCTGCTGTGTGGCTTCACCAGACATGACGTCAGAAGAGACTGGCTTCACACTCACGGGTCAGGGTCAGTTCACCGCACCAGGCAGACAAGACTCGAGAGAGCGTCAACCTGCTACCTGCACTATATTATCCTGGATTGGGGGCATAAAGAGTGAGTATCTTCAGTGTACTTCCGATAGTATTTCCAATAGTTTTGTCTAGCTCTGCTGTGGTTTTCATTCAAGCAACTAACGTTAGCGAACGTAACGTTAGCTAGCTAGCTAACTAGCTATCTTCCACCCGGTAACGTTGCTAGCTAGTTGCTGGCTAGTTGTTTGAATGCTGCTAGGCAAGCTAACTATCGGTAGCGTCCGGTAACGTTACCGGTAGCTAGCTAGTTATGTTTGTCCAACCTTAGCTCTGGCCATGCAATATTCTCATTCAAATAACTAACTAGCTAGCAAACGTTAGCTACCGGTAGCTATTATTAGCTAACAATGCTAGCGTCGGGACTACTGGACCAGTGGTCAGCTAGCCTAACGTTAGCTAGCTACCTATCACTCCCGCACTTTTGCCCACCTCTCTAATACAGAGATCCCCCACTTACCAAATCCCACTTTAACCCCTGATAATACCCACAATCAGAGTACGGAAGAATGACGCACCCACAGATGCCAAGGGGCCAAACACACCCGTGAACACAGTATGTAAATCCTGTACCCCTTGTGAGTTTTTTGAAGTGTGTTCTAATCCCTTGAGATTCTATGCCATTGTGGAGTTAGAAAACAACGAGACAGGAGACGTGAGAGTAGACGTAGTCGAGGTAGTTTACTAGCTCCAACTTTTCATGTCATACATTCGACAACGACACTGAACTCTGTCCCGGAAGCGGAAGTGCATTATCTCTTAGGCCAGCGGTCGGGAACCTATGGCTCGCGAGCCATATATGGCTCTTCCGGTGACGGCATATGGCTCCCAGACAATTTTGAGTTGAAAAAAAATCAGTTTGGAACTGATTTTAAAATACTTGTGATATTTCTTAATAATACTGTGTCATTTTAAAGTAAACAGAAATTCGTTTTGAAGATAAATTTCACGGGTCACGGGTCACCCGTGGGTCGGGTCGGGAACCAATGGCTCGCGAGCATGTCCGGGTCATTGTAAAGGTGAAGAAATTAATTTTATCAGATAGCCAACTAGTTTATCCGCTTCAACCCTTGTAACGGAAAAGATGGCGAAAAGAGAAAAAGACGATGATTACCGTGCATTCCAGGCTGCGTGGACAGAGGAATTTGCATTTGTGGAGAGAGCAGGATCTGCGATATGTCTAATATGCAATGATAAAATTGCATCGATGAAACGGTCAAATATAAAGCGGCACTTCGATACGCACCATGCTTCATTTGCATCAAAATATCCAGCGGGGGACAGCAGGAAAAGGGCATGCGAGGAGCTACAGCGGAGAGTGCAGACGAGTCAGCAGCAACTACTTGTGTGGACCAAGCAAGGTGACGGGAATTCCGCTAGCTTTGCGGGGGCTTTGGCAATAGTAAGGAATGGAAAGTCATTCACAGATGGCGAGTATGCCAAAACACTCATGCTTGATGTGGCCAATGAACTGTTTGATGACTTCCCAAATAAAGACGAGATAATCAAACGAATAAAAGACATGCCCCTGTCAGCAAGAACTGTGCACGATCGTAGCATCATGATGGCAAATCAAGTCGAGGAAACACAAATTAAGGACATAAACGCCGGGACATACTTTTCTCTCGCGTTAGATGAGTCAACAAACGTTAGCCATCTATCTCAGTGCAGTATCATTGCCAGGTATGCTGCAGGTGACACACTGCGTGAGGAAAGCTTGGCTGTTTTGCCAATGAAAGAGACAACAAGAGGAGAGGATTTATTCACGTCTTTCATGGAGTTTGCTAAAGAAAAAAAACTACCGATGGATAAACTTATTTCTGTCTGTACTGATGGTGCACCCTGTATGTTGGGGAAGAACAAAGGATTTGTAGCGCTTCTCCGTGAACATGAAAAGAGAGCCATCCTAAGTTTTCATTGCATCCTGCACCAGGAGGCGCTTTGCGCTCAGACGTGTGGCCAGGAGCTTGGTGAGGTGATGTCGCTGGTCATTCGAGTGGTCAACTTTATTGTTGCCCGAGCTTTAAATGATTGGCAGTTTAAAGCTCTGTTAGAAGAAGTTGGGAATCATTATCCCGGTCTGCTTTTACACAGCAACGTGCGTTGGTTGTCAAGGGGGAAGGTGCTCAGCCGTTTTGCAGCTTGCCTGAGTGAAATCCGGACTTTTCTTGAAATGAAAGGCGTCAAGCATCCTGAGCTAGATAACACTGACTGGCTCCTGCAGTTTCACTATCTCGTGGACATAACTGGCCATCTGAACCAGCTCAATGTGAAAATGCAAGGTATTGGAAATACAATCTCATCCCTTCAACAAGCAGTGTTTGCATTTGAAAGCAAGCTGGAAGTCTTTCTCAGGGACATTGAAACAGGTCGTCTTCTGCACTTTGAAAGACTGCAACAATTTAGAGATGCATGCTTAGCAAGTGACTCCACTCAACATCTGGATCTCCAGCAGCTAGCTGGCTTTACGTCCAATCTCCTGCAGTCATTCAAAGCACGTTTTGGAGAATTTCGTGCGCGCGCTGGTCTTTTCAAGTTCATCACTCATCCACATGAGTGTGCAGTGGACAAAATCGACCTGACATGCATCCCCGGGGTCTCTATCGGAGACTTTGAGCTGGAAGTTGCTGACCTGAAGGCATCGGACATGTGGATGAGTAAGTTCAAGTCACTTAATGGAGAGTTGGAAAGTCTTGCGCGACAGCGAGCAGAGCTGGCGAGGGAACACAAGTGGACAGAAATGAAAAATCTTCAACCTGAAGACCAGCTGATTCTTAAAACTTGGAACGAGCTTCCTGTGACATACCACACAATGCAGCGTGTGAGTATTGCCGTATTGACCATGTTTGGCTCTACATATGCATGTGAGCAGTCATTCTCGCATATGAGCAACATTAAGACCAACCTACGCTCACGTTTAACTGATGGAAGCCTCAACGCCTGCATGAAGCTCAACCTCACCACGTATGAACCAGACTACAAGGCCATCAGCAAAACCATGCAGCACCAGAAGTTGCATTAAAAGTAAGACATATTTAATTTATTATACGTTAAAAATACTATATGGCTCTCAATGAAATATATTTAGAAATATTTGGCTTTTATGGCTCTCCCAGTCAAAAAGGTTCCTGACCCCTGTCTTAGGCGAATGTCTCTAGTTATATAGATGTGGGTCACCACACCATCTATATTCGATCATCCAAATTAGTTTGTTATTTAATTTTCACTTCCTCTTCTCCTACCGTTCATGGTATATCTTTTCCTCTAACTATTCACAGTACTACATGTACTTTGTTCTACAGTGCGGACACTCTAAACCCACTAGTGAGGCCACACACTTTTGTATTCAACCTCCCTAAATGGCGGCCATAGTATGTCATCTGTATCGAATAAAATTCAATTAATGATAATAACAATAATAACAATAATAATGGCGGCACAGTGGTTAGCGCGGTCGCCTCACAGCAAGAAAATCCTGGGTTCGAGCCCCGGCGTAGTCCAACCTTGGGGGTCGTCCCGGGTCGTCCTCTGTGTGGAGTTTCCATGTTCTCCCCGTGTCTGCGTGGGTTTCCTGGGGGGCTCCGGTTTCCTCCCACAGTCCAAAGACATGTAGGTCAGGTGAATCGGCCGTACTAAATTGTCCCTAGGTGTGTGTGTCTGTGTGTGTGTGTGTGGGGTCCTGTGGTGGCTGTCCAGGGTGTCTCCCCGCCTGCCGCCCAATGACTGCTGGGATAGGCTACAGCATCCCCGCGACCCTGAGGAGCAGGATAAGCGGTTCGGATGATGGATGGATGGATGGATGGATGGATGGGGTAAAAACAGATGTAAGCCCTGATCTCCCTCCCATAAGTTGCATAATCCTCCATGCTCGAACAGTATTAACTGTATTTGGTTTGTTACACTACTCTTTAATAGACTTTATTTATAAAAAAGTAAATTTATAATTTGGCCTTTGAACTGAGACACCTCGATATCGAGCCAAAGAGAAGAGACATCATTTTGAATCCAATCAGCTATATAGTTTGGATCTAAAATGGACACTTAATTGATTTTTTTTCTATTTCTGGGAGATCAAGACCACCTATCTCACTTGGTAATTGCAACACTGACATCCTGATCCGGGGTCTTCGTTTACACCAAATGAAAGAACTAAATCTGCCATTAATTTTTTTTCTATTTTTTTAACTTGTAGCGAATTCAGGGGGGTAGCCCGGGAACCGCCGCAGCTGAGACCCGAACATGGGTCTCCCGCACCACGAGCGACTACGTTAACCGGTCGACTAAAGGGTCAGCGAGTATTGTAGCGAATTCGGGGGACAACGCAACCACAGGAACTGCCGCGGTCGGGAAGCGAACCCGTATCGCCCGCACCGCAGGAGACATCGCTAACCGCTAGACTAAAGGGTCAGACACGCCAGCCATCGGCCAGCGTGTCTTCTTATCCATGCACGTTACAATATTAATAAAATTTACAAAAGGGTGGAAGAAGCAGAGGAGCGAATCAACACGGCTGAGACTCGAGTCCAATCAGCGGAGGATGTTTTGTCGGAACCGGTGAACCTCCATATGCAAATGCAAGCTAAAATGACCGATGTGGAGGGGCGTTCGCGACGCGACAATGTCAGAAAATATGGAGTAAAAGAATGAGCTGAAGAAAGCATGCCAACGATGACTACAGCTTCGTAGAGGCTTTATTAATGAAAGGTTTGGAACTCCCCTCTTCTACAGCGCTAGCGCACCGGTCGCTCGCTGCGAGGCCGCCGACTGAAGCCCCACCGACATCAACTGTGGTCAGGTTCTCAAGCTACAGGATGAAGAGGACGTGCTTAAAAGAGCTTGGCAGGGAAAAAAGGATTCGATTTTCAAGGGAAAAGGGTATATTTGCTGCCGGTTAATGACCTACCTCTTGAAGAAGAACTCCCTGTGAAAGAAAAGACCAGACCGAAAAAACAGAGACAACCTGAAAAAGACATCAACAGACCATCATAGTTCTGACAAGGAGGAAGAGTATACTTACCCTCATGATCTCCGGAGCAGAATCCCAACTTTGTAAACCTCAGCGACAAGGACCTAACGGGCCACAAAAGAATCCTCAGCATCAGCGGAAGCTGTGGGGATCAGCCAGAGAATTCTGCCCTCCTGTCAGACAAGAAGCTGAGGAAACCCGGGACAGAGAGGAGGCTAAAGATGGGCCGGAGTTAGTTGAAAAAGGGCCAGATCAAGTGGAAGAGACGGATGAGGGAAACATAGTAGAAGGAGAGGTGAGAAGATCTCAACGGAGAGGGAAACCAACAGCAAGATTTACATATGAAATCCTGGCCAAACCACAATACCGGCCTTGGAACACAGATGTAAACTCCCTCCTTGCCAACCAACCCCTTGCAGCGACTCAAAGCTTTGTCCCTTTCCACTATCCCATCCAGTCTCAGCTATACTGCTACAATTGCTGCACTCTTGTACACTAAGTGATGGACAGTGAAAGATGGCAAATGTCAGGAAACATTCTTTTAAATGGGGGAGAGTGTAAAGGAATAAGAACACAGGTAGAATTAAAGCAGAGAAAAAAACAGACACCCCGCTATATTATTTCTATCATTATTTTTGTCATTGTTATTTTTCATTGATTTTATCATTCATGTAGTTTGATTACATTTTCAGTCACTACACCATTTCACATCCTGGCCGCTAGATGGCGCGTTAAGCTTGGGTGGTATAGAGTAGGGTTCGCCATACATACAGAAGAATAAATGCTTCTGCCGTGAAGTTAACACCAGCTCAAATGTGTGACTCTCCTATTCTTATCACTGGTCGGTAGGATTTATTGCCTGCTGCCCCCATGACCATCAGGTAAGGGAGGCAACACTGACTGTTTTTGTTTTTTTTGTTTTTTTTTTCTGAGGGACGATTCCACCGTGGAGCTGCTTCATCGTCACTGTTCCTGGATGCCATCATCCCGTCAGACACTGCTGCTCAGCCACGTTTTTTAATCCCAGGAGGTGGTAGGAACAAGTAAAGGACACCAAACGGAGGTTGATTGCTTTATTTTGGTGCTTTTCCCCCCTGAGTACTCAGGTTATGTTTTTGTTTTTTGTTTTGTTTTGTTTTTGTTTTTTGTTCTTGGGCCCAAGACAAACATTGTTAAAGGAACTTGTTGTTTTTGTTTCCATATTTTGCTGTTTTCTGTTACCTTTGTAAATATATTTCCCTTATTCTTCAGAAGTCAGTGGTCACGTGTCTGTTTGTATGCGTAACGTGCATGGATAAGTAGACACATTGGTCCTTGACTAACGGGTCGGACCCTTTAGTCGACTGGTTAACGTTGTCGCTTGCGGAGCGGGAGACACGGGTTCGTGCCCCGGCCGTGGCGACGGTCTCTCGGACTGCCCCCCGAATTCGCTATATATGGATTGGAGGTCTTCTTTCTCCCATTGTGGATTCTGCTACTACCAATCTCCTTACCAGTCTAAGTGAAAGCTGAACCTAGAATCTGAGTGAACCTGTAACAAGAGTTCCTGTAGGATCTTGGATATAACATACTTGAACCCAGATTTAGACGCTGTAGATACCAAATCCAAGATCACCAGTATAGATACCCCACCACTAGGGGGACCGTTACACAAAAGATTACAGAAGAAACAGCAACTTCATTCAGATCCACCTATAAAGTGGCCAAGGAAAGGCTGGCTTATAAAAAGCTCCCTTCTTTGATGAAGCTTCAGGAACTCAATGGCGCAAAAGTTTGCACTGTACACAAGTCAGGTCACTCGTGTGCTGAAATTGTAGGGCATATTGCACAACAAATGCAGAAGAAGTTTGTTTCAAATATTAAAGAGATCAATTCAAAAATCAGCATCACCATTGATAAAAACACAGTACACGGATGTGCTTATCTCTTTTGAATCAGCATCAATGGTGATTCATGTCGGTGTACCAGCACAGTACACGGACGTGCTTATCTCTTTTGAATCAGCATCAATGATGATTCATGTCTGTGTACCAGCACAGTACACGGATGTGCTTAGTATCTCATATATGAGATGTGATGTGAGTGGCCTATTTCTATTGGTATTTACAATGCTCATGCATGTGTGTGTTGTTATGGGCCGGTTTGTTGATACGTGACCCTCGCATTTGATGTCTTAATTGTACCGAGAAATTATTGTGCTCAACTGTATGTGATGTGTAACTTTAGCTGTTGTTGATGAGGACTCAGTCCCTTGTAGGTAGGCTGGCATGCTCTGTTTTTGGTTTAGTACTCATGTATTTGTGTGCTGTTTTGCTATTTGACCTATCCGTGTCTTATTTGTGCAGCGAAATTATGCAGAGTGTGCCCTGCTTTGGTTGGCTGTATTGTAGCATACTGTGATGGTTTTGATACCCGTGTGGAGGCTTGATGTGGTCATTAACTGATTATATTATATTATGTTGCTGTTGTTGAATTCATGGTCAAGCTTATTCGGATGATATGGAACTACAAGACAATAAAGCCAGGCCACATTACATGAGTCGAAAGGAATTTATTCTGAGTGTTTTCAATGAAGCGATCGCTCATGGATTGCTTTGTTAAGGCTCTTGTTTACATTTTTTACATGCCTAAAAGAGTGCATTCCTAACAAGATGGTGCCCCCATCACAACATACAACGCGGGTGACGCATCTTCACATTCCCTTTAAATCAGATGTGCTGACATAAAGCAGGTAGGCCTACATGCTTGCAGCTATAAATGTTTCTTCACAACAAGAGTCACAGTCAGCCCTTTCTTTGAGACACGTGCAAGCGCCCCCCTCCCCAGTTAAAGAAATTAGCCCCCCCCAAAAGCCTTGATATAGTTCGCACACTGCCTACCAGTCATCAGATACCCAGCTGGAATAATAAGCTGGCCAAAGGAGGAGATAAAGGCCACAGTTATCAGGACATAGAAATTCCCCACAATGCACGGAGGGTTCCACCCGAAGTCCAGCAGCCTGACACTGTATGATAAGCGAAAAGATGGGGGCCGAGGCTTAGTGAGTGTCAGGGCCACTAGCCAGGATGAAACAAGGAACATCCATGAGTACATCAGAAAGAGGGCCCCCCAAGATCAACTGCTGAGTGAGTACCTCAGGCAAAAGACAGAGAACAGGGAGGAAGAAGAAGAGGAGGAGCTATCATGGAAGATCAAGCCCCTCCATGGGACGTATTATTGACAGATAGAAGACGTAGCTGATATTGAGCAATCCTACCAGTGTATAGAAAATTCTGGGGTGAAGGACAACATAGAGACTCTGACCTTAGCAGCACAAGAACAGGCACCCAGGACCAGATCAACTGAGGCAGGGGTCTACCACACCAGACAAGACCCAAGATACAGGCTGTGCAAAGATGCCCCTGAGACAGTCCATCACTTAGTAGCAGGGTGTAAAATGCTAGCTGGGGAAGCGTACACTGAAAGGCATATACAAGTGGCTGGGATAGTGTACAGGAATATCTGTACTGAATACAGACTGGAAGACCCCAAGTCCAAATGGGTGACACTACCAAAGATGGTTGAGAATGGCACAGCTAAGGTCCTGTGGGAGTTCAAGTTCCAGACTGATCAGCAGGTGCTGGCTAACCAACCAGACATTGTGGCAGTCGACAAGGAAATGAAGACAGCAGGAGTAATTGATGTAGCAATCCTGAGCAACGGCAACATCAGGAAGAAAGTCCAACAAGCTAGAGAAATACCAAGGATTGAGGGGAGAACTAGACCGGATATGGAAGGTGAAATCCACAGTTGTCCCAGTGGCAATAGGAGCTCTGGGGCTGTGACCCCCAAACCGGGAGAGTGGCTCCAGCAGATTCCAGGAACAACATCTGAGGTCTCTGCCCAGAAGGGTGCAGTCCTAGGAACAGCTTAGATACTGTACAGAACCCTCAAACTCCCAGGCCTCTGGTAGAGGACCCGAGCTTGAGGAAGACACACATTACTCAAAAAAGGGGTGAGAGGGAGATTATTTTTTTGGGAAAAGTAAATGCCTGTCTCCCTCCAAATTATCTTGAAAGGGTAATTCATGCATTTATTACCTCTCGTTTGGATTATTGTAACTCATTGTATGTTGGCGTAACTCAGTCGTTGCTTCGTCGCCTGCAGCTTGTACAAAATGCAGCTGCTCACCTACTGACAGGAAAGAAACCACGTGATCACATAACGCCTGTACTGCCCCCCCCCTTCACTTCCTGTCTGTTTTAGGATCCAGTTGAAATTTTTATTACTTGTTTTTAAGTGTTTAAATGGGCTGGCACCATCTTATTTATCTGAGCTAATACGTCATCATACACCAGTCAGAGCACTCAGGTCGGCTGTCCCTACAGATACTATCGGCCGTGTCTGCGGGTGGGAAGCCGGGTGTGCATATGTGTCCTGGTCGCTGCATTAGCGCCTCCTCTGGTCGGTCGGAGCACCTGTTCGGGGGGGGGGGGACTGGGGGGAATAGTGTGATCCTCCCACGCGCTACGTAACCCTGGCGAAAGTCCTCACTGTCATGTGAAAAGAAACAGCTGGCGATTCCACATGTATCGGAGGAGACGTGGTAGTCTGTAGCCCTCCCCGGATTGGCAGAGAGGGTGGAGCAGCGACCGGAAAGGCTCGGAAGAGTGGGGTAATTGGCCATACAATTGGGGAGAAAAAGGGCGGGTCTGTAGGGATGACAATGGACTTTAGGAGTTACCCGTCAGCACTGCTCCCCCTCACAATATCCAACAGCCCTGTATCAACCGTGGAAGCCTTCAAGTTTCTGGGAACCACCATTTCTAAAGCCCCGAAGTGGGAGATTATATCAACTCCATCCTCAAAAAGTCCCAGCAGAGGATGTTCTTTCTGTGGCAACTGGGGAAATTTGGTCTGCCACAGCAGCATTTGAGCCAGTTCTACACCGCAGTCATTGAATCTGCCCTGTGCACATCCATCACGGTCTGGTTTGGAGCAGCAACAAAACAGGATAGGAACAGACTGCAGCGAATAGTAAGGACAGCAGAAAAAAAATCATTGGCGCTCCCCTGCCCACCCTGCAGGACTTGTACACCTCTAGAGCCCAGCGCCAGTATTGGTTGTGGTTGCTATAGTTACCAAGCCTCCCTTCCGGTCTGCCTGTGTTGCAGGCTCTGTCGTTCTTCTTGTTTTAACTAAATGGCTGCTGCTGCACGTTACCATCTGCGTTGTGTGATTCATTGATGTCGTCTCTCATTACTGGCGTGGTGGCAGCCCTTACCAGACTTACGTCCCGAGGACTGATATTTACCGAATTAATCGTGGTAGCCCTTCCAGGGGAATCACAGGGTAGTTACGTCTACCACCAGACGCATCTGGGCTAGCTCAGACACAGTTGTGCTAGCTAAGTGGGCAGCATGGCGACACACAGAGCACCGAAGCAGTGGTGTTTAAAAAAGATCGACACGGTGAACTCTTGAGAATTGGCATCATAACCTGCTTTATATACTGTCGCTGGACGCCGGGTTTGCCCCCTTCCTGCTTGATGGCGTGGAGTGGGAGAAGAAGTCTAAAACGTCCCGTCCGGGGATTCACAGATGATGGTGAAGATATTCCCGCGCCCCGGCGTCGCAATAAAGAAAAGAAGGTAGCCATGTTAGAGCTAATGTTGGGACAGATAGCCAATTATTGTCCTGTAATCTCATCACAGCATAGTCAGGAACTCCACATCTATTTACAGCATATGGCAAGCTATTCGTCTACATTATGGCTTTCAGTGCACCGGGGCCCATTTCATTGACTTTGCTGCTATTAAATGGGAGCCTGATGAGAGACCAGAGGATTTATATCAACGCTTGATGGCCTTCACGGAAGACAATCTACTGTGTAAAGGTTCTGGCATCAGTCACATGGGACAGACTGTGACCAAGGACGAGGAGTTAACGTCCTCACTGCATTGTACAGCATGCACCAGATTGCTTTTTTGGATGTGTGGTACATGGTCTTTGGGATGAACCAGTCTTTGTCGGAGTGTGTTGCTGGGTTTGAAGTATACCAGGATGCGGTGTTTGTTAAAAATTCTCCTGAGTTTCTCGGAGACCCCAGAAACATAAGGGATGACTATGTTATTACTTCTGTTCCTTTTCTCCTCATCGCTCACCCGGTTGGTCTTTTTGGAACGTGTTGCAGTTTTAACAAAGGTCCAACTGGGGTAGCCGCAGGTTTTTAAAGCTCCCCTCAGGTGTTTGTGTTCTTCCCGTTGGGCCTGAGTGCTGCTGGGCACATTGTCAGCTCTGTGTTCTAGAGTTCTGATGACGCCCAGTTTGTGTTCCAGAGGGTGGTGTGAGTCGAAAAGTAGATATGGGTCTGTGTGGGTAGATTTCCTGTAAACCCCAGTGTGGAGGCTTCTGTCTTCCCCAATGTGGACGTCACAGTCCAAGAAGGGCAAACTGTTGTTCTTTACGTCTTCCCTTGTGAACTTAATGTTCTTGTCCACTGAGTTGATGTGTTTGGTAAACGCTTGCACCTCTTGTGTTTGGATTTTGACCCATGTGTCGGCCACATATCTGAACCACTGGCTCAGAGGTGTTCCTCTGAAGGAGTTCAGGGCCCTGTGTTCTACCTCTTCCATATATGAGTTGGCCACAATGGGAGATACTGGTGAGCCCGTTGCACAGCCGTGTTTCTGTCTGTAAAACTGGCCCCTGAATTGGAAATATGTAGTGTTCAGGCAAAGGTCCAGTAGTTGGCAAATCTGGTCTGAGCTGAGGTTGGTCCTATTGTGGAGGGTGTCGTCCTGTAGCAAACGTTGCCTCACAGTTTCCAAAGCCTGCATGGTTGGGATGCAGGTGAATAATGAGGTCACGTTGTAGTATACCATGGTTTCATTTGGTTCCAGTTTTACACCTTGGACCTTGTTCACAAAGTCAATGATCAAGATGTTGGCTATATGTTTGGCAATGTTGTACGTGACCGAGTTTATGCTGCTGACGATGGGCTTGAGGGGGTTCCCATCTTTATGGATCTTAGGGAGTCCATATATGCATGGAATGTTATCTTGTGGGTAGGGACGGTGGTATTGTGTCCAATCAATGGTTCCTCCTTTCTGTAGTTTCTGTAGGTATTCTAATATTCTCCTCTTGTAAGCACTAGTTGGATCGCGTCTCAGAGGTTCATAGGTGTCGGTGTCACTGAGTAATGACGTGATCTTGGCGTGGTAGTCTGTTGTGTTGAGGATAACCGTGCACCTCCCCTTATCTGCTGGAAGGATAGTGATGTTTTCATCCATGCTCAGGGCTGTCACGGCTTTCCTTTCCTCCATGGTTAGGTTGGAAGGAGGGAGTTTCGCATTGGACAGAGCTGCTGATACCTTTAACCTAAGCTGTTCTGCCTCGGTTTCCGTTAGATTGTTTTTCCTTATAGCTGATTCTGTGGATGTGATGAGGTCAACTATAGGTAGTTGTTTGGGTGTCATGGCGAAGTTCAGTCCTTTGGCTAAGACCTCCTTCTCTGATTTGGTAAGTACCTTGTCTGACAGATTCTTGATCCATCTGTTCTGCGTTGCATTTTGTGTGTGATGTTCTGTCTTTTGTCTCCAGGTAAGTATATCTGCTTGGCTAGTGTTGTTGGTTCGTCGCTGTAAGTTTTGAAACTTCCTTGTCTGCCTTTCTTTAGTTTTGTGGTGTTGAGATAGTTGGGCTTTCTTGGTGAAATCAGTGATCCTCTCCAAGACTGCTCCAGGCAAGTGGGATGTTAGTTGCTGGAGTAGTTGGTCAGATTTCTCCTTCAGCCCTTCAATAGTGAAATGGACCTGTCTCACTCTTTCATTCAGGAGTTGATTCTGTGCCTTCTCTATGGTTCTGTCTGTTCTATGTCCTTTCATTGTGGTACACAGGCGCAGGCTAGTGGGTATGAGCCTGTGTTGTCTGCATCTCAGATTGAATCGCTAGTGGTTTCTCTAGTCTGCAGTCTTCCGAGCCATCCTTTCATATTCCCTCACCATTTTTAAGGGTGTCGGAACCAAATTGTTCCGCAACATGTCTGTGAATGTTCTCATTCATCCAGGTCATGGTTATCCAAAGGAACTGAATCGAGTGCAACTGGACTTGGTATATATCCGTGAAGACGTTTCGTATAGGTATAATATTTGGCCATAGGTTGTTGATTATTCAACCACAACAAAACTGTGTATAGTAGTGACTTACATGTTGCGCATACATGGTTGCCTCCTATGTCCTGTTTGTTGTTCCATTTATTTCTTCTGTTGTTCGTTTGTCTTCTTCTTTTGTGTGAGTGAGTGATGTATGCAAGTGCTAGAAGTGACTGTGAACCAGAGTCAAAGTCCTCGTGGCATAAGCAGACTTGGCCCATAAAGTTGATTCTGATTATGGTTTTATTGCAAGGTGCATGATCAATGTTATTGTTAACCCCAACCACTGGACTAAACAACATAAGATAATTACAACATCCACTTCTGACAATAATACCCACATTTTTATGTTTTCCTGTATTTCTATGTTGGACTGTTCTAGGCTTATGTTCTATGTTTCCATAAGATAAGACAATGAGACAGAAGTATTTATTTGGTCATAAAGATAAACATTACATGTATTGTAAGGTAAATGAAACATTTATTTAAGTTTCTAGTTAAAAATCAACAATAAGTTTCAACATCTCAAAAAAAAAAAAAAAAAAAAAACAGGACGCATGATAACCACAACATACATGCTTCACACAAAGTCAACTGGCCAGTGGGCGACAACAATTTAAGGGATAGCCTATTCACCAATACACATACTCAGGCCTAGAAACACATGCACAGCAAGAGGAGAAAAATGAGTGGCATCGTGAAGAGGTGCATGCATACACACCAACAACAAACCTTTTGAGCCGTAGAGTATAGTAAGACCTATTACAGAGATATAAAGTTGATCAGCCACAGCATGAAGATATGGGAAAGAGTAACAACAGCTAGGTTAAGAGGAGAGGTGACCATCAGCGAGCAGCAGTATGGTTTCATGCCACGAAAAAGCAACCCAGCGAACCGTCGTAAGCATACAGATGCGATGTTTGATTTGAGAATGTGGATTGAGAAGTACAGAGAAGGTCAGGAGGAGTTACATTGTGTCTTTGTGGATTTAGAGAAAGCATATGACAGGTTGCCAAGAGAGGAGGTGTGGCAGTCTCCGTGGACTATGATGTTTGCAGATGACATTGTGATCTGTAGCGAGAGAAGGGTGCAGGTTGAGGAGAGCCCGGAGAGGTGGAGGTATGCACTGGAGAGAAGAGGAATGAAAGTCAGTAGGAGCGAGACGAAATACATATGCGTGAATGAGAGGGAGGACAGTGGAATGATCAGGATACAATGAGTAGAGGTGATGAAAGCATATAAGTTTAAATACTTGGGGTCAACTGTCCAAAGTAACGGGGAGTGCAGAAGAGAGGTGAAGAAGAGAGTGCAGGCAGGGTGGAGTGGGTGGAGAAGAGTGTCAGGAGTGATTTGCGACAGAAGTGTACCAGCGAGAGTTAAAAGGGAAGGTTTACAAGATGGTAGTGAGACCAGCTATGTTATGTGGTTTGGAGACAGTGGCACTGACGAAAAGACGGGAGGCGGAACTGGAGGTGGCAGAGTTGAAGATGCTAAGATTTTCATTGGGAGTGACGAAGAAGGACAGGGTTAGGAACGAGTATATTAGAGGGACAGTTCAGGTTGGACAGTTTGGAGACAAAGCAAGAGGAAAGATTGAGATGGTTTGGACATGTGGAGGCGAGATGTTGGGTATATTGGGAGAAGGATGCTGAATATGGAGCTGCCAGGGAAGAGGAAAAGAGGAAGGCCAAAGAGGAGGTTTATGGATGTGGTGAGGGAGGACATGCAGATGGCTGGTGTGACAGAGGAAGATGCAGAGGACAGGAAGAGATGGAAACTGATGATCCGCTGTAGTGACCCCTAATGGGAACAGCCGAAAGTATTAGTAGTAGTAGCATAGTGAGACCTATAGTGAAATCCCCTGTAGCAGGCTGGATGCACCATTAGGCTCTCTCATAGACTCTGGGGAAACGCCCAACACCAATATCAAGACTTAGTATTTGGGGGAGGACAAACAAATACAAAACATGTTTTAATGAACACAGTGAGAACTAGCCCAAATTGAGTATAAGCATACAAATAAAAATGATAAGAAAAAGAAATCATCAAAATTGACCTTAACAAAGCAGCAGTGGCGATATCTCAAGTCAACTGTAGAGTCCCTTACCATTCCCTCTTGCACAAAACTTGTCAACATTAACAAAAAAACCCTGGGCCACAAACCTGCCATTGTTAACACCTACCCAGATTAATGCTTTGTAGACGGCAGGGAGCTTATATAGTAAAAACATTTTTTGCTAACCTGGAAGTGGATGGCACACCTACCCCTACAGTGGCCCCTAATGGTCTGTTTTGACTGGCTACAGTCTGCCCCCCCTTTTTTTAAATTTTTTATTGCATAGCTTACATTGAACTACTCAAGCCAGGCACCTGGGAGTTCGTAGCCCCAATCCTGGTAGATGATGGCGGTTGGAATGCATACCAGCTGTCTCCTTTGTAGAATCCCTTCACAGGGAAGGGCTGATTGATTAACAGGAGCAATTGGGGGACTTGTCGCCGGGGATGGGGGGGGGTATCACTGACTGGAATAGCTACAAGTGCATCATCTGGACATCCTTGTGACGTTTGTGAAGCCTTGTGAAGTTAGCTGGGCCCACCACTATGGAGAGCTCACTGTCCTCTTCCTCCTCCTCTGCATCCTCTGAACCTTTAGAGATTTGGATTTCCCTGGGTGGAAAAACAGAATGGTCACAAGGTACAGGGTTAAGCATAGAGCAATGTACATGGCATGCCTCATACAAGTCCTTTTGTGGTATGTCTGTGTAAACACAGCCTCCTGCTGAGGGGGCCTAACGACCTGATGGATTTTAGGGGCACAAGCATTTTGGAATTTTTTTCTTCCCCAGATGGAATGGTCCCATAGGTAGACAAGCCAGCCAGCTGCCAACATCTCCTCCTGGGCATGTTTTTCTGCCCTAAATTTCCGCTGAGCTGCTGTGGCCTTAATCCTTTCACGGGCCCCCTCCACCACCACCTGGAGCCATCGCTGATGTTCTCAGACCCACTCACAGACTTCACCGGCAGCAGGTTCCACTGACCGGCCTAGCAGAAAATCTACTGGAAGCTAAGGTTCCCTACTGAACATCTAATGGAACGGAGATGCACCAGTAGATTGGTGGGGTGTCGTGTTGTAGCTGAACAGCAGCTGTGGGAGATACTCTGACCAGTGATGTTTCTGCTCAACAGGTAAGGTACGGAGTAAATTATGTAAAGTCCAGTTAAACTGCTCGCGTTGCTCATTCCTTACCTTGTGGGTGGTAGGGAGTTGTATGGGATTTCTTTATGCCATACATGGCACACAGCTGCTGCATAATGGTACTCTCAAAGTTTCAGCCCTGGTTGGAATTGGAGTCTGTCCGGAACTCCATACATATAGAACCATTCCCTGATGAGTATTTCCGCCACAGTCGAGGCTCTCTGGTCACAGGTGGGAATGGACTACATGAACTTGGAGAATACATTGGTTAAAACCAGCACTTTTCCCCTTTCATCCCTAGTGGGCTCTAAGAAGGTAAAATCAATAGCCAAGACTTGGTTGGGCTTGGATGCCGACAATTGACCCATAGGGGCCCTTACCCAAGGCTGGGTGTCCTTGGAGACACTCCATCTTTCACACAGTTGGCACCAACATTTGATCTTCTGCCCCATACCTGGCCAGTAGCAGCTCTGCCAGTTCAGCTCAGTGGTGCGATCAGTTCTCTGATGACGATGGCTGTGGTGTAATTGGTGAAAAACCTCTTCCTTCAGACAGTCTGGGAGTAACAACTGGTGGACTTGGCTATCTCCATAAGGCCTCCTGTATACCCTGTAAAGCAGCCCATCTTCTAGGATGAGATGATACCATTGCCTCCATAGACCCAGGGTTTCAGGAGGAAGGCCTTGCTTCTCAATACGCTCAGGCATTTGTTGATCCTGCCAGAAAGAAAGGAGAGCACCTACAGAGGGATCAGCAGCCTGTAAGGCAGCCAGGTCAGCATTTGACCATTCTGGAAGGGCAGAAATGACTGCCTGGGTTGCTGTTGGAGCTAGTATCTCATGTGCCACTTGCTGCACAGTCACAGGTAGCGGGATTCCAGCATGGGCTGGTAGATCCAGATGGGTTGAATTGTCTGGACAGGGCATCAGCACTCCGCTTGGTGCATACCGGACGGTAACGGATGGTATAGTTGAACATGGCCAACTGGGACACCTGGCGTTTTTTCCATGGCACCCAGCTTGGTGGTCTGTAGATGGCTCAATGGGTTGTTGTCGGTCCAGTCATTGCAGTCTTGGCCCAGTAGGTATTCACGAAACTTCTCAGTCATGACCCATTTCATCCTCAGCCACTCAGTGAACTGTAGTTCTTTTCAGCCGGGTGCAGACTGCGGCTGGCATATACGATGGGCCTGACTTTCCCTTCTTGTTCCTGAGAGAGAACAGCCCCCAACCCCACATGTCTGGCATTCACCTCTAAGATGAAGGGGAGATGGAAGTTAGCATAGGCCAGCACAGGTGAGGACACAAGCTTTGCTTTAACACCCTCAAACCTTTGCTGGCACTGATCAGTCCATGGCCCCCATGAGGCAATCCATCGGCTGGCTGCTTCTTTGTCCCCACTAGATTGGCCATGAGTCAATGGAGTGGTGATGCCAGCTTTGCAATTCCGTCCACATACTGCCTTTAATAACTTGTGAAGCCCAAGAAAGACTTTAGTTCAGAGACGGTTGATGAAGTTAGTCAGTCAGCCACTGCAGCAATGTTCTTTGGATCTGTGGAGACCCCTGTGGAAGAGAGCACATGCCCCAGGTGCTGTATCTCTTCTTTAAAGAAGTGGTACTTTGAGTTTGGCTTTTAGTCCCTCCTTCTGCAGGTGACTCAAAAGCAGGCCAAAATGGCTGATGTGCTCGTCTACTGTGAAGGAGAAAACAACAATGTCATCTAGAACAACAGTGATTGACCATGTTGGTCCCCAAATATCCTCTCAATCAATCATTGGAAAGTACTGGGGGCATTGCGCATCCCAAAGGGCATCCTCTGAAACTCAAAGAGGCCAAAGAGGGTACAAAATGCAGCTTCCTTCTTGTCCTGTTCTGTCACAGGGACCTGGTGGTAGCCACTGGTCGGATCCATGGTGGAGAACCACTTTGCCCCAGATAGTGCATCTAGCGACTCTTCAGTACGGGGAAGGAGGAAGATATCCTTTCAGGGCTTTCCATTAAGAAGCATTTAGTCCTCACAAAGGCGATGGCTCCCATCCTTCTTCCAAACCAGGATGATAGGGGAGGCATAGTGGCTACTACTCTCCCAGATGACCTGGCCATCTAACAACTGATGAATATGGGCCTTAACTTTGTCATAGTCAGAAGGGGGTATCCGCCTATACCTATGCCTGATGGGGACATCATCTAACCAAGGTATATCATGCGTAATGAGACTAGTACAACCCAGATCATCTTCAGAAGTTGCAAACACGGATTCATGTTGGAGCAATACTGACCATACCTTCTCTTGTTCTGTGTCAGAGGGCCAAGACAGGTCCATTCCCTCTATCTGTTCAACAATAGGGCATACCTGACTGACTTCTGAGAAGGCCATAGCTGATATAACCACTGGCTGCTGTACTTCAGCAGAGACACCTGCTGCCAATTCCACCTAACCTGGAAGTGGACGGCACACATACAGGGGTCCCTAAAGGTCAGCTTTGACCGGCTACAGATAGATAGATAGTCTTATTTAGAGTCATAACGAGATTTAATTTTGCCCAAATTCCATAGCTGAAATAGCCAATCTGCTATAGCCTTATTAAGAATTAAAGTAAAATATTGGTATAAGGATACATGCTAGTGATTATCCTACGAGGTATGATGATTATTACATGAGGCCACAGCGCTTGAATAATACTATTGTGGTCGTTTTTCTTTCTGATATATGGGATATTTGCGGGGGGCTACATGAGGGAAGCGGGTTTTAAAAAGGCTTCCCAAACCCTGCCAAGCGCTGCTACCGTGCGTGCGTCCACACGGCGCGCCGCGGCAGAGGGGCCGCGGCGGGGCTCCGGATCTCCAGAGCTCCGGAGATCCGGAGATGGGCGCGGCTCACTTTTCGGGATCCTGTTGCACACGGGCGCCGCGTTGTTATCTAACGTGAAAAACGGTCTTATAAAACATAAAAAAACAAATAAAATTAAAAAAAAAGCCCGCACGCTAATCGTGCAGATGACAACCAAGCTGTTCTTTTTTTTTCCATGTTCTCGTTTTTTTCCGCGCCGCGCGCCGCGGCACTGACGGGTGGGATTCCTGCTGCCAGCAGCTTTCTGGTTGCATTATTTCTATGCAAGGCTTTGTCATTTCTTCAGTAATTCATATTAAGGACGAGGAGGCGATAGTCACGCTGAAGCGTCGGTGAGGGGCGGGGCGGGGCGGGGAGGGGAGGGGAGGGGAGGGGAGGGGGGGCGCGAGAGAGAGAGCGAGCGAGGAGGAAGAGCTAACAGAGAGGAAGGAAGCTGGGATAACGTCACGATAAGGAGAATCTAAGTGAAACGGACCGAATCGTATTTAACCATCGCAGGATCTCGCGCCTGTCATTTGACGTGCGCTCGAAGTGAAGGATCGTTTCCAGATCAGACAGATGAAGATGTTTTCGCCAAGTTCTCTGGCGTGAAAAAACAAAACCAAAAAAAAAAAAACCCCACCGTCGGTCGGAAGAGGAAACGGCAGCACGACGAGCAACGTTTCCCCGGGTCCAGGAGGCGCAGAGGAGCGGGGAGATGGGCTACTGGTAGTCTCGCTCTGCCTACGGTGATCGTTAATAACGGGCTTGGACCGTTTACCGGAACAGCGGCGTGTTCGTGACACACGGACCGAAGTGGATCGCCGGAATATCTCCTCCGCATTTCCTCCTAATGAATTGAAAGGGCGTGGAAGGACGCGTTCTGACATCTTGTTTCCCGTTTTAACGCCAGAGAGACAATAAGCCAGCGAACCGTCGGAAGCATTAACAGGTAGCCACCCATTATGAAATGCTGTGACAGTTGTAGGGAAGCCTGCTGGGTGTTAAGATGGCTGGATGATGATGATGATGGTGGTGGTGGTGATGATGATGATGATGATGATGAAGAGCCCAGCAGTCACGGCCTGGTCGGGGCTCGTTGTATTTGGATGGCGTGAATTTACATCCGCATTTTGGGGCTTAGTGTCCCCGACAAACGTAAACGAGGCTTGTCGTCAGCCTTGCTTACAGATCAGTATAAGCTGCGTCCTGTGTTCGTAAGGCTCAGTTTGCCATTTCTAAGTGAAAGACGGATAATTTAATGGTCAATACGAGTAAAAGGAGCCCGGTGAAATGGCCTCTCCACTTGGAAGTGGCTCTCATCCTCACGCAGCTCCCACCAGGTCCGTGCAGAACTGCTGCTGCTGGTGGTGCTGGTGGTGGTGTCTGCTGTTAAACAGCTGCTGCTGGTGGTGGTGTCTGCTGTTAAACAGCTGCTGGTGGTGGTGGTGGTGTCTGCTGTTAAACAGCTGCTGCGCCTTCACCCGAACTCTTCTCATCTTCCTCAGATGAAGATGCGAGCGTGTGTGCAGCCACATCACTCCTTGCAATTCGCGGCTCTAGTTATCAAACGTTAAACGTCAGCTCAGTTTGTCCCGTCCAAGATGCACCAGGGGTGGGGTCAGTCACTGTGACATGTGAATAATTTGCCCTAATGTCGCGTTATAGAGAACGCACGTCATAACATGTTTTTGCGTGGTAATAGCAACATATGGAGTTAAGGCGCTGCACACATGGTTTATTGCACTTGGTGTCATCCTTCTCATCATGACCATCAGCATCACCATGACAAAGCCATCCCTCCATCCACATGCACGCTGCTTCCAGGCCTGGCTGGCACGCATAACAACACATTTGTATGAAAGGAGGGATGTAAATACAAAGAAAAATATTCATTATTAGTGAGGACAGATAAAACTGTTTTGAAATGTGTGCTATGTAAGTCTGTCCAAAGGGTCTTCAGCAGAGGCCTCGTCTGAGCATATCCCCAGTCTCTTTCCCTCTGGCTCGCTCTGTCTTCCTCTCTAACACACACACACACACACACACACACACACACACACACACACACGTCTTCATCCTCAGCAGCAACAGCCACCCTCATACCCTGTGCGTTGGTTTTGTTATGCACTTATGTTGAATTTGCCAGGGCTTCATATACCAACCCTTTAGTGTTGATTCACGAGCAACCAGAAGATGCTTCTGATCATCTTTCTGGATGTTGGTGCCCTGTGTTCACTTTCCACTGCATCCTCCACCCCCCACCCCAGTGCCTCATTGGCTAAATTAACAGCTCTGCCAGGAGACTGGAGACCAGTGATGTACTGTAACCCTGCTGCTTTCCATTAGTGCTGTGTGATCCATCTAGTCGCAGGTTCCCCCAGGGAACAGTGACTTGGCTAATTGCTCTCCCTTGTGGTCTGTACTGTATGCATATTGCCTTTTTGGTGAGTTGAAAGCTTATGCCTAGTTGTACACTTTGTATGTTTCCTGGTGCAGAACTGCTCCATGCAGTCAAACAGTAGTGGCAGGGACGCTCATGCAAATCTGACGTGCAGCTCCCTGTGTAGTGTTATCATGCTAATTTGAATAGCTCCACAAATGCAAATAAATTGCCTTTTTCGGGATAGCCATAGTTTGAATGTGCAACTGTATTTCCACAGGGAACAATGACAGTTGTTTCCCACTGAGAACATGATGGTAATACTGTATAGTGAGAATATGATAGTAATACTGTATAGTAAGAATATGATAGTAATACTGTATAGTGAGAACAATGCTTGGGCTTTAAAAGATGCATCTAGATGGTGTGTAGTTATTTTAGAAAAAAAAATCAGATTTGAAATGCTGATGGGCATGTTTACACCTGTGTTTAGCTCTGCCGTCATGGATTAATCCGTTATGCCATAGTGCTTTTCCTCAAATCACAGCAGATGAGCAGGGGTGGGGTGGAGTTGAGAGGATGGGCAGGTGACCGTGGCAGCATAGCATGATATTCCATCTGACACACACACACACACACACACACACACACACACACACACACACACACACACACAGAATCTGAGCAATATGACGGGTTCCTTGGTGTGATGGGGATAATTAATCCAATAAGTGTTGCCTGATGACAGTGCATCCAGCTGCACAGCAGTTCAGTCTTCATTACAGATTATTCTGCTCAGTACAGCGGGCATGGCTGGGCTGTAGTTAGCAGATTAAAGGCCTTCCGCGCTGTGTGAGTTCGCTTAATCCAGAGATTATTTCCCCCCCAGGCCTGGGTCAAGTAGTATTTTAAATAAATTACATTAATTTTTTGCCTTATTGATTCCCTTTGACAAAAGTGGTTCCCTGTGGATATTTAAAAAACTCAATTTATATGATAGACTAGATGGGACTTTTTCAACGGGCACACATACTGTATGCCGTGTGTAAAGTACAAAGTCAGTCATTTTAAAATGCTGTCTGTCTCCTGACAGGCCCGGGACAACTCCAAAATGAGCGAGTTGGAGCAGCTTCGTCAAGAGGCCGAACAACTTAGGAACCAGATAAGAGTAAGTGTGAATTCGTTTGGAGTCTCTGGTGGGACTCACCACCTTCATCGTACCTTCAGCAGGAATGATGACAGTGGTGAGTCCCTGCTGGGATCTTCAGCAGGAACGATGGCAGAGATGTGGAAAGAGAAGTTATTCTGTTTTTAATTCAAATAAGATTTATGTTGTTTAAGGTTACAGTTTATTGAACTCGAAGTAAAAGAACTTGTCTACAAACTTGCTGAAGTGCCTGTATATTTTACAAAATAAATTTTGTATTTTTGCACTTTTCATGATGTTGCCAATAAAAGTGACTGTTAGGTAAAAGCAGGGGAAGATTCTTAAGGAGGAGATGGAGTAAATTGATCAAGTAGCAGTGAGACGAGCATCCTAGACTTTAGAAAGTTGTGGTACTCTTGTTCAAATGGATTACCAACCCTGGTAGTATAGCACTAATTTTATTTTATGCCTCAAAAGATTTCTCCTTTCTCTTCAGCTGCGTTAAAGGCATTTGTTAAGAGACTCTGAGACTAGAACCTCTTCAGTTTGCAAAAGGCAAAAAAGACTTTAAACTGAGAAATGACTGATTGTGCCGTTTCTTTCATCGTTAACATCTTTTAGGATGCCAGGAAGGCATGTGGGGATTCTACTCTGACCCAGGTAAGTCCACCTGCCTATCCATTCATCTGCACATTTCTTTATTTGCTTATTTGGAGTATTATGGAATGTATGGTTTCATGCCACGAAAGAGCATTACAGATGTGATGTTTACTTTGAGAATGTTGATGGAGAAGTAAAGAGAAGGTCAGAAGGAGTTACATTGTGTCTTTGTAGATTTAGAGAAAGTATTTGACAGGGTGCCGAGAGAGGAGGTGTGGTATTGTATGAGGAAGTCAGGAGTTGCAAAGAAGTATGGAGGAGTGGTGCAGGATATGTATGAGGGAAGTGTGACAAGGGTGAGGTGTGTGGTTGGAATGACAGATGGGTTCAAGGTGGAGGTGGGATTACATCAAGGATCGGCTCTGAGCCCTTTCTTGTTTGCAGTGGTGATGGACAGGTTGACATACGAGATCAGGCAGGAGTCTCCGTGGACTATCATGTTTGCAGATGACATTGTGATCTGTAGCGAGAGTAGGGTGCAGGTTGAGGAGAGCCTGGAGAGGTGGAGGTATGCACTGGAGAGAAGAGGAATGAAAGTCAGTAGGAGGAGGACGGAATACATATGTGTGAATGAGAGGGAGGACAGTGGGATGGTGAGGATGTAAGGAGTAGAGGTGACGAAGGTGTATGAGTTTAATACTTGGGGTCAACTCTACAAAGTAAGAAGAGAGGTGAAGAAGAGAGTTCAGGCAGGTGGAGTGGGTGGAGAAGAGTGTCAGGAGTGAGTGCGACAGAAGGGTACCAGCAAGAGTTAAAAGGGAAGGTTTACAAGATGGTTGTGAGACCAGCTATGTTATATGGTTTGGAGACAGTGGCACTGATGAAAAGACAGGAGGAGGAGCTGGAGGTGGCAGAGTTGAAGATGCTAAGATTTTCACTGGGAGTGACGAAGAAGGAAAGGATTAGGAACGGGTATATTAGAGGGACAGTTCAGGTTGGATGGTTTGGAGACAAAGCAAGAGAGACAAGATTGAGATGGTTTGGACATGTGTGGAGGAGAGATGCTGGGTATATTGGGAGAAGGATGCTGAATATGGAGCTGCCAGGGAAGAGGAGAAGAGGAAGGCCAAAGAGGATGTGGTGATGTGGTGAGGGAGGATATGCAGGTGGCTGATGTGACAGAGGAAGATGCAGAGGACAGGAAGAAATGGAAACAGACGATTCGCTGTGGTGACCCCTAACAGGAGCAGCTGAAAGTAGTAGTAGTAGTAGATGGAGTGTAAAGCTATTTATTTAGGACAATTAGTTAATGATCATGTCCATCTTGGTTACTGCTGCTGATATTGAATGATGTTGATGAGTGGTGACCAACAGGCAGCCCGCTGGTCTCACCCAGGTGGATGGAGACTATTTCCGCTTTTTAACCAATGCCAAACTTAATGGAAATAACAAAACACCTACTTAACTTGAAAGTGCATGGATAAATGAACCTTTTATAGTTGCTGTTATTCTGGACTGTTAGACGAGCTGCTTCTGATGATGTAACACACAGTTTGGCAGGGGGTTGGGCAAAAACTTTGGGTCCTCAACTCACAACCACTGTTGACCCACTTCATCGTCTCCATCATAGGAGCTCAATTCCACTACATACATACACTCTTCAAATTCGGAGTGAAGTAACCTGCCACTCCCATGCCCTTTTCCGAATTTTATAACTTTTCACCAACTTTTACAACTAAGATGCGTCCCGTGCCATGTATGAAGGCCTGTTTTTTATTTGTAGTGGTGTTGTTACATAGCCATCATAACGATCCCCTGTCAGAAGTTGGTGATGACTATCCTAATGTATAACTGCCCACTGCACGTAACTAATCAATGCAAAGGGCGGATGTAAGTGAAATTAATATATGAACGTGTCACTATTTGGCCCAGATAACTGCAGGTCTGGATCCCGTAGGGCGGATTCAGATGCGTACCAGACGCACCCTCCGTGGCCACCTTGCTAAGATTTATGCCATGCACTGGGGATCAGACTCAAGGTGAGGCAACACCATCCCATCAGGGAGTTTCTCCCTTTTTTACATAAACATTTGATTGTGATTGAGTTTTACTACTGATTGTCTATTTTAGTCTGTTGGTGTTGTGTATCTCAAAAACAAAAAATACAAACCTCAGCTTTACGATTTGACTAAATTAATAGCAAATATACTGAACTCAGATAATGTAGATGGCAACACATTATTGGAGGTTTTGGCCCTATTTCTTAATTATGGATGCAAACTGCCACAATAAAAGTCCTAATCAGGATGGAGAGTATCGTGGGTCTGGTCACAATGATCAAACCAGTTGGTCCCCAGGTGATCAAACCAGTTCAGAATCACCACTTGGTTGCTACAGACATGTAACGATGACTGTCCTATCTGTGGATATTGCTGGATTCCAAAATTAGCTTTTAGTGATATTCTGGGTACCCTGAAAGGGAATAACTTAAACAAAATGTATAATTTATAAAATTTCTGCATAATTTAAAATCACTGATTTTCTGCACTTTAAAGCTGATGGTTCCAACTTGGGGCGGCACGGTGGCGCAGTGGTTAGCACGGTTGCCTCACAGCAAGAAGGTCCTGGGTTCGAGCTCCGGGGTACTCCAACCTTGGGGGTCGTCCCGGGTCGCCCTCTGTGTGGAGTTTGCATGTTCTCCCCGTGTCTGCGTGGGTTTCCTCTGGGTGCTCCAGGTTTCCTGCCACAGTCCAAAGACATGTAGGTCAGGTGAATTGGCCATACTAAATTGCCGCTAGGTGTGTGTGTTTGTGCGTCGGCCCTGTGATGGACTGGCAGCCTGTCCAGGGTCTCTGCCCGCCTGCTGCCCAATGACTGCTGGGATAGGCTCCAGCATCCCCGTGACCCTGAGTAAGGATAAGCGGTTTGGATAATGGATGGATGGATGGATGGATAGTTCCAACTTGGTCGTAACAGCATGGAGTCAAGCTATCAATATAATGCCAGCAGCTGGGGAGGTGACTGTAAGACAGTAGTGATGGCAGCTAGTGGACACATGGGGTTGAGCTTGCAGAGACTCACCTGGACAGGACTACCATCCTTGGTAGCAGAAATTACTCCTTTAACACATGTGAGCTTTGAGGCATTTTCTCTAAAAGCAAATTTGAAGTTCCTTTGATCACACACTCGCCACATCAAATTCCAATAATGCACGTTAAGACATGTCCAGTCTCAGCTGAAGACCTAGGTGTGTCCGAAAATGAGAGCTCTATGATACATACTTAATCAGAGATATAATGTTGGCGTTTATCCCAGATGATTAGAAATGCACTGATAGTGTAAGAAATTAACAATCTGTGTCTACAGACTTCTAGTCAGCGCCTCTCAAGATGGGAAGCTGATCATCTGGGACAGTTACACCACTAACAAGGTAAGGGTCATCATGACATCCTCTCATGGGGGTCACTGTAGGAGTCACATTCAGCCCACTTTATGATGTGAAAGAGTGATTGGTGTAAAGCTTCTCTCGTGGTAATGTGGGTGAGGGATGCTATCACAGCCTTCATGCTGCAGTGTTGTTGTTCAGGATCTCTCTCAAAAGAGTTTCAGACTGCTACTGAACTCTTGTTGAGAATGTGGGTTGGCTCCTTTCTGCCTCGAACCTTGTGTCACCCATTGGTATTATTCTTCAATTTGATCACTGAAAACTATCTGTCAGATGCACGCCATCCCCCTGCGTTCCTCCTGGGTGATGACCTGTGCATACGCCCCCTCTGGAAACTATGTGGCCTGCGGAGGTCTCGACAACATCTGCTCTATCTACTGTCTGAAGACCCGCGAGGGTAACGTCAGGGTCAGCAGAGAACTACCTGGCCACACAGGTGAGACCTTACACTTCTCACGCTTCTAGTCGGATCTTTCAACCTTACTGTACGTCATGCTCTTACACCAGCGGAGACGTTTGTACTGAGCATGTGGACTGCTGCAAAATGCTGCATGCCCACATGAAGGTGAGTCCCATGGGAAGTCTCCAGTCCCAAATCAATCTCTAGACAATGAAGACTTCATTTACATGGCTAATTATCCACAGGCGAACACAGTCTTAATGAGCAGAGACAGCGGCTCTGAACAGGTCTGCGAGCTGTGCTGGCGCGGCATGGTTTTGTGGCTGTGTTCTTCAGCTAGCTACAGCTTTCCTTTTGTTCTGACAGAGTACTGTAGTGCACAATCTCATATGAATGCCTGTGCAGTTCTGAGTTTGATTCCCCCCCTCCTTTTTTCTCCCCAATTGTACTTGGCCAATTACCTTATTTTCTGAGCCATCTCGGTCGCTGCTCCACCCGCTCTGCCGATCCGGGGAGGGCTGCAGACTACCACATGCCTCCTCCGATACATGTGAAGTCGCCAGCTGCTTCTTTTCACCTGACAGTGAGGAGTTTCACCAGGGGGGTGAAGCACATGGGAGGATCATGCTATTCCCCCCTCCCCCGAACAGGCGCCCCTATTGACCAGAGGAGGCGCTAGTGCAGCAACCAGGACACATACCCACATCCGGCTTCCCACCCGCAGACACGGCCAATAGTGTCTGTAGGGACGGCTGATCAAGCCGGAGGTAACACGGGGATTCGAATTGGCGACCTCCATGTTGGTAGGCAACAGAATAGACCGCTACGCTGCCCAGACGCCTCTCTGAGTTTGACTTTTGTGAAATAGAGAATTCCTGAAATCCTTGGAATTCCACATTGTCTATATTAGTCTTTGGGAGGAGAGTTTTGCACAGTCAGGTAAAAATGTTTCCAGTAAAGTATTCATTTTAACTTTCTCTACTGCAACGAGGATGGGCTGTGAATATAACGCTACTCTGTGTTGGCAGCTTTGAAGTTTAGTTTTGCTACAGTTGTATGAAGTAGTGATCCCTCCATGTATTTTCTTTAACCCACAAAGGTTACCTGTCCTGTTGCCGTTTCATCGATGACAATCAAATCATCACCAGTTCAGGAGACACGACGTGGTGAGTCCTGTTTGTCCAGCAGGAAAACTGAGGTTGTGTATTATCAGAACTGTCAAGTGCACACACCTCCTCTGAGTGGATAAGGGGTCAGTGTGTAACGTGAGTCTCTCTCCCCCAGTGCATTATGGGACATCGAGACGAGTCAGCAGACCACGGTGTTCTCGGGCCACAGTGGCGATGTCATGAGCCTGTCGCTGTCCCCTGACTCCCGCACCTTTGTGTCGGGAGCCTGTGACGCCTCGGTCAAGCTGTGGGACATCAGGGACAGCATGTGCCGGCAGACCTTCACAGGCCACGAGTCCGACATCAACGCCGTGTGTGTGAGTGTGCCCAGGACAAGGCTGCAGAGACCTCACACTAAAACCAACCTGGGAATGACGTCAGTGTTGCTGTCATGCCGGGATGTTGGATCAGTATTCTCCAACACACACAACTTGCTTGAAAAGATATTAAACAAATAATCTTTGCTCTAATCTATTTTGTGTCACAAAGAGTTGAAAACTAAAACTGAAGATGATTAAGAGGCTGAGTTTAAGGATGATTAACACTAGAATGACCGGGATTCAGTCCTACCTGAAACGACCAGCCAACATGACGGTCGGTTTTTAAACTCTATATCCTGTCAATGTAAATACCCAACTGAGATATTAATGTCAGTAGCATATGTTAGGATGTCTGTTAAGAAACAACTGACACCAAAATTAGCATTTTAACCATAATAAATTTAAACAATTTAAAGTTTAATGTTATTATAATTATATATTATAATGATTATATATTATAATTAATTATGTTATCGGTATATGTTATAATTAATTATATATTATGATTATATCATTAATTTATAATCATAATTTACAATTAATTATTATAATTGATTAATTATATATTATAATTATATATTGTAGTTCATTTATAATAAATAATTATATATTATAATTTTATTATTATTAATCTGAAGGTTAAACAATTTAAATTTCAGAGAGACATGTTCGAACAAAATTGAAAAAGTGAAAATATTATATGAAAAACAAAACGGAAAACACATATTGCTAATCTAACAACGTAACAAGGCCTGTAAAACGTGACATGTAAATAAGAACTGAACATTGTGAAGGATATGATGCAACCAACACACGCCATAAATAGTGACATGACGCACACGATGACGTGCAAATTACGTGTGGTCATTTTGACTGCTCATGGTCGTTTTCGGTAGATCTTACCATAACTTTTTTGTGCAATTTATCTAAAACTAATTTTGATGCAAATATATGCAATTTTAGGAGCATTTAGGGAGCAGCAGGTCTGTATCTTTTTTTTTTTTTCTCACAAAGTTATTAAACTTTGAAAATCCAAAACCGCCAAAATGACCGCCTTGGTCGTTTAAAAACCAAATGAGGTATATCTATATCTATATATATCTATATATATCTATATAGATATGTATTTGAGTTTAGTGTTAAAGAGGTGGGAACATATTTTTTTACACTCTTTCTGGTGAAGATACATTGGTGTGGGTCTAAGATGGTAGAGCTGATCATCCTCATGATAACGTAGAAATGAGACGCTTCACACACCTGCTTTTCACCAGAAAATCACTGCATTTCCTTACATCTGGGGGAAAGGAGCAACCCTCCTCGAATAGCTTAACATGGAGGCATCGTCAGCCTGTTAGACCCATAAAGACATCTACACCCCTTTATATCCTTTATACATGGACACCACCATCACTGTCCTCTACATCTACACCCCTTTATATCCTTTATGCGTGGACACCACCATCACTGTCCTTCCTCCTCAACATGTATAAACTGTAAGATGTGTTAGTCACTTTAAGATTAACATGTGACATATCCTGTAACAGTGCAGCTGCCATGTGATTTTTTTTTTTTGATGACATCTTAAACTCCATCTGTTTCATACTTTCTGGCATTGGCAGAGACATTTTCCAAAATGTAAACTCTCAGATCCCATGAGGGACAACCACAAAGTGAAGAAGTTTTGGGGTGTTTTCCTATTCAAAATGCAGTGAACATCACAGTGTCTTTTAGTGCTTATCCTGATATCTGATTTCATACAAATAATCCTGATTGGTGAGAATTTTCTTATTCAATCCGTTTGCTCACTTCTTCTCCCCCTCAGTTCTTTCCGAATGGCAGCGCCTTCGCCACAGGCTCTGATGACGCCACCTGCAGGCTGTTTGATCTGCGTGCTGACCAGGAGCTCAGCAACTACTCCCATGACAACATCATCTGTGGCATCACGTCTGTGGCTTTCTCCCGCTCTGGACGCCTGTTACTGGCCGGCTATGACGACTTCAACTGCAACATCTGGGACGCCATGAAAGGAGATCGGCCAGGTCGGTGGAATGGGAACGAGAAGTAATATATTTTAGGTAGACTTGGGCCAGTACTTCAAGATCATTTTGTAAAGCAGACAAACTGGCATCCGGGTGGCGTGGCGGTCTATTCCGTTGCCTACCAACATGGGAATCGTCAGTTTGAATCCCCATGTTACCTTCGGCTTGGTCGGGTGTCCCTACAGACACAGTTGACTGTGTCTGCGGGTGGGAAGCCAGATGTGGGTATATCAGAATCAGCATCACAATACTTTATGACCTGGTCATTGCACTAGTGCTTCCTCTGGTCGGTCAGGGCGCCTGTTCGGGGGTGAGGGGGGGAATAGCGTGATCCTCCCACACGCAAAGTCCCCCTGGTGAACTCCTCACTGTCAGGTGAAAAGAAGCGGCTGGCAACTCCACATGTATCGGAGTAGGCATGTGGTAGTCTGCAGCCCTCCCTGGATTGGCAGAGGGGGTGGAGCAGCGACCAGGATGGCTCATAAGAGTGGGGTAATTGGACAGGTACAATTGGGGAGAAAAAGGGGAAAAAAAGGAAAAGTAATGTAAAGCAGACGAACAGTGCTTACGGTACCCTGAGCACTTTATTTAAATCCTTGATCTGAAATACCTGAAATCAACATTGATAATGTTCTACATGGAACATTTCTCCTGCTCTGACACAGAATTAAACAAAAAACAATTTACACAAAAACAAACCCAACAATAAACTACTATGGTTATGAGTAATCAGTCACCTGCAGTGGTTTATTCAGGAACAAGGGAATTTGGTGTTATGCCTTGGTGAATGACTTGATGCCAGCTAATAAAAAAAACTGTTATGTAACATAACTATCCGTCTGGAAATATTTAAAGGGACTAAAATGATGTGCCCGGGTCTGTCTGAGTCTGGAACCGTTTGATTTTCATACAAAAACCAAAGTAAAATTTGTTCCAGGAAGTGTGCTGGGTCTGTCATGTCAAGCCTGAAGGAAAGCATCATCAACAGAAGGTGGATGGAGACTGCTGTGACATTCAGCAGCCACGGTCTCCATCTTCCTGCCCAGCTCAGTCTCCATGGCTGTAACCCATATTAACTAGCCCTCTATAATATATATTTATATGATCTATCCATCCATAATATATATCTATATTATCTATCTATTTATTGTCCTAAATAAATAGCTTTACACTCCATCTACTACTGCTACTACTTTCAGCTGCTCCCATTAGGGGTCGCCACAGCGGATCATCCACTTCCATTTCTTTTTATCCTCTGCATCTTCCTCTGTCACACCAGCCACCTGCATGTCCTCTCTCACATCCATAAACCTCCTGTTTGGCCCCTCTTCTACTCTTCCCTGGCAGCTCCATATTCAGCATCCTTGTCCCAATATACCCAGCATCTCTCCTCCACACATGTCCAAACCATCTCAATCTTGCCTCTCTTGCTTTGTCTCCAAACCATCCAACCTGAGCTGTCCCTCTAATATAATCGTTCCTAATCCTGTCCTTCTTCATCACCCCCAGTGAAAATCTTATCATCTTCAACTCTGCCACCTCCAGCCCCGCCTCCTGTCTTTTTGTCAGTGCCACTGTCTCCAAATCATACAACATAGCTAGTCTCACTACCGTCTTCTAAACCTTCCCTTTAACTCTTGCTGGTACCCTTCTGTCACAAATCACTCCTGACACTCTTCTCCACCCACTCCACCCTGCCTGCACTCTCTTCTTCCCCTCTCTTCTGCACTCCCTGTTACTTTGTACAGTTGACCCCAAGTATTTAAACTCATATGCTTTCGTCACCTCTACTCCTTACATCCTCACCATTCCACTGTCCTCCCTCTCATTCACGCATACGTATTCCGTCTTGCTCCTACTGACTTTCATTCCTCTTCTCTCCAGTGCATACCTCCACCTCTCCAGGTTGTCCTCAACCTGCACCCTACTCTCACTACAGATCACAATGTCATCCACAAGCATCATAGTCCACAGAGACTCCTGCCTGATCTCGTTCGTCAACCTGTCCTTCACCACTGCAAACAAGAAAGGGCTCAGAGCCGATCCTTGATGTAATCCCACCTCCACCTTGAACCCATCTATCATTCCAACCGCACACCTCACCACTGTCACACTTCCCTCATACATATTCTGCACTGCTCCTACATACTTCTCTGCATTCCTGACTTCCTCATACAATACCACACCTCCTCTCTCAGCACCCTGTCATATACTTTCTCTAAATCTACAAAGACACAGTGTAACTCCTTTTGACTTTTTCTATACTTCTCTATCAACATTCTCAAAGCAAACGTCGCATCTGTAGTGCTCTTTCGTGGCATGAAACCATACTGCTGCTGCTAACCATCACCTCACCTCTTTACCTAGCTTCTATTACTCTTTCCCATATCTTCATGCTGTGGCTGATCAACTTTATACCTCTGTAGTTGCTACAGTTCTGCACATCACCCTTGTTCTTGAAAATCGGTACCAGTATGCTTCTTCTCCACTCCTCAGGCATCCTCTCACTTTCCAGGATTGTGTTAAACAATCTAGTTAAAAACCCCACTGCCATCTCTCCTAAACATCTCCATGCCTCCACAGGTATGTCATCAGGACCAACTGCCTTTCCACTCTTCATCCCCTTCATAGCTGCCCTCACTTCCTCCTTGCTAATCCACCGCAGTTCCTGATTCACTATCCCCACATCATCCAACCTTCTCTCTCTCATTATCTTCATTCATCAGCCCCTCAAAGTATTCCTTCCACCCTCTCAGCACACTCTCCTCACTTGTCAGCACATTTCCATCTCTATTCTTGATCACCCTAACCTGCTGCACATCCTTCCCAGCTTGGTCCCTCTGTCTAGCCAATTGGTACAAGTCCTTTTCTCCTTCCTTAGTGTCTAACCTCTCATACAACTCACCATACGCCTTTCCCTTTGTTTTTGCCACCCCTCTCTTCACTTTATGCTGCATCTCCTTGTACTCCTGTCTACTTTCTTCATCGCTCTCCCTATCCCACTTCTTCTTTGCCAACCTCTTCCTCTGTATACTTTGCTGTACCTCCTCATTCCACCACCAAGTCTCCTTGTCTTCCTTCCTCTGTCCTGATGACACACCAAGTACCTTCCTAGCTGTCTCCCTCACTATTTCTGCAGTGGTTGCCCAGCCATCTGGCAACTCTTCACTACCACCCAGTGCCTGTCTTAACTCCTGCCTGAACTCCACACAGCAGTCTTCCTTCTTCCACTTCCACCATTTGATCCTTGGCTCTGCCTTCACACACTTCCTCTTCTTGGTCTCCAAAGTCATCCTACAGACCACTATCCGATGCTGCCTAGCTACGTTCTCCTCTGTAACCACCTTGCAGTCTCCATTCCCTTCCTGATCACACCTTCGACATAAGCTATAGTCCACCTGTGTGCACTTTCCTCCACTCTTGTACGTCACACTATGTTCTCCCCTCTTCTTGAAATATGTGTTCACCACAGCCATTTCCATCCTTTTTGCAAAATCCACCACCATCTGTCCTTCCGTATTTCTCTCCTTGACTCCGTACCTAACCATCACCTCCTCATCACCTCTGTTCCCTTCACCAACATGACCATTGAAGTCCGCTCCATCACCACTCTCTCCTCCTTGGGTACCCTCTCCACCACATCATCCAACTCACTCCAGAATTATTCTTTCTCTTCCATCTCACACCCAACTTGTGGGGCATATTTGCTGACAACATTCATCAACACACCTTTAATTTCCAGCTTCATACTCATCACTCTGTCTGACACTCTTCTTTCCAGCAAACTCTTGACATACTCTTCCTTAAGAGTCACCCCTACCCAATTTCTCCTCCCATTCGCACCATGGTAGAAGAGTTTGAACTCACCTCTGATGCTCCTGGCCTTATTCCCCTTCCACCTGGTCTCTTGCACACACAGTATGCCTACCTTTCTTCTCTCCATCATATCAGCCAGCTCTCTCCCTTTACCAGTCATAGTGCCAACATTCAAAGTTCCGACTGTCACCTCCACACCCCTACCCTTCCTCCTCTCCCGCTGCCTCTGGACATGCCTTCCTTTCTCCTTCTCCTTCGCCCAACAGTAGCATAGTTTCCACCGGCACCCCGCTGGCCAGCAGTACCGGTGGTGGTTGTTGGTAACCCGGCCTTGACCGATCCAGTATAGAAATCTGATTTATGTTCCGCGTATTTGATTTGGCAAAGATTTTACGCCGGATGCCCTTCCTGACACAACCCTCCCCATTTATCCAGGCTTGGCACCGGCACTAAGAATGTACTGGCCTGTGCATCCTCAGTGACTGGGTTTATCTATCTGTTATCTATGTATTTATAATATATATTTATATTACCTATCTAAACTTAGCACAAAAAGTAAGGAAATTTGTGTTTGGTTGATTATTTCTTTGTTGTAACAATGCTTCTTGGCAATAAATCTTATATCAGGCACCTGATTGTCAGCACCTGGGGTACCAGAAGCTCAAAACAAGAGTCAATAGCAACAGCAAAATAAGCTGTAAGGCATTGGCAGAGAAGATTTTTTTTTTGTACCCGTTTTCCGGGAACTCTGCCTCTGATTGGCTAGTACTCGTTGCCTCCGTTGGTTAGGTTGGTTAAGGTTAGGGTTAGGGTGGGGTTAGGGATAGAGTTAGCCAATCAGAGATAGAATAGGGGCGGGTCTTCCCGGAATCCAGGTGGGGAAAATAATAACGCGCTCGAAAATGAGTACGAAAAAAAATCACGCACGCAACCCACATACTCATCTCTGCTGCTCATCCCACAAATGCATGTTCCTTACAAATGTGGCACCATTTAAAAGGGAAATAAACAGGCTTTCCAGCGGTATAAGATTTATTGCCAAGAAGCATTGTTACAGCAAAGAAATAATCCACCAAACACAAATTTCCTTACTTTTTGTGCTAAGCATATTTATAATATATATTTATATTATCTAACTATTTAAGGTTGTGGGCTGGGGGATATCCTGATAATACCATTCCATACCATTCTTCTTTTCAAAATAATGAACAGTATTGGGTTTTCCCACCACAAGTACCTTATAAAATATATTTGACTGAGGCTATAAACCAGTGAGTTCCCACAGGTTTTATTTTACTTCAAAATGATACGAGGAGCACATAGAGAATACTTTTGCATGGATTCATGAATTATGAAGATTGGTGAAGTCCACTGTGTGGTTTTAATGAAGTCTAATGCAACAGTCTTCATGAGATGTTTGTCGTCTTTCTTTTTGGCAGGAGTTCTCGCTGGCCATGACAATCGCGTGAGCTGTTTAGGTGTGACAGACGATGGTATGGCAGTGTCCACTGGGTCCTGGGATAGCTTCCTTAAGATTTGGAACTGACGAGTTTTGTGAGCCACTGGCAAAAACAAGACACATCACGGACAGACTCACAACCACACCCGCTATTTATACTTTGGGACACCTAGTTTGCACACTGTATTCACACTGTACATAAGATATACACATATGAACTAAAGTATTGTATTGTACATAACATACGAGACGAGAAGTAGGTGAGTTGGTCATGCTTCACATTAAGTGCATGTAATAAGTGTCAGTTAATAAGTAATAAAGCCCTTATAAGTCCTAAGACAATGTTGTTAACATTATGTGTTGACTGCTGGGATAGGCTCCAGCATCCCCACGACCTTGAGCAGGATAAGTGGTTTGGATAATGGATGGATGGATGATGTGTTAATAAGACTATAATAAGCATTAGTCAGAAGGTAATAAGGCCCTTATAAATCCTAACTTTTACATGTTGTGGATCCTCAAAATTCTTTTAATCATGAGGGTCCTGACATGCTACCTGCAAAGCTTTATGCAGATTGGATTTACAACCTAAGATGAGTCTGAAAAGCAACTTTTGCATATTTTGCAGGCGCTACCTAGTGGCCAAAACGTGTTTATGATGCCGTTATTAACACTTACATTGTCTTAACGCATAATAACGTTCATAAACATTGTATAAGGACTTATGGGCCTTGTTACCTACTACCTGACACTTATGACACGCACCTAATGTAAAGCGTTACCGGTGAGTTTACACAAAGAAAAAACAGTGTACCTGGGAAACACATCCACGCCCTCCCGACCCACAGCTGATGTACATGCACCACGAGCAGGCTGCCGTCCCCTGCACAGCCATCCGTTCCATTCAAATCGTGACCCAACAGAGTAGGATCTAGAGCTGTTCAGACGAAAAACACGACGACGCCAGCCGACACACAACCCGGACACACTTTAACACCAGTACACTCTTATTCTCACACACGCTACACGCCTTTCTGAAAGACGCCTCTCCATATAGTCACACATGTAGTCACACATGTCACACATGTAGTCACACACATAGTCACACATGTAGTCACACACGTATCCACAGGGGAAAAACACTTTTGGACAACTTTGTCTTTGTCCATGGTAAATCCCAGAATGCATTTCAGACTAACTGTATGTGTTAGACTTGAATCTCAGTGTCAGAGGAACGGAGTGAGCGAGGCAGAGGGAGGATGAGGGAGGGGGAGAGGGAACACGCTGACGTTGAAAGATGACTGCAGGATGGACTGATAATGATCGTCTGAGGAAAACATCGCTGTTTTCTACAGGGCGAAAAAAAAAAAACCTTCACAAGGACTTATTGTTTTTATAAATGTGTACACCCACATATAGGTTTTGATTTTAAAGTATTTGTTCTGTTGATTTTTTTATGCTAAATTTGTTCATGTTTTTTCCTGTGTGCCTCAGATACACTTTAAAGATGATTAATGAAGAATAACGATGACGTTAAATTAATGGACTTAATGAGATGCGTGACAAAACAGTACATGAAGACACGTCTTAAACAAGCCGGGGCCAATATTCATACTTTGACTTTGTCAATATATCAACTCTGATGGTATAGTTACTGTACATATATTAATAAATATACAATGCCTCTCGTGCCAATTTTTGTTTTATTTTTCTTTAAGTATTTGTTTTTACAAGACAACATTTTGTGACTGTGAAACGCTGACTTTCCACACACTGACACGAGCTTCACGAGTCCATTTTAACACACTATGACTGGTTTGTGGCGGCACGGTGGTGCAGTGGTTAGCACCGTTGCCTCACAGCAAGAAGGTCCTGGGTTCAAGCCCCGGGGTAGTCCAACCTTGGGGGGGTCGTCCGGGTTGTCCTGTGTGTGGAGTTTGCATGTTCTCCCCGTGTCTGCATGGGTTTCCTCCGGGGGCTCCGGTTTCCTCCCACAATCCAAAGACATGTAGGCCAGGTGCATCGGCCGTACTACATTGTCCCTAGGTGTACCGCCCAATGACTGCTGGGATAGGCTCCAGCATCCCCGCGACCCTGAGAGCAGGATGAGCAGTTCGGATAATGGATGGGTGGATGATTTGTATGTATGAATGTACAAAGTAGACACGTGGCCCCTCCACCTCCACATAGAAAAGCACACCAACACCATGGTAGGCATCTTCTCCACCTCTGCAGTCTCTGCAGGTTTCCAGACATGGCGTAGACGTGGACGTGTGGTTTGCATGTGACATGAAGTATTTTGCCACTGGCTAACTTCACCTATTTGAATTGGATTTCGGCAGCTTCTGAAAATGATATTTCGTTTATTGACTGAATAATTTACTACACACAGAGTTTGTAATGGTGTGATGAGATTTTGTTGATTGTGTTATTCAATCTTGATAACAGTTTTCACTCAGTGAAACAAGTTAATCAGATTACAGCAGGCTTTTAGAACGATAAGCCGTTTATTCAGAACGTGGTGGTGTTTGAGCGATCAGGATGTGTTGTATTACAGGTCGACACCACCAAAATGGCTCATTCCACTGAATACGTGATGTTCGCCAACACATCCAAGTCACACACATCCACCCTGCTGCTTCTCTTCACACTTTAGAGCAGCTTATACACAAAATACACATATATTACACATTATACAGCTCTACACACAAAGCAGTGTGGTTATAACTGTGTTATTACAACCATGTCACATGCCTGGCTACGTGATGAGATGCCAGTCCCCACCCTCCGTCTACGCCCTTCCTCCTCCTACTGTAAATAAAACACAGTCAAGTTCCTCAGTTCAGGAAAATAGTATTTGAGCGAGAGATGTACTGAGAAACAGAGTTAAGTTAAATATTTTGGTATTTTTCAGCAGCTCTAATTTGATAGTTTTTTTTAAAATAGTTTTTGTTTGAGTTTCCATAGTTTTATACTTAGTTTATAGATTTAGTGCTCTCTATGCTTGCTGGTGTCCAGAGCAAAGGCAAAAGCAAACTGGGCCGTGGTTTGATCCCTGCAGCCCACCATCACATTTTCTCAGATCCTGGCATTTTTTAAATATTCGATGGGGCCGCAATCTATCTAAACTGGGCTGTTTTGTTGACCTTTAAGGAATATTAAAAGTACATCTTATAAGTCTGGAAGCAGAAATGGAAAAGAAGGCGATGCATATTTGAATTTAATGTGGCATGAATAAATGAGCGACCTTCAAAAAGTCAGTGTGAAAATGGAGAACTGCCAGTGTCTTTTGTGGTCTGCAGTGTGTGTTGGGCAGCAGACTGCTGAGGAGCTGCTGAGCCTGTGGTGGATGTCCAGGACCTTATTCTCTGAGGATCACTTACGGATAACAAGAACATCTATGGTGGTTCAGTTGCTATAGGGAAATACTGAAAATTGTTGAAAGCCAAAAAATTGAAAGCAAGAAGACAAAGTAGACACCGAATAGAGAGATTTGTAGTTTGAAGTTATGAGAGTGAAAAGGACATAAAGCTAAGACATTCAAAAGCATCAACTGTTCCAACAGCTCATTTATTATAAGCAATTAGTTAATGAATTGTACAGAAGTGACTATCTAAATGACTGACTAGGAATTGGCAAAAAAAAAAAAATCCTTGCCTGTCAGTCCTCTATTTTACAAAAAATGAAATCTAATTGTTAAAATTGATTTTTACATTTGAGTTTAAAGCCCGAGTTTCAAATTGAAAGTCCAATGCAATGGACCCCAAATCAAATTTTGTACCAGAATTTAAAAAGAAAAAAGTCCATTTGAAGTTCAATTTTTGAGTGTGAAAATTTCTGCCGATGACTAGCAAAATCCTTTAATGGAAGGCAATATGCTTGTGACAACCTGAAATATAAGACTGATGTTATGCAATTTTCAATTTAAATATTGAGACGTTTTTCCTGAGCTGCTGAGTAGTAAATGCTGTATGTCAGTTTAATACACCTCTGCAATGCAGCTGATGTAGTATAATTGATCTGTGATAACTATATCCTTAATGAAAATGCCATGCTTTTTCCATTTGAGTGTATATTCTATCAGTGTACTTTTTTATTCTTAAAACAAAGTGCACAAGGTTAAAATAATAATCCATACAATAATCCATAATAAATGAGCCATATATAATTCTACAAATTGATGCTGTCAAATTAGAGAACTTTACTCAATTATGCATGCAAATGATATCAAAAACCTTTCAACTCGTATGAAATCCCTATAGTCTCAATATAGTCATATCTTCTGGATATTATGTAACAATATAGTCATATCTCATGGATATTATGTAATAATATAGTTATATCTTATGACTATCCTACTCATCTCTAGATATGGCAGTACAAAACTGTCTAAATCCGTCATTTAATATCAGTCAATTTAAATGGTTCACCTATACACAAAGATCTCTCAGTTTACAGTCTATACTAGTTGAGCCATTCCTGACTCGAGTCGAGAGGCATCCCAGTCTCTTATACTGGTTAGTGTCAAAGTAAGTCAGAAAATGCATTTAGACTTTCTTGAACTTGTCCCTGTTACCCCTTTTATCTTTTCCGACTTAAGATGAAACATAATATCCCTGATCCATCTGACATGGGATGGGGGTCTTGGGCTCTTAATTTAAGAGTATTAGGCGCCGAGCTAGTAATGTAGTAAAGGCCATCAATTTATACATGTTAGATGACCAGTTACAGTCTTCCGGTCTCACACCAAATATGGCAATTAAAAGATGCGGATCAATAGTTGGACTGAAAATTTCGCTTAAGGATTTAAATATTGCTGACCAAAATGTATGTAGATCAGGGCACGTCCAAAAAATATGCAACAAGGTAGCTGGTGCATGTTTACATCCGTCACAAGTGGGGTCAATGTTAGAATAATTTTGGCCAATTTATTTTGGTAAGGTGGACACAATGAACTGAATAAGCCCAAATCTACTGCATCAAGAGGAAGCATATACCTGATCCAAAACTGCATCCCACAGATCATTAGGGAGAGGAGTACTAAGATCCTGCTCCCAGAGGTTTCTGAAGGCTAGCCATTGGCTGAGGATTTATAGTGGCTAGTTTATTATAGATCCTTGTGATGGCGCCCTTGAGACTAGCCTCTGTGGCTAAAAGTGCATCTATTGATGTCAGGGGTATCTCAGAGAAAGGATGGAAACCCTTCTGAACAAAATGCCCATAGCGGTAGAAGTGGGAGTGGGGTAGGTTAACATTTTCTGCCAAGTGATTGAATGAAGCGAATATCCCATCAAAGTATAAATCCTTTATAAATCGAATTCCATTCACATGCCATGCTCAAAAAGCCATATCTAACTTGGCAGGGGTAAAGAGGTGGTTTGACATAATGAGTGTCCTTAAGGAGGCTTTCTGCAGACCAAATATTTTCCTAACTTGAGTCCATATTCTGCTTTTATGAGCTGTAACTGGATTTTTGTATGGTATGCCAATTACCACTGGTAGTGGGGAAGTGACTAAGAAATGAATAGGAAGATCATGTGATTCTATCTTCACCCACTCAGGTGTGTGCTCAAGCGAGCTGCTTTGAATATTCATGACAACCTTCTGGATATTACTAGCCCAATAGTAGTAAAGAAGATTGGGCATTGCCATCCCTCCTAGTGCTTTGGGACGTTGTAGGAAGTCCTTACATATATCTGGGGCTGTCTGCCATCCCAGACAAAGTTAGAGAACATCCTGCCAGAAAGCTCAACTGTTTTTTTTAAATGAATATAGGAATGTTCTAAAAAGATACAGGAACTTAGGGACAATATTCATTTTAAGCAAGCTAATGTGCCCAGCCATTGCTAATGGTAATGTGTGCCAGCGCTCCATATCTTGTTTGCATTTGTCAATTAAAGGGGACACGTTTAGTTTGTGTAAAAGCTGAAAGGAGTGAGGAACCGTAATATTTGAAATTTGAGGTCACTCTGCTGAAGGGGATCATAGAGGCAGGGATACCTAGGGCCATGGGGTTCAATGGGAAAATGTCGCTTTTTTGCAGGTTCAACTTGTATCCAGAGAGATTCCCAAATTGTTCCAGCTTAGATAAGATAGGCAGGGGTGGGCAATCTTATCCAGAAAGGGCCAGTGTGGGTGAAGGTTTTTGTTCCAACCAAGCAATTACACACCTGTGTCACCTAATGAAGTTCCTCAGCAAAGACTCTACTGGTTGATTAGTGGGATCAGGTGTGTAACTGCTTGGTTGGAACAAAAACCTGCACCCACACTGGCCCTTTCTGAATAAGACTGCCCACCCCTGATGGGAAGAGACAGTGCAGGGTTGGTGATACATAAGAGAAGGTCATCAGCATACAATGACACCTTTTGTACCCTACCAGCTCAGTCTTTCCCTTCAGAGGAGCCACACACAGTAGGGAAGCCGCACGTGGCTTGATCACTAAATCAAAAAGCAACGGGGAGAGTGGACAACCCAATCTTATTCCCCTATACAAAGGGAAATAGCTTGATTGTACCTTGTTAGTCCGAACCATTATATAATAATTTAACCCAAGAAATAAAGATGGGTCCAAAGTCGAATATTGAAAATGTGTCGAAAAGGAAACCCCATCCCACCTGATCAAAAGCCTTCTCTGCATCTAAGGCAACTACAACTCAGTTGAAGCAGAGTTTGACTGGGTGTATATTATATCAAAAAGCCCACGAGTATTATCTAAGGATGCCTACCCTGAATAAATCCTGACTGATCGGATTAAATAAGGGCTGGGAGAACCTCCTCAAGACGTTTGGCTAAACATTTCACAAGAATTTTAAAATTACGGAGACTGATTGGATGATAGGGTTCACAGCGCTGAGGACCTTTATCTTTTTTGGGGACGAGACATTAAGGCTTGCCTCAGTGTTTGTGGGAGCTGACCATCTGAGAGGGATTGATTATACATTTTCAGGAGTAATGGGGAGAGTTCATTTGAGAACTTCTTAAAAAGTTCTTTTTTTTGTCTTCAATTAAGTTGTATGTAATTTCATTATTTCTTTTAATCTGTTTTTCTCCTTGAGGATCTGGGAATGTCGGGAGGTGAGGGGTTTATTGTGTTAAATTATTCAATATGTGACTAGTATATACTAAAATTGTAAATGCCAATAAGCATATTTAAAAAAAAAGATATTGAAATTCGGTAATAGGCTGATGCTTCAGTTCAGACAGGGTGAATGTAAATTTATTTTTCATTGCTATACATTTAAAAATGTAAAACAGAAAACATTTTACACCAGTAACTCTTAAAGAAAGAAAACCACTTTATTTGTCACTGTACAGGTTACAATGAAATGTGTTCTCCGCATTTAACCCATCCTACTGTATAGGAGCAGCAGGCAGCTGCAGCACCTGGGGACCAACTCCAGTTCTTCTTTCCATTGCCTTGCTCAGGGGCACAGACAGGAGTATTACCCCTAACATGCATGTCTTTTTGATGGTGGAAGGAAACCGGATCACCCGGAGGAAACCCACGCAGACAAGGGGAGAACATGCAAACTCCACACAGAAAGGACCTGGGTTTCGAACCCAGGAACTTCTTGCTGTGAGGAACAGTGCTAACCACTGGGCCACCATGCCACCCAAAGGCTTATAATATGGAGGTCTATGCCCTAACATGAATATTTGAAGATGTGTGACTGGATATCATGGGAGCCTCGGCATTTCAGGCCCATGGAAGCTCGTTTCTGTCACCGGGTACTGCAATATGCATCCCTTCTTTGGACATCTTCAGATAAAGGGACCCCAGTGCAAATGATCAAATTTTTGTCCCATAACCTAAACTTCTCCAAATCATTTTCAGCACATTTAATTTCACCCATATGAAGGCAGCACATTTCATAATATTCCACATTCATACCAGCGAAAACTTGATGCTTTTTATGCATAGATCAGACGTTCCGCTCCTGCACTTTGGGGTGACAAAATAGTTCAACACTATCATAATTTTTCTTATTTTACTTTAGGTAGTCTTAAATCAGAGAAAGGCCAGTTTTGTGAAGATACCATGTGGTAAATGGATTACATTGTGCTTGTCTGGCTAAAACAGCCACCCAAAGCACTTTACTATCAATGAAAGCCTCACATTCAGCCCCCCCCTCCCCCCCGTGAGGTGGCAACCAGCTCATCCTGTGTACCATAGATACAGATTTCCTCATAGTCTGTGTCATTTTAATATGGATAACTTTTAAACAAATCATATTTGTGGCTCAAATAGGCCGTTCAACAGGCCAACAAGTCTACGTTGTTTTGGCAATGTCATATGGTGAAACGCTAAATGTAAACCTGCCCTAAAATCCCATTTAATTCTGTACCCTTTTTTTTTTAAACAAATTGGGACACTCAATTGTGCTAATGATCTCAGCAGACCCCCGATCTAATCAGTAAGCCGTTAGTCACCAGGAAAGAGAAATGGGTAACACTTTAGTATGGGGAACGTAGTCACCATTAATTAGGTGCTTATTAGCATGCAAATTAGCAACATGTTGGCTCTTAATTGGTCATTATTACGTACTCATTAATGCCTTATTCTGCATGGCCTTATTATACAACCAGTAAGCCATTAACTATGAGTTTTCCCTCTATAACCTCAGAATTATTGCTTATTAGTAGTACCATCTCAATATGCTTTGCTTAGTATGGACTTTATAAGGTGGTAGTACCACAAGAAGAGTTATTCTCCCTTACTAAACCTTAATGAATATGGTCTGTTCTTACATAACAACACAAAACTACAAGTGTTAATAGTGTTAAATTACTGTAAATTAAGTTTTTGTTACTTAGAATATGTTCCCCATACTAAAGTGACATCTTGATCATTACTAATTCACTAGTAATTAAGTTTTTTTATGTTCCCCATACTAAAGTGTTACCGAGAAATGAAAACAAAAACAATGCCAATAAGTAAGTTGACAACTGCATCTATAAAATCCAACAGTTCCCACAGTGACGTCACACATGTGCAGGCTGTTTCAACACCGGGGCTGCACGTCCATGGAAGAGCATGCATGTCTGCAGAGTTCCTCTGAGCAAATGACCAACACACTCCAACTGAGGTCGATATCTTTTATTTGTCAGTCAATTCTGTTAAGACATGAATTCATTTAACCCAATCTTTTGAAAGTTGAAAGTATGAGTTTATGAAATACAATCTGGAGTTAACCTCTCACAGGTAACACACACACACATGCACGCACGCACGCACGCACGCACACACACACACACTAAACTCTAAAACATTGCAAAGATGTTTAATTAAAAAAAAAATCATCTGAAAAAAGTTGTTGTATCACTATCCAAAGATTTGTTTTCTCGAGCTCCATAAGGTCGACTTGTCATGTTTCCAGCATCACATCCACTAATACTTTATAGACAACATGAGAAGGTGTCTTTATTAGAACATGAAGAGAGTGGGTGAAGCACATCCTCTCCCAAACTCAGAACTATTATACGATAATCGTTACTTCAGAAAGGCAATAACTGGGATCATTTCATAAACGCAAAACCACATCAAGCGTCCCAACAATTAGTGAGCGTGATGCTGACGGAGCAGTCAAAGTTATAACATGAGATTAAAGATCAGAAGATCAAGCCAGGTACAGTACAGGAACTTCTCTTGACAAGAGACACACAGACCACCTTACATTCAGTCTGCCGAAGGCCGCTGAAAATAAATCCTACGAGTCACACTGACGTGGACAACGTCTTGATTCATGACATATTCATATTGCTGAGACATTAGCAAGGTCGTCATGTGATACCAGAGCAGTGGTATTCATCTGTCAGGGCTGTGTTGTGCAGCGCCACCAGTGCTGAGCCAGGCCCTCCTCCGACCAACACACCACCTGTCTGCAGCTGGGCTGCAGGTTGGAGCCACACAGGCCTGCAGAGCCACAGCTCGTTCAGTACCGAGACACACACACACACACACACACACACACACACACACACAACACACGTGGTACAACTTGTGGTTGATACTTAACATGCATGTCGGGAACCAATTCCCCAACTGCAGTTACATCCTTTTAGTAAATATGCAAATGTCAGCAGACTGAGACCAAGTTAAAACTTCAGAACATGCAAAGAAAATGAAAGCACATTATAACCTTTACGTGTACATTTTGTTGGAAACTGCAGCATATTACAGAAATTCACACAGGACGCCTGACGTGTCAGCGAATGCTCCGTTTAGCTGATGACTTTCACCTTAACCTCTTCTGTAAGTCACGGTATTGCAAATAAGAGCACATTTCAAGCTTGTTTAAAAGTCAATTTGTTAAATGAAACATGTGGATTTTCTAACTTGTGTCAGACAGACAAAACACCCAGATGGCTGTCAAGACCAGTGATTGTCAACAGACCAGTCAGTACCCCATAGGACACTGAATGATGTTAGGGTTTTGTCTTATGGAAGGATATGGCAGCAGCCTACAAGCTTTTTTTAAAAAAAATTTATAAATTAAGTGGATATTCATGTCAAAGAAGTGGAAACACATTTAATTCAAATGGAACAAGTCAAATATTTAATGTTTCTATCAAGTCTATAAATCTGATTTTTACTCTTCATACAAACAATCTATTGGAACATATAAAAAGGCCATAACGTTACATCATCCAACAAATTCATGAGTGCAGTTGCAAAATTAACAGCAGAGGGTAATTGTACAACGTTTGTGTGGCCTTTGTGAAACCATCCAGCCATATCTTCCATATCTTTCATATCCTCCTATGCTAAGAAGAAGAAAAGAATAATTTGATTTCCTCATGTTCAAAGCCAACTAGCTCCCCCCCCCCCCCCCCCTTGCTCTCGAGCTGTGTGGGACATCCAGAATACCGTCTGACCACATTCTCATACTGAGTCCTTATGAGTGCCTGCTTCGGCACGGTACATCATCATAATGTGCCCCACAGGCTCGGAGTTCAACGCCTATGTGGTCCAAGTTGCAATACAAATCAAGTCTTCCTTGCTGAACTACTTTTGACAGACTTAAAAGGTACACTATGGAAGATTTTCGCCTTAGTCTTGCCCACAAACCTCTTAGTAGTCCTACAGATACGGTGGAAGGATGACCCTCCAACGTATTCATCCTCATTTAGTTTGCTGTGTCCCCCTAAATCCAGTTTAAAGTCTGCTTTCTGGGTGTTAAAACAGCTCGAGTTCATCCTGCCCCTTACAAACACTCATTACCCTCATACCCCTACAAGGGGTGCATCTGGCATCAGGAAGTGGAACGAGGATGTCCGTGTGGTAGCTGCTGATGTGGTGGCTGTGAGGTAAATGAATGGTGCAGGAAGGGAACTCTGCAGGACCATGATGCCTGCTGCTAGCGCAAAACTCATTGTCCACTCAAAGCAAATAAATTTGCAACAAGTCTGGTTTAAAAGAAATTTTATCTGCGTAAACCATCACCCCTTCTAAATTAATAATAGTCGTCACAATCTGCTTTGTTCTACCTACTTCTCACTCCACATACGGAAGTTAAGGGCATAAATACAGCCTGTCACTGACTGTACATGTCAGGACTTTTTCTCTAGGCACTAGTTTGGGTTTTCAGTTCAGTTCACCTGGTAAGTCAGCACGCATGAAGCCCTGCTGGGAAACAAGGTCAGGGTTCACGGTGGTAGATATAAACAGCAGTGTTTTCCTTCTGATCTGGGTTTCTCATCTGCTGCATAGGGGTTCTGGGAGTGGTGGGATGAGAAGGCAATCTTTCATAGTATACCTTTGAGCACGTGTCATGGCACTGTTTTCCCTCACGGGGAAACAGCCAGTTCATTCTATATGCGGGCCAGCCTGAAACACTCCTGTCTGCTCAGACACGCTCCCACAAAGCTGCTGCAGGCTGATCACTACAAAGCATGGGTGAAGTTGTGTGCAATCTGTTCAGGTCAAATCCAGAGTCAGTCAGCCCAGCACGTATCCCGGTGGTCACTTCCTTTCTAGACATGCTAAGTGTGGTAGTCACAGCACAAAGACTCGAGATAACACACTAGTGGGCTAAACAGCCTTCTGCTGTTTGCTCGATGCAAAGTCACTTTATAAGAGGCCTGAGATGTCCATCAAAACAGACGAGGGACCGTCTGACCATCAGTCCTAATTAAGGAGGACATGGTGTCCAGTGGACCAACTGGACATCGACATGAAAAGCACACTTCGGAAACCCACTTGTGACGACGAGGACATGTAAATCGAGTCACCAAGAGGAAGGCAGAAGTGTGTCCTTTAACTGATTTTGCCAACTGTGCTTCGCGTAACTCACTTGTTTGACTTTCTGGCCCGACGCTCACTAACTGACGACCATTTCTTAATCTGATAAGCAAGTGTTGCTGTGTCGTACTGTAAACAAACCAAGGGCGACCAGTCCCACAGCACAGACCATGAAGCCCTTTTACTCCGTTGCTGTGCCAAAATGGACCTGTTCGACGATCCTTGTGGCCCGAGCATTTTGACAAGTCTGTTGAAACATGACTAATTCATTTACACCTACAGACAACCCCAGATTAAGCCGTGTGCCCCAACGTGAGTCTACGAGGATTATCTATCAGCCTAGTCTGAATCACAGCCCTTATAATAAATTCTTGCCGACTTGTTCGGTAACAAGAACACAATCTTTTAATCCTCTTAACTTGTCATTTTAGATAACGCAATAAAAAACAAAAGCTAAATAACTAACTGTGTCCATCTGTGGTCTTAGTGGAGTACGTGATGCGGTTACCACGACTACACTAGGTTCCTCACACTGATCCATCGCAGCCGCATCCGTACGGTTTCTCCAGCTGAACCAACACAACACTTGGGTCTTTCTGTCGGACAACACTCCTCTGTAGATCCAAAGGAGTTGAATCAAGTGCAACTGGACTTGGTATATATCCGTGAAGACGTTTCGCCTCTCATGCAAGAGGCTTCCTCAGTTCGTGCCTTTCTGACTAGACCAAGCTAGTCTGACTGGCTGGTGATGAGACTCAAAATTCTGAGTCTCATCTTGATTCAACTCCTTTGGATAGGTACCATGACCTGGATGAATGAGAACATTCACAGACACTCCTTTGTAGACTTGCTTTCGGTGCCTTAAAATACGTTGTGCTTGGATTAATATAGTGATACATACTTTTATATAAATACAAATCTGTTTTATAGATATACATTCATTTTTATTACTCAATAGAGTCTACTTTACATTTCATAAAAGTCATTTCAGAATATATTATGTTTCTTTCCCCACTTAAGCGTAAACAATCAAAATAATTAAAGAATAACCATTTACTTTTTCTATGTTTTAATAACAGCCTGTACAGTGTCTCCTGACCACAAACCATATAAACAGCAGTCAGATGTCAGTCCATCCATCCATCCATCCATCCATCCATCCATCCATCCATCCATCCATCCATCATCCAAACCGCTTAGCCTGCTCTCAGGGTCGCGGGGATGCTGGAACCTATCCCAGCAGTCACTGGGCGGCAGGCGGGGAGACACCCTGGACAGGCCACCAGTCCATCACAGGGCCCACACACACACACACACACACACACACACACACACACACACACACACACACACACACACACAAACTAGGGACAATTTAGTATGGCCGATTCACCTGACCTACATGTCTTTGAACTGTGGGAGGAAACCGGAGCACCCGGAGGAAACCCACGCAGACATGGGGAGAACATACAAACTCCACACAGAGGACGACCTGGGATGACCCCCAAGGTTGGACTACCCTGGGGCTCAAACCCAGGACCTTCTTGCTGTGAGGCGGCCGCGCTACCCACTGCGCCACCGTGCTGCCTACTCAAGATTTCATCTTGTCCCAAATACCAACTATTCTCCACTAAGCTGTGTAACTCCTATGGCTTTTGTGTTGGTTCCTGCTGCCAGTAAATGTGCATCCTGGTAGACATGTTGTGCTCCTTGTGTCACAATCAAACATGTGACTAAGTGAGTATTAGCTAATTCATGTGTAACTGCACCTTTTTGAATGAACTCGGTTATATTCTAGGTTTTTGATTTATTTGAACTATTTGCTCCAATAAGTACCCAACAGAAAAACGCCACCTTGTGGGCATTCTGGATTCTCTGTAAGTGCACTTCCTTGGCACAGGACAGTATTGTCACGTCAGGGACCCCTTCTGGTCCATCTCCACTCCAAGTACGAAACAAGAGGAAGAGGCGGGAGTCTGAGACCCCTCCCCTTCCTCATTCCAAGGCACTGCTTCAACTGTTAACATGGCAGACGGGCTGAAGAAATAAACGATTTACTATGAAACTACGAGTGCCAGAAGCCAGGCTGGATTTATAAATTTGACATTTAAGATATAGGTCATGGCACATGACAGATAATTAAAGAATTAACATGTTGACTGGGAGGGAAATAAACACTGATAGATAATCATTTGATTCAATGGTTTGTATGTACACCACAAGTTATGCAGGAAATTCTACTTCTAACTGTATACATACTGAAGTGAAAGTGCTTTTTCTGTTTATGATTTGCTTCTGTTCTGTAAACAAATGTCAAATCAGTTTGAAGCTATAATCTCTGAAAGCCAAACTTTTGAAGGGGGGGGGGGTCTTTCATTTAGACTACATTTATAACATACAGGCCTAGTTTAGGATGTGTAGGGTCCCTTGTTGGCCCATAGCTAACACCTCTTCAACAGTAAGCTAAAACTTAAACTTTGGGGGGGGGGGGGGGTGGTCCTTGTTTTTAGTCATTTCTGTAGCCTTCTAAGGGCCCTGACACACCAGGCTGACGGTTGGCTGATGTTGGGCCATTGGTGAGCGTCTGTAGCCCTAGTTTTTGCGGTGTGTCCCGCACCATCAGCGCTAGTCGGACCCCCGTCGGCAGCTTTTCCTGTCGGTGAGAGAGATCACTCTGACTGGCTGTTCAGCTTAGCAAATCAGTGCTAAGCTAGCGAATTAGGGCCGTCAGTGTATAGCCCTTGCGGTGTGTTTCAAGGGCTACTTTTTGGCCCAGACGGCAGGTGGCATGAGGTGATGCAACAGCCGGCCTTCGTCGCTGCTAGTTGGTTGGGTGTGTCTGGGCCTTAGCAGTATTTGTGTTTACACATACTGGAGAAAAAAAATGGAAGAACAAAATCATTCTTCAAAATTTCATGCCAACGATTCTATATTGAGCAATAAAAATGAAGTTGAAGAGTTGTTCGTAGGACTGGGGGAGGCGCTGCATGCAGTCTGGAGAGGACTCATGTTCTTCCCCAGGCAGGACGACTTAAACAAGGCCACTGCTCATTATTGCTCAACATTAAGAAGCTTCAGCGGACAAAAGGGCAGTAATAAATCCAGGTTACCGGCTTGGTCACATTTCATATCTTCTCTTCCTCCACTTTCTGGGACAGTCTTAAAAAGTTATGTAAATAATTCAGAAACGCTATCAAGATAAACAAAAATGTGCTGAAAGGAGTTTTGGATACCAATCAATAGGTAAAGCTTTTCAAACACCTGTCACCCCCCCCCCCCAAACTGCCTTCCCTTTGCCCTAAAAAGCAGATTCCTACACCTGCTACAGAAACTATCAATCAGTATTTGGCGGAAAGAATAGATTTAAAAGTATATTACATCACATACTCCAGCCGTGTTCTCAAAAGTGCCTAATGAGATACTACAATTATCTCCTCTGTTGTGGTACTGCAGGTCTGAACATACTATCAAAACACTTGATGAACACTGGCCTATGAAAAATATGAGTTGTGATCACCCCTACGGTTAATCTATAACATGCCCATGGACAAACGTCTTCTCACATGAAACCACACCAAGGAATCAACTAAATAAAACTGAAACACTACAGAGTGGATCTCTCTAGGAGGGCAGAAATGTCCAAAACTTTTCCATTCATTCATTCATTCATTCATTTTCAGACACTTCTCCGGGGTCGGGTCACAGTGGCAGCAAGCTAGGTACTCCAGACGTCCCTCTCCCCAGCAACGCCCTCCAGCTCCTCCTGGGGGATCCCAAGGTGTTCCCAGGCCAGATTGGACATGTAGTCCCTCCAGCGAGTTCTGGGTCTACCCCGGGGTCTCTTCCCAGTTGAATTTGCCCAGAAAACCGCCAAAGGAAGTGCCCAGGAGGCATCCTAATCAGATGCCCGAACCACCTCAACTGGCTCCTTTCGACGCGAAGGAGCAGCGGCTCTACTCCAAGCTCCCTCCGGATGTCCGAGCTCCTCACCCTAAGACTTAGCCCAGACATCCTGCGGAGGGATTTCATTTCAGCTGCTTGTATACGCGATCTCACCCTTTCGGTCACTACCCAAAGCTCATGACCATAGATGAGGGTTGGAACAAAGACTGACTGGTAAATTGAGAGCTTTGCTTTCTGGCTCAGCTCCCTCTTCACCACAACGGTCCGGTACAACATCCGCATTACTGCTGATGCTGCACCAATCCGCTTGTCAACCTCCCGCTCCATCCTACCCTCACTCATGAACAAGACCTATTTTATGCAATTCTTATTGATCTCGTCATTCTCCTTCAGTCTCAAACCATTAGCAAACACACCCTTAATCACCGTGTCTTCTGTAAAACACACTTACGAGCTCCTCTCCTCAAACAGTAACTCCACAAGAATAGCATAAGTTGCAATATAATGTCAATATCATTACAGCAGAGAAAAATTAAGAATATCAGTAGGTTAATACCAATACGGAAACACTACATACAAATAGCAAATCTTTGTATTTCATAAATCTATGAGAACAAAAAAAGGTTTAGATACAACCCTGGCGGTTTTAAAGAGTTTACTTAATTACATGTGAAACGGAAAAAAAAAGACAAAGGCAGGAATGTCTCTGGTCTGATTCTGAGCCTGCAGTATTGCAAATATCTGAAATTATTTTGTGAATTAGTTTTAAAAATTGTTGTCATACTGGTGCTGAAGTATGTGAGGCTTAGTTGCCATCATGTAGCGCTGAAAAAAAACACAATGCCGGCCACTCAGGCCAGAGAGCCATCTAGTACAGACAACTAGTGATGATGAGAATGGTCTACCTTGTCCTGACCCGTTTTTTCTTTAATGGTTCCTTTGTAGTGAAGCCACAACCTTCCTCCTCCAGCATGCTCCAAACCCCTTGAGGACCCCAAATCAAATCAACTGGGGTCCTGGAACCACTGCAACTCAGTGTGCCCAAGTCATATTAGCTCATCTGTGTTTCCTATGGCCACACTCAGAACGGAAGCTGTACAACCAGGTCTGCATGTCTGCATGGGACTCAGGCTTCATCTATTTACAGCTCACTTCCTCCCACGTTCATAAATATTGTCTCCTTCAAAATCTACGACCACTGAGGAATGTTTCAACACACTCTACAATTAGAAACTAAGGAGTTATGACTGAACACAGGTCCACCAAACTGAGTAAATCCAGACGAGTATATACAGTACAAATTGCTTAGAGGCGGTGTGAGCATGTGACGCTTGATGGTGATGTTTCATGACAACTCTGGGGGGATTTATCAGCAGGGACTGGGCTTTGTGAGAGTCACATGATGAACCGTATCGTAAGGTTAGCTGGGAATGGGTTTATAGTATGTGAGATTGTGTGTGTGTTTGTGTATTTTGAGTGTGTGTGTTGGTGGGTGGGTGGGTGGATGGGTCGGTGAGAGGGAGGCAGAGAGAAAAGACAAAAGGTGTGTGCATTTGCGTGCATGTTTTTTTTTTTTTTTTGGGTGAGCATTTGAGTGCACTTCTCTCTCTCTCCAAACCCTCGTAGATTCCACGCTGACCAGAACAGCTCCTTCACCAGTTCATGATGCAGTTTCTGTTCAGGGTCATGAAGTACACCTGGCTGCTGCCTCCAGACCGCACAGATGCAAAAAACACCTACGAACCAGCACATGCACACAAGACAAAGCACTGTCAGTTTAACTCCTAGAATTTCTTGCTCTGTTACTCCACAAGTAGAAAGTAATGCAGCAGCATTACTTTCAATTAAGCATCTCAGTGTGCACCGTGTTTTCTTTTACCTTGTCATTTCGTTCACAGAGGAACTTGAGCCTCTGAGCTCTTTTGTGCATGAAGACTCCATCCAGGTGTCCAGTCTCCACAGAGCGGATCTCAATGGCCTTTTCTCCCCAGCCCATTATCTGATTGGAGCAGATATGGGCTGCAAAATGAAAGAGGCGTTAGTCCACAGCAACTTGCTTGGACTTATCACAAAACTTTTCTCAGGTGGATTCTGCAAATTTTAATCTTTCGTGTGTTGTGTGCCGGTGTTCAAACCCATACCAACAGAAGTAGGCATCTCGCCCCACTGCAGCACCACGTCCTTGATGATCCGCCCATAGGTGTTGACATAGACGCCCTCGTCCTCATAGCACAACAGCATCTCCATACCATCTGAGCTGGGCAGGAACACAATTGCATGGGGTGTTATCTGACTCTGGATCTGTGTGGCAGGGAAAGGAACAGGAAGAGGGTGAGCCGAATTCCACGTTGCAAACAGCTGCACCAACTGACCCCAAACAGCGCAAACTTACATGAACGGGAATATAAATGTCATAGTTGTTCCCCGAGTCCACATCGATAGCGTGGAAACCGGCACTGGAGCCATAGATGACCTTCAGCCTCTGACCTTCCTCCACTGTCAGGTCAACTAGCAGAGGCCTGTGAGGGAGGTCTCCAAAAGACTACAAAATGTGAGGGGGTGGGAGGCAGATGATGTTGAACGTGAGTAACTTGAATGCTGTTCCAGTTGAATGGGCTAGGGTAAGTAGCTAGGGTAAGTTGTAGTCGGGCTAGAGTAAGTGATTCAGCTTACCGAGAAGGGGGAGACCTACCTTGAAGGCCATGAATTTGTGATAAGGCTTGGGGGCCCAGGCATACACTTCCACTGCGTTCTTCATAGCAATCACCAGGAACTTTATCCTCTCATATTTCACTGGGCAGGACAACAAGCAGGCCATTTGACACATGATCTTTGTAATCAATAATTCAGAGCCAAAACATTTATGAGGGTTTGTCTGAGGTGGGCTGAAAAAGCAACGATAAATAGTGTCTTCTGTCACTCACCCACTTTGTAGTGCACACAGCCCTCCATTTCCCCTACAGTAGTCCAACCTTGTTTCTTCTCGACCTCAGGGTCATTGTGGAGGATTTTGTTCCTCAGCCAGGCCAGATAGTATACGCGCACCTTGTTCTTTTTACCTTAAAATGATAGGAAGAGAAGAGGGGACAACTTTTAATTTTTCACTTACATTTCTCCCCACTGAGATTAAAAATCTTTCTGACTGGATTTAAACAACCGTGTCAAGTCCTCACTACAAAATAGATTTATTTTTACCTCCTAGTACCTGTGATTTTGATTGTACAGCAAGGAAGTGCCTTCATAAAAAATGTCACATCATTGCTCAAAAGATAAAACAGTCTTGTTGGGCACCCAGACTAAAGTGACAGTGCACTAGATAATAACATTAGAGAAGATAGGGGGCGTCCGGGTAGCGTAGCAGTCTGTTCCGTTGCCTACCAACACGGGGATCCCGGTTCGAATCCCCGTGTTGCCTCTGGCTTGGTCAGGCGTCCCCACAGACATCATTGGCTGTGTCTGTGGGTATGTGTGTTGGTCGCTGCACTAGCACCTCCTCTGGTCAGTCGGGGCGCCTGTTTGGGGGTCGGGGGAATAGCAAGATCCTCCCATGTGCTATGCCCCCTGGTGAAACTCCTCACGGTCAGGTTAAAAGAAGTGGCTGGTGACTCCACATGTATTGGAGGAGACATGTGGTAGTCTGCAGTCCTCCCCTGATCGGCAGAGGGGGTGGAGCAGCGACCAGGAAGCCTCAGAAGAGTGGGGTAATTGGCTAGATCCGATTGGAGAGAAAAAGGGGAAAAAATAGAAAATGAGAAAAGATCAGGGGATTTCCTTTGTGATGAGTAGTTCTGATGACCTGATATGGTGATGAGCAGGTTCAGGCCTTCCAGGACGTCCATCTGCTGGAACCTGCGAGAGTTGATCAGAGGGTAGACCTTGCCTTGGCCACTACGGTCCAGCAACTTCAAACCATTCTCTGTGCCCACCAGCAAGTTCACACCTGGACACACACGCATGCAGAGAACTCATTACTTGGTGTAACATAACTGGAGTCAAACAAGCCATCGATATGGGTCAGGCAGAGACACTAGCTATGACGGTATTTCCAACAAGGAGCTGCCAGTCTCACCCCAGAGGGCAGCACACAAGATCTCGGAGTTAAACCTCTTCTTGTACTTGCGGATCTCGGGTGTGTCGCTGTGAGGACGCGTGTTTGTGGGGTTCACATTCACCATGGAACCCTTCCTCACTTCCATCTTTAGCTGCTCAAACCTGGAGCCCATACCTGGAAGCAGCAGACGAGAAAGCTATGTAAGGACAAGAAAAGCTCAGATATGTCTGGTTTCATTTCTTGTTCTTTTCTTGTTTCTTTACCCTTTTCAGAAGCTTTTAACTTAGGAAAATGTTTTTTCAGAGGTTTTTTTAAACATGCTTTTCAGACACAACTAACAATCGTCTTTAATTTGAGATTAATCTCTTGGTTTTCGTGTTCCTGATGACATCCCAGGTTAACAAACAAAGAAACTCCCAAGTTCAAGCAGACGTATTACATAAAGCCTCTTACACACCGCTGACAGATATGTTCTCCCCCGTGGTTCCTGGTGACTGATACATGCCCAGATCCACGAAGGTGGTGAAGGAGGATTTGCCAGATGCCTTGACCAAGCCTCTGGACTGATACTGGAGGAACAGAGAAGAAAAATGAGTCAGAAAATATCAGCAAAAACTGCCAGATTTGACTTCATACATTTTAAATTTGTATCACAAATTGGGATGGGGCAGAAACCTGATCGTGCAAATAACTTACCATGTGTATACTATAATAAAGAATGATGAGTTCAAGCCAAACACAATGTAAATTGCTTTATGTTAGCAAAATATTCACATTAAAAGGATCATCCTGGTTCTGTTATCTCATAAGCATGCCGTAATACTTCCAATAAACAAGTCTCAAATAGCACTTGCTCTCTGACAGGTGCTGGGGAACGTGTCATATTTTAATTACCAAATAAAACACCAGTCCCTGAGCAATGCCATGTCAGACGTTACATGTCTCGTTAAATATTCCAAAGGATCCCAGGATGACCATACTGTTAAAGCTGCAGTAGGCAACATGAACATTCCAACGCAAAACCTTCAGCCTCTCTCTGCTACCTCGTACCGCTCCGCTAAGCCCCTCCCACCAGACGAGTACGGGCTTATAATTCAAATGTGTACAACCAGGAAACTCATTCATTCATTCATTCATCTTCACCTGCTTCTCTGGGATTGGTCGCGGTGGCAGCAAGCTATGTAGGGCACTACAGACATCTCTCTCCCCAGCAACGCCCTCCACCTCCTCCTGGGGATCCCAAGGCGTTCCCAGGCCAGATTGGACATGTAGTCCCTCCAGCGAGTTCTGGGTCTACCCCGGGGTCTCCGCCCAGTTGGATGTGTTCGGAAAACTTCCAAAGGAAGGCGCCCAGGAGGCATCCTAATCAGATACCCGAACCACCTCAACTGGCTCCTTTCGACGCGAAGGAGCAGTGGCTCTACTCCGAGCTCCCTCCGGATGTCCGAGCTCCTCACCCTATCTCTTAGGCTGAGCCCAGACACCTTTCGGAGGAACCACCAGGAAATGTCAAAGTGAAACATGTGAAACTTGTATCGTATTTGATAATCATTAAATAAAAAAATAAAAAAAACTCAGCCAATTTCTTAGTTACTCTATTGTTCTTGTGAAGCAGCCATTTCAAGTTGGTCTTATTCATTTTTTTTGTAAATAAAACACTAATGTGGAGGGCTGGTAGAGACGAAAGAACCTAGTCCACAAGCGGCCGGTGGGGCAGGGCGGACATGAATCGATTGCGTACACATGCATCTGCATTTGTAGAACAGCCAATAGGAATGCACTCTCTCTAAAATGACCCATGATTGGCTAAAGTCTAAAGCCCGAATACAGAGCCAAGAGGCACTCCAGAAGTAGTTTTCTCTCAGACCACTTGAATTACAATATGCTGAAAGGTTATGATGGAATTTTTGCCAAATGATGCAAAAAAAGAAGGAAAACTGCCTACCCCAGATTTAAAGCCCCCTCCATTCATGTTTTAAGACATAAACTTCTGTTTGATATAATGACTTCTGCGATTTTTTCCTGCAAATTAAGTTCAATAATCTTGTTAAAATCCTTAAAATCACATCTACTCCTCCTTCATTACAAAATTCTGCAAAATTATCCCCACCCTCAATTCAAATCTCCACCCCTCCGCCGGCCGTTATGAAAAGTTCTGAACAGCATTACAGGGATGTGAAACATGATCCAGAAACGGGCTGTGTAGGTGCAGGTCTTTGTTTCAACCAAACAGTTACACATCTGGTTCTATTGGTCAACCAATAGTCTTGTTCCAACCAAGCAGTTACACACCTGATTCTACTGGTCAACCAATAGTCGTGTTCCAACAAAGCAGTTACACACCTGATTCTACTGGTCAACCAATAGTCTTTGCTCAGGACCTTGATTTGTAGACTCAGGTGTGTAACTGCTTGGTTGGAACAAATACCCGGACCCACACCGGCCCTTTCTGGATCACGTTGCCCATCCCTGGATAGAAAGTCTCTGTCATGATCTCCACGTCCAGCTAGCCTGCAGCCAGTTTCTCTCTCTCTCCTGAACTATATTCACTCCACCAGTTCAGCCACACACCTGCTTTCCATCAAGCCCATCAACCCCAGCAGTATAAGAAACATGGCTCAACCACTCATCACCAGATCGTTGTTTGAGCTAATATGTTAGTCTCATATGCTCGGCAAATCTTTCAGAGTATTGTCCCAGTGTTGTTGCTTGACCTTTTCCTTGTGTTTAGTATTACCACTCTGGTTCATCTGTCTGCCTGCTTGCCTTGTCACCTCGGCTGTGGTCCCTGAGCTTAGTGCAGTCCAGCCATGCTAACGCCTTCATCTGCTGCGGCCCAGCTCTGCTATCTGCCTCCGCCTCTACGCCATCCCCTTTCCACCACCTGCCTGGCTTGCCATCCTCAATAAACCCCTTTTCCCTATTCGCCTTCATCCCTCGTCCCTGGGATGTTACAGTTTTTCAAAATAAACTGCACCCATTCCTCTTGGATTTTCAGATCCTTCGGAAATAAATGAAAGCTCACTGGTTCTCCTTTTGCAAATCTGCAGCCAAAAACAAAACATGTCTCTGCCATTGCTTTGAAAGTAGTGAAACTTATAGCTAGCAGACCTGGCTTCTGCTCTGGCTCGCATTGCTGAAGTAGATGATATATAAAGCACCCCCCATCCATTAATGGGATTGGTTCCTCAAGCTTGTGATGTATGAAACCCTGATTGTCTGAATTCATATTCTCATGACTGTCCTTGGTACACTGCAGTTTCAAAGCAGAGATGCTCAGCCATGGTGTTGACGAATTATTTTACCCCTGATATGTCTTTTAACATTACCCTAACACCACATGCACCTGCTAACAAGGTTAAAAACTTTTTTCCTCAGCGGGGGTCTTTAAAGGATTATTGCATCTAGGGCATACTTTTGCATTCCCTCACAATACCTTTCTGAGGTCATATTAGTTTTAAGTCTAATATTCAACAGTTGGACCCGCCTTCGTTTCACTTCATGTACAGAACCGAACCGAACAGAACCGAATTTTCGCAAGATTGCCTGGCGGCCTGTCCGGGCTGTCTCCTTGCCTGCCGTCCAATGACTGCTGGGATAGGCTCCAGCATCCCCATGACCCTGAGAGCAGGATAAGCAGTTTGGGTAATGGATGGATGATTAAGTCTTAATTTCCTGAGGTTATGATGCAATCACGGGTAAATCTGTTCAAGGCAGCGCTCATTACTGGCGTGCTTAGTGAGCTTTTTGTAACAGTGCAATACAGAAAGCTTCAATTTGAAATAACTTCTTCTCTTGGGCGTCCGGGTAGCGTGACGGGTATGTGACATGGGTGACGGGTCACGTGACGGGTACGTAACACAGGTGATGGGTACGTAACATGGGGATTTGAACCGGGATCCCCGTGCAACATGGGGATCGCGGTTCAAATCCCCATGTTATCTCTGGCTTGGTCAGGCATCCCTACAGACACAACTGGCCATGTCTGTGGGTGGGAAGCCGGATGTGGGTTATGTGTTCCGGTCGCTGCAGTAACGCCTCCTCTGGTCGGTCGGGGCGCCTGCTCAGGGGGAAGGGGGAACTGGGGGGAATAGCGGGATCCTTCAACACGCTACGTCCCCCTGATGAAACTCCTGTCAGGTGAAAAGAAGCGGCTGGCTACTCCACATGTATCTGAGGAGGCATGTGGTAGTCTGCAGCTTTCCCCGGATCGGCAGAGGGGACGCAGCAACAACCGGGATGGCTCGGAAGAGTGCGGTAATTGGCCAAGTACAACTGGGGAGAGAAAAAGGGGGAAAAAAATCCTAAAAAGGAAAAAAAACAAAAAAAAATAACTTCTTTGTACAAAGTCCAGAACTTAGGTTGATTATTCCCCCCACCCACGCTCATTACCAGCCACCCCCTCCCCAAAGTCTTTTTAATAGAGCAATTAATAACAAAGATGTTACTTCAAACTGGCACATGCCAGTAGCAAGCAGAGGCTTGGAAAGACATTTCTCCGTAGCGACATCACAACATCTGGGAATTAAGACTTTATCAGTCACGTTTAGAGCACTGCGAGGGAAGGCAACAGATACTGAGGTTACGAAAAGCAGCGTGAAAAACGAACCAAGAAGTCATGCGCCAGAACGCAAATTTATGAGAGGGAACACAAATGTTTGCCCTCTACGTTTCCCCCCACCATTTCCCTCTGGGGACTCTGTTGGTATGTACCAAGCGATCTTGTTTCATTTTCTTGTTTGTTTGTGTTTTTCCTCAGCCTGAAGGCTCATTTATGCTCCCTTTACATTCGTAAATAGATGCATCCGTTTCAAATGTTCTAAACGTCACTGCCCACAGACTTCCCATCCGTGTGTTGTAAGTTGGCATGGATTTTGAAAGCATGGTTGTTAAGCAATACATCCACTAGAGGGCAGTTCGGCGTTCACTTCCGCGTTCAGAGGTAAGGTGTCTAGGCTGCCGGACATTCACACGAAGAAGAAGACGAAGAAGAAGAAGAAGAGAGCAACCATGGTGACGGAGGACGAGACCATGATCATGTATCTGTTAAAAAATGAGGCAACAAAAAAGAGGCAGCGTAGTAGACTGCGGTGGTCTGTCCGGCCTTTAAATACATCGCGGCAAGTTGACGGAGAATTCTTCTCCCTGATTTTACCTATGTGAGAAATTGCCGACGAACCTCATTTCCAATACTTTCGGCAGTTGTTTGTCTCTATGCCCAGGCGAGGTAACGTCATCAATATGTTTGTAACTATGTACTCACTCGCACAGCCTTTCCTCAAAAAGTTCCGCCATTTTTTCATCTTCTTTGTTGCGTGTTGCTGGCTGGTCGCGCGGTGAGCAATTTAACTACACTATGCAACACTGCCCCCACGATTTCCGGTGGTACTGCTCCATCTGTACAGATTCGCAAGCTCCCAGAAAACGTGCAGAAATACGGACGAAATGAACGCAGAGTACGGACAGAAGGCTCCGTGCGTATATGTATTTAACGTTGAGCATAAATGAGCCTTAACTGTGCTGGCTCTGGTGATGGAGAAGAGCAGCATATTAGCTGCCTATGTGACTAGTTGCCCATGTGACTAGTTGCCTATGTAGCTAGCTGGCTATGTGTCTAGTTGCCTATGTGACTAGCTGGCCAACTAAAAAACACAGCTCACACAGGTGGTTTGTAGAGAACTTTTCCTTTTCCAAACTTTAGGAAGTTTTCTGCTCCACCTTAAAACAAACCAGGGGTAAGTTTCTTTTCCTCGAGGCAGCAGCTTTCCATCCTGCTTGTAGCCACTCACTGTTGATTTAAGCCTCCTACAGTCTGTGAGATTTTAGCAACCCTATAAGTTTACTGCAAGCCACACTGTGATATGGATCTAACAAACTTGGGTACGACATCAAGTGTGATGTATGTAGACGGTAGGATAACACCTACTGAATCGCAGGCTACGATCCAAGTCCACGTCATCAGCGTGCATGCTGCATCAGTACCCGTAATCGAACCTACGTCGCTGGTAGAGCAACATGACGGCAAGCAGGAATTGAGTCCTTTCAATGGTTGCTGCAGCTCGTTTTGTTGCTCGTTTTGTTGAATCCATGGCATTTGGGTTACAGATGCAAAGAGTGTGTTTGTGTTCAGCGCCAGCAAAGATTCTACGTGGCGTTGATCAGCGCGTCATTTCCTGCTGCATTTCTATTGGTTGGTTAGTAGACGTAGGTCGTAGCAGCAGTCAGATTGTGAGACGGTCATCCTACATTTCAGACACGGCCAGACTTTCGTCCCAGGTTATCTTCAGTCACAAGACCGTAATAACGGCCGTCTTTGAACCTGTCTCACAGCGCGACGTGGGACCACTGTTTTGGAGCCATGACCAAAGATGTCGCCACGTTTAGTCATCATTTGTCTGAGACGGCCCAAATCGCACAGTCTGAAGGAGGTGTTAGGAGTAAAAGTGGGGACAGGTTGGAAAAAACACATACAGTGAACTCACCCAAACACAATATCTGTAGCCACTAGCAGGTCTAACATGTGCAGCCATGAAGACACAAATATCTCATTCAAAACACAACAACAACATGCAGTTGCCCACTGGGGACTGGGGTTCGCGCCCCGGTCTCGTCAGATCCGACTATGGCGGACTCGACAAAGCAGCAATAATTGGCAACGCTGTCTTTGGGAGGGGGGCGGAGTCGGCTTGTGTTCGTCACATGAATGCGTCTCTGTGTGTGTTGGAAAAAGCAGTGGTTCGGCCTGGATTCGCCTCGTCACGAAAGTGGGGAGGCGTCTCCTTCGAGACTGCTGGCCGGAGAGATGCAGTTGGCGAACGCATGCAGTATGAGGGTGGGTGTTTGAATTAAAATAGGGAGCGATTGGCCACTAAATTGGGAGAAAATCAGATATAAATTTATGGGGAAAAAAACCCCACAACAACAAGAAGAAACCATGACCAGCGCATGACGCCTCGTAGAAGTATGTACGAAAGTAAAGACTAACATATTGAAACAAATCTTACATCATACACAGAGTCCTTCCCGGGTGATGAGTGGGTGGCTGATTCGGTGGGTGAGTGGGAGGGCTGCACCACATCTGGCAGGTTGGTGTAGCCATTGTGGCTCCTCTTCTCTGGCGTCTGGAAGACAAGAGGCATGAAATATAATAATATCCATCATCATCATTACATTTATATAGTGCTTTTCTAGACACCCAAAGCGCTTCACATTGAAGGGGTAGCTCACTTCAACCACCACCAATGTGTAGCACCACCTGGGTGACGCACGGCAGCCATTTTGCACCAGAACGCTCACCACACATAAGCTTGGGGTGGAGAGGGAGGAATCATTGAGCCAGTTATACGGGGGGATGGTTAGGTGGCCAGATGGACAGAGCCAGGTTGGGAATGTTGCCAGGACACCAGGGAACCCCCTACTCTTTGTGATAGGTGCCATGGGATCTTTAGTGACTAGTGAGTCAGGACCTTGGTTTAACGTCTCATCCGAAGGACGGCATCTCCTAGAGCAGTGTCCCCGTGCCTGCACTGGGGCATGATATTTGTTGTTTTTATTAGGACCAGAGGGAAGACTACCCCCTACTGGCCAACCAACACCACTTCCAGCAGCAACTCAGTTTTCCCAAGTCTCCCATCCAAGTACTAGCCAAGCCCGCACCTGCTTAGCTTCCGTCATTTAGCAGAGGCAGGGTACATGTCGGTATGGCTGCCAGCAACTCCAAATATCTGAACCTCATCTTAACGGGTCGACAAACTGCTCCTATCGACCAGTGTCCCCTTGAAAAGTGCATTTATCCTGAATTATTAAGTAACGTTGTGGTTTTCAAAGCGATTCTTGGCTACCACCAACACTGCTGGTTTTAGTGAAACACATTCACCTGTTGTGTGCGTTACTCCAGCCAGAATGGGTGGATGTAGTGAAACATCTGGCAGAACAGAAAATCAGCAATACTGGAAGTGAAAACCACTTACATGACAGCTTTGATAGATATATCTTAAGTAAGTTCAAATGTCATTGTAACACTTATGAGAAAAGGATGAAACTACCAACACACTGGACACGGGATGGAGTCTGATATTGTTTTGATTTTGATATTACTGATACAACTTTCAATACTGCTTTCAATATTGCTACAGTACTTACAGACACTGTGATTGCCTCCCCCGCTTTGCTCTCCAACTGTACTTGGCCAAATACCCCACTCTTCCCTCCTGTGATACATGTGGGTTCGCCGGCTACTTCTTTTCACCTGACAGTGAGGAGTTTCACCAGGGGGACGTAGCGCATGCGAGGATCAAGCTATTCCCCCCCAGTTCCCCGCCCCATACAGGTGCCCCGACCGACCAGAGGAGGCGCTAGTGCAGCGACCAGGACACATACCCACATCTGGCTTCCCTCCCGCAGACACGGCCAATTGTGTTTGTAGGGACGTCCGACCAAGCCGGAGGTAACACGGGGATTCAAACCAGCGATCCTCGTGTAGGTAGGCAACGGAATAGACTGCCACAAAATTCTTGATATAATGTTCTTTTTCAGATCTTTTTTTTTGTTGCTATAACCAAATGTCTCAACACATTAGCAATTCATCCAACTGAAACAACACAAAAAGTGTGTTACATTTTTATGACTTAACTTCATGTACACAACTTGATTGTTGTCATGCACATTTTCATGTTTTCAAGAAACCAGAGGCCCCAACTCCTGGATAATATACTGAGAGACTGCCACCGTGTTTTTATTCTTTGTCCAAAACTGTGATGTGTTAAAAAATTGTGACAAATATTATAGGTACACAAACTATCACACAAATTATATTCTAGAGTGTTCCTGCTGAATTCAGATACGCTCAACTGGAACACAAAAGCATCCGTGTTACTAAAATCGAAATCTTGTCTGCACCACATCCAAGCAGATGAGTCAGATATGAAATGTGATATATGAAATATGAAACGTGATCTTCAAACAGTAAAACTCAACGTCCAGTTCTAAATGACCTAAAAATCAAGGAATCCATGTCTCCCGTGTGATCAAACTGCATTGTGGGCCATGGTAAGATGCCATGCTGTGGGTAGAAAAGTGAAAATAGGGGTGTCTGGGTGGCGTGGTCTATTCTGTTGCCTACCAACATGGGGATGGCAGTTTGAATCCCCATGTTACCTCTGACTTGGCCGGGCGTCCCTACAGACAAAACTGGCCGTGTCTGCGGATGGGAAGCCGGATGTGGGTATGTGTCCTGGTCCTTGCACTAGCGCCTCCTCTGGTTGGTCGGGGAGCCTGTTCAAGGGGAGGGGGAACTGGGGGGAATAGCGTGATCCTCCCTCGCGCTACGTCCCCCTGGTGAAACACCCCACTGTCAGGCAGGTTAACAGGATATCCCATGTCTTACTAGCACGACGGATTTCCTCTACCAGGCAAGTTAACAGGATATTCCATGACTTACTAGCACGACGGACTTCCTCTACCAGGCAGGTTAACAGGATATCCCATGTCTTACTAGCATGACGGATTTCCTCTACCAGGCAAGTTAACAGGATATTCCATGACTTATTACCACGACGGACTTCCTCTACCAGGCAGGTTAACAGGATATCCCATGTCTTACTAGCACGACGGATTTCCTCTACCAGGCAAGTTAACAGGATATTCCATGACTTACTAGCACGACGGACTTCCTCTACCAGGCAGGTTAACAGGATATTCCATGACTTATTACCACGACGGACTTCCTCTACCAGGCAGGTTAACAGGATATCCCATGTCTTACTAGCACGATGAACTTCCTCAACCAGGCAGGTTAACAGGATACCCCATGACTTAATAGCACGATGAACTTCCTCAACCAGGCAGGTTAACAGGATATCCCATGACTTACTAACACAACGGACTTCCTCTACCAGGCAGGTTAACAGGATATCCCATGACTTACTAACACAACGGACTTCCTCTACCAGGCAGGTTAACAGGATATCCCATGACTTAATAGCACGATGAACTTCCTCAACCAGGCAGGTTAACAGGATACCCCATGACTTAATAGCACGATGAACTTCCTCTACCAGGCAGGTTAACAGGTATCTCATGTCTTACTACCACGACGGACTTCCTCTACCAGGCAGTGGTCTCGTCATGTCAAAACTACTGACTTGCACTTTTGGTGATGGCAGTTTGTTTTGTTTGGATTTTTTTCCCCCCTTTTTCCTGCCCAATTGTACTTGGCCAATTACCCCACCCTTCCGAGCCATCCCGGTTGCTGCTTCACCCCCTCTGCCGATCTGGGGAGGGCTGCAGACTACCACATGCCTCCACGGATAAATGTGGAGTCACCAGCCGCTTCTTTTTACCTGACAGAAAGGAGTTTCACCAGGGTGACGTAGCGCGTGGGAGAATCAGGCTACCCCCCCCAGTTCCCCCTTCCCCCTGAACAGGCACCCCGACCAACCAGAGGAGGCGCTAGTGCAGTGACCAGGACACATACCCACATCCGGCTTCCCACCCGCAGACAGGGCCAATTGTGTCTGTAGGGACGTCCGACCAAACCGGAGGTACCATGGGGATTCGAACCGCCGATCCCCGTGTTGGTAGGCAACGGAATAGAACGCCATGCCACCCGGACTCCCTGGTGATGACAGTTTGTGTACACATTTTGTTGTGTGTGTGTGTGTGTTTTACGTTGCCCTGTCTATCAACATGACTCACCCTCTGCACCAGCATGGTCTGATCCCCATAGCCTCCAGCTTGCTCCCCCTCTCCCCCTTCCCCTTCCTCCTCATGGACCACCATGGTGTTGACCGAGTCGGTGTCCGCATCCCTGTGACTGGAAGATGAAAGGGAGAAAGTCGAGTAGGCGAGAGAGACGAGAACTGACAGATGAGGAATGTTTACAGGTGGACATGCAGGCTGGACCAGCAACATGAGCAGGACATCGTTACAGGTCCACCAGTCTGGGAGACTGTGATTTTTTTTGCTAATACAAACAAGCAACAATTCTCTCCTTCCTGTTTGTTGGTGTTCGTGGCGGCTACTGACCGATCTGTGGGGCTCTCCTCCTCCTCCGCTCCCTCGCCGCTCTCACTCTCCTCGCTACTCTCGCTGCTGTCCGAGGAGGAGGAGTAATCATTGGCCTTGACTGGAGGCCTTGGCTGCTCCTCGGCACGCTCCTTGGCATACAGGCCATGGTCCTGAACACACACCTTAGCTTTACTTACACGACAATTAAAGAAACCGTGTCCATACTAACAAAATGAACAAGTAGCAAACCAAAAATGAAAATGAAAAGATAATTAATTATTATTATTATTATTATTTTTGATTTTTTCCCCCCCTTTTTTCTCCCCAAGTGTACTTGGCCAATTACCCCACTCTTCCGCAGTCCCGGTCACTTTTCCACCCCCTCTGCTGATCCGGGGAAGGCTGCAGACTCCACATACCTCCTCCGGTACATGTGGAGTCGCCAGCCGCTTCTTTTCACCTGACAGTGAGGAGTTTAACCAGGGGACGTAGCACGTGGGAGGATCACGTTATTCCCCCCCAGTTCCCCCTCCCCCCTGAACAGGCGCCCCGACCGACCAGAGGAGGCGCTAGTGCAGGGACCAGGACACATACCCACATCCGGCTTCCCACCCGCAGACACGGTCAATTGTGTCTGTAGGGACGCTCGACCAAGCCCGAGGTAACACGGGGATTCGAACAGGCGATCTCCATGTTGGTAGGCAATGGAATAGACCGACATGCCACCCTGATGCCCAAGCTAATTAATTTTTACTGTATTTACAATAAAGGCAATCCAAAGATGAATGAGGGATGGAGGAAGCAGTAAAGTTCTAGACACATAACCTGGACTAAGTTGAGAAGTAAGAACTGTGTTCAGAGAAACAACATACAGGACTGCTGTACAGCGCCCATTTTAAAAAAGAGACATGGAATAATAGCTTTATGGAGGGTGAAATTTCACATATTAAAAAAACCACAAAACAGAGTGATTATTTTGCTGACAGGTGGTGAAAAATACACAACGTGCAGTGAGTTGAAGAAGACAAGGTTCAGTGGAAGCCGGTGGTACCAACCTCTCCTATAGCTCTCTTGTAACTCTGCATCAGAGGCAGCATGAACACGTGGTCATGACAGGAGCAGAAAGTCAGAATTAGATAGTGATGAGAGGCAAAAGGTACAGGAAGTCAGGTGGAAGAGGTAAAAGGGACACAGGAAGTCAGGAGGAAGCATGGTAAAAGGAGAAGATTGCATAGCAGCAGTTAGTGCATTTGTCAAATAAAAGATAAATAAATATAAATTTAAAAAAAATTAAAGTAATATAACATAATATAAAATAAAACATAAATAGAATATATAAAACTAATTTAAAATAATACAAAATAAAAATAATATAAAAAATAAAAACAAAAAATCTGAAAATTTCAATGTTACAAATCCCTTTGTAACATTGTTTTAGAAAAGTGCTACATAAATAATAATAATAATTATTGTTATTATTATTAAAAGAAAAGGTAAAGGATTAGTTGAGAATGTTTCTACTCAGTAAAACAGTTGTTATGGTGCATGTTATATTAACTCGACAGTCAGAGCTGAAGCTGGTAATGTTTAGTATCGTAGAGACAAAGGCAGAAGTTCCAAAGCTTGTTTTGAGAGCGACCTGAAAGGCAGTGTAACTAAATATATAATAAATAAATACAAATAATATAATATATAAATATATATAAACAAATATAAACTCAAGCAAGTAAACAAACAAGTAAAACTTACAGCGGGGCGACTTGGTCGAGAAGATGTACGAGATTCCCCTGGTTTGTGGCGCCCATCATGGGAAAGAATAGGAGAGGAGTCCATTTTGGAGGTACCTGGAAATAACATTTTCAGTTGTGAAATGTGACTTACTACATAAATAATCCACAGAGGGATCGCTTTAAGGACAGGAGCACTTACTGAGGATGCGGTGCCTCTCTAAGGAGCCCGTCTGAGGCAGACTGGACACCATGCTCATGCTATCTGCTCTCTCCCAGCGGTCATTGCGGCTGAGATCTGGGTTGCTGACATGGTTAAGGACGGAAATCAGTTGTCTCATCTCAGCATCAAAAATCCTAGCACTTGAGTATTAATTTGAAGATTTATCTTATCAAATCACTTCTCTGTCAGCAGTACCTGGCTCTCACGGGATGCCGTATGCCAGAGGTAAGGTTGGTGTTGAGAGCAGTGGCAATGGATGCTGTCCTCTGGGGAATCTACAAGCAAAAATATCATAGCTTCATACAGGTACTAGTTCTCTTTACAACATCCTGAAGAACAACATGTACATTTTCATTGTTTTAAAAATATATTACATTAGGAGGTTTCACCTTGGGTGGCAGCTCCACATCTGGGAGGCGGATCCAGGGGCCGCACTCCTCCCTCATTGGGTGTGCCTGTGGCGCTGGGTTTTCAGAGGTGGGGTCAGAGTTCTGGCGGACCAACTCCCGGGAGTGGATAGGGCGAGGTGTGGGGGCAAGGGAGGGGTCCTGGGTGGGGAAGGCGGACATGGTCTTAGTGGGCTGGTCACAGAGGGACTGAGATCGAGGGACAGGGGCAGCATAAGGCTTCAGTGGGACCAAGTGAGCCATCTGGAACTGCGGATGGCAGCAGCGGCAAACCAGGAAGGATGAAGGACAGAGTGGAAGGAAGGAGGGCCAGTGCAGTATGGAGAAGAAGGCCGAAGTGGAGGAGAATGTAGAATTGTTTGATGTTTATATTTGGGGAGAAATGATGAGGAAAAAGAAGGAAAAGGGACGTTAATATAGGTAGCAATAGCATAGACAACTGCAGCTCAAGGCATAAAGACAAAAGAGGCATCGACATTCTTGTATTTCATTATTCCAAGAGATCATGGGGCAAAACCAAGTAACTAATCAACATAAGCAAACTGGATCCGAACACACACCTTGCCCTGCCCCCCCTGAGGTTCAACAGGCCGCTGCATTGGAGGGGTTTGAGCAGCCTGAGCCGCTCCTGATTGGCTGATGCAGTCGGAGCGTGATTGGATGGCAGTGTCAGAGACAGTGGTGCAGATTTTGGGTGAGCCCTGTCTGTTGAGCTTGCTGCGCTCCTCCACCTAAACAGAGAAAGACAGGAACAGGGATGATAAATCCACCCTCCTCTTTTTTTCACCAGTGCAGTGCAACAGTGGTGTGTGAGGGATGCTTCAGGAGAGACATTTCTACCTCGCGGGCCCAGGCAGGCTTGTTGTTGGGCTCGAGGTTTTTGTTGTAATGGTAGAGCTGGGGCTTTTTGTCTTGCTGCTGCTGCTGTTGCAGAGACACCAGGTAGGCATGCTCCTGCTGCAGCTGCCTCTGCAGCCGCTCCGACTGGCGCTGCTCCTCCAGCTGCTTGCGCTTGTACTCCTGAGCAAACCGAACACATGAAGTAGTCAAAAGACAGTTTACCCAGTACAGCGGTATCCAACTATGTGGCACTGAGGTCTGTGTGTGTACAGGTTTTCTTTCAAACCAAGCACTACACCAGCTGATTTCACTGATTACCACAACTACAACCAGAAATGAGGACTGATCAGTGAAATCAGTTTTCCAACCCCACCCAGCAGTGTTGGGTTAGGAAGAAAACCTGAATACACATGGACCTCCATGGCACATAATTGTACATCTCTGACCTTGCAGGTCAAGGCGATACATGCTTGGAGCCTTTATGTCAGATCATGACCTCATGCACAAGCAAGCATGTGGGTGAATACCAGCCCTTCTGTTGTCTTACGGGTCAAAATGACCTATAACGGTGTTTCACAGCAGAGAAAAGACTCTAAACGATCTTTTTTCAACCTGAAATGTGATGATTTCCTACAGTGACCCCAACATTAGAAAGAGTGAGACATTGTTTTTGTTCGTATTTCCATGAAAGCTGTACACCACTAGGGTACTAAGATTGTCTTAGGGTCATGTTTGACCCTAAGACATGTGTGGGTCATCTGACCCTATAAAAACGAGTGGTTTCCACTGGTAAAAACGAGTGGTGTCCACTGATTAAATGCAGTCTTTCTGCACCATGAAGAGGGAAAACCCAGATAGTCACACAGTTTGTGACGAATGACAAGTTGTTTCTTCATGCAACATAGATTTGGGGTTTAAAATTCAATTAAGTTGCTTTAATTTAGAGGCTTCTGCAGCTTTATGTCTCTACCAGTGGCGACTGGCCAGTACAGGGCGCTGGGGCGCCACCCCCTTCAAATATCACGAGATGAAAATCTACTTAAACATGTTAAATATAATTTAGTTGTTTGATGCAAATAATTATGAAATAAAAGTGTTGTTCAGTCTGTGAGCACCTGTCAGCAGCATTAAATATTGGTTCCAAATGGTATTTGGTTGATTCTTGTCTGAATACATGTACTTCCTGGGTGAGGGGCGCCGGCCAAATGATACCTTATGTAAGGCCTCAAACTTGTGGCGAGCAAGTGACCCGAGGCTGCTGTCTGATTGGTTTCTTCAGATTTTCCACAGACACTCCCACTTTTATTGGCAGTGAATTGGTGTTGTTTTGATGTTTTTTGATCTAATGTGATTGGACGAGTCTCGTGGCTGTCAATCATGTTCACACCCACCACGATGCCTCGTCTCGACTGTCAATCATCCACCGTCTACGAACCCTGATAAAATCTATAGGCTACACTGTCCTTAATAACTCTTGTGACTGTATGGACATTAAAGCAGCTGTCAGGTGTGCTGCGTCAAGGTAAATTGCCCCCCCCCCCAAAATTTTTTAGCACCAGCCGCCACTGGTCCCTACACTGCAAGTTGTTTTGAATGTCTGAAAGTCATTTTATTCATCTTTTTTGCCATGGTGCATCACAGCCAGTGGGGTCTCCCAAACTTGGCTTCTTCTTCTTCCTCTTTCGGCTTGTTCCTTGTTTCTCAGGGGTCGCCACAGTGGATTTTTGCCCTCCATAGCTTTCTGTCTGACGCACCCCTCTCCCGCAGTCAAACCCTCCTCAACCTGGTCTCTCCATCTTTTCCTCGGTCTTCTTCTTTTTCTTTTGCCAGGTATTTCCAGGTCCAAAACCTTCTTTTCTACATCGGACCTGGAAATACCTGGCAAAAAACGAAGAAAAAAAAAGAGGCACATTCATAATGAATTTAGCAATTTTAACTGAAAGGGGTAAACACTATAAACCTGACTGACCTTTTCCCTTTTAAAAAAATGGAATAGTTCAGGAAATGGAAATGTTATGAAGTAGAAGACACACAGGAATAAAAACGCCATGGAGGGGCAGTGTTTCTCTCCTCAATATTCTCAGTTTTTCAGTGCCTCTCCTGTTGCTGAGACGTCACACATCCAGTGGTTTATTTTACCTGCAGCAACAATCTCTCAATGAAACCTTGATATCCAAAAATTAAGACGGTTGGGTTTATTTTGTTTGGATTAATATTTGAGATGAAGGCTGCATCCCGACTCTGCACCATACAGAGTACATATACTGACTGTTTGTCCTTTTCTTTAATCAAAGTAAAAACTGCCACCCGTAAAGAAGAAGGAAAAAAAAAACTACTCCAGCTCTGCTCACACTGAAGCCAATTACTAAAAAATACAGGTACACTTGACTGTTATAGTCCAGTGTGTTGAGTTTAGATAAAATGAATTGTTGTCAACAGCTCCATTTTCAGAGGAGACACACAGTACATACAAGGGCCAATCATAAAATCAGCTTCTTTTGTGTTGAAAGACGATAGTGAGGAGGAGGAGGAGGAGTAGGAGAGGGTTACTGAAGCCAGGAACAAAGCACCAGAAGAGGAGTAGTGGGAAATTACCATGAGCAGTGCCTGCTCCTGAAGCAGCTGCTGCTGAAGGATCTCGAGCTGCCGCTGCTCTTCTTCTAGTTTGTGCCTGATGAACTCCTGAGGAGACGTGAAGGATGTCAGAATGAGAGCAACAGACATACAACAGATGGGCAGAAATGTAGAGGAACGTCATTCCTGTATAGAATATGGGTAGGCCACAGATTCGGTGTGACCCATTCACCATGACGGAACGCTTGTCAGTAGGTGGTACTCACAAGTTGTCATGACTAAATCTTGTGGTGTTCTACTAAAATCATACAGCACTGAAAGAGAACTGAAATTCACGGTGACAGAATATTTACTAACACCGGTAATAGTAAGAGTCAAATACAGTTATCAAACTAACATGAAATTAATACTAAGTGATTGTATAATGACTGTAAAATGCCAGACTCTGGGTTACCAAGGGAAGGAAGAAAACGGCACAGGAGATGTAGAGAGCTCACCCACAGAAAACTCATCTCTGAACAAAAACACTAATTTAGATCCTTGCTGCTATGGCAACCCACTCGTGGAATTTCACTGCCAGAGAGGCTTACGCAGCATCACAGACACGCCCACACCTCTCACCGGTTACAGTCCTGCATCTCCTGTGGTTGGTTACCTGCTCCCTCTCGGCCAGCCTCCTGTCCTCCTCTCTCCTCATATCGTCAAGTCTCCGATGAGGACCTTTTTCTTGCTGCCTCACCATCTCCCGCTCTTTTCTCTGTTGCTAGGAGGAAAGGGTGACAGGAGAAAGGAATGAGCACAGTGGCCATGTTAACAACATAAGGGAATTTATAAGATACCTTGTTTATGAGCAAATATTCCCTTGTACAGAGGGCTGGAAAAACACAAAATAAAGCAGAGATAGCAGGACACACACTTTCTGCAGTCTCATCATTTTCTGAGTGTATTGACTTGATTCAAACACTTGGGGCAGTTTGACCAAGACAGGAAACACAAGAAGAGCAGTTATATCTGCCATTTAAAAAAGGACATAAAATAACTCTTAAGGGGCTTGTCCTTTGTTATCAAAACCTTCTTTCATACGAAGATCCTGGTATTTTACTTGGTTTCAAATTGTGAGTTTTGATTAAACCTTGTTTCATGCAAAGTTGATTCCAGCTTTTTCATGGAAACCCCCCTTTCACACACACTCAGTGAATCCTTAAGCCTGGGCACACCAGGCATGGACGAGGTGCGACAGATCTGTGTCTCCATTAGAGATCAGCAGCGCCATGCCCGCACCACTTCAGCTGATTATAATGGATGCAACCTGCTGTGGTAGACATGTCATGCCACATCCGTGCCTGGTGTGGCCCAGGCCTTACTTAGTCACATCAAACCCTGTCTTGCACTATGATCCCCCCTGTAGAGTCACCTTGTTTATTTTGAGCTTGAAAAGTAGATGGACTAGATCATTCTTATGCATTTGTTTTTTACTTTGTATATTCTTAGTATTTACTCATTTAAAAACAACTTCTCTTCCCATAACACATTTCTTCTGATATTTACAGATTAGGAACTATGCTCATCAGTGTGTGCCCAACTTTGAGTCTCTCCCTGAAGGAAAAATGATTTATAAGTTTTGTTGGGCCCACCCGAGTCCAAAACAATTGGTCTCAGACTTTGTAAATATATTTTTGAACAACTGAATTATGCCACACACTCTGGAAAATGCCTGGGAGGAGGAACTGGGTATACAGATTAGGGATGATGTTTGGGAGAAGGGCCTTAACAGGACCCGATCTTATTCTATTAATGCTAAGCATCAATTAATCCAATTCAAGGTGATACACAGGCTTCATTATTCAAAAACTAAATTGCACGGAATCTTTCCAACCATTTCCTCTCTATGTGATTGATGTAAATCTGTAGAAAGCTCTCTGACCCACTTTTTCTGGGCATGCACAAAACTGTATGATTTTTGGTGTGACATATTCAAGTGGTTCTCTGACATGTATGGCCATGTGTTTGAACCTGATCCAGATATTGCACTATTTGGGTTTTCTCGTCCCCTCCTAAACCACAGTGTCTCCGTGCAAAGCACTATAATGTATGGGAGGGTAATTGCAAAGAAAGTAATTTTAAGGCACTGGAGGTCAGATACTGTGCACCTCAGTTTAAGACCTGGTTAACTGAGCTCACTGGTATATGACATATGGAGGAAGTTCGATGTTGCATGATGGCCAATTTTCTGATATATGGCAGCCATTTCTGGGTCACCTTGCTCAGTTTGATGCTGAACCTGGCCAGCAACAAAATACAGAGTGCCGTCCACCTCTCATTGAGTGCTTGTGCTAAAACGTGTTGTGCTAGTGATGCAGCAGTATAATTAATTATTTTCCTTAAATACGCCCTGTTTCTTTTTTGTCCTTTGTTTCTTTCTTTTTTTTGTTTTTTTGTTTTGTTTTGATGTGGGTTTCTGTTTTCTGTACTGTACAGTACTATGGAAAAGAAAAGGAAAATGTTTAAAGAATAATTCTTTTATTTTTGGGTAAAAAGTGCATCTTGCTGTGGTGGTCTGCACCGCAGGTTCCTACAGTCAGCAATATGGATATCATAGATATCATTGGCCCTTCTCGCTCTGGAGAAACTGACTCATGATCTCAACCATGAATCAGACAAATTCTGGAGACTCTGGAGGCCTTTGCACTCCTTCCTGCAGGGACTTTGACCCACTTGTCTCTCCCTGGAGGGTGGTGGCTGATTGCTCTACCGGTTTTGTGCTCTTTGCTTGCTTCCTGTTGTGTTCTTGTGAAGTTGATTCATACTTATTGCCGTGGCTATTTTTCATTTATTTATCTATTTTTATTCTACTTGTTTTTCCATTCAATATAACTTTTACATATTGCAGCGTCTGTTGTTGATTTTGGGGTGGGATTTTTCTGTTTTGTGCATTTTTTTGTTGCTGTTTGTGAGGTTTTTGTTTAAATTTGAAATTCAATAAAAAAAATTAGGTTTATGGATGTGGTGAGAGAGGACATGCAGGTGTTTGGTGTGACAGAGGAAGATGCAGAGGACAGGAAGAGATGGAAATGGATGAGCCGCTGTAGTGACCCCCTTACGGGAGCAGCCAAAAGTAGTAGTAGTACTAGTAGTCGTAGTGCAGTGACAATAATTACCACAGTGAAACTGATTATAGCATGGTAAAAGAAAAGGCTACAAAGACACACCACCCCCATGTTGTAGACATATCTATAGCTCACCACATGTTGTAACAGAAAGGAAAATTAAAGTCCCCATGAAATAGCATTTGTAGTTGTGTGTTCAATTTATCTCGGCTACAATAATGACCTTAAAAAATTGTACAAACTTAACTACCTCCCATTGCTCAGTAGAACTGAAGATGATCTACACAGGTTGATGAGTTTGCCCATTACTCTAATTGGCAGAGTTAACTGTGTGAAAATGAATATAATACCAAGGTTAAAGTGTTTTTTTCCAGTCCTTGCCCATTCCACTGCCCAAAACTGTTTAAAACCCTCAACAAACATGTTAGACAATTTATATGGTATTGTAAAGTGCCCATGGTATCTATAGAAAAATTAACATGGGATTATAGATGAGGGGGGCCTTCGATTACCCAGTTTTAAAAATTATTATTTGGCAGCTCAGATGCAATTTATTTCATAATTTTTTGATAACTGTCCCCTCCTGGATACAATTTGGATTTAACTCCCTAAAAGAAAAGGTATCCAGTGATTTTATTCATAAGTGGAACTCAAAAATTATATCCAACAGGACAGACAATCCTATATTAAAGCATTTGATTAAAATATGGTGGACTGAAAATTGGACTGTCACTAAAAAGACCTCTGACACAAAATTAACTCATACCCATCACTCTAAACAACAAGATTCTGGAGAATTGGCATCATAAAGGGATCCCGCAATTGGAAGACTGCTACGATAAAGGACTTCTCATGTGCTTTGAACAACTGAAGAGGAAATACGACTTTTCCAACCACACATTCTTCTATCTTCAGCTAAGCTCTTTCCTTAGAACCAACCTGGGCCCTGGAATGACTTTTCCTGTACTTATTGCTGTGGAGAAACTGCTTCATGAGGGAGATGTACACAAATTTATCTCTAAAATGTACTCCTTACTGCTGAATGAGAGCCCAAAGCCAGGTCTGCACAAATCCAGTGAGATGGGAATCAGAGTTGAACATGGCAATTGACGAACAACACTGGTCAGATTTATGTCAAGGCAGTTTTGCCAGCTAACATTAATACCTGGTACAGAATGGTTCACTATAATTTCCTCCATCAACTGTACCTCACCTCACAGAAACTACATAAATCCAAACCTGAATTGTCAGAAATGTGCTTCAGATGTGGTATAGAGGTTGGCTCCTTCCTGCACTGTACCTGGCTTTGTACAAAGGTGAGGCCCTTTTGGCATGACTTTTATGACACCTTGACCAAGATCACAGGAGTTACCTTCCCATTAGATCATGAGCTTTGCTTACAGGGGAATTTCAGAAGTGTCTACATCCTCAACCAATTCCCAAATTAAATTTATGGAAATCGCTTTATGTGTGGCCAGGAAATGCATAACAGTGACATGGAAACCTGATTCCCCTCTTCTAGATGGATGGTGGATAGATAGATGGTCTCTTAGATAGATAGATGGTCTTCAGAAATGGAACAGCTGTATTCCTCTTGAAAAGATCACATATAGTCTTAGAAATGAATTTGGCAGCCTTACCTAGAGTACATAGGCACATCACTGATGCCGACATAGGGATGTGATCATTTCTCATTAGCCAGAATGCCTCTTTAAAGGATATAACGCTGTCTAAGTGCAGTTTCTCTGTATTTCACTGTATGTACTGACTTTTTTCCCCCGTCTTCCGTTTATAGGAAGGGTAGGGATTTTTGTTGTTGTGTGTATTGTGTTCTGTGGTTGTTAAAATGGGTTTGAAAATGAAAAAAAAACGTTTACCAAAATGAAACTGCAAGATGGGATTATCTTCCTGACCCTAGAAGGCCCCATCACCCACTGAGGTGGGCCAAAGGTTATATAAGAAGAAAGTCCAAAACCGCCTCTCCCTCTTAGCTAAATCACTTATTCAAATGTCCTTGTTCTGAAGCTCTGTATCCGAACTATCTGAACCTCTGCATCCCAAACATTCTTACTACTGACCATTATTTATTTTTTTTGCATTTAAATGCTAATTTCTAAAAGCTCTGGTCTAGTACCATTCTTAGTGCTTCCAAAGCAGTAGCTGTGGAATTCAAGAAGCAAAGCAGTTATGACAAAGTTAATTCTCTGAATGAAACATTACCTCCTCAAGGCGGCGGCGCTGTTCCTTCTGTTCCTCAATTCGTTTCTGTCGGTCATGTAGTAGCTGCCTCTTGTGTTCCTCAGGATCCCTCCGCTGAGCAGCCAGCTGGGCCTGTTGTCTCTTAAGAGCCTCTGAGCGCTCTTTGTTCTCCTGCTGCAGACGCAGGAAGTCTCGTCTCAAGGTGGACTCACCAGGCACGTTGAGGATTGAGCTATTAGTCCGAATTGAGCAGGTAAAATGTGGAGAAGAGGAAGGACAGGGAGGCATATTTGTCATGTGTGATATTGGGCTATACAAATAAAACTGAATTGACAATTATCCCAAAGCAGTACTGGACCGAGACTCAGAATCAGAATCATGTTTATTGGCCATGTAGGTTTGCACATACATGGAATTTGACTCCGGTTTCATGGCTCTCTTATTGTAATTAACATAGAATAAAAACAATGCTGAGATAGACATTAGCAGGTTACTTACACAAATGCCTAAGGTAGATGGACATGACAGAGCATACCAGTATACCTACAATGTACAGTACAGTATATGTAAAATGGCTGATTTATTGCCAGTATCCCCCCCCCCTTTTTTTCACCCCAACTGTATCCACCCAATTACCCCACTCTTCCGAGCCGTCCCAAACTCTTTTCCAGCCCCTCTGCCAATCCGGGGAGGGCTGCAGACTACCACATGCCTCTTCCGATACATGTGAGTCACCAGCTGTTTATTTTTACCTGACAGTGAGGAGTTTCGCCAGGGGGACGTAGCACGTGGGAGGATCACGCTATTCCCCCCAGTCCCCCCCCCCCTCAAATGGGCACCCCCGACCGACCAGAGGAGGAGCTAGTGCAGCGACCAGTACACATAACCACATCCAGCCTCCCACCTGCAGACACAGCAAATTATGTCTGTACGGAACGCCAACCAAGCCGGAAGTAACACAGGGATTCAAACTGGCGATCCCCGTGTTGGCAAGCAACGGAATAGACAGCCACGCCACCCAGACGTCTGACTTATTGACAGTGTTAAATGTTAATTTGAATGACAGCCTGTGGAAAGAAACTGTTTTTATATATCTGGTTGTTTTGAGGTACAGTGCTCTGTAGCGCCTGCCAGAGGGGAGTTGGTGGAACAGGTTGTGACCAGGGTGTGATGAGTCTGCAGTGATGTTGCCTGCCAATTTCTTGAGGCTGGAGGTGTATAAGTCCTGAATGGAGGGCAGGTTGGCACCAATGATTTTCTCTGCAGACCTAACTGTGCATTATAGTCTGTCCCTGTCCTGTTTGGTGGCTGAACCAAACCAGTGATGGATGTGCAGAGGACAGACTGGATTATTGCAGTGTTGAACTGAATCAACAGTTCTTGAGGCAGGTTGAATTTCTTGAACTGTCAAAGAAAGTAAATCCTCTGCTGGGCCCTTTTTACTATTGTGTCTAGTATATTGGATGCCCACCTTAGGTCCTGGGAGATTGTGGAACCCAGATATCTGTAGGTTTTAACCGTAGACATCGTGCTGTTGAGTATGGTGGGGGGGCAGTGTCGGGGGACTCCTCCTGAAGTCCACTGTCATCTCCACTATTTCAGCATGTTCAGCTCCAGGTTGTTATGGTTGCACCAGAGGGCCAGCTGATCAACCTCCTGTCTATATGCAGACTTTTCACCATCCCAGATAAGGCCAATGATGGTTGTGTCATCCGCAAACTTCAGGAATTTAACCGACAGGTCACCTGAGGTGCAGTGATTTGTGTAGAGGGAGAAGAGTAGAGGGGAGAGCACACATCCCTGGGGGGCGCCAGTGCTGACTGTCCGGGTGCTGGATGTGATTTTCCCCAGCCTCACCAGCTGCCTCCTGCCAAGCAGTTTTTAATCCACTGGCAGATGGGGGCTGGTACAGTGAGATGGGGGAGTTTGGAGTGGAGGATATCTGGGACGATGGTGTTGATTGCTGAGCTGAAGTCCACAAACGGAGGCCTTGCATATGTCCCTGGGGAGTCGAGGTGCTGGAAGTTGTAGTGCAATCCCATGTTGACTGCATCATCCACTGACCTGTTTGCTCAAGAGGCAAAATGCAGGGGATCGAGCAGGGGGCCTGTGATTTTTCAGGTGGGCCAACACCAGTCTCTTAAAGGATTTCATGACCACAGACGTTAGGGCAAGGGGCCTGTAGTCATTTAATCCTGTGATAGGGGGTTTCTTGGGGACCGGGATGATAGTGGAGCTCTTGAAGCAGGAAGGGACTTCACACAGCTCCAGTGATGTGCTGAAGATCAATGTGAAAATGGGGGCCAGCAGGTCAGCACAGACGTTAAGACAGGAGGCTGACACACCATCTGGGCCTGGCGTCTTCCTGGTCTTCTGTCTCTGGAAGAGCTGGCGCAAATCCTCAACACAGATTCTGAGTATGGGTGGGGGTTCAGTGGGGAAACGAGAGTGGCCGGCAGGGAGTGCAGTTGGTTGTGTATTGTGGCTAGAGAAGGTGAGGGGTGTGAAGGTTTGCTTTTCAAACCTGCAGTAAAACCCATGGCATGGCCATCAGCCAGTTGATGGTTACCTGCAGTGTGGGGGGATGGTCTCCTGTAGCTGGTTAAGTTTCATTTAGAGAGAACGAAATAAGATATATACTTTATTAATTCCCGTGGGGAAATTCATCCTCTGCATTTAACCCATCCTAGCCATGTAGCTAGGAGCAGCTTAAACATTTATTTGGGAAGGGACAATGTACATGAATCAACATTTGAAACAAATGTAATGTACCCGAGTTAGCTAATAGGCTAGTTTCCATCGGCAGTCCCTTTGCCTGATGTTGTTAGGCATCCTAGGATAATAAAATAGTACAAAAAAATAACCACAATATAATGTAAAATACAAGGGCAAACAAACAAGAAAATATATACAGAATATACAAATAATGAAGAAAAAGATAATAATAATATGGAAAATAATATATATAAAAAAGCAGACATACAACACAACTAATGTACAATACAGTTAAACATGTTAAGGTGTGTGCAAATAGCATCAATGTTGGCATTTATGTTTATTTAGATCCCCATCAGCTGTTACCCAAGGCAACAGCTATTCTTCCTGGGGTCCACATTGACATTGTTGGTTCTTAATAAGCCATTTCTTGACATTACAGTTAAATTAATAATAGGATGGGGACTCTCTAATTGATTGTGGTAGAGAGTTCCATTGATGTGATACTCTAAAGGAGAAGACGGCCTAGCTAAATGCAGTTCTCCTGAGTGGGATTGTGCGGTCCCCTGGTATCAGTTGAATTGCTCAGCGATTCTGGCGTGTATACCCAGTGCTAGATCGAAATAATTGTTAACTTTACAGAGGAATAAATACACAGTGAGGCATCAGTTCTTCTCTTACCGGGGTCAAACGTAGAAAGAGGAACTTTATTGACTGATGCACTGTTATATACGCACAGACCACATGTCAATCTCAGTGCATTTCATTGGCGGTTGTCATTGTCTGTCACAGAGTACCCGTATGTAGATTTACTTCAACAATTGAGAGCACCCATTTCATATATGTCAACACCCCCACTTGCTCGCATATTGCTCATCTTCTTAACTCAAAACATTATAAGGTTTTCTACCTTGCATCATGTAACCTTTCACTTACATGGTTACTCTCCAAACATAAACTTTGCAAACTTAACCATCTTCAATTTTGTTACAGGTTTCGTCATCACATCTGCTACCCTACTATCTCTCTGTATTTTCTGGCATCACCCAACATTTCTCCATTGTTAGTGTAGTTCAATTTTTGTTCACAGGGTGTTGCTCTTGGTTTACAATCTTGCATGTCAAATCTTTCTAGCATTTTTTCCACATACCTCTACTGTGACATTTTCACATTTATCACACTGGTCAAAATTGATACCAAGAAAATGTTTCAATTTACCCAAGTCTTTCATCTTGAATTTTGCTGTGAGCATCTCCTTTACAATCTTCAGTGCATTTTCATCACTGGCAGCAATAACCAAGTCATCAACCCATATTATAATTATCACTTTCTCATTTTCTGTTACCCTTGTGTAAACACAATGATCAGCTGGATTTTGCAAAAACTCATTTTTGTTCAGATACTCACGCAACATTTTGTTCCAGTTCCTGCCTGACTGTTTTAACCCATATAATGGCTTTTCTAGCTTATACACCAACTTTTCATTTGTACTGGATTTCACCTCGTAACCCTCTGGTTGTTCCATGAAAATCTATTGGTGCATGCAAGTAGGCAGTTTTGACATCCATCTGATGTAAAATCAGGTTTTCCTGCACTGATTTTTGCATCAATACTCTGATACTAGTAAAGTTAGCAGTAAGAGAAAATTTCTCCTCATAGTCTACACCCATCTTTTGACTGTATCCCTTAGCTACATAACGTGCCTTGTATTTGTCAGATCAGTCAACATTGTTCTTAATTGCAGATACCCATCTACCCCCCACTGCATTCTTACCCTCAGGTAAGTTGGTCAGGGTAAATGTGTCATTTTCTCTGAGCGATTGCATTTTGTCATCCATTGTATTAATCCATTCCTTTGAGTTAGTTGAGGTTACTGCTTCCCTGAATGTTAGGGGTACATTACACATCAGTCTGTAACAGTAATCTATGTTCATCAGTACCTGATCATCACTCTCCTCATCAGATACATATTCACTTAAATAACCTGGTTTCTTCCTCACTCTAGAAGAGTATCATGTAGGCTCATGGCTGGGCTCGCCCGTCTGTGTTTGGCTGTTCATCTCTGGCCTAGTTACTGGGACCTGGCACTGAGTACATCCTGGACTCACATCAGTATTTTGCCTGGTCTTGCTAGCCCTATTCTGCACCTCGAAGACATCGTCATCAGGTATCATGTCAGTCTGTGTCTGCTGCTCTGCAATCGTTTTTGTCACAAACTTAACCAGTCTGTGTTTCTGCACTTTGCCATTGTCAGGATAATAGCCCATGTAGGCTGGGCTATTCTTGTCGTACCCGATAAAGATTCCTTTCTCACACCTCGAGTCTAGTTTTCTCTTGTCATGCTTATAGGCATAACACACTGACCCAAACTTTTGCATCCTAGAAATGTTAGGCCGTTTTCCTGTCAACATTAAGTAAGGCGTCTGTTTTGTGCGATCGCAAAAGCATCTGTTCCTCACTACAGCTGCTGCCTGCACTGCATAGGTCCAAAACACTTTTGGCAACTCGCTCTCTATTAGCATACACCTTGCCATGTCAAACAGGGTTCGCCAGTTTCGCTCAGCTGTACCATTCTGGTGTGGTGAGTATGGTGCTGAGGTCTCATGCCTAATTGAATTTCTGCTGAGTAGTGCCTGGTAATTCTTTCCCATGAATTCTGTACCATTGTCAGATCCGACACATTTAATTTTCCCGTATGGGGCTGTGTCAGCAAGAAACTTCTCTGTTGCTTGCATCGTGTCATTCTTATTTTTTAGAAAGTACACGAACACTGCACTGGAATAATCATCAGTGAATGATAACGCAAACCCATACCGGCCTCTGGGTCTATTGGTCCCACTAGATCTGTGTGTACCAACTCTAGAGCTGCTTTGGCTCTCACATCAGGCTCCCTATTCCTAGTTTGGATATAATTCCCTGAGTGCACACTTCGCAATGTAGGGTAGGTTTGTCTACTTTGCCCTTGATTGTCATACCATCAACAACATTTTCTAATTTCTGAATATCATCGTAATTACAGTGCCCTAGAACCTCATGCCATGTCTGTATATCAAAACACGCTTTACATTGGTCATCACATTCATCATTTACTGTGTGCAAGTAGTACAGTCTGTTATGCTCATGAATGTGGAATTGTGTACCGTCTCTGTCTCTATTTCCTTTCTTGAAGATTACGGTCGCTCTGCTGGCAGTAGCCGCTTTCACAGAAAAGATGACCTGCGGGTATGGGGGGATGCACAACGCTCGTCTCAGCGTCGTGTTGTGGCGTCGTCCTCTGCTGTCGATCAAGCACACCTCCGCGTCTCCTCTGCGCTTTGCGATTCCGTTGCTCCTTGTGCCATCAGTCAACTCCACACAGTTTGTCTCGGCCTGGAACCTGTCGTCGAATTTCTTGAACTTTGCTGTATCCGTGATGATATGTGAAGTTGCTCCCGTGTCCACCATCAGACCTCTCATCTTGACACCGCGCCCTGGCTGGATCTCCACGTCCCCGCCATTCGTCAGGAATGCATATGCCTTGTTGCTCGCCTCCTCGGACACTTGTCGCGCGTCGTCCCGCCGCTGTCTCCGTCTGCAGGTTGCGCCCCGATGTGTGGTGCTTTTGCACCGACTACACCACTGCTTGCGTTGACATGCTCTGGCTTTGTGTCCTTTCAGCCCACATCTGAAGCACACTATGTCCACACTCTCGGCTCCCCGATCACCAGCACTCGCCAGAGTGTGTCTTGCACTCGGCTGCACCCGCGCCTTCATGACGTTGTCGCCGGGTGCTATTGCACACATTTTCTCAGTGTCCTCGTAGCTCCGTAGTTTTGTTTTGAATTCGGCAAAAGGCATTGTCACATCACTCTGCGTGACATGAATAGCGAACGGTTTGCATGATTCTGGTAGTCCCTTCAAAATCATTGCTATTGACAGCCCATCACTGTGTCTCACCAGCATTTCTCAATGTGGTGCTGGCTGTCTCTGCGCATAGAACGTGTTCAGTCACACTCTAACTGCTCGACTTTTGAAGTGAAGACAGTTCTGTATACAGGCTAATTATACGCGGCTTCCCTTTACCCGCATAATAGTGTCTCAGAATTTTCAGCGCTTCCCGCCCATCGTCAGCTGCTTCCCGCATTACCAGCAACAAACTTTTATCATCCAGAAACTGGATTAGCTCCGCATAGACCTCGGCATTTTTCGCTTCATCTACTGCCCGTCCATCATCGTCGGTAGGCTCATTTAAAATAGTGTCCTTTAGCCCTTGTAACCGAAAATGGCCCAAAAATTTCGTCTCCCACAGTTCATAGTTATTTTCATCTCCGTCAAAGACTAGTCGAGACCAACGGCTACTCAAACTTTCCATCCTGGGTCTTTCGCCCCTGCTATTTGACTCAGCGACCCTTCTACTCATGATGCTAGCATGCTAACTGACACACGCGGTACGTTGCGATATTTCTCTCGGTGGCAAATCGCTTGATAACTATCTCTGGGTAACTCTGGGCCCATAACCTGTTGTCAGAGTTGAATTGCTCAGCGATTCTGGCGTGTATACCCAGTGCTAGACCGAAAGAATTGTTAACTTTACGGAGGAATAAATACACAGTGAGGCGTCAATTCTTCTCTTACTGGGGTCAAACGTAGAAAGGGGAACTTTATCACTGATCTAAAAAAAAAGACTGGATCGAGCAACTCGCGATATGAAGTGAAGCCAGCATGGGTGACTTGGCTGCCATCTTAGGTAGACCAAGAAGCGATCAAATTGCATTAGAATTGCCAGCTAAAATGTTGAGTTGCGGCGCATACCAGTGCTCTAACCGCACAGGGTCGAAAAAAAGTGGCAATTCAGATAATATAACATTTCACAAGTAAGTACTTTTTTATTTGACTCTTGCATTTAAGATGCCATAGCAACTGCTGTTTTAAGATGCCTTGATTTGAGTCCGCGGTGGTGTAGCGGTCTAAGCATCGGCTTTGTGTCGATGCAGTTGCCCACTGGGGACCGGGGTTCGCGCCCCGGTCTTGCCAGATCCGACTATGGCCGGACTCGATGAAGCAGCAATATTGGCAACGCTGTCTTCGGGAGGGGGGCGGAGTCGGCTTGTGTTCGTCACATGAATGCGTCTCTGGGTGTGTCGGAAAAAAACAGTGGTTCGGCCTGGAGTCGCCTTGTCACGAAAGTGGCGAGGCGTCTCCTTCGAGACTGCCGGCCGGAGAGATGCAGTTGGCGAACGCACGCAGTACGAGGGTGGGTGTTTGAATTAAAATAGGGGTCGATTGGCCACTAAATTGGGAGAAAAGGGGAAAAATCTGAAATAAATTTATGAAAAAAAAGATGCCTTGATTTGGCAACGTGTTTTTCCCGAGCTGGTTCCTCAGACGAGTGCGTGAAAGAATGACTCAGAGCGTGCCGCTCGCGAGGGAGAGAGCGGTGCGTCCTGGCTTCATCAGGCCGTTGCTCGCCATCGCTGCAACATGCTAGGTCGCTACCTAAGAAAATGACAGTATACTAAGCTACTTTACAATCACCTATATGTGCAAGCAAGACTATAAACCTTCCAATGAGTCTGTTGTTTGTAAACAACAGAGTCTCATATTCTCATGTTCTGCAATCATGATCTTACATTTACATTTAGAAGTTTTGTCAGCTGTTATCGCAGCTTCTTGCCAGCTAGCTTTGCAGTGCATTCTTTGCCAGGATGATGCAGTCGTATCTTGCAATAATTACAAGATTACTTTTATAAGATTAAAAACATGATTATCCGTGACAGCAGTGTCGAACATGTGAGGAGCCAGCTCGGGGATTTTTTTTGACAAATCAAGGCATCTTAAATCAGCAGTTGCTATGGCATCTTGAATGCAAGAGTCAAATAAAAAAGGGTACTTACTTGTGAAATGTTATATTATCTGAATTGCCACTTTTTTTCGACCCTGTGCAGTTATAGCACTTGTATGCGCCGCAAGTCGGCATTTTAGCTGGCAATTGCAATGCAATTTGATCGTTTTTTGCTCTACCTAAGATGGTGCCAATCAAGTTCAATTGGCCTTCATAAATTGGTGGCACGGAATTATGGGCTGCGCGATCCAGTCTTCTTTTTTTTTTGAGATCAGTGAACTTTATTGACTGATGCACTGTTATATACGCACAGACCACATGTCAATCTCAGTGCATTTCATTGGCTGTTGTCATTGTCCATCACACAGTACCCGTATGTAGATTTACTTCCACACTTGAGAGCATCCCCTCTAGCTACACCTCTAATAGCTCTATTTATGGTAGATTTGAAGTTGATGAAGCTGGACAGAGGAGGAGGAGTTAAACCATGCATGATCTTATAAACTAGGCAGACATTTTTGTATTTGATGAGGCTTTCCCAACTAAGTAGATTATATTTTTTTAGAATATGGCAATGATGAAAAGTGACCGGTTTCCTGTCTAAGGTTTTGAGGGCTTGTTTGTATAATGATTCCAGTGGTTTTAATGTTGTAGAGTTTGTGTTAGACCAGCTTAACAGACAATAGGTGATATAGGAAACAACCACTGAGTGGAAGTATATCTTTACAGCCTCAGTTGAGAGGAAGTCTCTGGTAAACCTGAAATTTGCTAGACTAAACTTTACTTTATTGCAGACCCTTTTTATGTGGTTTTTGAAGCTGAGGTTTGAATCTATGTGTACTCCCAAGTATTTGTATTCTGAGACAACTTGTAGTCTCTCTCCCTGGGTGAGAATATCTTGCTCAACATTTATGCTATTGCCTTTTAAGAAAAACATACAAACTGCTTTTGAAACGTGCAACTGCAGACAACATTGGTTAAGCCAGGATGTGACATTCAACATAACATTTAACTTGATTGCTACCTCTTCCGTGGTTTTACCATGAGAAGAAAAAAAAACTATCATCAGCATACATTAAGATGTCACATTTTCTACACACAGAAAGCAGATCATAAATGTACATGCTGAATAGGATTGGACCCAGTATAGAGCCCCGTGGGAAACCAGTTGATAGATCTAGAGAATTAGATGTATAATTATCGATTTTGACAAGCTGGGAGCAAGACGAAAGGTAGGATCTAATAAGGTTGGCAAATTCTGTGGAAAGATTGAAATTGAGTAGTTTATGCAGCAGAATGTTATGAACAATGGTAACGAATGCTTTACGTAGATCAAGGAACATGGCCCCTACAGCCTTGCCTTCGTCCATTTACGCCTTATCTTTTTCTATGAAATAGCATGTAGCCGTTTCTGTTGAGTGATTATTCCTGAATCCAAATTGCATTGGGTGCAGTGGGGTGCAGTGGAAGGAGCTATTGTTGAGTAATTGTTGGTAATGTCTTTCAAACCACTCCAGACTGATAGGTTGTTGCCAGAAAGCCTGTTTTTCGACTTTTCAGAGTAGCACCCTTTTGCCACTCTGATCTCTTTCCTGCGTGTATTTTTGGCTTTGTTATACTGGATCCTATATCCACTCCAGTAGGCTTCCTCTTTGGCTTGAAGGAGCTGCCTCTGCTTAACTCAGAACCAGGGCTTACTGTTGTTAAAGGTATGTTGGGCAGCACAGTGGCCCAGTGGTTAGCACTGTTGCCTCACAGCAAGAAGGTCCTGGGTTCAAACCCCAGGCAGTCCCAGGTCCTTTCTGTGTGGAGTTTGTATGTTCTCCCCGTGTCTGCGTGGGTTTCCTCCAGGCACTGCAGTTTCCTCCCACCATCAAAAATACATGTATGTTAGGGTTGATACTGTCTGTGCCTCTGACCAAGGGACCAGGAAGAAATAATTGGAGTTGGTCCCCAGGTGCTGCACAGCGGCTGTCCACTGCTCCTAGCTACATAGCTAGGATGGGTTAAATGCAGAGTGAATTTCATTGTATGTATGTACAAATGACCTGGAGCTGGGCCTGGAGCTCCAGTTTTGACTCATTTCCTCTGGGTGTTCTGGTTTCCTCCCACAGTCCAAAGACGTGTACGTCAGGTGACTCGGCCATATAAAATTGTCCCTAAGTAGGAATGTGTCGGCCCTGTGATGGGATGGCGGCCTGTCCAGGGTGTCCCCCCACCTGCTGCCCGTTGACTGCTGGGTTAGGCTCCAGCATCCCGCAACCCTAACTGGGATAAGCACCTTGGATAATGGATGGTTCATTTCCTCAGTTTTAACCACAGGCTTTGCAGATTTTAGTTTCTGCCTGTAGGTTGGGATAAGATGAATCAGACTGTGATGAGAGACGCCCAGGCCTGCACGGGGGATAGAGCAATAGGCATCTCTTAATACTGTGTAGCAATGATCCAGAGTGTTTTTGTCTCTGGTGGGACATTTAACATGCTGGCTGTATTTTGGCAGTTCATAGCTGAGGTTTGCTCTGTTGAAATCCCTAAGGATAATGAGTAGGGAGTCTGGATATTTTTTTCCATGTTTGTAATTTGATCAGCCAGGTGTTTTAACACCTCTTTAATACAGGCCTGGGGTGGGATATAGACACCAACCAGAGTAAATGATGCAAATTCCCACGGTGAATAGAATGGTTTACAGTCAACGTAAAAGGTCTCCAAATAAGGGCTGCATGATTTCTTCAACACTGACATCTGTACACCAACCTTCGTTTATGTAGGAGCATATGCCACCACCCCATTTTTTCCTCGATAGCTCCGTTTCGCAGTCCGCCCGGAGGAGTTGGAACTGCGGCAGGTGAAGTGTACTGTCTGTGATATGCTCACAAAGCCAGGTTTCAGTGAGACACAGGGCAGCAGATCTGGGAAAGTCTGAGTTTTTCCATTTAGGAGTAGCAGTTCGTCCATCTTCTTGGCCAGAGCGGACGGGAGCGCAGTTCGAAATCCCCGCTGTCGCAGTTTAACGAGTGCTCTGGCTTGCTTACCCCTTTGGTGTCTTCATCGTAGTCCACACAGGGCTGTATCAATCAAGACCTCGGCAAGACTTTCGTTAAAATGTTCAATTAAAGTCGGTAAAAAAGTCTGTTCAGTTTGTCCAGTGGACAGTTCGAGGCTTAAGAGTTCTTCCCTGCTGTATGTGATCAGTGAGTGGGCGCTGGAAACTAAACAAACAAAAACAGAAAAAGAACAAAAGCGCGAAGAACCGAGGTGACCGTCCACAGCGCCATCATCTGAGGTACCAATTTGTTATGCTACATTGACAGGGAAAAGGGGAATTATAATTACCTTGACTCTCTCTCATCCCCACGATTCTCATCTTCCTCATCACTACCGCTGTACTCGTATTCTGTCTCCTCTGGTGGGAAAAAATAAAGATTAAAAAAATTGAAGTCACAACATCACACATACAATCAAAATTACCAAATAAAATCTGGTATGGCTCCCTCGAACTAAGGGTAAACACTTGAGGTCTCATTTGCCTACCTTTCTCTCCCCTTTTCTTGCGCGTACGGTCAATGTGGTCTTTGAGCTGGATCCGGACCTGGCGCTCAGTGGGCTGGTCCCTGATGAAGGAGTGCTTGAGGAGCTGTTCTGTGGACGGTCGGCTGGGGTATGTCTTTACCAGGCAGCCCTCTATGAAGTCAATGAACTTCTTCGACCTAGTAGATGAGATGAATGGTAAGGCAGAAGAGAGGGGAAATGGAAGGGAATGCAGACACAGAACTATTGGCATTTAAGTTGTCAAAGTCTGGCACCGTAAAACCCCTCTAAAATAAATTGCCTTGGGACCAAATATTCTGTTTGGTTAGCAAGGATTTTGTTTATCAAAAGTGGCGTGTGGTTATTGAATTTTGTTTTTTTTTGTCATGCAATGTCTAGACGTGCATGTGATGACAGCCTGGTAGTTTTTTTAATTTCCGAGGGCTGGATGTTAGACGCATCATTGGTCCTCACTGTTATCATTTTCTATTTGCTTTTAGCTTATTTTTCCCATATTCATCACCATAACATGATCATTAAATGAGCATTTCTGAAAACCAATATTCCAAGTCGACTCATAGATTTAATGCAGTGGTTCTCAACCTTTTTGAGTCGCGACCCCCAAGAATAATCAGGTTTGTGTTCACGGCCCCCCATAGCACTGGGACATTTAACTCACAACACCCCAATGCAAACACACCGATCGCTCATAAAGTCTCTGCCCGAGACTGTTCAGGGATTACCGAATGCTACCAAACTCACACAGGAAGACTATTTCTTTGCCCACAGAGCTCGATTTTAGCGTTTCTAGATTTACTGAAATAACAGCACCTCATGTGCACACACACTTTGACTCTCAAACACACTCAGCACAATCTATTCTAAGGCAAATTTAAAAACTGGTACAGGAGATGTAATGTTCCCAGACTAAAACATGTCTTTATGCATGCTCAATAATCCAGGTAAGAAAATCAAAGAAGGTTGAATCAGTTCATCTGGACACAACATTTATTGACAGATACGTTTTACCGCTCATCTAAGTGACCTCTTCCATATAAACTACTGAACCGATCAGTACTTAAGGTTTGACTCTCATCATCCACTAGAGCACAAACTAGGAGTCACCAGGACGCTGTACCACTGAGCTGACAATGTCCCCACCGACACAGTGGCCGGGGAAGGAGAGAAATCCCACATTAAACAGGCCCTGGTTAAGTGTGGTTATCCTAACTGGGGGTTTGTCAAAGCCAGCAAGACGCCCAAACAGTGCACCAGCTGATTGTAGAGAGGAGAAGAACAACAGCTGTCTTAAGCATAAACCAGTGGTGATTCCCTATGTGGCAGGAATGCTGGAAAAACTGAGACGCGTATTTTCCAAACACTGGGTCTCAGTTGCTTTCAAACCCCAAAACATGCTGCATCAGAAGTTGTTCCACCCCAAGGATCAGGTCCCCCGGTACAAACACAGCAATATAGTGTACGTGGTTAAGTGCCAGGAGGATTGTCGTGACTTGTACATCAGGGGAAACTAAACAGACGCTGGCCAAGAGGATGGCAAAACACAGGAGAGCTACCACATCAGGCCAGGACTCCGCAGTCTACATCATCTACAGACCAGGACTCCACAGTCTACAACATCTACAGAACTGGACTCCACAATCTACACCATCTACAGGCCAGTGGCCACTCTTTCAAGGATGAGGATGTGCACATACTTGATAGGGAGGAATGAACGCTGGTTTGAACGGGGAGTCAAAGAGGCCATCTATGTTCAGAGGGAACGACCATCCCTGAACCGATGGGAATTCCCAAATCCTGTGTGAATAGTACACATGGCCATTGAAACTCTAGTTAATGGTCACACACATATTTGCATATGAAACTGGTCGTTGGTTTCGGTCATTATGCCACTGTATAGTTTATAAGGGTGGGATACCTGCAGTCAGTTGAGACTGAAGAGGTCACTTAGATGATGATGAAACATATCTGTCAATAAACGTTGTATCCAGATGAACTGATTCTTTGATACACCTAATACTATTTAGATAAACAAATTATTTCAAGTTACTTAAAGTTTTTAGCTTTGCAAATGTGTGACTATTACATGCAATTTTTTTATTCTCTGTTAAGGATATGTTGCACATGATCTAATAAAGAAGTATGTTGTTTGAGAAAAAAATTATTGTTATGTTGGATTGGCCAAGTGAGTCCCAAAATATGTGCATAAATATTTTAGCAATAACTCTGACGTAAAGTAAAAAGGTGTTTTTGGTTCATTATAGTGAGTACAATGGAACAAATATTAAACAATTGACACATTATGGTAATGAATTACACAGAATTCATGGACGTAATATTCAAGGACTAGGGGGATAGTTCAATGTCTTAATAATACATGTCCTTCTGAACAAAAGGGGAAGAGCAAGGCGCAAGCTAAATAAATATAGCTATGACCTGAAGTAAAACGTGTGTTTCAGGAACCAAAACCAAGAACTCACTCACCACTTCTTGGACTTGAGCTTAGGCGGAGGGTTCCTGGGGATGAGGAAAAGGGCTCTCATAGGGTGCATGTCACACAGAGCTACATGGAAAAAAGGGGCAGGAAAGTTCAGGGATCACTGCAACAACACCAAACATGGATAGGTAGGGTTACAAAATAATTATAATAACAATAGTAATAATAATAACAATAATTAAAAATCAATAAAAAATAATTAATAATACATAAAAATAAAAATAATAATTAAAAATATTATTAATAATAATTAAAAAAGAAAAAACATTGGAAACAAAATAACTTATGGTTGACATGGAATATTCACGTATTACACATTATTTTTGGTAATCGTCACCATAATCACACACACTATGAATCCACATATATGGTTATGGGTCCTGTGATTCAATCTTTCCCACCATCCCAGGCTTATTGTTGCATTAAAAGTAAAAGCGAGGACTGTGAGTCATTGTGCTCCCAGCGTAGGTAGGCCGCTAAACCTGTCTGATTAGCTTAAGAGTTCCCACGGTAAACAGGCTTTTGTTAGGCAGTATCTTGGAAGTATGCAATGTGAGTGAAGCAGGCCAAGGCAAGTGGTGGATTACATGTCACCATGTTCAGTGATAAATTATCTTTTTCAATCCAGTGTAATTCTGGTAAGAGTACTGTCCACTTTGTACAACATATGGTACATTTTCAGCTGTATTACAATGGAACACATGTATAAGTGTAAGCGTAAAACTGAAAATTTGGTACATCTATATGTTTTCAGTAGGCTTATAAATGTGAAATACACATTGACATCACCTGGCCTCTTGAATGTGGGTTCACACACTGCTATGGGTTTTATGCTTTCTACGTCTTTCATTAACAAGTACATTATGGTTAAACTTAAGCAGGAATACGTTAATAAGTTAAACATGACAAAGTGATAGCTGACTGAGTATCCCACAGGCCAATGGAAGCCATGATGAGTAAGCCCGTAGGTCATACCTCCAGAGAGCAAGGCAAGCTCTGAGAAGCCAACTCAATGGTAGGAATAAGATCCAAGCCACATGTATGCCCTACCAGTCATCAGATACCCAGCTGGGACAATAAGCTGGCAACAGGAGGAAATAGGGGCCACAGATGTTGAGACACAAAAACTCACAATGCACAAAGGATTCCTCCCTAAGTCCAGCAGCAAGACTGTATGAGCAGCGAAGAGGGGGGCTGAGGAATGATGAGTGTCAGAGCCACTATCCAGGATGAAACAAGGAGCATCCAAGAGTACATCAGGAAGATTCCCCCCAGGGACAAACTGCTCAGTGAGCACCTCAGGCAGCAGAGGATAGAGGGTGATGAGGAAGAAGAAGAGGAGACATAGTGGAGGACCAAGCCCCTCCATAGGATGTACCATCGGCAGATAGAGGGAGTGGCTGACATCAAGAAATCCTACCAGTGGCTAGAAAAGGCTGGTCTGAAAGACAGCACAGAGGCTCTGATCATGAGAGCACAAGAGCAGGCACTCAACACCAGATCCATAGATGCAGGGATCTACCAAAGAAGACATGAGCCAAGGTGCAGGCTGCACAAAGACGCCCCTGAGATAGTCCAGCACATAGTAGCAGGGTGTAAGATGCAGGCTGGGACAGTATGGAGGCATAACCAAGTGGCCAGGATAGTGTATAGGAACACCTGTGCCCTATATGGACTGGAAGTCCCCAAGTTCAGATGAGAAACACCACCAAAAGTGGTTGGGAACAGCAGAACTAAGGTCCTGTGGGACTTCTAGTTCCAGATGGACAAGAAGGTGCTGGCCAACCAACCAGACATAGAGGTGGGTGACAAAGAGCAGGAGAGCAGTAGTGATAGATGTGGCAATCCTAGCTCACAACTACATCAGATTGAAGGAGTATGAAAAGATAGAGAAGTGTCACGCCCTGTCTGGATAGTTAAGTTATCTTTTGTTTCTCCTAGTGTTCTTTGTCTTTTACTTCCTGTTTTATTTTGATACTCACCTCTTGTCTCGTTTCAGGTCCTTTACTTCCTGCCCTCACGTGTCTCCCTCCTGTGTGATTACCTGCCCTGCCCTAATGTGTTGCACCTGTGTCTCATTGTCTCCCCTCCTCCAGAGTATATAGTCTTAGTGTTCCCTTCCTTCTGTGCCAGTTCGTCTTGTTCCTTGTGACAGCGTTCCAGCATTTTTTTACCTCATTTTTATTAAAAGGACTGATTTTTGTGAACGGAGACTGAGTCTGCGTTATGAGTCCAAGCCTGTGATTCAGTACTGACAGTACAAACTGGCCATAACATGGACTCAGCGGACTCTGATACAGTACGCTCTGTGCTCCAGGCACAGATTCACAAGATCCAGAGTCAAGGTGAACAGATCAGTCTTCTTCGCCATGAAGTGAAGGAGCTGACAGACCGTCAGGAGTCCCTCTTGGCAGCTTTCGGAACCTAGCTCAACCATCTCTCTGACCAAATGCGGAAGATGCAGAACCCACCGGGCTCTGGCGAATCGACACCGGCGGCACCTCTTTGTTCTGGGTCTGATGCTGCTTCTCCAGCACCCGCCACTCCGTTCCTGCCTCTCGACCTTTCCAAACCAGAGCGTTTCTCCGGAGACACAGGTGACTGCATAGCTTTTCTAACCCAGTGTGATTTGCATTTTGAGCTTCAGGCTGCTGCCTTCCCCTCTGACCGCTCAAAGATTGCATATATTATTTCTCACCTGATTGGGAGAGCGGAGGCCTGGGCGGCGGCAGAGTAGAGTTGAAAATCACCTGTCTGCAATTCACGGTCGCTGTTCTCCAAGACCTTCACCCAGATCTTCCAGCAGACAGCCTCTGGACGGGAGGCAGCCCAAGCCCTGGTGAGACTGCGACAGGGTAAGAAGAGGGTCTCTGATTACGTCATAGAGTTCCGCACTCTAGCAGCAGAGAGTGATTGGAACCAGCCAGCCTTGTTTGATGCTTTTCTTGATGGACTTTCTGACACTCTCAAAGACCAATTAGTCCCCCTGGACCTACCTGCAGAGCTGGATTCCCTTATAGCCCTGGCTATAAAGATTGAAAAGCGTCTGTATGAGAGAGAGAAACTATGATGTTGGCAACCATGAGCTGCTTGCCATTAAGGTGGCATTGGAGGAGTGGAGGCACTTGTTGGAGGGGGCCGAACAGCCTTTTCTCGTCAGAACAGATCATAAAAACCTTGAGTACTTGAGGACGGCCAAGAGGCTAAACTCTCGGCAGGCAAGCTGGGCTCGCTTTTTCAACCAGTTCCATTTCACCCTGTCTTATCGCCCTGGCTCCAAGAACTTAAAGCCTGATGCTCTCTCTCATATATTTCCCTCCGAGAACTCTTATAAAGATCCTACTCCCATTCTTCCTCCCTCGTGTGTTGTGGGTTCTGTCACTTGGGACACTGAGAGAAGGGTCAAAGAGGCCAATGTGAACTGTCAACCTCCGGCCGCCCGCCCGCCAAACCGGCTGTTTGTGCGTCCTGTCTTGCATTCACAGGTCATCCACTGGGCCCACTCTTCCCGGTTATCCTGTCACGCTGGAGTACGCAGGACCTTGTTTGTGATACGACAGCGGTTCTGGTGGCCGGTCATGGAGAAGGAGGTGACAGAGTACGTGGCAGCCTGTCCGGTGTGTGCTCGCAGTAAGATCTCCCGACGCCCAGCTTCTGGTCAGCTTCGCCCACTCACTGTGCCACATCGACCCTGGTCAGACATCTCCGTGGACTTTGTGACTGGTCTCCCCCCTTCCGAAGGTAACACCACCATCCTCATGGTGGTGGCTATATTTTCAAAGATGGTTCATTTTGTTCCCCTGCCCAAGTTGCCCTCGGCAAAGGAGACAGCCAAGGTGATGCTGCATCATGTTTTTCGCCTCTATGGGTTCCCCAGGGACATTGTATCTGACCGGGGCCCGCAGTTTGTGGCACAGTTCTGGCAGGCTTTCTGTTCACTCCTGGGAGCATCCGTCAGCCTCTCATCTGGCCACCATCCCCAAACAAAACGGTCAGATGGAGAGGCTGAAATAGGAGCTGGAGGCCAGCCTGCATTGCCTCGCCTCCCAGAGCCCCAACACATGGAGCAGTCAGCTCACCTGGGTTGAGTATGCACACAACTCTCTCCCATGTTCCTCATCTGGTCTCTCCCCATTTCAGTGTGCCTATGGATATCAACCTCCTCTCTTCCCTGCCCTGGAGAGGGAGGTCAGTGTGCCCTCTGCACTGGCTCTGGTGTGCCGCTGTTCTCACACCTGGGCCTGGGCCCGATGCAACCTGCTCCACAATTCCGAGCATTACAAGGCGGCGGCTGACCGGCGGCGGATCCCTGCCCCCACTTACAGGAGCAGCCAGAGGGTATGGCTATCCACTAAAGACCTGCCTCTCAGAGTGGAGTCCCGGAAACTCGCTCCCAGGTTTGTGGGGCCATTCCCTATTTCCAAGGTCATTAACCCAGTTGCTGTCAAGCTCAAACTCCCCAGAGCCATGAGAGTCCACCTATCCTTCCAAGTGAGTCAGATCAAACCGGCCATAGAAAGCCCTCTAGTCCCTGCCTCCAGGCCCCCTCCTCCCCCCTGGTTCGTCGATGGTGGCCCTGCTTACACTGTCCGTAAGCTCCTGGCGGTCCAGCATCAGGGCCAGGGCTCCCAATACCTGGTCAACTGGGATGGATACGACCCAGAGGAACGTTCCTGGGTCTCGGCCAACAACATCCTGGACCCCTCCCTCATCCGGGAATTCCATCGGGCCCACCCTGGCGATACTGGGCCGTCTGGAGCCGGCCGTGGGGGGGGGGGGGTTACTGTCACACCCCGCCTGGACAGTTAAGTTATCTTTTGTTTCTCCCAGTGTTCTTTGTCTTGTACTTCCTGTTTTATTTTGATACTCACCTCTTGTCTCACTTCAGGTCCTTTACTTCCTGCCCTCATGTGTCTCCCTCCTGCGTGATTACCTGCCCTGCCCTAATGTGTTGCACCTGTGTCTCATTGTCTCCCCTCCTCCAGAGTATATAGTCTTAGTGTTCCCTTCCGTCTGTGCCTGTTCGTCTTGTTCCTTGTGACAGCGTTCCAGCATTTTTTCCTTGTGTGAGTTTCTTGAGCCCTATAGTTTCCTGACCTGTTTTTGCCTTTTTTTGACCTCGCTTTTCACCTGCCGATTTGGACACTGTTGCCTTGTTATCTGATCACCTGTGTACCGACCTCATTTTTATTAAAAGGACTGATTTTGTGAACTGGGATTGAGTCTGCGTTTTGAGTCCAAGCCTGTGGTTCAGTACTGACAGGGAAGTACCAAGGGCTGAAAGAGGAAATGGAACGGATGTGGAAGGTGAAGTCCGAAGTGGTCGCTGTGGTAATAGGAGCACTAGAGGCTGTGACCCACAAACTGGGAGAGTGGCTTCAGCATGTTCCAGGAGCAATATATGAGGTCTCTGTCCTGAAGAGTGCAGTCCTAGTAACAGCTAAGATACTGCGCAGAACCCTCAAATTCCCAGGCCTCTGGTAGAGGACCTGAGCTTGACGAGGACATGCACACCACCAACCCATGGAGGGGATTTATATATATAAAAACTTCATGAAATTAAACCCTTAACGGTGGGGAAAGTACTCAACAAACAAGGAGCAAAATAAGTCTTAAACTTAACAGTCTTCAACTTTCTAAATATCATCAACAATTTTTCATTTTTTGGAAATTATTTTACAACCCCAACTTCACACCTCATAACGCACCATTGTGGAACAACAGATACATACTTCGCAAAAGAAACTCTTTGTTTTATAGGAACCGGATGGACAGAAATATTTGGTGTGTTATGGACCTATTACATGTAAATGGGGATGTACATCTTACAATGATTTTTGTTATGAATTTCATTTTCATTGCAATCTCAACGAATTTAAATCTCTTATCAATGCGATATTCAATACATTTGTTATCTTAGCAAAAAAATATAGCGGAGTATTATGAGTTCCCATCCCACCTCCCCACACCTTTTATAAATGGAATTAATTTTCTTGATGACATGTGTGCAAATAAATTCACTTGGTCTATGATTTATTGACTAATACAAATAATTTATACCCCGCTCAGCCTTAAGAAATTATATTTTAAATATTTTTGACCAACCAACCATATCCAAATTCTTCAAATACCCAGTTCCACCCAAAACAAAAGAAATTCACTACAAAATAATGAATGATTTCTATCCTTCCAGTGAATGTTTAAGATTAAGATTTGGCTTTTAGAATAATGAATGTGTTTTGTGTAATGATGATACTGAAACAACAGAGCATCTCTTTGTTTCATGCCCTCATAACCAACTGTTCTGGAAATAATTTACGGAACGGTGAAGTAGAAAAGCCACAACAGTACATATTATACATCATAATAGTATTATTTTTGGTGTGTTATTAGAAGATAAAAGATTGGACCTGCTGATTAAGGTTTTACTTATTTTAGCCAAATATTTTATTCATTCATTATCTAAACCGTTTATCCTACTCTCAGGGTCGCGGGGATGCTGGAGCCTGTCCCAGCAAGACTCCACCCATCTTCATGTGCTACTATAATGAAACTCAACTCCATATTAAGTCCCTTAAATGAATGAAATCAAAATGTGCCAAAGATCTCTGTGGATTACTAGAAAATGATCTGACCAACATAACAGCTTAAAAAATAACAATCGTTTAGTCAACCCTTATTTACGATTTAGCTATTTTATTGTTATTTTATGTTTTATTCTGCCTACTTGATTTATTGTATGGTTATTTTATGTTTTATTCTGCCTAATTGATTTATTTTATGTTTTATTCTGCCTAATTGATTTATTTTATGTTTTATTCTGCTTAATTGATTTATTTTATCCCTTTTTTGGATGGTTTGTGTACATGTTTACATCTCTTGTGGTATCTGCCCATGATTTTCATTCAAGAGGATTAAAAGCTTTTAATTGTCATGTTTGCCTTATTGTTGTAAATTAAATTAAATTAATTAGTTTAATTTAATTTAATCTAATTTAATCAAACCAGGAAGGAATCATCTCCTCATCAGATGGTCACAATATCAAATCTGTCTCAGAATTCATTTACTTGGGAAGCAACATTGAATCCACCGAAAGAGATGTGCAGCTTCGAATTGGAAAGGCTTGGGGCACCATTAAAGGACTCAATATCATCTGGAAGTCCACATTACCAGACAAACTGAAGTGGGCATTTTTTCAAGCAACAGTTGAGTCCGTTCTCACTTATGGATCATCTTCTTGGACCCTCACTAAAAGGTTTGAATCCAAACTTCATGGGGCTTTCACCAGAATGCTGCGTGCTGCACTAAATATATCCTGGAAGAAGCACCCTACAAAGAAGTGTATCAATGGCAATATACCTGCCATCTCAAACACTATCTGAGAACGAAGGGTTTGATTTGCTGGTCATTGCTGGAGGAGCAAGGAAGAACTTGCAAACGACACTCTGCTTTGGTCAACAAAACGTGGAAAGACACGTGTGGGAAGGCCTACAAGAAATCACATCAATCAACTTGTCGAAAACACAGGATGTCCATCTGAGGATCTTCCAGCTATGCAGGATAGAGACGGGTGGCATGAGAGGGTCAGAGCCATCCAAGGATACTCGACCTGATGATGGTGATGATGAATTAGTTTAAAATTAAATTAATTCGTTTGAATTAAAAAAAATAACAATAACAACAGAAAAGTAATGACAGGAATTCAGTGGCAAACGTGCAGCTATTGGAGTCCACATGGATACTGAAATCACCTAACAGGAGTGTAGATGGAGACATAGAGCAGAGTAACTCAGATAGCTCAGACATGGAGGTAGTGGAGACCTTAGGGGGGTTGTAAACAAGGATCACCTGAAGCTATGCTGACCCAACTAGTGTGATGGCAACACACTCAAATGAGGAGACATTGAGTACTGGAAGTTCTTTAACCAGAATGTCAGCTCGAGTTATAATAGCCAGCCCACCATCATGACCCATGGAGCGAGGTTTCTGTATGTACACATAGCCTGGGGTGTGGCTTGATTTAGTATCACGAAGTCCTGCTAATTTTGCCATGTCTCAGTTAGGCATAGAAAGTCAATTTTCCTTTCCCTGATGTCATGGATGAGTAGTGCTTTAATGTTTAAGGGGCAAGTGTTCAGTAGCATGAATGTTGCAGTGTTGTTCATAGATGCTGAGGCAGGCGCTGTGGGAGGAGTGACACTGTCAACACAAACCAAGGGCTTTATACTGCCAGAGTGAACGAGTAGTTCGTTGTGATGATGTCGATGTCACGGTGCGATAGAATGCTGGTCAGACAGCACAGATGGAATAGCACGATCAGAGTAAACAAACTTACATCGGGAAGCCCTATGGACGTAACGGAGGCGACGCAAGAGTCCAGGGGAAGTCGTGTAAGCAAGGCAGTTTGGAGTGATGTGGCGGCTGAGGTTTGGATGTTCCAATGAAAAGTATTTTATGAACGCCATATCAGCATCAGAGGTGCAGCAGCTAGCTACTGAAGCAGATAGCCAGAGAAGAGCGTGCTCACCAGTGTAATGTAATTTTTGTTTCTAAACGTCACTGCAGATGTTCTTGATATCAGGGCTGTACTGCAGGATCTCATCTGTGAGGCAGAAGCCATATTTGGATTATGTAGTTCATGTTTGAGTTAGAGAGACTCAAGACAGGCCACTGCTATTGAGGTTCAGCAACATTTACCGGAAAAGGCAGTGGCCGTAGACATAGGCAATGATGCACATTTTAGTTGACGAAATGTTAAAACATTTTTTTTCTTTTATTCGGTGTGGAGAATGTAAGAATCACTTTAGGCCTACAACAATAATAAATGAAAATTAAAACGTTAAAAATAGCTGTTATTCATTTCCAGGGATAGCCACGCTTAACCTGGTTATCCTTACTGGGCGTTTGAGCATCTTCCTAGCTTTGACAAACAGTGCGCTGATCCAAGACAGGAGAAGGACAACAGCTACCTAAACGTTATCCACTGGTGATTCCAAATGTGGCAGGAATGTTGGAACAGCTGAGATGCATATTTTCCAAACATCATGTCTCAGTTGCTTTCAAACTCCAAAACACGCTGCACCAGAAATTAGTCCACCCCAAGGACCGGGTCCCAGCACAAACAGAGCTATATAGTGTACGCTGTTAAGTGCCAGGAGGATTGCCGTGACTTGTAAATTGGGGAAACCAAACAGATGCTGACAAAGAGGCTGGCACAACACAGAAGAGCAAACACATCAGGCCAGGACTCCGCAGTCTAAACTCACCTGCAGACCAGTGGCCGCTGTTTCAAGGATGAGGATGTGTACATCCTTGATAGGGTGGAATGCTGGTTTGAACGGGAAGTCAAAGAGTCCATCTATGTTAGAGGGAATGACAATCCCTGAACCGGGTGGGGTGGGGTGGGGGGGCTAAGTAACATGGCCTTTGTTCAGTCAGCAAACATCATTATACAGCAAAAGATCCTTGTGTTCTACTGAAATTTCCTCCAGCAATGCTCTGAAAAGGCGATGTTGTAGACTAGAACGCGAGAGAAAGAAATTTAACAGCCTCGTCACAGTATCCATCGCCTCTTCAATTTCCCCACACAGTTTAGCGCACAACACTGATTTGTGAAGAATGCAATGACTTGCTGAGCACTGTGTTAACAAGCCCTTGTGTTGTCCCACCATTGATGGAGCCCCATCGGTGACTACTACTACTACTACTTCTACTACTACTACTACTACTTTCGGCTGCTCCTGTTAGGGGTCGCCACAGCGGATCATCCGTTTCCATTTCTTCCTGTTTCCTGCATCTTCTCTGTCACACCAGCCACCTGCATGTCTTCCCTCACCACATCCATAAACCTCCTCTTTGGCCTTCCTCTTTTCCTCTTCCCTGGCAGCTCCATATTCAGCATCCTTCTCCCAATATACCCATCATCTCTCCTCCACACATGACCAAGCCATCTCACTCTTGCCTCTCTTACTTTGTCTCCAAACCGTCCAACTTCAGCGGCCCCTCTAATATAATCATTCCTAATCCTGTCCTTCTTCATCACTCCCGGGGAAAATCTTAGCATCTTCAACTCTGCCACCTCCAGCTCCACCTCCTGTCTTTTCGTCGGTGCCTCTGTCTCCAAACCATATAACATAGCTGGTCTCACAACCATCTTGTAAACCTTCCCTTTAACTCTTGCTGGTACCCTTCTGTTGCAAATCGCTCCTGACACTCTTCTCCACCCACTCCACCCTGCCTGCACTCTCTTCTTCACCTCTCTCCTCACTCCCTGTTACTTTGGACAGTTGACCCCAAGTATTTAAACTCATATGCCTTCGTCACCTCCACTCCTTGCATCCTCACCATTCCACTGTCCTCCCTCTCATTCACGTACATGTATTCCGCCTTGCTCCTACTGACTTTCATTCCTCTTCCCTCCAGTGCACACCTCAACCTCTCCAGGTTCTCCTCAACCTGCAACCTACTCTCGCTACAGATCACAATGTCATTCGCGAACATCATTGTCCCCGTAAACTCCTGCCTGATCTCGTCCATCAACCTATCCATCACCATTGCAAATAAGAAAGGGCTCAGAGACGATACTTGATGTAATCCCACCTCCACCTTGAACCCATCTGTCATTCCAACCGCACACTTCACCATTGTCACCCTTCCCTCATACGTATTCTGCACCACTCCTACATACTTCTCTGCAACTTCCGACTTTCTCATACAATACCACACCTCCTCTCTCGGCACCCTGTCGTATGCTTTTTCTAAATCTACAAAGACACAATGTAACTCCTTCTGGCCTTCCCTATACTTCTCGATCAACATTCTCAAAACCAAACTTCACATCTGTGGCGCTCTTTCGGGGCATGAAACCATACTGCTGCCCGCTGATCATCACCTCTCCTCTTAACCTAGCTTCTATTACTCTTTTCCATATCTTCATGCTGTGGCTGATCAACTTTATACCTCCGTAGTTGCTACAGTTCTGCACATCGCCCTTGTTCTTGAAAATCGGTACCAGTATGCTTCTTCTCCACTCCTCAGGCATCCTCTCACTTTCCAAGATTGTGTTAAACAATCTAGTTAAAAACTCCACTGCCATTTCTCCTAAACATCTCCATTCCTCCACAGGTATGTCACCACTCTCTCCTCCTTGGGTACCCTCTCCACCATGTCATCCAACTCACTCCAGAATTCTTCTTTCTCTTCCATCTCACACCCAACTTGCGGGGCATATGCACTGATAACATTCAGCAATACACCTTCGATACACCTTCGCAGCCCCATCAGTGACAACGGACACAATTTTGTTCACATTCAAGCCATTCTTCTCAAAGAACTGTGTTAATTTATTAATGATGATTCCCCGCGTCCAGGTAGCGTGGCAGTCTATTCCGTTTCCTACCAGCATGGGGATCCCAGTTTGAATCCCATGTTACCTCCGGTTTGGTCGGGCATTCCTACAGACACAATTGGCCGTGTCTGCGCGTGGGAAGACAGATGTGGGTATTTGTTCTGGTTGCTCCACTAGCGCCTCCCCTGGTCGGTCAGGATGCTTGTTTGGGGGGAGGAGGAACTGGGGGGAATAGCATGATCCCCCCATGTGCTACATCCCCTGAGCGAAACTCCTCACTGTCAGGTAAAAAGAAGCGGCATGTGACTCCACATGTAGGAGGCAGGTGGTAGTCTACAGCCCTCCCAGATTGGCAGAAGAGGGGGAGCAGCGACCGGGATGGCTCGGAAGAGTGGGGTAATTGGCCAGATACAATTGGGGAGAAAAAGGGGGGAAAAAAAAGATTTCCCCAGTTGTGCGCCCTGGCAGAGGAAGCAAACAAAGTAGCTCTTCCCGGAAGTTCTTCCCATCAGAAAATCTTGTGAACACAGATAGCTGTTCCATATCGGTTTGGTCACAGGACGAGTCTATGGCTAGTGATATGGCTTCTGCTTTCTTCAAATCGGTGAGTAGACAGGAAAAACAGTCCTCCGCTATAAGTTCTACTCTTCTTGTTGCCGTATTAGCCGAAAATGGCAACTGCTTTAATACTTCCACAACTGTTTTCTAGTTTTTCTCATCATGACTTAGAACTTCACCAACCATATCAGATGCACACGTTTTAATCAACTCAGCATCAGTGAATGGCTTCTTAGCTTTAGCCAGGCTCCATGAAACATGCAATGATGCAGCTGTTGCACTCTCTTGTGCCAATGTTGATTTACAGATAGTAGAAACGGAGTGCTTGTATGATGTTATCATATATGCTATTTTTTGTTTGTGGTGATCTGATTTTGTAGGGTAGTTGGCATTAAAACTGGCAGCATGCATAGTGTTGAAGTGCCACTTGAGATTATCTGCTTTGCAGACAGCTAAGGTCTGAATGCATATCAAGCATGTAGGTTTGGCACTAGTGTGGTCTGGTAAAATAAAACAAAACTGATCAGTCCAGTCAGATTTGATCTGACAGTTTTCCTGGTCGACTTTCCGCTTTTCACGCAGGCCATGTTCTTGGTTTAGGACAGATTATCTGTCACTTAGCTGGTGAGGGTCTCTGTACAGTGAAGGACCATAGAGAGTGTGGAGTATGTTTTACGTCTATGCACACTCTGCAGCATAGGTCAAGTGTACAGTGTGGGATGGGGTCAAATTAAAGTAGAGCAGCATGCACTTTATTTTACATGTTGCTCACTTTATTTCACGTATTATGACAAGGTGCGTTATTGCCAATAGGTCGGTGCGGGCCATACATTTGGCTTTCATGGCCAGACCTGGCCCGCGGGCTGCTTTATGGGGGTTCATGGCTCTAGTTGATGGTCACAGCAGTTCGCATATGAAACCGATCGTTGTTTTCAGTCATTATGCTACTGTGCTGTTGATAAAGGTGGGGATATGTTAGTATGCACCTGCTATCAATTAAAGTGACTCCGTTTAACCCCAAACAAAGTTCCCCGATCCCTTTAGGTGTTTCCTGACATCTTCTTGGTTGAATCAAACATGAACGTGATCTCATTGTTGAATGGTATCAATCAGGAGAGGGGTACAAAAGAATTTCCAAGGAATTAGATATACCATGGAACACTGAAGATAAGTAGAGAGAATAAGGCACAATAAGATCAGATCATCCCTCCAAAATTGACAAGAAGAAAACTGGTCAGGGAGGCTGACAAGAGGCCTACATCAACATTAACGGAGCTGCAGGAATTTCTGGCAAGTACTGGTTGCTCCCTACACATGACAACAATATCCCACATTCTTCATGTCTGGGATATGTGGTAGGGTGGCAAGACGGAAGCCTTTTCAAATGAAGAAAAAAAATGGATCAAAACCTGGCTAAATTTTTGCAAAAAAATATATCCAGTCTCCAAAACCAACCCAGCCACTGAGGATGCACAAGCCAGTGCATTCTTAGTGCTGGTCCCAAACCCAGATAAATGGGGAGGGTTGCATCAGGAACGGCATCAGGAACGGCATCCAGCGTAAAACCTTTGCCAAATCAAATATGCGGACCATAAATAAGATTTCCATACCAGATCGGTCGAGGCCCGGGTTACCAACGACCACCACCGGTACTGTTGGCCAGCAGGGTACCGGTGGAAACTATGTTACTGTTGGGCAACGGAGAAGGTGAGGGGGAAGGCATGTCCAGATGCTGCGGGAAAGGCCCAAGGGTAGGAGTGTGGCTGTCGGATCTTTGAATGTTTGCACTATGACTGGTAAAAGAAAAAAGCTTGGGGCGTCTGGGTAACATAGCGGTCTATTCTGTTGCCTACCAACAAGAGGCTCGCTGGATCACATCCCCGTGTTACCTCCGGCTTGGTCGGGCATCCGTACAGACACAATTGGCTGTGTTTGCGGGTGGGAAGCCGGATGTGGGTACATGTCCCGGTCATTGCTCCACCCCCTCTGCTGATCCAGGGAGGGCTTCAGACTAACACATGCCTCCTCCGATACATGTGGGGTCACCAGCCGCTTCTTTTAACCTGACAGTGAGGAGTTTCGCCAGGGGGACGTAGCGCGTGGGAGGATCACGCTATTCCCCAGTTCCCCCTCCCCCCCGAACAGGCGCTACCTACCTACCTACTGCTGGCTGCCTGCTTGCCTGCCTGCCTATCTAGCACTTTTTAAAACACAGTTAAAAAATGCTACACACACACACACACGAAAAATATCAGTAAACAAATAAAATAAATTAAATTACAATATAAAACAAAGCGCAATGAGAAACAGATCAAACTAAAAATGAACCAAAACAAAGACAGGGACGGGGATTTATAAAGAGGCTTGCCCATACAAATGGGTTTTTAGAAGCCCCTTAAAAGTCCAACGATTCAGCAAATCTAATTCATTCGGGAAGATTAATCCAGAGCCTTGGGGCTAAAACTGCAAAGGTATGGTCCCCTTTTGTTTTGCAGTTGGGATGGGGATGGACAAAAGACCAACATTTGAGGATCGGACTGGTCGAGAAGTAGAATGAGGAATGATGAGATCAGAAATATAGATGGGCGCAAAGTCATACGGTACTTTATAAGTAATCAACAAGATCTTGTAATTTATTCTGAATTTTACAGGGAGCCAACTGAGGGATGCAAGAACAGGAGTAATGTGGGGCATACAGCTAGTTCTAGTTAATAGTCTGGCAGCTGCATTCTGAACCAACTGCAAACGGTTTAATGTGGCTTGACTGAGGCATGTGCAGAGGGAGTTACAATAATCAAGAAGGGAGAAACTGAAAGTATGAATTAATAGTTCGAGATCCCCAGAAGGCAAAATATATCTGATTTTTGTGCTAATTCTTAGCTGAATAAAACAGGACTGTACAAGCTTATTAACATCATGATGGTCAAAAGACATACTGGTCAAAGTTGATGCCAAGATTCTTAGCAGTAGGTTTGATATCTGAGTGAAGTGGGCCAATAAACTGATCAGTTGCAGTGGCAAAGCTCTCAGGACCAATTATGCAAATTTCAGTTTTGTCAGGGTTTAGGTGGAGGAAATTAAGGGACATCCAATATTTGATGGTGGCTAAACAATCATGGAAGGAGGACAATTGATTCGGGTTATTGGGTTTGGCAGAGAAATAGATCTGTGTATCATCAGAGTAATAGTAGTATGACATGTCTTGACAGCAGCTGAACAAGTGACCCAGAGGAATCATGTATAATGAGAAGAGAATTGACCCAAGGACAGATCCCTGAGGGACTCCACACAGCAAGGAAGCTGACGAGGACATGTGATTGTTAATGCAAACATCAAAATACCTATCAGTCAAATAAGATTGAAACCAGTTTAACACAATACCAGAAATGCCAACCTAGTTACCCAATCTATCAAGCAAGATGACATGATTAATGGTATAAAAGGAAGCAGTTAAATCATATAGAATAAGAATTGAATATTCACCTTTGTCTATATGCACAGAATGTGTCATTGGTCACTCATAGTAATGCAGTCTCAATGCAACTACAAAGCACCAAACTACACTGAGCTGCTGGACAACATGCTTAAAGCATACAAAACCATGAAGTGCACCATCCATCAATCCATCCATTATCCAAGCCACTTATCCTACTCAGGGTCGTGGGATGCTGGAGCCTATCCAAGCAGTCATTGGGCAGCAGGCAGGGCGACACCCTGGACAGTCTGACAGTTCATCACAGAGCCGCCACACAGACACACACACACACATTCACACCTAGGAACAATATGTATGGCTGTATGGTCGATTCACCTGACCTTAATGTCTTTGGACTGTGGGAGGAAACCAGAAAACCCGGAGGAAACCCACGCAGACACGGGGAGAACATGCAAACTCCACACAGAGGACAACCTGGGACGACCCCCAAGGTTGGACTACCCCGGGGCTCGAATCCAGGACGTTCTTGCTGTGAGGTGACCATGCTAACCACTGCGCCACCGTGCCGCCCCCCTATGAAGTGCAACATGTCATTGAAAATTCACTTTCTGCATCACACTTGGACTTCTTCCCTGCTGATCTTGGTGCAGTAAGACGAACATGGTGAAAGGTTTCACCAGGACATTGCGACCATGGAACAGAGGTATCATGGCAACTGGAATCCATCAACGCTGGCGGACTATTGTTGGACACTGACACAAAAGGCACCAGATGCTGAGTACAAACCAACATCAGCTGCAAAACATTTTAAGCTCAGTTGAACTAACACAATGTGTCAGCATCATTATGCGATTACACATGTTAAATTCAATAAAAGTTATTTTAATGTTTCTCCAAATCCCTACGTGATACAGCACATCTGAAATTACTTTTGTGCTCAGCTTGACATTGTCTATCACGACCTCTCTCTTTTCTTTCTTTTTTCCAGGAAGCAGAATGTTTGAAAAGATGTGTTGTCCAGTGCATTCATTCATTTATTAAATGGTCCATCTATGCCCTCAAAAACACCTCTGCCTCCATGAGAAGATATTGCAGAACAGTCATATCCATAATTTTTCATTCCTAAGATAAGCCAGCTGGCTGCATCAGTGAAATGCTCTTCTCATCTTCATTTTTTTTTACTACACCTGTTTGTATCCCACACATAAACTTTCTTTTTTGTTATTCACACATTTGTCTTATACTACTGACAGTACACACCCCAAAACTGTGTTAGATCTTTACTGTTTCTCTTTGATTTGCATTTGGACTATGTGTGTTGTTGCTCCAAAATGTTACAAAACTTAAATAGTTTGTATCAGGAGACGGGCTCCGGACTACATTAGTCATGTCCAATTTGATATGGAATTGTCTCTCTTTTATTTTTTTGGACCCCCCCCCCTTTTCTCCCCAATTGAACCCCACTCTTCCGAGCCGGCCCAGTCGCTGCTCCACCCCCTCTGCCAATCCGGGGAGGGCTGCAGACTACCACATGCCTCCTCCCATACATGTGGAGTCACCAGCTGCTTCTTTTCACCTGACAGTGAGGAATTTAACCAGGGGGACGTAGCGTGTGTGAGGATCACACCAATCCCCCCAGTTCCCCTTCCCCCCTGAACAGGCATCCGACCGACCAGAGGAGGCGCTAGTGCAGTGATCAGGAGACATACCTACATCGAGCTTCCCACCAAAAGACACGGCCAATTGTGTCTGTAAAGATGCCCAACCAAGCCAGAGGTAACATGGGGATTCGATCTGGCAATCCCCATGTTGGTAGGCAAGTGAATAGACTGCCACGCCACCTGGATGCCCTAGAATTGTTTCTCTTTTTCTCTTTTCCCTTTTTCTCCCAATTTAGTGGCCAATCGATCCCTATTTTAATTCCAACACCCACCCTCGTAGTGCATGCGTTCGCCAACTGCATCTCTCTGGCCGGCAGTCTCAAAGGAGACACCTCGCCACTTCCGTGACGAGGCGAATCCAGGCCGAGCCACTGCTTTTTCCGACACACACAGAGACGCATTCATGTGATGAACACAAGCCGACTCCGCCCCCCTCCCGAAGACAGCGTTGCCAATTATTGCTGCTTCATTGAGTCCGGCCATAGTCGGATCTGACGAGACCGGGGCACGAACCCCAGTCCCCAGTGGGTAACTGCATCGACACAAAGCCGATGCTTAGACCGCTACACCACCGCGGACCCTAGAATTGTTTCTCTTGATCAGTGTTTGTTATTATATGTCATATTTTGACACTTGGAAGTAAAGAAGTGAAAAATCATGAAGGAACTCCACAGATTGTAATCCAGTTCAGGCACCTAACCACAATTAGACATTGTGTAGTATTTTTCAGCTAGACTACCAGGATTACAGTGAGTGAGCCATCTGAAAGCACAGCCACAGGGTGTCGTAAGGTGTGGGGAGGAATGATTCATACCATCTCATGTAACACACATGTATGATGTGACAAGAGGAAGGTGACAAGGGTGTGCAAGTGGCTGTACTTACGGGGAGCACCCTCGGCCATCTCAATGGCTGTGATACCCAAGGACCAGATATCGCTCTGCAGAGACACACAGCGGACCAAGTTATACACCTCTGCAACAGATGTGCTCCCTCACAGCCTACTGCACGTTCACACGCAGGAATGCTCCGTCACTCACAGACAGACACACACACACTTATGTGGTCATTACCCTATAGTCGTATGTTGAGTCAGGGTTCTCGTCACATGCGATGACCTCTGGTGCCATCCAGTAAGGCGTGCCTATGAAAGTGTTCCTGCGGCCAACAGTTCGATCCAGCTGTGCACTTACCCCAAAATCCACTGAGTGTGAATAGTGGAGAGAGAAGAAAAGATGATAAAATGAAATCATGTTTTTTTTTTGTTTTTTTTTTTAAGGGAAAAAGGCCAAGACATACTATGTTAAACCAAATAACCAATAAATTCCAGCAGGTCCAAAATAGCAATGCAATCCACATCACATTAAAAGAACTGATCTCACCCACTGACCAAGTTTGACTTCTGCATTCTCTGTAAGGAGCACATTCTGGCCCTTGATGTCTCTGTGGATGACCTTATGAGTGTGGAGGTGGGAGAGGCCCTGGACACACAGAGGAAAAGCAAGGAGGTCAGAATGGCTCGGTCAGCGGTGACCACAGGTGTATTCTTGACTTGCCAGTTCTCACCCTGAGAATCTCCCTACAGATGAAGGCGATCCAGTCCTCCTTCAGAGAGCTGCCCTTCGTGTTTTTCACCAAGTCTGTCACTGAGCCCGCCCCACAGAACTCCATCACCAGCTGCAGGCACACAGACACCCAGTCAGCACAATCACGAACATCACAACCTGATCAAAACATCGGGCCAGGGATGAAGGTGCATAGACAGACCCAGAGCTGGTCATCGTGTCCTGGTGGGCTCTTCTTGACGAAGGCACCATAATAGGTGGCTATGTTGCGGTGGTGGCTGTATTTTTTCAGCATGTTGATCTCCGCTTTTATCTCCTCTTCCTCCTCCTCTGTAACGTCCATCACCTTTATGGCAGCCAGCTGGCCAGTCTTCACGTGACGGCCCTGATCATAGGACAGCAGGTTTGGCCATCTTAGCCAGGTCTAAAAGTAACTTGGTCATGATATCAAAAACTCTGCCTTCCCCCCGGCTGTGGTGATGTGTTGCATTTCTTTTTTTTACTCCCATTTCCCTTATTTCATTTTTAACATGCACCTGCACATTGTTTTTAATGACAATGAATTCAAATGAATTTATTTTTATCTTGCCATTACTGCCATGGCAGGTTTTCAAATGATAGCTACAGTAAGGATTAAGCTCAGGAATCTCAAAAATGTCGAAGACTGGTGATTTCAATCCACACCTCCATCTTTTCAAACTGATCCTCCATATCTTATCCTACCTACTAGACACACTGAAGTTCCACTGTCCTTCTTCACGTCTTACCTTGTACACCTGCCCGTAGGTCCCATTGCCTACGACTTCAACCAACTCAAAGATTCCTGCTGGGTCCTACAGCAGAAACAGAAAGAATCATAAGAGCACACTGTCAGAGACACAAACAAGCCAAGCCACTCAATAGATCACAAGTGAGAAAGCTCCGGATTCTTTTTACATTTTATTTTCTGAAAGTGAATGTAAACAATAGGGCAACAAGGACGTTTTGTCAACACTGCTATTTCAGTGATGGTGTACAGATGTAATAACAACACATCCGTTAAAAATGGGTCATACACAATAGTCATTTCGATCTTGAGTTCCCAAACAAAATCCATTTTCCCTCCAATATTTTACATAATGTGTCAGTATGAAATATTAAGGATAAAGTCAGTCTGTCCTTGTTACAAATATCACTCGCAACTTCTATCTGTTAGGGCTTTGTCAGAGGCTCCTTCTGTGGTCCCCTTCCAGTGTTATGGCTTTCATACTGGCTACTAATGACTTCTTAAGAAAATATTTGACCTGATCCAGTAAGAGGTCTGCAATGTTGCCTGATCCAGTAAGAGCTCTGCAATGTTGCCAAAATACACTGTAGGGAAATAACAATCAATATCACCACCTATGATATTTCTTATTGTTGTTATAATTTCCTGCCAATAAAACTGAATCGCTTAACATCCCCAGAATATATGAAAATGGTCAGGGGCGCCCGGGTGGCGTGGCGGTCTATTCCGTTGCCTATCAACACAGGGATCACTGGTTCAAGTCCCCGTGTTCACACAATTGGCCGTGTCTGCAGGTGGGAAGCCGAATTTGGGTGTGTGTCCTGGTTGCTGCACTAGCGCCTCCGCTAGTCGGTCAGGGCGCCTGTTAAGGGGAGAGAGGGAACTGGGGGGAACAGCGTGATCCTCCCACATGCTACATCCCCCTGGTGAAACTCCTCACTGTCAGGTGAAAAGAAGCGGCAGGCGACTCCACATATATCGGAGGAGACATGTGGTAGTCTGCAGCTCTCCCCGGTTCGGCAGAGGGGAGGTAATCAAAAAATGTAATCAACGGGCGTCCTGGTGGCATGGCGGTCTATTCCATTGCCTACCAACATGGGGATCAGCAGTTTGAATCCCCGTGTTCCCTCCGGCTTGGTCGGTCGGAGAATTCGCGAGGCAAACAGCCGCGGTGCGGTAGTGCTGCTTTTTTTCTCTCCCACAAACAAATATTAATTTTCACACTTGAATAACTAACAATTCAGGATGTAATGTAATGTTCAGCAAAATAAAACTCATGTCTATGCGTAAACTACTTAAAATGTGGCCCACCTGCACTCCTCTTTATCAAGAGAGTAGCTAATGAAAATATTGATCTGGACTAGGTTATTGATAAATTTGCAAACCTGAGATGTCAAAAAAAAAAGATCTTGTAGGCTTGCTGCAGGAAAACATTTAGACTTTGCCAATTCAATTTTGTTAAATAGATTCACACAAAAAAAAAGTGTTATTAATTTGTTTAGGGAGGGTTTATCTATCAAATCAACTATGAGAATGTCACTATTAGTCTCTCATGTTTCAGAGAGATATGCTTAGTAGTCTGTTGCCCTGTGATGGCCTGGTGGCCTGTCCAGGGTGTCTCCACGCCTGCCGCCCAATGACTGTTGGGATAGGGTCGCGGGGATAAGTGGTTTGGATAATGGATGGATGGATGGATGGACATAATTTTTTTCTTTTTTACAAGTTGGTTATATATTCAAATGTGTCATATTCATTGACAGCCCTAGTGGTGATTGGAGCGGACTTCAATGGGCATGTTGGTGAAGGAAACAGAGGTGATGAGGAGGTGATGGGTAGGTATGGTGTCAAGGAGAGAAATGTGGAAGGACAGATGATGGTGGATTTTGCGAAAAGGATGGAAATAGCTGTGGTGAATACATATTTCAAGAAGAGGGAGGAACACAGGGTGATGTATAAGAGTGGAGGAAAGTGCACACAGGTGGACTATGCTTTCAGATTGCAGGAGGCGCAAACTGAAAGTGATTAGACTGCAAGGTGGTGACACGGGAGAATCTAGCTAGGCAGCATTGGATGGTGGTCTGTAGGATGACTTTGGAGACAAAGAAGAGGAAGAGAGTGAAGGCAGAGCTTAGGATCAAATGGTGGAAGAAGGAAGACTGTTGTGTGGAGTACAGGGAGGAGTTCAGACAGACACTGGTTGGTAGCAAAGAGATGCCGAACAGCTGGTCAACCACTGCGGCAATGGTGAGGGAGACAGCAACAAAGAGGGCTCTGATGTCCTATCCAGGGACACCACCATTGGTGAACTGGGAATCCAGGGACACCATCATCTGAACCACTGGCTCAGATTTGTAGACGACACCTGGGTTAAAATTAAATCTCAGGATGTACCACATTACACATGTACACATGTAACATATTAACTATGTGGACAACCACATCACCAGGGAGGATGTGAAAAATTATGTAATGATGGAAGGACCATCCCTGAACCGGAGGGGTTGCCTAAGAGTAGATCTGTCACCATCTTACAATGCTGTGATTACAAACATTCCCAAATCCTCTGTGAATAGTACACATGGCCATTTGTGGATAGCACACATGACCATTGAAATGCTAGTTAATGGTTACGCCTATATTTGCATATGAAACTGGTGGTTGGTTTCAATCGTTATGCAACTGCATTGTTACCAAGAGTGGGGAGGGCACTTAGATGAGTGATGAAACATAGCTGTCAATAAACGTTGTATCCAGATGAACTGATTCAACCTTCTTTGATTTTCTTACCTGGATTATTGAGCATGCATAAAGACATCCCTTGTGTAATATTTTGGTTTCCTATTTGCCATCTTTTTGCAATTTTTTGTAAACATCCTCACTTTCTGCACCTTGGGAGGCCGGCATAATAATCACATCGTCGTCATATTTTCCAACTATGCTTGTTTTTCCAATTTTTGAGGGTTTGAAAGAGAACCCCATATTAATCTGACATTCTGGAACCTCCCCTGACACGTTGGCTGTCATCAATTTTTCTGGCAGAAACTCTGGTTGGTACCCTTGTAAAAATGCTATCCTTGGATCAGAGCTGACTCAAACAGTAGAGACTTCATCAAACTACACTGCCACATTGTTCCATGTTTTATGGCCTCTGGTTCTTTTCCAGACAGTTTTAAGCATGACATTGTTCACCCATTGCTTAAGAAACCTAATTTGGATCTCCTGTCCCTAAGTAACTACAGACCAATCTCCAACTTTTCTTTTTTATCTAAGGTTTTGGAGAGAGTAATTTAATCTCAATTGTTATCCTTTATGAACACATAGTGTTTTTAACAGTTTCCAGTCTGGCTTTAGAGCACTTCATAGTACCGGGACAGCGCGAGTTAAGGTTACTAATGACCTACTGCTGACTGCAGACAAAGGTAACAGCTCAATTTTAGTTCTTTTAAACTTAAGTGCTGCCTTTGACACATTCGATCACAGTATCACCTTACATCACTTAAAGACTTGGGTAGGTATCAAGGGCTCGGCTCTCCAACAGAACTTTTTCTGCTTTTCTGGATAACTACGTTCTTGATGGCTCAGTAGAGTTGTGGTGTCCCTCAAGGCTCAGCAGCTTAGCAAATCTCACAACTTGCCTCTCTGACATTAAATCCTGGATGTCCAAAAAAATTTTCAAATTTAATTTTGACAAGTCTGGGGTGATTCTGTTCAGTTCCCCCAAATTCCATCAGCCCTTTTGGTACTAACCTTAGTGGTCTGTCAAGTTGTCTTACGCAGGTTGCTAGCAATCTTGGGGTAATAGTCGATGCTAACCTCAGTTTTGATAATCAAATCAAACATGATGTTCAGTCATGCTTTCTCCAGCTCAAGGTAATCTCTAAAATTAGGTCATTTTTATCAAATGCTTATCTACAAAAAGTTGTACATGCTTTTATGTATTCTCAGCTTGATTATTACAATGCATTTTACTCTGGTATCAGCCAGTGCAGTTGGTACAAAATGCTGCTGCTCAGATCATTTCCAGGACAATGAGGCACGAACATATCACTCCTGTGCTTGCCTCCCTACACTGACTCCCTGTTATAATTCAAATTGATTTTAAAATGTCATTGCTCCCTTTTAAGGCCTTAAACAGTCTTACTCCTACATACATTTCCAATTTATTGACCTGGTATATGCTCTCTTGACCATTAAGATCCGCAGAGGGAGCCCTGCTGGTTATTCCGAGGTCACGGTTTGTCACAAAGGGTGATAGGGCTTTTGCTGTTCAAGCCCCCACACTATGGAATGCTCTTCCTATTCAACTAAGACAAACCAAGTCTCTAGCTTATTTTAAATCCCATCTTACAACTTTTCTTTTTATGAAAGCTTTTACAAATGTTACATATTTGCTTTTATTTTATACTGTTTTTACCTTTACACTTATTTTTGTAATTGTTTGAAATTAATAAATTGCTCTCTTCCCTTTTGCTCTTAATCTATGGTGTAATTTGTTAATGCATTTTATTTTATTCTCTAACCATGTTCTTTTTCTTTGTAATTTTTAACTTTTATCCTGTTCTGTGAAGCACTTTGTAATGCTGTTTCGAAAAGTGCTATACAAATAAAGTGTATTACTGATGCTAATGTCAGTGAAAAAGAACTGGTGAAAACATTCGATTTGTAGGAACTGGTGAGTACATTTGCTCAGCTAAGACCTGAACACTACCCTCTCGTGGACTACTGCGAGAACAGAAAGGTAAGACCTGTGTTTTTATTTAGCCCATCAAAGAAACCAACATTTTAAAATGCCAATTCACAATTTGTGAGACACATTAGCAATCACAAAATAATTGAGGTGATTGAGCTTTGAGTCTGCAATGCCTGGAGTTGAGTCCACACGGTTAGAAAATTGCGGATTGAGGCTTTAAATAACAGGATAAGCCTTTGTGTGGGATGAAGGATTTTGTAACATCTGCAGTGTTGGTCTTGCATTGTTTATGCATCTTCTATATTGTGTTTATAGCCTTTATGCACAGGTGTGTCTGAGCAGTTTGTGTGTGGAGACTTATAAGCAGATCTTGTCTCTCTTCTCTAACTATAGGTTGTGTACATTGCCAGTTAGATCTGAACATATGTTTTGCTTGTTCTTGTGCTTCGATTATTTGGTCCTGAGAGTCTACGTAATTTTATGGTGCCATTACGTACGTTAGGTGCGGTGCAACTTGCTAATGTGAGGCAAACACTGTAGTTGTGTTTTGTTATCACTCTGCTATATGCTAGGTTTTGGTGAAATGCCACCACTGATATGAGGTGAAGACATAATTTTAGTGAACACGACTGAATTTTAGTGAACACAAAAAGAAATGCAACACCTGGCAATTTAAGTTGAAATTTAGCAAATTTAGCTCCACACTCACTTTCAACGTTTTCCTTTGGAATGGAATTATCAATGTGAGGGTGGAAGTTCAGACTGTCAGCTTTCATTTGAGGGCACTTCATACAAATACAATGTTCTATTCAGGATGTATTGCACTTTGTATTTAGCCCCCGATTTTAGAGGTAAATTGACAACTGCCAGGTGTTACATGTACTTTTGTGTTCAGTATTAATTTTTTAATAAGAAACCAAGGTAAAGTGCCACGGTGATCATAGTCTTTTCACTGTTGTTACACTTTGGGCTTAATTACATGCGAATAAAATTCAAGTTATTATGATTTGCTGGTGTATATACCCACACGACTGACCTTCACATAAGAAAAACGCCCATTCGCAAGAAAAATAAGCTGCAGTTTCTCAATGAGGAAATATGTATATATCAACCCATTTCACATGAATTAATGCCAAACTGATTAACCCTGACTTTAGTGTAGCCCACTGAATCTTTATGTTTACAATTAGAAAATCAGAACAAAATTTGGCTACTATAAATTGATTACTATAATCAAAATATGTCAATAACTGCATCACTTTCCTGCATGCCCAATTACATGTTTATTGAATGTAGTTGAATGTTGTACAATCCCCTTTCTGCTTCAATGAAACGTTTTATTATGGCAGCACTGAACAAAAGTCAATGTTTTTATCACGCTGATGCAGCATTACCTGTGCCGAGAACTTCGATCTTCAATCTGACTTCTAGACTTGAATCTAAATTCAAATCTTTTGAGTCTCTTGTTCTTGGTCCATCTCCCTCAGTCATGAATAGACTTGGCTCAGTCCAAATTGTGATACTCTATTGGCCTCCTGGCTGTTACTCATTATTTCTTGAAGAATGTGTCTCAGGTTTTGTTACTCACTCTGATGAGATTCTAATTCTTGGTGATTTCAATATTCATCTGAATAACGCTGCTGATCCTCTAAGTAAAAGCCTTTCTGGGACTAGTTGATACTTTTGAGTTCACTCGGTTTGTTCAAGAGTCGACTCATTGCAGTGGTAAAACCCTCTGGTTTTATCTAAAGGGATAGCTGTTTCTGATCTGAGTGTCTTGCCAACCACATCTATACTGTATCAGATACTTTTTCTCATCAAATTTGAAGCATTATTTGCCTGTCCAGTTAATGTCAGCACAGATGTAATTGCCACTCGCCACATTGGTCCCTACACTGTAGCTGCATTTGGTGTAGCTTCATTGAAGATGGACTCATTAGATTGATAATTTTGGATCTTCTATTAATGCATTCTGGGGATGTTCTTCAAGATGGAGGGTGAGTGGTTGCTTTCTCTATGAACATACAACAGCGTGTTTTTGGGCTTAATGTATGGCTTGTATGTGCCGTTCCTAAGCAAGGCTTTTCCTGCATAAAGGAATTTTTGGCACACCCCCCCCCCCCCAAAGAGAGGTTTCAGCCAGCGCCAAAGGAAAATCACCAGCGCCAAAACGATAAAGATTGAGAATAAAAATAGCAATTCAAATCCTCTCCGAAAGTGTTTAATAGCTTTTTTCAAGTTCAGCCCATTCAGCCCCTCTTTCTTGCAATTTCCGTGGTTTGGACAAATAGTAATCGAGATAATAGACAAGTTATCAGTATCTTAAACATTTTGGCTTCATATCTATGGGTCCATTTTGTGTCATGTCGGAGATTTCCCGCGATTGCGAAGAGCGAGCTCAGAGTGACGGTGGCGCGTAAGCTCAGTGACAGCGAAACTTGTTGAAGCAGGTAGCCGGCACATAGACAGTGGGGCTTTTTTGAAGACAGTCTTCGAGTCGGATCACCTGTGAGGTAAGTTTCCAGTGAAATTCAGCTTATTTTCTATGTCTTGATTTGAGTATATGTATAACTACATATTTTATTCCGGATTGCTGGTCACTGACTGTGTAGTAGTTACGATAGACCGAAATCACCCCCACCAGACACTCATCGTCTCAACAGGCGCGCATTAATTAAATTCCGCTTGTTTTCAATTTATAAATATCATGAGTCACGTTTATGCTATAAAATATGTTTACATGTATAACCATCTCGTTCTATATAATAAGAATTTGCATATTATTGTATTGTCTGTATTGTTGTTGCGGAGAAAAGAGAAGGGGTTGCTGAAAAACGGTTGAGAGGAGGGAGAAAAAACGTTTTATGGTAAACTGTTGTAAAAGACTAAACAGTTTGTATTTGGGCGGCCTGCTGTATCTACATTAGTCTTAGAGTTGAATGTTTTATATTCATTACAGTAACACACGGTAAATAAAAAGAGGAGGGTGAAATGCTCTGTAGCAGGCTGTGACCTCTGTAATTGACTGCCTCCCCTCTCCCAAGTCCCAACCCGACCCCTCTCCCTCAACCTCACTCCCCTCTCCCTCAACCTCACTTCCCCGCTCCCAAGTCCCAACCCGACCTCTCTCCCTCAACCTCACTCCCCTCTCCCTCAACCCCACTCGCCTCACCCTCACTCCCTCAACTCCACTCCTCTCTACCTCAACCCCTCCCTCAACTCCACTCCCCTTGCCCTCAACCCTACTCCCCTCTCCCTCAACCTCACTCCTCTCTCCCTCAACCTCACTTCCCGCTCCCAAGTCCCAACCCGACCCCTCTCCCTCAACCCCACTCCCCTCTGCCTCAACCCCACTCGCCTCACCCTCACTCCCTCAACTCCACTCCACTCCTCTCTACCTCAACCCCTCCCTCAACTCCACTCCCCTTGCCCTCAACCCTACTCCCCTCTCCCTCAACCCCACTCCACTCTCCCTCAACCCCTCCCCTCTATCTCAACCCCATTCCCTTCTCCCTCAACCCCACTCCCCTCACCCTCAACCCCAATCCCCTCTCCCCCAACCCAACTCCCCATTATGAATTATATTTGCCCACCTCAACCTCACTCCCTCAACCCCACTCCTCTCCCTCAACCCCTCTCCCCACTCCCCCTTACAATGTTGTAATAAAATTATTTTTTTAACCAGTTTGTTAAATGGAGTTTCATTTACTCAAGCATTATAGACATTTTTGTTTATCAAATGGTCAGAACTAACAGGAAAATACATAGATTTCTGTCAAATAAGGCAACACAGACTTTTTGACTTTACTGTTGCGCATAGTTGCAATGTGGACCGATCATGCTTACTGTCGTGCATAGTCACCCCCAAAGGCCCATTCTGAGCCAGGAAAAAGCTTGCTAAGGTCCATTGAGATGTCCAGAAAGTCAATTTGTTTTTTTTGTTTGCTTCAATTGTGATTTTTAGCCCATTGTTTGAGAATATTTTGCAGACTATTTTCTTAATTTGCTCGACCTCTCTTGATGTTTTGCTACACATTGACAATTTAAGACTCTCAAAATTATCATCTAATGAGTCCATCTTTAATGAAGCTACACCCCCATACCAAGATGCATTACAAAAGAGCGGTTACAATTTTAAGCTCAAGTACAACCCATCATTAAACATCGACTGCCAGCAAATCAACAAACATAGCAGAAAATGAAATATCCGCTAGTACAACCCACCCTACAGCGATACCATGGCCCCAAACATCGGTAAGCAATTTTTTGAACTTTTGGATAAGTGCTTGACCATCAACTGAGGAAGATATTCAATAGGAACACCAGCAAATTAGTTACAGCTGCATGCCTAACATTCAACAAATAATATCGCCCCTCAACACAAGAATCATCAACAAATCAATGACACCTTCATCACAACCGGACTCCCCCAACTGCAACTGCTGTGTGAAAGACTCATGCCCCCTCGAAAGAAAATGCCAGATGAAAGGAGTTATCAACCAAGCTACGGTGACAAGAAATGACACCGGCAGAATAGAGACATACGTGTGTCTAACAGAGGGAACATTCAAAAAGAGGTTTAATGCACACATGTGTAGCTTTAGAAACAACCGTTTAAAGAATGTAACATCTTTAAGCCCTTATATTTGGTCATTGGCGGACAGAAAAATTAATTATTCAACCACCTGGAAAATCCTCTCAAAGAACAAATCATATTCACCCAGTAGTAAAATGTGTAATCTATGTCTAACTGAAAAATATGTTATCATCTGCAAACCAGAAATGTCCCCACTGAATAACAGGAATGAATTGGCCAGCAGTTGCAGACATAGATAATAAGCACCTATTTTGTAATTATAAATATATCATGCCAATAGACAACCCCCCCCCCGATTGGACCGTTAGTGATCACATGTTTTTGAATGTCGAACCTCTCCCTTCCCCATTCGACGTTGTGCACGTGATGTGCATGACGACACAGTAAATGGTATGTTCTTTCCTGAGTAGCTTTACTGACAGCTAATGATTGCTTATGGCACACACACACACACACACACACACACACACACACACACACACATACATACATACATACATACATACATACATACATACATACATACATACATACATACATACATACATACATACATACATACATACATACATACATACAAGCTAAGACACTGCGCAGAACTCTCAACCCAGCTTGAGGAAGCCAAACACCACCCGAAAAAGGGCGAGAGGGAGATTTTTATACATACAGTGCCTTGCAAAGGTATTCAACCCCCTTGACAGTCATCACTAATTTCTGGATTATAAAAGATACTCACACATGTGTTCCTGAACAATATTATCTTTGTGAACCCATAAGATCTAACAGCATGTTCCCAATGCCAAAATAAGTTATGTTTTGTTGCTTTTTATTGATGAATTAAAAACTAAAATATAGTGCTTACGTACGTACTCAACCCCTTGTGCTCTGAAAGCTTCAAGTTTGCACAAATGACAAATTATTCCTAAAAACAAACTCAGGTAAACACAATTGGACATAATTAGTGTGCGCCTGTAAGATATTAAAGCACCGGTCTGGTTTATGGGTATAAAAAGCACTCTGTGTAAAGTTCATTAGCCAGGCGTGAACTCCACCAGAAAGTGAAGGCAAAGGAGCAGAATACTGAAGTAAGAGACAAAGTGATTAAAATGCAGAAGGCGGGAAAGGGATACAAAACAATATCCAAGTGTTTGGATGGATCCATTGTCGGAAAGCGGAAGCTGGATCACACCACCCAGTCGCTTTGTAGGACAGGCCGTCCGTCAACGCTAAGTGTCCGAGCAAGATGTGGGCTGGTGAGGAAAGCCACAGATGATCCTGCAATCACTTTGAAGGATCTCCAGGGGTCAGTGGCTGAAACTGGAGTAAATGTGTATGAGTCAACCATATCACCGGCTCGCCATAAATCTGCCTGTATGAGAGGGTGGCAAGAAAGAAGCCGTTGCTCGAAACTATGCATATAAAAGCATGCTTGGAGTTTGCTACAAAGCATGAGAGAGACCCAGTTAGGATGTGGATAAAGGTTTTGTGGTCAAATGAGACGAAACTTGAGCTTTCTGACCAAACCTCAAAGCATTATGTGTGGCGCAAACCTAACACTGCTCATGCCCTAAAAAACTCCCTCCTACAGTGAAGCATGGCAGCGGCAGCATATTGCTATGGGGTTGCTTTTCATCTGCAGGCACTGGGAACCTTGTTCAAACTGAGGGAAGAATGGATGGAGTTAAATACAGGGAAATATTGGAGGAAAACCTGTTGCAGTCTGCCATAAAACTGAAGCTTGGGAGAAGGTTCACCTTCCAGCAGGACAATGATCCTAAGCACAAGGCTAAAGCAACAATGGCATGGCTCAGCAACAAAAAGGTGAACGTTTTGGAGTGGCCAAGTCAAAGTCCGGACCTCAACACCATAGAAAATCTGTGGCAGACTGAAAATTGCAGTCCAGAGGCGCCATCCTACCAACCTGTAAGACCTGTACAAATGAAAGAATGGGAAAAAATTACTCCAGAAGAATGTGCAAAGCTTGTACATACTTACCCCAAGAGAATCATGGCTGTTATTGCAGCAAAAGGGTACTCTACAAAGTATTAATATGTGAGGGTTGAATACTTTCGCAAGCATTCTATTTTAGTTAATTTATTTACAAAAAGTCAGTGAAATGTAACTTATTTTGCCTTTGGAAACATGCGGTTAGATCTTATGGGCTCACACCACTAATATTGTTCAGGAACAGATGTGTGAGTATCTTTTATAATCCAGAAATTACTGATGACTGTCAAGGGGATTGAGTACTTTTGCAAGACATTGTATGAGGGGGATGTCAAGCAGTGTCCAGGGGGCAACTACAGTCACCAACGAGACCTGGGAGGACAGACTGCACGTGCACACAGGGGAGACTCACATCACACCATTCACACACACAGACACAGAAGAAAAGAAAGGAGTAGACATCATTTAGAGAGAAAGAAAAGACATGAGAGAAGAGAACAGTTTGCAATAGTCAATAATCTATACTCTATGATCTCTTCGGCAGAGCAGTGCTTGGGAAATTCATTGAGAATGAGACTGACCCGCCATGGAGTACAGGTCATGAAGTACTCAATTCAAAGTCAGTAACTGTAAGCTAGGGCAAAAAGAATAGTTTTAAGTTTGGATTTAAAGGACTCAACAGACTCTGATTGTCGGATCGCAGCACGCAAGTTATTCCACAAGAACAGGGCCCGATAGGAAAAGGTCCTGTCGCCAGCTGACTTCCTTTTAACTTTGGGTACACACAGGAGCCCTGTATTTTGAGAGCGGAGAACTCAAGATGGAATGTATGGTTTAAGGAGATCAGATGGGTAAGATGGCCATTCAGGATTTTATAAGTCAGCAGAAGCACCTTGAAGTCTGATCTAACTTGGATAGGAAGCCAATGAATGGAGGCAAGAATTGGTGTAATGTGTCCAAATTTCCTAGTTTTAGTTAGGATTCTAGCTGCTGCATTCTGAACCATCTGAAGAATTTTAGTACTAGCATGTGGCAGACCTGAAAACAGAACATTACAGTATTCAAGTCTGGATGAAACAAATACATGTATTAAGAGTCTCTGTGTCAGCCATGGACAGGAAAGACTGAATTTTAGCTATGTTACGCAAGTGCAATAAAGAACATCTTGGTGATTTCTTTAATGTGCTTATCAATAACACAACAGACAAAAAATGATTCACATATAAGTACATGGCAGACTTTTCAACCTTCTCGAACCACCCACTCACCCACAAGACCATACCCGCATGACTGAATGATACAGACAGGCAGGGATTTTTTGGGAAGATACAATAATACAAACACAGAAGACACAAAAGATGGAATATTAGACACATACACACACACACACACACACACACACACACACACACACACACACACACACACACACACACACACACACACACACACACACCACCATTAATATAGGGCTATAACTACTGATATTGTCAGATTTGCTCATTTTACGCTTTCCAACTACTGAACATAAATCTGCGTGATTACGTTAAACCACATTAGAAATCCTATATCATTGCATTTTCCCCGTAGAGGGTGAAAAGCAGACAACCGGTATCATTTTCACACCAATTCAATATGGCTTGTACGAGATGTGTGGGCGGTGGGACTGCTGCTTCGGGTTTAAAATGTGCAGCGTGACCCGTCATGCTTTCATCTATTTCCAAGAATCAGCACTCCGACTCTGACATGGAGATAGAAGAGCTAGCCTTTACGGAGAAGGACGGTGCGGGACAGGGGCGAGTACACTACACGTAAGAGGTTGAATCTGTTTCTGAAACAACTTATGATGAAGAGCAAAAAGAATAAAACATACGTGTGATATGTTTGAGCATGCAGTATATGAATAAACAAAGGAGAAGGATTCATAAGATAAGATGTGGGAGGGGCAACAGTGATGGCATTGAGGAGGATATTGCAATTATCCAGAGGGTAGAAAAAGAGCGAGGCGGTGGATTCACCCACGTCCAACGCAGAGAGTGGGATGAGAGGGAATGAAGTGATAGAGGGGGAAGGGTAAGTCTATGCTAAAGGAATATAGAGAATTTCACTAGCAGCACACCGCCAACAATGGTCACATCAGAATACAAGCAAGCAGGCAGCAAAACCCGTGGGCAAATAGATGGAAATTCTAGTCAGTCTCCTGAACTCAAGTTAAAGTTTAATCATCAATTTCACGCATATTCTGCTATTGTGAGTTAATTATGTGCAAGGTCCACCTCACAGAAATACATAGCACAGTTTACAGTTAATTGATTTATTTGTCCCCGCCCCATTTCTTCTCCCCTACTGCATCCAGCCAATCACCTCACTCTTCCGAGCCGTCCCGGTCTCAGCTCCACCCCCTCTGCCGATCCGGGGAGGGCTGCAGACTACCACATGCCTCCTCTGATACATGTGGAGTCACCAGCCGCTTCTTTTCTCCTGACAGTGAGGAGTTTCACCAGGGGGACATAGTGTGTGGGAGGATCACGCTATTCCCCCCCCCCCCCAAGTTCCCCCTCCACCCTAAACAGTCGCCCCGACCGACCAGAGGAGGCGCTAATGCAGTGACCAGGACACATACCCACATCTGGCTTCCCACCCGCAGACACGGCCAATTTTGTCTGTAGAGACGCCCGACCAAGCCGAAGGTAACACGGGGATTTGAACCACCGATCCCCATGTTGGTGGGCAACAGAATAGACTTCTCTTTTTTTATTTTATGATTTTATTTATTTTTGGTTGTTACTATAGCTACTTAATTTTCAACTTATTTAGAATGTCATTCATCTCATATATATTGGTATTTTATTTTTTTGATGTTATCAGCTCTCCTGTATTGTTTTCTTGTTTGTACCTGACATATTATGTACATTATCTTGTTGAATAAAGTTTTATTAAAAAAAAAAGGTGGAAAACCTATTGATAGTCAAGATACTACACAAATGAAATGAACATTGTATTAAATAATATCAAAAGAAGTGATAGGTAAATACAGACCAATGCCAATGCCTATGTAGACCTGGCATGCCCACCCCAACAAACATGGCCTACCCCGTGGGGTAATTGACCGGATATAATTAGGGAGAAAAAGGGGAAAAAATCCAAAATAATAAAATAAAAAAGAGTAACTGTTTAATTTAGGTGTACCAGTACACAGCATTGACAGACAGAACCAACACCAACAATTGTCAAGTTTTGTTTTTTTTTGTCAATAGTTTTTTTTTCTTTCTTTTTTTCCCCAATTACTTGTTTATTATGTTTGCACGTGAATTTTTGAGTAGAAATATTTGCTTTTAAAAATGACAATGCTGGTTCTTTGGCAGCTTACTACATATAACAGAGCCATTATTAATGCTACAGCTGTGTTTACCCTGCTATGCTAACACCATAGAGTACCAAAACCAGGCTGCCATGTTTTTTTAACTTCACATGGTTTTTAAATGTCAGCAAACTCACTGAAATGGTCTGGTGTTGAGTTGCTCTTTTTATATATATATATTTTTTAATGGTTTTCAGTTTGCAAATCAGAACATTATACAGTGAATAACAATTTTTTAATAACACAGCAAACATTTTCCACCGTTTTCCCTCCCCTCAGCCACATCCTTATCAACTGATTACAGACTTAAAAAAAATAAAAAGAAGAAAAAAGACAAACAAACAAAATGATAATAAGATAAAAAGGGTTTTCTAAAATCAATGCACAACATCATAATAGCAGCCTGCTCCCTCAGAGCTTGTTGCTGCTGAAGCAGGTTACCAACATTAACATCATGTCTTAAGTAGTACATAGAAGGTCTCCAGCTATCATCAGGAACATTTTGCTTACGTCCAACAATATATGTTATCTTTTCCACTGACATGTTTGACGCCATTTCTTTAATTCACATTCCAATTCTTGGACAATCAACATTTTTCCAATTAAGAGCAATTGTATGTTTAACTTGTAATATACACCTGTCTACAAAACATACCAACTCTTTGCTTTATAAGTGTGGGTTGGTTGGATATATACCCAGAATGAAAAGCTTATGATCCAGTGGTCATTTCTTTGATAAAATGTGTTTAATCATATTAATAACTAGCAGAGGAAGCCAGCGTTGTGTTCTCACCAAAACAGCCAACACGATGTGATCTTTACGATATAATCGATGATAAAATATAGGATAATTTATGATATGATACATGTGATAAATTAATGTCGAATAAACTAATGTTAACGAAAATTATCAAATGTCATAATTGTCAATTAATTCATCAAGCTTCTTTGCCAATGTGTGTATTAGTCGCTCAATGCTCAAGCGCCTCAGGGCAAACCACATTGTGTGCCTTCAGGCTAGTATTGACATTGTTAGGTGTAGTGCCTCCCTTGACCACTGGAAGGATTTGCCGGAAGTCTCCAGAAAGCATTCGCAAATAAATCAAATTTTTTTACTTGGTTTTTGAAATATTTTTCGAACTGTGCAATCGTTGGAAAGTGTTGATTCTAAAGATACCTTTCTTTTTGTTCTACAATGAGTATTTCTGGAGTTTTAAGCAAAGATACAAACATACACTCTAGCTTTATATATATATATGTGTGTGTGTGTGTGTGTGTGTGTGTGTGCGTGTGTGTGTATGTATATATATATACAAATAAAGATATCCTGCCAAAAGGATTTCACTTTTCCACATTCCCACATATACAGTGGTACAGTGTCCCTCTTGCCTCATCACACTTGATACAAGTATCAGGAATGTTATCATTAAACTTGTGCAACTTAACAGCAGTTATGTATGTACGCATCAGCCATTTATTCTTGTAGGCCCACTCCCATCCACCCCTGTATGTCTGTGCTATGTTTATCTGTTGTCATTTCACCCCGTTTATTGTAAAGCGACTCTGAGTGTTAAAAGCGCTATATAAGTTTAATTTATTATTATGATTGTTTATACTGTGTAAGTTTCAGGCTACTGTTGATTGTCTGCCTCTGGGCCTTCTTACATGCCTCACTCCAGTCTTCTAAGGGTATTTCCTCATCTATATCTTCCTTCCATAGTCTCTGTTTGGATTCTGAGGTTTCATCAGACCCAGATACAAACAAGTCATACAAATATGAAATTAAACCTTTATCATAACAGTGTCCTATGATTGCTGCCTCTGTTGAGGAAACAGCAGGTTTCTCTAATGAATGGTTTTGAGACACAGATATAAAGCTCCTAAATTGAAGACATCTGAAAAAATGATTCTTTGGGATGTCATATTTGGCTGATATTTCTAAAAAGGACATAAGTACTTCATCTTGTCTGTACATATCTTGCACTTTCCTTAACCCCTTTACAGCCCATTTGAAATCCTGGATCACTTTTCCCTGGTTTAAAGTTACCATTACTCCAAATAGGACTGAAGCGTGACCAGGAAGGGTTGATATTTAAATATTTACAAATGCCAAACCAAATGTTAATCATGTTCAGTATAGTACAGTTTTCTGTGTGCTGCTGAATACAAATACAAGTGCATTGGTCAGCTGGGCGAAACAGAACTGGACTCCAAATTCATCCAAGCAGGGGGGCGTTCAGATGAAAAATACAACATGATGGACCGCAGTTGAGCTGCCCAGTAATACCATTGGATGTTTGGGCATTTAAGGCCTCCTTGGTCACATGGTAAGTATAATAAAGATAGACGTAATATGGGACGTTTATTTTGCCAAATAAAGTTGGTAAACAATTTTTTTAAATTCTAGTAAACAAAGACGGGGGAGGGGGCAGGGGATATTCTGGAATAGAGTAATTTAGTGAGTATGTTCATTTTTAAAATATTCATCCTGCCAATCACAGAAATAGGTTAAGATGTCCAATGCTCTACTGATGAGGTAGTAGCTTCCAGAATTGGGGCATAATTTATCTGAGCAATATCATTCACCCCAGGGACGATTTTTATACCAGGACATGTAAAATTATCTGTTGGGTTGAAAGTAGAAGCATAAACATGGCTATTTCTCCTCTCTGTTTCATTCAAGAACATTGTAGTTGATCTTGAATAATTAACTTTATATGTTTAGTTGCTCTTTAATAGAAAAAAATAAACATATTTCAGCTGTAAAGCCAGCAAGGTAACCCATCGTTTCAGCATTTTTCTATCTGTGCTCCATGACAGGGTAAGAAACTGGTAGTGATGTCTGACTGGGGAAGTAATGTAGCTCTGATCAGTGCTGGCAGAGTGGTCACTGAAAACAGAATTTACTGTTGATCCCTTGTGAGGAATTGTAGACCTGAATTAGCAAAACATATGAGATGGATTGATACAAACTATGAAGTACACGTTTTCAGCACCATGATATAATTCTGTGCATGAGTGATATGGGTTTGGGACAGTTTAAAACAAAACTAATTTAAATGTTTCTGTATTTCATTGTTAGCAGAATAAAAAAGCACACTTCTATGCACTGTAGGACACAGAAATAAATAAGATGAAATAACATGCACACTAAAATAAATACATGTACACAAACAAAGTGGGCATCTAGTCAAGTGCATGGACAAATGTGCTGCGTTATTACAATGTTTTTTTTTGTTTTTTTGCTTTTTTGTTTTTTTGTTTAGATACTTTATTGATCCCTGTTAGGGACATTCTTCCTCTCCATTTAAGCCATCATAGTTGTATAGCTAGGAGCAGTGAACAGCCGCCGTACAGCGCCCAGGGACCAACTCCAGTTCGTCTTGCCATGCCTCCATCAGGGGCACAGACAGGAGTATTAACATGCATATCTTTTTGATGGCTGGGGAAACCAGAGCACCCGGGGAAAACCCACGCAAACACGGGGAGAACATGCAAACTCCACACAGAGGACGACCTGGGATGAGCCCATCCCCCACCCAGGTTGGACAACCATGGGATTCGAACCCAGGACTTTCTTGCTGTGAGGCAACAGCGCTAACCACTGCGCCACCATGCCGCCCAATTGAATGGCAAAGCCTGACTATACGGCTTATCCTAGTATTTGTAGCTTTTGAAAAATGAGCAGCTTCATTTAGCTTAAGATGTGAAACAACTGTAAACTAAAGAGAAGTATTGATGTACCAATTATATCATCAAGTCTTGATAAGATCCTTTCAATGTATATCTCAGCTTATGTCTGATGGGGCAAATGGCACATCTCTATGGCCAGCGTCCACTCTACATGACCGCTCAAACAGAGCTGAAAATAATAGCTTGCAGTTTAACTATCTGACTTTCATTTTTCAACCAAACACTGCACTTCAAGCCACAAACAAGGGCTGTAAAGCAGACATTTTGCTCTTATACCACTCCAACCTCAAACCGTCAAAATACTAAACAAACACCCCTAAAAGTAAAAGTTAGAGCCTGGCCGATAAATTGGCGTGCTGACAACATTGGCCGATATGAGCTAATTGCAGATAAATCGGTATCGGCGTTTATAACAGCCGATAAATGACAACCCGTTAAGACTGGACGCAACATTTGCGTGTATATCTCTTTATGACCAGGTGTGACTTTTGTGTGCTTCTCCCTTTGGAGCCGGATGTGATGTGGTACATTCTAGATCAGTGGTTCTCAACCTTTTTGGGGTCCTGGACCCCCTGTGTATTTTTAATCTACCCTGAGGACCCCTCCACCTGATCTTGGGGGAGGGGGGTTGCAATTTGTAGAAAGAGTAGAAACTGCATTTTAAATTGCATTATAGCATTTATTCACTCTTTGGGGCAAAAATAAGAGCTTTCAGTTGTAACTTAGATTTAGTTAACAAAACAGAACTCTTATGCAGTAACGTTCAGATATATGTAACAAAACAGAATATGTATTCAGTAACTTTCAGATATATGTAACAACAGAATTTTTATGCAGTAACTTTTAACAATGCAAACGGGAGCAAGATCTCTTATTAAAATACAATAAATTACACTTGTGAAACAGATGTAATTAGAGGAAAAAGTCCTGTTACCCTTTATAGTTTAGGTAGCTAAAGGTCTCAGTCACATTTGAGTAAAATAATCCTATTTCTATAAATGTCATAGGATCTTTTTTTTAAAGATATTTTATTTTCACGGACCCCTTGCAATTACACCACGGACCACTAGGGGTCCGCGGACCCCCGGTTGTGAAACACTGTTCTAGATGACGTCATCATTTTCAAGACACGTAAATGTCATTTCACACGGTCCGTATTTCAATATTGATATAATGACACTGTGAAATGACATTTACATAACTTACAAGTGAAAAAGTTTAGACTTTCACATTTCCTTCCTTTTCATGAATTTTGACTTCCTAAGTTTGAGAACATTTTTTAAGTGAAAGCACAAATATATTTAAAATCAGTCACAGTCAGTTTCTACATCTTTCTTGACATACTATAAAAAATATTCATAATCCAGTATCCTAGAGCACTCAGTTCTGAGACTATGATGAATTATGAGAAACTATAAGAAACTACACTACACTATGTGCCGTTAGCGGGGTAAATATTGCCTTTATGCTTATCTATTTGAAACAAAGCCATGTAATGTGCACCTATTGTGGTATCCATTCTTAATGCCGTTAACCAGGTTTTGCTGCCTTTTTGGTTAAATAGCAGGTTGCAATATGATGTTTGAGGACACTGTCAGTTACGTGACCCTATTAAATAGACTGTGGTGGGATAGAAAATGGGAAATCTACCCAATTACTCTTCACTTTGGCAGGATTTTAATTTTGCCTTGATAGGATTTCGTATAGAGAATATTTTGAGAAAATAAAAACAAAGGCGAGGTACAGTCCTCTTCATAACAGTGACAAACGGCAAAAGGGTGAATGGACAGACTCACTGTCACTTCCTGTGCCCAACAGATGGACACAGCAGTGAGTAGATTCATCCATGCACGCCTTTTTATTTATCTTATTTCTATCTTCCAAAAATATTTTCGAATAGCGAGAGAGACAGAGACTGAAAAAAATATGTGGAAACAGCAAGCAGCTAAAAAAGGCCCTGGCTCTCAAACAATCCTACAACCAAACAAGCACTGGGCAGGAAACCAGTGAAAAATGTCAGCTCTACCAATCCCTGAACCATTTAGAAGACATGCTAAAGTACTAGTATTACTTAACAACACAACGCAGGTGTGGCAGGGGGTTCAGTACATCACCAGCTATAAATCCAGCATCCTCACAGCTACTGACGGTGACGCATCACTGGCAGAGGAGCTTAACATCTTCTTTACCCGCTTCGAGGAGAAGCCACCAGAGGCAGCCACGTTCCACCCACCAGCCTACAGCAGCCTCATCCTCACAGTGGAGAAAAATGAGGTGAGGCGCACACTGAGGGCGGTGAACCTGAGGAAGGCTGTAGGTCCCGATGGCGTCCCTGGATGGGTGCTGTGGTGTGCGGACCAACTGGCGGGGGTCTTCACCAAGATTTTCAACAAGTCCCTATCCCAGTCCACCATCCCAACCTGTCTGAAGTCATCTACCATAGTCCCACAGCCAAAGAAGTCCACTGTCAGCAGCCTGAACGACTACCGACCTGTGGCACTCACACCCATCATAATGAAGTGCTTTGAGAAACTGGTTCGGAGTCACATCATCTCAAGCCTCCCATCCACTTTGGACACACACCAGTTTGCCTACAGAGCAAATAGGTCCACAGAGGACACTATAGCCATATCTCTCCACACCGCCCTGACCCACCTAGAGTAGCAGGGGAGCTATGCTAGGCTGACTTGAGCTCTGCATTAAACACCATCCTCCCCCACAGACTGGTGACCAAACTGACAGAACTGGGCCTTGCTTATTCCATCTGCCTCTGGATTAAGGACTTCCTGTCTGAGCACCCACAGAGGGTCACAGTAGGCCCCCACATCTCCTCAGTCCTCAGCACCAGCTCCCCATAGGGCCGTGTCCTGAGCCCCCTTCTTTATACCCTGTACACACGACTGCACCCCCACTCACTCCGGCAACACCATCATCAAGTTTGCAGACGACACTACAGTGGTGGGGCTCATCTCTGGGGGGTATGAGGCTGCATACCGGGATGAGGTGGAGAGGCTGCCTGTGTGGTGCAGGGAAAATAATCTGATCCTCACCACTTCCAAGACAAAGGAGCTGATTATAGACTACAGGAGGAACAAAATGGACAATCATCCCTTTTTCATTGGTGGGGACTGTGTGGAAAGTGTCTCAGACTTCCGGTTTCTGGGCATACACATAGAAGAGGCCCTGACCTGGAGCATTAACACTACAGCGCTACTTAAGAAGGCACAGCAGAGACTCTACTTCCTGAGGATCCTCAGGAAGAACCACCTTACCACCTCACTGCTTGTGTCCTTCTACTGCCGCTCCATAGAGAGCATACTGACGTACTGCATCTGTGTCTGGTTTGCCAGTTGCACAGTAGCAGAGAGGAAAGCGCTCCAGAGGGTCATCACCACTGCCCAGAAGCTCATCGGATGCCCACTCCCCTCCCTGGAAGACCTATACAGTTCCTGCTGTCTCAAAAAAGCCCGTGGCATCCTCAAGGACTCATCCCACCCAGCACACCATCTGTATGAACTGCTGCCCTCGGGCAGACGTTACAGGACAATAAGAGCTCGGACAAACAGACTAAAGAACAGCTTCTATCCCCGAGCCATAACCGCACTAAATGCTGCTAAGTCTTCATTCCTGACTTTTTGTGCAATATGTTGGTGTCCAGTAGAATGTAGAAATGAATGTGTGTGTTTTATGTTTTTAATTCTTTTTATACTGATTTTTGCACTGATAAGAACTGCACTTTCAAATTTCGTTGTACTTGCACAATGACAAATAAAGTTCTATTCTATTCTATTCTATTCTAAACAATCACCCCTAAAAGTAAAAGTTAGAGCCCGACCGATAAATCGGCGTGCTGACATTATCGGCCGATATGAGCTAACTGCAGATAAATCGGTATCGGCGTTTATAACAGCCGATAAAAGACAACCCATTAAGACCGGATGCAACATTTGCGTGTATATCTCTTTAAGACCAGGTATGACTTTTGCGTGCTTCTCCCTATGGAGAAGCCTATGGAGCTGGATGTGACGTGCCCATTTTAGATGATGTCATCATTTTCAAGACATGTGACCGATGAACTGCATCGTGATTTCCTGAAATACGCGTTGGGAGGTGAAATGCATTATGGGATACATTTTTTTCCAGCACTTTTAGCCCGTCTTAGCCTCCATGTGGACCATAAAAGACTTTCTGAAGTTGAGCTTCAGACAGTGATAATGTCTGACGACCTGGGCAAGGGGAGCGAAGTCGATGCAGGGTACAGCAGTTACGTTGAGGACAAAAACAACAACAAATCAGGAGTTCCAGACCCAGGTTATGATGTGACTGCTGAGCCGCTAGCCAAGGCTCATTGGGCAAGAGACATGTTTGAGGAGGAGGATTTCGGCGAGTTTGCTGGATTCTGGATTTTTGTTTATTGATTTAAAAAAAAACAACACAATGTTAATGAACATCAGGGCTAGGGCAATAATTTCCCATTAAAACCAAAGGTTTAAGCTCTCAAACGGTTTTCATTTCATGTTTGGATCTGCTACAGAGGCTGAGAAATAAGTTTTAGTGACCTTACAGTTCTGTCAAGTTTTTCAGAAGACCCTCGGTTTTAGAAGGTCGTTTTCAAACAATGCCTTAGGTTTTAGAATGTTTTTTAGAGGGTGTCTTTGGTCATAATGGGTTAAAAAAAGAAACGAAGAGACGGAAGACGGATCCCTCAACCATGTCATGAGTGTTGTCATTGTGTAGTTTGCAACACCACTGTTGACAACACACGTTCAGAACGCCACAAATCACGAAAATCAGCCGACCCAAGCAGAGTTGAGCAGCGTAGCCCACGATGGAGACCACGTGCTCATGTAAGCTGATAACTGTCACGTGAAATACATTACATTAAGAATAATAAATATCCCCCAGCACTTCTCCTCTTAGCCTAAATAAGCCTGACAACATTCTTGTCAGCCATGCCTGGTTTTGCTGCAGCAACGTGAAAGCCGGTACCGTCAGTTAAACATCAAAATTACATTTAACGTTATGGTAGTTGAGTGGTGGAGGCTAAGCTGCTGATGAAGAAGAAAGCCACTTTATTTTTTCTTTTTATTCTTACAACGAATTGTATTCTTACAATGAAATGTGTTCTCTGCATGTATCCGATCCTATCGTATAGGAGCAGTGGGCAGGTGCAGCACCCGGGGACCAACTCCAGTTCGTCTTTGCATTGCCTTGCTCAGGGGCCCAGGCAGGAGTATTAACCCTAACATGCATGTCTTTTTGATGGTGGGAGGAAACCGGAGCACCCGCAGGAAACCCACGCAGACACGGGGAGAACATGCAAACTCCACACAGAATGACCTGCAGTTCGAACCCAGGACTTTCTTGCCGTGAAGCAACAGTCTAACCACTGGGCCACCATGCCGACAAACTTGATTGTGGGTTTAATTTATGAAACGGTGTGACAGTTCTAGTGAGTAAAACAGCGATCCTGTCATTGCTCCCTCGTCATGTCTAAAAATTCTCCGGCAACATTGCTTACAGCAGCTTATAACACTGTCAATTGCTAAATTGGGTTACCCATAATGCCATGTTTATCAGTGCAAGACCACTAATGTTAATGAGTGGGTAAACTATAGTGTTTAACTTATTCTGCCTAAATGAAGGAATGGTAAATATATATGTGACTCGCATATCTGTAGTTACAGTCAGGGCGTTGGAAATTATTAAACCAGAGGGGACACGTAAGTGATCTAACATGGCTTGGTAGCCAGAAAAGGTTATTCAGCTACACATAACAAATGGTCAGCAATTGACTGATACTGAACAGTACTGATGTTTATTTGGCAATTTATTTTATTTCTAATTATTCTTTAAATGGCCAGCAACTGACTGATACTGAACATACAGTACTGATGTTTATTTAACTATTTCATATTTTTATTTATTTCATTTATAGTTTATAGGTTTATAGGTTGACGGTGTATAATAATGTTAAGTATTGTAATAAAGTTATTTTTTTGAGAGAGCAACCTTCTGAGTAACTTTGCATAGTCATATTGGTGCAAAATCGCTGCACAATCCACATAGAAAAGGTCTATTTTGAGTTAAACTCAAAAATTCACTATATCAGCCACCATAATCGGAAATCGGTGAATCCCCCCCCCCCCGCTTCCCAAGGCTACAGTGAATGACCATCGCCTGCCAAGGCAAAATTTGTATTTTGTCATGCTGAATGTGGGCAGTACCCAAAATCCGTTTTTATTTATTTATTTTTTGCAGTCTGTTTGAGTAGTTGTTGATTTTGTGATGGGAAAATGTACACTGAAGTCCAGAGAAAGATAAATAAATGTTTTCACTTAATTGTCTAACTTGTACACGTTAACATAGTTTTATGGACAAATACGGAGGAAGAACAACGGTGTACAAGTTATTTGTGGACCATGAAATATGAATTGATGTCATTAATAAATCAATGTCTGTCTCCCAACTAACTGCCAGCCAGACAGCTTCTCTGTTGCGGGGCAGTTTGTAGTTTTCATCGGGAATGTCGTACCATACGAGCTGGTTGGACAAAGCAACAATCAAAGTCTCCTCCATCCTGGCTCACCGAGAAAACTACAGCCAATTACAGCCGAGTGGGGTCAACCACACCCACTTCTTTGGTATTGGTTGAGGCTGCAAATTCACTGGTCAAAGTTCACCAAAGTTGAAATCCACGCAAAGTGAAGACGCAAATTTCTGTTCACCACTAGAAGTGAATACTTTATTCGCCCATTTGCTCGCATACAATGAAAGTGAACGGGATGTGAAGATTTGTGAATGTTAATTTCGTGGATGGGTGACCACAGCCTCACAATGTCAGCCTGCATCATTAGCAACACATAGCCAAAATTACACAAATTAGATGAACACATTCATCAGGCTTACTGCAGGAATAAACCACCTATTTCAAAGCCTAAAATGATGACAACCACAGGGTGGAAAATGTGGGGGGCTTCAAAGTATTTCTCTTCAGGTCCTGAGGCAAGGAAACCCCCGCTTCTCATACGCGTTTCAGAACACAATGATCTTGAAGAGACGGCAAGGATTTAACTTAATTAGTTGGCGAGATCTGGGAACATTTTTAAGTGTCTGTCAACAAGAAATATGGCTTTCAATTTCACTGCTACGTGGATGACACCCAGCTTTATCTATCCACCAAGCCTACCTCCACTCTTCCACCCACTTCCCTTTCTGACTGCTTACTAGAAATTAAATCCTGGTTTTCATACCACTCCCTCAAACTTAATAGTGATAAAACTGAGATCCTCTTAGTAGGTACTAAATCTACTTTGGCTAAACCTGATAGTTTTTCCCTAACTATTGACAATTCTATAGTTCCTCCATCGCCTCAACTTAAGAGTCTGGGTGTCATCTTGGACAGCACATTTATCTTTTGAAGCCCACATCAACAATGCTACTCGGTCTGCATACTTCTATGCGATATTAATCGTCTTCATCCGTCACTTACACCTAACAGCACCGCCATACTCATTCACACCCTGGTTACATCCCGTATTGACTACTGCAATTCTATCCTCTTTGGTCTTCCCCTCAAGTGTCTTCATAAATAATAATAATAATAATAGTAATAATAAATGGGGTGAAACAAGACAACAGATAAACATAACACAAACACACAGGGGTGGATGGGGGGGGCACAAGAGGAAGAAGCGGCAGCCACACACAATGCCAGCTTCAAATTAACTTCCAATGGTCCAGAATTCAGCTGCCCGTATCATTACCAGAACTCCTTCCATAGATCATATCACTCCTGCTCTTCAGCAACTCCATTGGCTCCCTGTTGAATACCATACTGACTTCAAGATCCTGCTCCTCATCTTTAAGACCCTTAGCTCCTTCATATCTTAGCTAGCTCCTTCATATTTTTCTGAACTCCTTCATATCCACACACCCTCCCAGATCCTCTTCTGCTCTCCAACTCACTACACCGTTGGCCCGCTTGACTACCATGGGGTCTAGAGCCTTCAGTCATTCTGCTCCCGCCTATAAACTCTCTCCCACAAGACCTTCACAACACTGACTCTCTTTCAACCTTCAAATCCCATCTCAAAGCGCACCTTTTCAAACTGGCATACTCCGTCTGATCCACACTTCATTGGGTTTTGTGCAGATGATGATTTTATACTCATCTGTTGCGTTAACTTTTTATTGTCTACCCTGCTTTGTTTTGATTTTATGCTGTCTGACACAGTGCTGCTTATCTTTTAATGTGTTCTGCAAGGTGTCCTTGAGTGCTCAGAAAGGCGCCCACAAATAAAATGTATTATTATTATTATTAGAGGTTAAGGGTTATCTCTCGATGCCAATTCAGCATTGTCTGCTTGTTGAGCCAAGCTGGGAGACGTTAATCCCACCTTAACCTTGTTGTTTGGACTGAAATGGGCCTTGGGCAGTGTCAGGAACACACTGTGACATGCAGCTTTACAACACGGCCACTGCAGGGCCCTGTTTACAGCGGTGTAACCCAGGACACACAAACATCCTACTGTACATGAACGTTACTCACCCTCAGCGCAGCGAGGTCTATGTCATCCAGGCTTCGTGTGGGGGCGTTTTCAGACATCGCTGGCCAAAACTTGTGATGTCAGCTAACAAGTCAGCCAGCTGATAACCGCAAAACACGCACGCACACACGCACGCACGCACACACGCACGCACGCACACACATATAAAATCAAATAAAATATGTGTGTTTGTGTGGCTGTTTCAGATAGCTCTATGAAATCGTTAAAAAACAGCGAGATGCAATATAAACTAAAACTGTTGCGGGAAAAAAAACCCAAAATAACAACGATACTAGTCAACGCTAGATTGGCGAGGACACGGCACATAAACCAGCAGGCTGTGCCAGGTCTGGACCGCACGCGCCGCACAGGCGCACCCAGACGGGCGAGCTCACGTTCACGCTCACCCAGAGCCACGACGCGTTCCGCAGTTGTTTGGCGTCCAAAGCCACGCCGCCTTCCGCGGCTGTTTCACAGACAAGGCAAGCGGCGCCGTCTGATCGGAAGAAATCTATATTACAGATATCGATCCATCCATCTGTCTTAAACCGATATACTGTCATCGACCAACTGGCAGGGTTTCAACGTTAATACACCTCCCGTGTTGCTGAACACCTTGCTGCGTTTATTTTGACGACGCGCCGCGTCTCTTCCGCCGCGTGACGGTCTGGAACGGGATAAAATCCCGACCCGAGTCGGAAAGCTGACGTGACGCGGGAACCCCCGTAACAGGTACCGAGCGGGGCGTCGATCACGTGAAACAACAACCACGGCTGAAATAAGCGACACTTGGGCAGGAAAACGCAATTTGTGACGCGGCGGCGCCCGGCGGGGAGGTCGGATCACGCCGCGCCAGAACGGTCCCGTTCGCTTGTCATGATCGAGCCTGTGTGCGTTTCAGCACAGATATACGCGGCGATATAAACTGGGAAAATATCACCGTGTTTTCATTCACGTTCCCGTTCGGTACGATCACAACTGTACGGCTCGTTAACACGACTTTAGTATTTCCTTCAGTCCGGGGAGAGCGCTCACAGATAAGGGGACAGCGCGCCGGGTGACACTAGAGACGCCGCCAGACTAGTTATTCTGATGGTTGTTTACCCAGATAACCTTTTTCTGCTTCGGGCGATCTCTGTTGACACTGGTGCCTCGCGCTGCCAACCTTCCGGGAAAACACAAGCGCCGACTCTTGGAAGCAGCCGCAGTGCTTTATCGCAGGAGGCCCTCGGCTGTTTCACAACATCGTGCGACGCAAAACCGAGGTTTTCGGGACTTCGGTGAGTAATCCACGACTGCGAGACAAGTTGCAGCAATAACCTGCGGCTAAATTTCTACTTCATATCTTGCCATATTTTGTCGTACCGATCCTTCTTCTCAGCGACACGGTCATGCGAGGTTGTCGACGATTGGCTGCTCGCTACGCACTCCTTCTTCTTCTTGTTTGGATATGTTAGCGGTTGGAATCCAAAAACGCCGCATTACCGCCACCTGCTGAATTTAAACTAAAACTTCCACTGACTAAATAATATAATGTGCCCTTCCCGCCCGTTTCCCACTGTGGTATAATTTCTATTTCTCACTGTTTATTACTGTTTTCAGCCTGAAATGAATATGTTTCATTTATAGATGTGTAATTTTGCAACTGTGTGATTTTGTAACTGCTGCCTATCTTGGCCAGGTCTTCCTTGAAAAAGAGGTTTGTAATCTCTCAACGGGATCCTCCTGCTTAAATAAAGGTTAAATAAAAAAAAAATGTCCATGGTCAGATGCTGTTCTAGTAATCACCATCCCATGTCTGTGTGCACCGTCGGCTGCAGTTCTTTTGCTGGTCAGTTTCGTGGTTCGGGATAGAAAAGTAATAGTGCAGAAGGCTTATGAAGAGCGCATGTTCATGCCAGCAGCCTATAGCTATATACGTTACATTTTTAATTGCCCAATCGTTTGTGTGAGGGGATGGGCTGAACCCAAAAGGGGGGGACGGGGGACGGGAGATGGTGCTAGAGGAGAGCGGGAAGAAACAAAAAGAAAGCTCTGGACCTGGTGCGCAAGTTTAGGATAGTGGACGCTTTGCGGTTTAAATTAGTTATATGTTATAGTTTGTCGATGTTACACAACGCGGGCGCTGAGAGTGGACCGTGTGAAACCTTCCTTGTATTCAGCATTTCTGCGGGCGAGGGGATTAGCTCAGTCCTGCTATTGTAACCGGTTATTTTCTTGCCCGGTGCGGGATTCGATACGGGGTGTACTGCACCACAAGGCGACATCACTAACCGCTCGGCTAAAGGGTCAGACCCGCTAGCTAGGGGCTAACGTGTCTTATTAGTAGTTTACAGTCGTCACCCTCCCCGGAAGCGCGCCCTCGCGTTTTGTTATTCCCGCGCTCCGAAGAGACTTCTGAGGATCTGCACACTTCCGGATCCCACCGCTGCCACCAATGTAACCGGTTATTTTCTTGCCCGGTGCGGGATTCGACACGAGGTGTACCGCACCACAAGGCGACATCACTAACCGCTCGGCTAAAGGGTCAGACCCGCTAGCTAGGGGCTAACGTGTCTTATTAGGAGTTTACACTATGTAGCAGTTAGCACATCTGCACGGAGAATGAGAGTGTAGGCTATTGTAGCCTGAGTTTTGTCTTTTTGTAGTTTTAAGTTTTAAAGTGTCGTACAACGCTCCGGGACTGTAGTGAATATGTCCAGCATTAATAATAATAATAATAATAATAATAATAATAATAATAATAATAATACATTTTATTTGTGGGCGCCTTTCAGAGCACTCAAGGACACCTTACATAACAGTAAAAAACAAGCAGCGCTGCATCAGACAGCATAAAATCAAAACAAAGCAGGGCAGACTATAAAAAGTTAATACAACAGATACGTTTAAAAGGCGTGTATCAGGCTGAATATGCCAGTTTGAAAAGGTGCGTTTTGAGATGGGATTTGAGGGTTGAAAGAGAGCCAATGCTGCGAATTTCTTGTGGGAGCGAGATCCCATAGGCGGGGGGTGGGCAGAACGACTGAAGGCTGACATTAGTTATCTTTGCATCGATTCGGCCGAGGAGGAAGGATTCTGCACTGATACACGTGCTGCTGGCTGCTCGGAGCCGACCTATTCGCTACCGCTGTTCGAGACGAGAGGACCTGGATCTTCCATCTGTGCGAGGACGCCTCGGGCGTCAGTCAGACGTGACCGCTTCCGTCAGGGACGCTCCCAGGTTCGTGAATACAAAGGTTAACGGCTGTTTCATTCAACGAGGATTCACGAGTTCCGACATGTGTGCCAACGTATAGAGTATACCTACAATAAAACCCGGGTGTGTTTGTTATTTGTTTTCTTTAAGGTTATGAATTACGTTATTCAATGGTGCTTTTGCTACTTGCCTGTGCATTCATAACGTATATTGTTTTTTTTTATTACATTGAATGGTAGCTGAGACGTTTAATGGTATTAATGGGCAATGTTTATCACTGCATTGTATAGCCTTAAAGGGGCCTCATTAAAGCACACATTTTATTCTTTTGAGTTTAATTGCTCAAAGTGGGGACTCATGAGTCAAACTATTGTAACGATCACGGATGAATAGACTCGCTTGCCCTTGGCTAACGGAGCCTTTAGTGGTCGCCCGTGGTGCGGGAGACCCGGGTTCGAATCCCTGCTGCGGCGGTTCTCGGCTGCTCCTTGAATTTGCTACATTGGTGTCAGAAGTGTGATGGGGAGACCGTGAGGCCATCGGAAGCGCGTGCGCCCAGAGGCGTGAGGGAGCTGATATGCTGAAGCGCTTCCCAAAGGAGGGAGGTAGTGTAACGACCACGGATAACTAGACTCTCTTGCCCTTGGCTAACGGGTCGCACCCTTTGGTCGACTGGTTAGCGCAGTCGCTGGGAGACTCGGGTTCGCGTCCTGGCTGCGGTGGTTCCCGGGCTGCCGACCCGAATTCGCTACAATATGTGATATGCATGGGAGTTAAGGTTCACCATAGCAGTATAGCTGCATCACAGCTACCCGAGGTCTCCCACTCACCTAAGTGAGATCCTAGACGAGTATATTTCTGGTACACCCCACCATTGCTCCTCCCATACATTTTAAGGTACTATCTCTGGTAGGACTAAGGTTATCTTAACACATGTCAGGCCCATAGCCAGCCTGGTGGAAGGGGTGGTTCTTTTTTCTGAAAAAGTGGACCTTTTGATTTATTTTTTTTAATTCGGGGGAAACACATTAAGTGGGGGATTCTGGTGAATTTTTCTGCATCAATGCATGCCTTTTCTGCATCAATTTATGGTGGAAATACCTTTATATGTAAAGGAAAACACAAAAATGCAGGCACCAGGGTGTCACTTCAAAATATAATGGAATATAATGCAGGCTACTGCCCAATGACCTACACCACTCAACAGCTCCAATTATTGACATATTTAATAACTCAAAATCATTGCTTACCAAAATCTGGTACACACCCACACCCACACCCACCCACAAACACACACACACACACATCAGTCCAAATACTCAGCCTACTATTGTCTCTGTAATGGTCTGGTCTCTCTTTCCTCTCTTCTCACATTCTCTTTCTATGACATCAACCTGCCAATGGACAACAGATGAAAATTAGTCTGGTGGCTAAATCTGGCATGTTACATTTGATTATAAATGTTCACTAATATGCACTGTCCCTTAAATAAATACATCTTACAAATCTCTTTGCTCTCACTCCACTCCTCTCTCTTGTCTCTCCTCTCTCCGTTATCATTGTTGTCTGTCCCTCTCTTCTGCTGCATGTCAAGTCTGTCTCTTTCCTCTCCATTCACTTTCTCTGTTGCTGTTTCTCTCCTATCCTCTCTCCTAGTGTCTCTCCTCTCCTGTTCCATGTCTGTTAATGTCTTTCCTCCTCTCCTTTCATTTTGCTGTCTATCTCTTCTGGACAGTCTCTCTCTCCTCTACTCTAGCTTTTTTGTGATCTCTGTCAATGCCTCTCCTGTCTTCTTGCTTTCCATGTATTTGTCTGTCTCTGTCCTCCCTCTATTTTGCTCCTCATCTCCTTGTATTCTCTGTTAATGTCTCTAATCTCCTCTCATCATCCCCACTTGTCTCTCTTCTACTCTCTGTCAATGCCTCTCTTGTTGCTGTCCATGTCTTTGTCTTGACACTTATGGAATGAGAACACTGGTCAATTCTAATTTCCTTGGGTGCAGTTTGGAGAATGTGTTGACAGTTTCATCCCGGTCCACTGCCATGTCATAGTGTGTGTGGATGAGGGCCACACACACTATGATAGTGTGTGTCACACAACACACACTATGATAGTGTGTGTTGGGCAAAGGCGAAGGAGAGGGAGAGGGGGAAGGCATGTCCAGAGGCAGCTAGAGAGGAGGAAGGGTTGGCGTGTGGAGGTGAGAGTCGGAACATTGAATGTTGGCACTATGATAGTAAAGGGAGAGAGCTGGCTGACATGATGGAAAGAAGAAAGGTAGGCATACTGTGTGTGCAAGAGACCAGGTGGAAGGGGAGTAAGGCCAAGAGTATCGGAGGTTGGTTCAAACTCTTCTACCATGGTGCGAATGGGAGGAGAAATGGGGTAGGGGTAATTCTTAAGGAAGAGTATGTCAAGAGCGTGCTGGAGGTGAACAGAGTGTCAGACAGAGTGATGAGTATGAAGCTGGAAATCGAAGGTGTATTGCTGAACGTTATCAGCGCATATGCCCCGCAAGTTGGGTGTGAGATGGACGATGGACTTCTCCTAAAGGAGAAGACCCACTCCTTAGAGGACAGCAACGTACACATTTTGGACAGGGAAGATAGATAGCTTGAAAGAAGGGTGAAGGAAGCCATCTATGCGAAACTGGAAAAACCATCCCTCAACAGAGGAGGAGGTCTGCGACACCACCTATCTCCCACTTACAATGCCGTCCTTTCATCTCTACGCAGGAGACTCAAGAAGCTTAGCCTCCAAGAACAACAGTCGGTCACTAACGGCTCCAACGACTCATGACCACTGAATGGAGCACTAACGAAGTCGAAACTAACACCCCCAACGACCGTCGCTGCTTAACATCGGATCACAAAGAGCCACGCATATCAACACCTCTGATAACGATGGGCGTTGCTAAACATCGGAACACAAAAGAGCCACGCATATCAATACCGCTGATAACGACGGGCGTTCCTAAACATCGGAACACAAAGAGCCATGGACATCAATAGCTCTGATAACGACTCCAAACAGGATAAATATCTGAGTTTCATCACCAGCCAGTCAGACTAGCTTGGTCTAGTCAGAAAGGCACGAACTGATGAAGCCTCTTGGATGAGAGGCGAAACGTCTTCACGGATATATACCAAGTCCAGTTGCACTCGATTCAATTCATTTGGAGGGCGAAAAAGAAGAATTCTGGAGTGAGTTGGACGACGTGGTGGAGAGGGTACCCAAGCAGGAGAGGGTGGTGATTGGAGCGGACTTCAATGGACATGTTGGTGAAGGGAACAAAGGTGATGAGGAGGTGATGGAAAGGTATGAAGTCAAGGAGAGAAATGTGGAAGGACAGATGGTGGTCGATTTTGCGAAAAGGATGGAAATGGCTGTGGTGAATACATATTTCAAGAAGAGGGAGGAACACAGGGTAACGTACAAGAGTGGAGGAAAGTGCACACGGGTGGACTATATCTTATGTAGAAGGCAAGATCTAAAAGGGATTGGAGACTGCAAGGTGGTGACAGGGAGACCATAGCAGCATTGGATGGTGGTCTGTAGGATGACTTTGGAGACCAAGAAGAGGAAGCGAGTGACGGCAGAGCCGAAGATCAAATGGTGAAAGTTGAAGAAGGAAGACTGTTGTGTGGAGTTCAGGCAGGAGTTAAGACAGACACTGGGTGGTAGTGAAGAGTTACCAGATGGCTGGACAACCACTGCAGAAATAGTGAGGGAGACAGCTAGGAAGGTACTTGGTGTGTCATCAGGACAGAGGAAGGAAGACAAGGAGACTTGGTGGTGGAATGAGGAAGTACAGCAAAGTATACAGAGGAAAAGGTTGGCAAAGAAGAAGTGGAATAGTCAGAGAGATGAAGAAAGTAGACAGGAGTACAAGGAGATGCAGCGTAAAGTGAAGAGAGAGGTGGCAAAGGTGAGGGAAAAGGTGTATGGTGAGTTGTATGACAGGTTAGACACTAAGGAAGGAGAAAAGAACTTGTACCGATTGGCTAGACAGAGGGACCGAGCTGCAAAGGATGTGCAGCAAGTTAGGGCAATCAAGGATAGAGATGGAAATGAGCTGACAAGCGAGGAGAGTGTGCTAAGAAGGTGGAAGGAATACTTTGAGGGGCTGATGAATGAAGAAAATGAGAGAGAGAGAAGGTTGGATGATGTAGGGATAGTGAATCAGGAAGTTCAGTGGATTAACAAGGAGGAAGTGAGGGCAGCTATGAAGAGGATGAAGAGTGGAAAGGCAGTTGGTCCTGATGACATACCTGTGGAGGCATGGAGATGTTTAGGAGAGATGGCAGTGGAGTTTTTAACTAGATTGTTCAACACAATCTTGGAAAGTGAGAGGATGCCTGAGGAGTGGAGAAGAAGCATACTGGTACCGATTTTCAAGAACAAGGGCGATGTGCAGAACTGTAGAAACTACAGAGGTAAAAAGTTGATCAGCCACTGCATGAAGCTTTGGGAAAGAGTAATAGAAGCTAGGTAAAGAGGAGAGGTGATGATCAGCGAGCAGCAGTATGGTTTCATGTCACGAAAGAGCACCACAGGTGCGATGTTTGCTTTGAGAATGTTGATTGAGAAGTATAGAGAAGGCCAGAAAGAGTTGCATTGTGTCTTTGTGGATTTAGAGAAAGCATACGACAGGGTGCCGAGAGAGGAGGTGTTTTATTGTATGAGGAAGTCAGGAGTTGCAGAGAAGTATGTAGGAGTGGTGCAGGATATGTATGAGGGAAGTGTGACAATGGTGAGGTGTGCGGTTGGAATGACAGATGGGTTCAAGGTGGAGGTGGGATTACATCAAGGATCGGCTCTGAGCCCTTTCTTGTTTGCAATGGTGGTGGACAGGGTGACCGACAAGATCAGGCAGGAGTCTCCATGGACGATAATGTTCACGGATAACATTGTGATCTGTAGCGAGAGTAGGGTGCAGGTTGAGGAGAGCCTGGAGAGGTGGAGGTATATACTGGAGAGAAGAGGAATGAAAGTCAGTAGGAGCAAGACGGAATACCCATGCGTGAATGAGAGGGAGGACAGTGGAATGGTGAGGATGCAATGAGTGGAGGTGACAAAGGCATTTGAGTTTAAATACTTGGGGTCAACTGTCCAAAGTAACGGGGAGTGTAGGAGAGAGGTGAAGAAGAGAGTGCAGGCAGGGTGGAGTGGGTGGAGAAGTGTCAGGAGCGATTTGCGACAGAAGGGTACCAGCAAGAGTTAAACGGAAGGTTTACAAGATGGTTGTGAGACCAGCTATGTTATATGGTTTGGAGACAGTGGCACTGATGAAAAGACAGGAGGTGGAGCTGAAGGTGGCAGAGTTGAAGACGTTAAGATTTTCACTGGGAGTAAAGAAGAAGGACGATTAGGAACGATTATGTAACCCAGCCAGAAATAATGGGTTAAAGAAAAAGAAACTTATTTGAAAACTATATAAGTTACAAATATTAATTTGTTTTAAGTTCATGTTTTATTTTATTTCATATTATAGTTATGATTTATTACTTCGTTAAAATCGGTTACCTCTATCGGCTCCATTCTTACCTGCCTCGATTGATCGAGTCTAGGATAGCGGGAGCGTCTGTGTGAATAGAGAAGGGGGGGCAGTGACACCTGAGACGAGAGCGTGGACGCTGCGAGCACCTTATCAAGCGATAATTGCTTCGCAACGTGCGTGAGCTTGGTAAGAGAATAAAAAGAAACATTGAGAGATGAAAACATAACACTTTTCAAGTGGCTAATTGACTGAATCAGTTTTACAGCACGAGCCACGGGCTGTGAAGAGTGCCGTTTTAACGAGGTTATCGCATGATTCGCATCCCACGTGTCTTGGTAAGCTAGCCTAGCAACCGGGCTATTCGTTTAATCGCCGTACGCTAGCAATAAGGCTGGTAATGTAGCATTGTGTTGTTAGCATGTGAATGTTATACGTCCTGATGTGAAATGTTTGTAAATTGTTCATGTATATTAAATACGTGCTGTAGAACTAAATAATTCCAGTATTTGAGATTAATTTAGAATATATTTTAGAATATATTATTTCAGCAATGTAATACACTCAGTATTATTTTGAATGTTGATTGTTGAATGTTGTACAGCATAGATAAGATAAATTTAGGAAACTGAACCTGTGTTATATGTACAGGTCAGGTTTTTTTGTTATGCTTGGAATCCTGAGAAGTCATTTGAGAGCTGATAGATGGCGAGCCACCAGAGTAGCAGTAAGAAGCAGATCTGGACCTCCGCAGGACAACTCTTCTTACCATCCAGTGTGGCAAGTTGTGCCAGTCACCCAGACTGGTATCCTTTGAACAAAACCCCAGAGTGCACTCTGACAATTAACTCTGACTAGTCATTGACTCATTGAAGTGTAGAAAATCACACTGAAGGATTATTTCTTTATTTTAAGGGCCCAGTTTACTATTTTCATTGTAATTGTAAATTGTATTTGTATTTTCAAGCACACTAAAGGTGCAGTTCAGATTAATTTGTGTGTGTGTGGTTATTACACTCTGCCCTTAGCTCCTCCGAACCTAAAGCATTGCGCATGCCAAGAGTGGGTTACAATTATATTAGAGGGACCACTCAGGTTGGACGGTTTGGAGACAAAGCAAGAGAAGCAAGCTTGAGATGGCTTGGACATGTGTGAAGGAGAGACGCTGGGTATATTGGGAGAAGGATACTGAATATGGAGCTGCCAGGAAAGAGGAAAAGAGGAAGGCCAAAGAGGAGGTTTATGGATGTGGTGAGGGAAGACATGTAGGTGGCTGGTGTGACAGAGGAAGATGCAGAAGACAGGAAGAAAAGGAAACGGATGATCCGCTGTGGCGACCCCTAACGGGAGCAGCTGAAAGTAGTAGTAGTTTGGATGAGGGCCAGGGATGAAAAGCGGTCATTTGTTTGACCTTTCACATTCACAGGACGTGACTGGCAGAGTACATGCTATTTTGAGAAGCTTGAAGATGTTTGGGTAGATCAGCGCATCACATCCTTTGATTGCCTTAGCACATGAAGTTGGCCTTTGTTCTGATGACTTGTTTTGCCACTTCAGTTTCCAGCTTTCAGTTCCTGGTCAATCAGTTCTGGTGAAGGTCAGTCATTTTGGTAAAGGTGAACTACTTCAGAGATGTCCACTGTCACATCTGAGTGGCACTGTACAGACGGAATTAGGCCCAGGAGCCTTGATGCTGTTACAGATAGTGGACTAAATCTGGATTTGAAATCCAAGATTACAAGATCAAGGAAGGGTATAGCCATATTGCGATGATAGTAGTCCTGCACAGTTTCAGCAGGTGCATTTTCCCTGTGTGTCTGCCTTCCAGCAGACATTGGTTGACTGGTAGGCTGCACATTGACCTGAGCAGCCATCCTGATTGCTTGCTCATAGATCTGGTTGGAAGTTATCCTCAATTGTCTCACGTAGCTCCTTGTAGATATTCTTCACCTCATCTACCATGCTAAATGCCTCATCAATGTCAATTGAGGTTCTTTGCAGCTTCACTGTTATGCCTGCAAGGTCAGATAAAACTTGGTAGACTGTGAGGAAGGTCAGGATGAAACCGAAGTTTTGGGGCCCAGACAAGAAACCATAGGCCTCTGCTTTTGTACTTGCCCTCCCATCCAGTGGTGACATCTTGGCTGTACTCTTCTGTATGGAGACCAAGGGCCATGACTTCTAAAGCCTTAACAATGAAGACGAAGGCACTATAAAAGTGACTGTAGGCATTGTGTGTGTCTTTCTGCCCATCTTGTGCGACATATGTCAGTGAGGGGTTTCCTCTTTCCAGCAGAGTATGCATCCTTATTTAGAACCTCCCTGAGTAGGTGTTCCCTCTTCGTGCTGTAGGTAAAGAATATGATGACAGACTTCATCTTGTCAATCATGTTATGCACAATTGGAAGAGCACAGGAGCATGCAATGACACGGTTCAGGCAATGTCCATTGCAGTGCATGGACAATGCCTTAGGTGCAACCTTCTTGATCAGAGCCTGGACATCGACATTTTCGCTGCTCATGTTACTGGCACCATTATAATCCTGTCCTTGACAATCACCAATCTCTATGCTTAGGTGACTCAGCACATTCTTAATTGTGGTTGCAATGCGGCGGCCTGTGATTCATGACAGAGAACAAATCTCTAGCAATTCTTCCCTGATATTTAAGTCTTTGTCCACAAATCTTACACACATTGGCATCAGCTCTACATTATGGGTTGTCACCTCATCCGCCATGACTGTATAGATCTGTGCATTTTTGACCTCTTCCGCAATCTGAGCCTGAATCATTCGCTTTCCTATCACGTCAATTGTCTTATTTTGGGTTTGGGGTGAGAGGTAGGTGGCATTTCTGAGCTTTGGCTTTGCCATGTGCTGCTTCAGCATCTAATCATGGTTTGCAAGTAGATTCATCAGGGCCAAGAAGTTTCCAGGGTTGCCAGTAGAATGCTGCTGCTCAGTTGTACCTCTAAGTGCAATACACTAGCGACCACAGTAAAGTACAGCCTCCGCTACAGACTTGAGTGTGTGCCTGTTTTCTTTGATGTTGGCTTCCTTCCTACTATCCATCAGGACTGATATTTGGGTCTCACGTTTGTCAACTGACTGGAGAAACAATCTAGGATTTTCAACTGCAGCTAAGTGAGATGGTCTTGTTGAACGGTTGCCGATTACTAATGTGTTCTTATGTCATTGTGTGAATGGAGCATTGACTATCAATCCCATCTGCTTCCTCTCCTTGGCATTCATAAACAGGGCACAGCACATACAGAAGGCACCATCAACCTTAGAACTGTACACCAACCACCAGCCATATTCCTCCAACCAACTGAGCTTAAATGCCCTGTTGCAGCCACCAAGGAATTGTGTTGGGAAAATAAAGTGATTTGATGGCCTGTCATGGTTTCTGAGTGTAATAACTTGTGTAATAAACCAGATCCACTTACCTGTATGTCTACTAGGTGGCAGTAGCAGTAAACTGGTTTACCCAGTACTACCTAGGACATTCCTCCAGATGTAGTTCTGTTGTGTAATGAATGCCTGCCAAGATGGCTGTGCTGTGTTGTGCTCCCGAAGTTTTCATCAATATATAAGTAAATAAATCCTGTGTGTGTGATTGTTTCATATAGTCAAGATACTACAAATTTGGCGACGAGGTTTGAGCTGGACAGCGCTGCTTGTAGGAGCGTGTGGGTGAGGAAAATTTTTCCCCCCCTGGAAGAACGACGGGGGAGGAAGAAACAAAAGTGAATGTCGTGTATCTACAGGATAACGGAATTATACAACGATCAAGGTGTATCTTGGTCTTCCTCTTTTATTTGCTAGACCGTAGTAACATTACAAAACGACTGCGTTGAGCAGGCACGAAAACACGAGTGACCCTCTTGCTCTGTCTTCTTCCAAGGGCACGCACCAGAGTGGCGCGCATACATTTATACAGCATACACAACAATACACATTAAGGGTCAGAGGTCAAACATAAAATACATATCACTGCAAATAAAAACATTTGCTTTCGTGTGTATCACCATACACTACACTCCTCCCCTGAAATCTGAACCCAGTATATTTACAGTACAACAACAATTCATTTTTTTAACAACTTTTCAACATTACATTGTTAGAACAAGAACTTGGTTCTCACAGATTTAATCTATCAGGCGGCTTCACAAGCCGCTGCGGCCTCTGGACACCCTCTGCAACTGAGGAGGGAGTAGTATCACTGGATCCTTGCTGCACAACCCTCTCAGTGGATTCTGGAATGTTTACAGGCATGACACATTACAGTTCTCAATCTCGGGTTATTGATCATTTGATTGACATGTCTCTTGTACACCTTTCCATACACTTTCACAAGATATGTGACAGAACCAAGTGCCTTTACAATGCACCCAGGCACCCATTTAACACTTTCCCCTCCCCTGTGGTTTCGAACCAACACCCTCTGCTTTGGTAGGAAGTGTCTTGACTTGTGCCAACTTATCTGCTTGCTTGCTTGGACTGTTGACTGTCCTGTCTCTGTTGCATGGACTCTGCAAAATTAGGTTTGGTGAGAGACAACCTGGTTTTGAATTGACATCTGAGAAAAAATTCTGCAGGTATTTTCCCTGTAGTAGACTGTGGTGTACTCCTATAACAGAATAGGAAATTTTGTATGCAGTGCTGCAACGTCATATTGCTACTCTTTCCCTTTTCAAGAGCTGTTTTCAGGTTCTGCACCAAACGCTCTGCAGCCCCATTACAAGCTGGGTGGTAAGGAGAACTCTTAATGTGTTTCACCCCATTGTTTTCAGGAATGTTTCAAACTCAGCAGATACAAATTGTGGTCCATTATCAGATACAAGTTCGTCTGGAAGACCCCAAGTGGCAAAGTATCCCCTCAAAACTTCTATGGTCTTTTCAGATGTAGTGCTACTCATCAAAGCTACTTCTGGCCAACGTGAATAGCTATCAGTGACCACTAGGACGTTGAACTTTCCCTTCTGAGCATAATCTATGTGTATCCTCTGCCAAGGACGGTTAGGCCAGCTCCAATTGTGAACAGGAGCTGTGGCAGGTTGGTGTCTGTTTAACTGGCATGTCTGGCAACTGTTTACCAGTGACTCTACGTCAGAATCAAGGTTTGGCCACCAAAAGTGACTACGGGCTAATGCCTTCATCTCTACCATTCCCTGGTGATTTTTATGCAATTCATGTAACATCTGTGGTCTTAACACCTCTGGTATGATTACCCAGAAACCCCACATCACACAGTCAGATTCAACAGTCAGTTCAGTGTTTCTTATGAAGTATGGCCTTAACTCATCTTCATTCAAATGCTTTGGCCAACCATTCAATGTGAAGTGCTTCACTCTCTGTATTACTGCATCAGTCTTTGTCTGTTTTGCAATCTCTTGTGAGCACACTGGCACTTTATCCAAGAATGAGACCCTAAACACAGAACTATAATCTGAGTCTGCCTCTTGAGTCTGTAGTGGTAAACGCGATAATGCATCCGCATTTGCATGTTGTAAGGATGGCTTGTAACGTATGTCATACTGATATGCTGCTAAAGTTAATGACCACCTCTGCAACCTAGCTGCTGCCAATGTAGGCATTCCAGTCTTGGGCCCTAGTATTTTTAGGAGTGGTTTGTGGTCTGTAAGCAGAGTAAACTTTCATCCATACAGATAGTCATTAAACTTGGTCACCCCAAAGATGATACTAAGTGCTTCTTTCTCTATCTGAGAATAGTTGACTTCTGTTTTAGTGAGTGTCCTAGACACATAGGCTGTAGGTTTCTCACCGTTGTCTGGAAACTGATGTGAAATCACGGCACTTATCCCGTAACGCGAAGCATCACGTGCCAAAATTACAGGCAGTTTAGGATCATAATGTGTAAGCACTGGCGCGACTACAAGCTGTGCATTAGTACGCTCAAACGCCTCTTGACATTTTCTTGTCCAATCCCACTCTTTATCTTTATGTAGGAGCTCAGTCATAGGCTTAATCTCACTGGACAGGTTTGGGAAATTTGCCATAGTAATTGAGCATGGCTAAGTACGACCTCAATTCTGTCACATTTTTCGGCACAGGAGCTTTGTCAATAGCCTCAGTTTTTTCTTTATTTGGGCGCACACCCTCGGCAGCAATTACACGCCCGAGGTAGGCCACACTGTTCTGAAAGAAGGCGCATTACTCTTTGTTAAGCCTCAGCCCATGTTCTGGAAAATAGCGGGCGCGCTAGTGACCCCATATGGCAAGCAGTTGCATACATAGAGACCTCTGTGTGTATTGATGGTGAGAAACGGCTTACTTTTCTCATCCATGTCGAGCTGAGTGTAGTCCTGCGTCAAGTCAAGTTTAGTGAAATGCTTTCCACCTGCTAAAGTGGAGAATAAATCCTGCGGTTTTGGATGTGGGTACTGATCTACATCAAGCCACTGATTTACCGTCACCTTATAATCTCCGCAAATGCGCACTGATCCATCTTTTTTTCGGAATGCACACTAGCAGCGCAGCCCATTAACTATGCTGCACAGGTCAGATAATTCCCTGTTGTTCGAGTTCGATTAACTTTTTATCCACGGCTTCACGCAGTGCATAAGGCACTGGCCTCGCTTTGCAAAATGTTGGTATAGCATCCGGTGATACACACAAGGATGCAGTGACGCCTTTTGCACGGCCTAGCTCTGCGCTGAAAACTGCTCTGTGCTCTGAGCACACTTTTTCCACTGGGTCAGATTCGGCAACGCGATTCACCTTTGACCAATCTAAGTTGAGCACTCGAATCCAATCATGCCCCATCAGCACCGGTGCTTCACCACGGGCCACTAGCAAGGGCAGCTGTAACTGCTGCTTCCCACATTGCGCCAGTAATGAGAGACGACATCAATGAATCACACAACGCAGATGGAAACGTGCGGCAGCAGCCATTTAGTTAAACCGGAAAAAGAACAGAGACTGCCACGCAGGCAGACCGGAAGGGAGACTTGGTAACTATAGCAACCACAACCAATACTGGCGTCACCCCTTTTTTTTAAAAGAAAGACCCCCCCCCTACACACAGCACAACAATAACACCACAGAACACCAGGCAACATCACAGCTCAGGCTATATAACTAGGTCTGTAAGGTAAGGCAAAACGTTATCACCGGTAAACACAAACAACTGGCCTAAAGTTCAAAGTCGTCTAAATGCCACGGCAAGCGCCGGCAACGCTCCAAGCGTCGAGGTGCAGCATCAGGCGCAAAAGCAGCCACACACTCGCCAGGGGAGCTCCCCCTAGGCTCGACCTCGACAGGAGGCACAGTCTCATCCCCCAGCCTCATATCGTTATCACAAGGCAGCCAGGAGGTCTGGTTTTTGCGCAACTTCGCGCTGAAGTAGCCTGCGACCTTCACAGTGTCCTTGCAGGTGACATACAGCATAGCTCCTAGGCCCAGCTCTCTGACGGCGTGGTCAGTTACAATCCACAGCTGGTCCGCAGGCCGTGGACGCAGGAGGGCACGTGTAGAAGATAGTGCCCTCTGAGCAGATGCGAAGGCACACAGCAGCTCGTCTGACCACAGGATCGCCTCCTTCGACTCCCGCCCAGCGACTGCGTCGTCCAATGGGGCCAGCACGGCAGCACAGTTCTTCAGTACACGAGCCAGCACCTTGTATGCGCCAATGAATGAACGCAATCCCGTCACAGTCTTTGGAGGGAGGCACGCAGCCAGGGCAGAGGCGCGGTGAGGGCTGGCCTGGATTGTACCCGGACGCTACACCCAGCCCAGGATGGAGGTCTGTACAGGAGCTACAGTGGTCTTAGTGGCGGACAGGTTCAGATCACACTTCTGTAGGGCAGAGAGAACCCGCCTCCAGACAGCTAGTAAGACCTTGAGAGTGTCTGCGCCACAATACAGGTCGTCTGCCACCTTGGCCACATGGCCTTGTTCAAGAAGGTCCCCGAAGACTCTGCACGTCAACTCCTCGAGCGCCGTCTCAGACCCCGGCATGCCCATAGCACTCCGCACATACACACGGACACCCTTGAAGGGTGTGACGACCCCACAGTACTTCCACGAGTCCCTGGACAGAGGAATCTGATAAAAGGCTTTGGTAAGGTCTGTGGCAATAATATATTTCCATTGAGCTATAAGACGCAGGATGGAGTCAACATCAGGCATCAGGGAGGGTTGGGGTTTACTGTACCGGCCAACATCCGCGAATGCAGTGACAAGGCGAAAGCCACCTCCAGGCTTCTTGATAAGCAACGAAGGATTGACATATTCCACAGTGATGTCGACATCCTCGGGCTTTCTGAAGACGCCCATGCTCTCCAAGACGTCGAACTGAGCCTGGAGTTCTTGCAGCTGACCCCTGGAGTACTGCGGGGCCCTCCCCTTACGTTGTGGAGGTAGGACAGGTCCCATGTTCACCCTGGCCTGGAACGGACCCACAGCGCCATTATATCCTTCAAAGTGGGGATCAAACACTACATCAAACTCTCTATGCAGGGCGCGGAACTCATTTCTGATGTCAGCAGGCATGATGTTATCCGGATCCAGAGCGACAAGGTCAGAGGACAAGGCTTACATGGTCATCGGGGCCGGTTTGGGGGGATCAGCTGGCATGGCGGCGTCACTGAGTGACGGGACATATGTGGCGTGGACACGGCATAGGTGGTAGCTTTTCTGAACCAGCCGCGGCCCGCCAGTGAGATTTGGGACACGGATCTTCCCGGACACACCCTGTAGCAAAGTTGGGGCAGGCCACTGCTGTGTGTCAGACTGGTCACATGAGACATCGGCATGTGGTTCAACAGCCAGCTCACTGTCCACATTGCACAGCTCAGGAGGCAGCTCGAGCTCGATGTACTCCCCTGGCCACACAGTAGATTGATCCAGAGCGCGGAGCACGTGCGCGCGCCGTACGGCATGGCTGTCCATCGGTGTTTGGAGGGTGCCGTAGCGGTATATATCCTCCCCCAAGAAGATGTAGTGTTTGGCTGGTCTGATGGAGACGTCGTTCTTTTCCATAAAGGGAATTCCAGCCAGGATGTCAGAGTCGAGATTGTCAACGATGAGGCCCTCAATGTCCATCCTTCTGGAAGTGTGTCCGTGTCTCTCCCAATACTCTCAAAAGGTATGAGCCAGCAGCTTGGAATGCGGACTGCGTACTTCCTGTGACGGTGACGCCCAGCCTGGTCGCGCATGAGGCCCTCATCATGTTGCCTGTTGCCCCACTATCAACGGTGAGACGCGCAGGGCAGTGTTCATGGAAGGCATCGAGGTAAGAGGACTGTTTGACACGTTTCAACCTACTAGATGGCGCTGGCTCCCCACTAACGCACTCCTCTACCTCATCATCAGTCTCGACCTGCTCTCCCAAAACCTGACGCGACTTTGCCATGTACATTTTATCTTGGGGGGGGGCAGAAAGGAACATTTGCTGAGGAAGTGATTATCAGGCCTGCCGGCACATTTACAAAGGGGACATGACCTCCTTGTCCGGACAGGGATGGATTGCTTTGACTTGGGGAGTTCAGACACAGCCCCGGTGCACTGAAAGCCGTAATGTAGACGAATAGCTTGCCATATGCCGTCAATAGATGTGGAGTGCCTGACTATGCTGTGACGAGAGATTACAGGACAATAATTGGCTATCTGTCCCAACATTGGCTCTAACATGGTTACCTTCTGTTCTTTATTGCGACGTCGGGGCGCGGGAATATCTTCACCGTCATCTGTGAATCCCCGGACAGGGGACGTTTTAGACTTCTTCTCCCACTCCACGCCATCATGCAGGAAGGGGGCAAACCCGGCGTCCAGCGACAGTATATAAAGCAGGTTCTGACGCCAGTTCTCAAAAGAGTTCGCCGTCTCGGTCTTTGTTAAACACCACTGCTTCGGTGCTCCGTGTGTCGCCATGCTGCCCACTTAGCTAGCACAACTGTGTCTGAGCTAGCCCGCCCAGCTGCGTCTGGTGGTAGACGTAACTACCCTGTGATTCCCCTGGAAGGGCTACCGCGATTAGTTCGGTAAATATCAGTCCTCGGGACGTAAGTCTGGTAAGCGCTGCCACCACGCCAGTAATGAGAGACGACATCAATGAATCACACAACGCAGATGGAAACGTGCGGCAGCAGCCATTTAGTTAAACCGGGAAAAGAACAGAGACTGTCACGCAGGCAGACCGGAAGGGAGGCTTGGTAACTATAGCAACCACAACCAATACTGGCGTTGCACATTCACTAGGATTTTACCCCGCAAAGCTAACGGTTGGTCTGTGTATGTTCTCAATGTAACGTCACATGAATGCAATTTCGACCCTTTCAGTTTGGATTTGTACAGGCTCTCTGAGATAACTGACATTGCTGCCCCGGTATCTACCTCCATGTACATCCTAACACCACTGCATCTTACCATCACCTTGTAAGGTTTCACATACTCACACTCAGTCTTTACTGAATACAGTCTCATATCAGTTCGCTGTTCAGAATCAGTCCCTGAGTCCGGTTCGCGAGTTGCGTCTGCCTGGTCCACAAAGTTCACCTCCGGGCCGCCTTTGGTCCGAGGCGGGCGGGCAGACGAATGTCCAGCAGACCGCCTCCCTTGGTCCCTACCGGCGTCGGTGCGCTTGTTCCGACAGGCTCGCTCCAGATGTCCGTTCTTTCCACATCCGCGACACTGGAAGTCTTTGAAGCGGCAGCTCCCCGGTCCGTGTCCTTTCCCGAGGCACCTGTAGCAGTCCTGGTGGCTGTCGCTGACCTCCCTCTGGTTCCACGCAGTCCTGGGCTCTCGGTGTCTCCGCACTCCGACATGATCCACTCGCATATGCACAGATGACTGTCCCTTCTGCATGCTTTCTAATCCAGAATTCGTGCATTCGAAGTTGTTCGTTAATTCCACCCTCTTTTGCCATGTTAATCCCTCGCCAATGGCGGCATTCGGTAACTTCCGGCGCAGCTGTTTGTTAGATGTCCCACACACGAGCTGATCTCGGAGCTGCTCCTCGAGGCTCGCGCCAAAATGGCATGTAGAAGCTAATCCTTTCAAGCTAGCAATGTAATCAGCAAATCTCTCCAGACTGTTGTCGACGGCCTCTAAAAGCAAACCTTTCCGTCAATACCTTCTTCTTTAGCGTGGGGAAATCCCGCAACGTCTGTAGCAAGGTCGCAAAAGCAACTTCACTGAACTTTTCCGGTGATATCAAGTCCTTTAGCAAGGCAAAAGTCTTCGGTCCAACCACGGACAAAAATACGGCTCTTCTCCTATCTTGCTCAGTTTGGTTAGCAGACAAGAACTGCATAAGCCTTTCTTCATAATGGTCGAAAGTTTCTGCCGTTTCGTTGAACTGCGGTCCTATATCTGTACTATACAGTGCCATCGCGTACGTTAGCTGCTAAACTGTTAGCATCGTTCAAAAATTACCGGTAAAGACGGGAGCAACCCGTTGCACATAAAAAAATAAAGAGGAAGATCCCATCCTCGTCGCCAAAACGTGTCGTGTATCTACAGGATAACGGAATTATACAACGATCAAGGTGTATCTTGGTCTTCCTCTTTTATTTGCTAGACCGTAGTAACATTACAAAACGACTGCGTTAAGCAGGTATGAAAACACATGAGTGACCCTGTTGCTCTGTCTTCTTCCAAGGGCGCGCGCACCAGAGTGGCGCGCATATTTATACAACATACACAACCAAAAGACATCGAGGGTCAGAGGTCAAACATAAAATACATATTACTGCAAATAAAAACATTTGCTTTCGTGTGTATCTCCATACACTACAGTTAACTTTATTGAAAATGGCCGGGACAATAGGAGCTCTGGGAGCGTTTGATCAAAATGTTCAAACTTCGGAAGAATACTGTGTGTGCTGACTCCTGTCATTTCTGTTATTAGTATTTTGAAACTATAGTGCCACCTACTGGCGGAAGGGTTATTGCTCCTGCAAGGAAGCGATGTGGTGCCAGCCCATGTCGTCATAACGGCATTTCCTGTCAGTATGAGTTCGCCTGAAAACAGGAAACTAACGTTAATGGATGTGCTCTACAGTTGTTTTTGTGTCCCGTAGAGTAGATCTATCAGTAAGTATGGTGTTATTTCGTGTTTAAGTTAGAAATGAATGTGTGTTATGGGAAAAGTTAAGTCATGGGTTTCTATGAGTGTTTAACGTTACGTCGGTTGTTGTGTGTGTGTGTGTTAGCTATATACCGTTAGCCTAGCCTCGTGCATGGTAGTCTGACGTTACTTGCTGATAGCTGTGCATCGCATTCATTGTTCTGTTTAGTGTGCTCTGTAGTTTACCTACCATATACTTACCCAACATTATTTGAAACTGGAAGGAAGTTCTCTATTAATAGAGCTATAGTTTATTGTTACATAGGAAAAGTTTGTTATGTTGAAATTTGGATTGTACTTACCTTTGTGAATGTTGATCCTGGTGAGGGTACCTGTAAAAGAAACGTGTTAATTGAGGTCACAATTGTTTAATATTCTTATTTTAATGTGTTCACATTGTGCTTTGCGTGTTTCAGTTTTACAAAATTGCAACGAGTTATTAAACTACTCCAGTGGAAAGCTTTGTCCCTCGTTCGTGTTAGCTATCTGTCTAGGCACTGCACAGAACTCATGTGCCGAGGACAGAATGGTAAAATGATAACCACCCAGCGGGAGAAGACTGCAAAATAACTGTAATCAGCACTCTGCATTCCATCACGTAATGCTGTGAAGATGAGCCACCTTGAGCAGCAACGGTGCAGCAACAGTGAACGCCAGTCTCAACTGCAGATGGAGCCCCTGAACCCCAACAACGACGACGTCCTGTCTCACCTGCACACGGAATCTGGGGCCCTCAGCAACAAAAACGACGAACGCCAGGCTCACCTACAGATGGACTCCGGGGCCCGCAGCAACAACAAGGAACGCCTCTCTCAACCACAGCTGGCGTCTCAGGTTCCCGGCAACGCTAGTGAACTTCCACCAGACCTGCAGGCGGGGTTTCCTCCCTCAGAAGCAACTCGTAGGTCAACTCAAGCCTCAACTACTGATGAACGTCCATCTCAGATGAGCCTGCATACAAGGTCTCGAGCGTCAGTCTCCAGCTCTCGCAAATCCTCTTCAACGTCACGGTCATACCACAGTGCTGCTGCCACAGGGGCTAAAGCCAAAGCAGAGGCAGCTAAGATAAAGGTATCCTATGCAGAGAAGGAGGCAGCAATGATGACGCAAAAGGCAAAGATCGAAGCAGATCTTCATGTTTTAAGGCAGCAGAAGGAAGCCACAGCAGCATTAAAAGAGGCAGCTGTTTATGAAGAGGCAGCCGTAGTTGAGTTTTGGGTAAAAGACTCTCATGGTGAGTTACAAGACTTAACACAAGATGGCCCATTCTAACACACCAGAGACTATATAAACACTCAGTCGTTTGAACAAAATACTCAACAGGAGCTTTACAATGTTATGTCGCTGCAGCCAGTCGTTCAGGGTAAAATATTAAAAGCCCCGCCCCCACCACTTATTCACAGTGTTGTTAATACAATGCAAAACATTTGTGAAGGCATAGTCGATCATAAACCCAGAGAAGATGAGCGCAACCTAGCTCTTGCTGCCTCAAATGTACTTGTCACAAAGCAGGAATATTTAGATTCAGCTCAGCCCACCTCTGTACAGGTTCAGTATAAACAATACTTACCTGCAGCTCAGCCTCTTCCTGATAGAAGCCAGTACAATAAGTATGTACCCTCAGCTCAGCCCGAGATTACCTCTGTACAGGCGCAGCATCAAAAATACTTACCTGTGGTTCAGTGTGCCCCTGTTCCGATCCAATGTGGCGAGCACCTGCCTGCCTCTCAGCTTCCTCCTGATCAGGGCCAGCATAGCAAGTTCTTACTCACATCTCAGTACCCCCCTGTCCAGTCCCACTATGGTGAACACTCACCTGCAGCTCAGCATAGGTCTGTTCAGACCCTGGATAAATACTCACCTGTGCCCCAAACTCCTGACCTTGCCCAGTATTTTATAAGGAAAGAGATGGTGAGCTCTGGGCTCCTCACCTTTGATGATCGTCCAGAGAATTTCTGGGCATGGAAATCATCTTTCCTGTCAGCCACAAAGCACCTAAATCTGAATGACCAGGAAGAGCTCAATCTCCTCGTCAAGTGGCTCGGGCCCGAGTCATCAGCTCAAGCCAAGAGAATAAGGTCAGTGCATGTAACAAACCCAAGAGCAGGAGTTTTAATGATATGGGAGCGATTAGAAGAGGCTTATGGGAGCCCAGAGGTAATAGAAGATGCTCTACTAAAGAGATTAGAGTCTTTCCCAGCCATCTCTAACAAAGACACTCTCCAGCTCAGAGAACTAGGAGACTTGTTAAGAGAGCTAGAGGCAGCCAAATCAGGGGGACTTCTACCAGGGCTCGCCTATCTCGACACAGCAAGGGGTGTCATCCCAATAGTCGAAAAGCTCCCTGTCTTTTTGAGGGAACGCTGGATCAGTCAAGGATCTAAGTATAAGGAAGACAATCATGTTCCCTTCCCACCATTTAGCTTTTTTGTGGACTTCGTATGCTCGCAGGCTAAAGCTAGAAACGACCCCAGTTTTGCATTAAGTCTTTCTACTACTGCAAACTATGCTCAGAGAGAAAGAGCATCAAAATGGGCCAGAAAAACAGCTGTGTCAGTTAGGAAAACAGAGGTCACAGCCTCTGCTACAGGCTCACAAAATAGAAAGGCTTCAGTCAGGGATGAGCCAAACAAGCAATGCCCGTTACATAAAAAACCACATCCACTGTCAAAATGCTGTGGTTTCTGATGGAAACACATCAATGAAAGGAAAACATACTTAAAAGAGAACTCTATCTGCTTTCGCTGTTGTGACAGCACCAAACACATAGCAAAAGATTGCCAGGCAACGCTTCAATGTAAAGAATGTGAAAGCGACAAACACATTTCAGCAATTCATCCTGGTCCGGCCCCTTGGTCAGTTAGTAAGCAGACCGAACAGACATCTGAGGATGAGCATAGTGGGGAGGATGAAGAAGCTGCATCCCTGTAGTCACTTCCATTTGCACTGAAATATGTGGTGGAGACACTAAACCCAGATCTTGTTCTAAAATCTGCTTAGTCAAAGTATACCATGCCGATCGTCCGAACAAATCCCACAGAGTTTATGCAGTGATTGATGACCAAAGCAACCGGTCCCTGGTGAAATCGGAATTATTTGATCTCCTAGACATTAAAGATAATGCATCCCCTTACACCCTGAAAACGTGCTTAGGTACAGTTGAGACAGCAGGGAGGAAGGCTAGCAATGTTGTTATACAATCACTCGACGGGGAAACCAAGGTTACCCTCCCTACGCTGTTAGAATGCAACAACTTACCTGATGAAAGAGCAGAGATACCAACACCTGAGTATGCTCACTATTTCCCTCACCTCGGCCCTGTAGCTGATAAGATCCCTCCTCTTGACACCAGTGCTCCTATCGTCCTCCTGCTAGGTAGAGACATTTTGAGCTTGCATAAGGTACGCGAACAGCTAAATGGGCCGCACAACGCTCCTTTTGCCCAACACCTTGACCTTGGCTGGGTCATAGTTGGGGAGGTGTGTTTAGATGGTGCACACAAGACTTAGAGAGTCAACGTCTACAAAACACACGTCCTTCAAAATGGACGCTCTTCCTTTCTTAAGCCGTGCACCAACATTATCCACGTCAAGGAGAGACTTGATACTCCAGCCAAGCAAAGCCTTCTAACTTTTCCAGAGCCAAGACTGGATGATCTAGGTGAACATGTATTCCAGAAAACGCCTGATGATGACAAACCAGCCCTGTCAGTAGATGATAACAACTTTCTCAGAATCATGGAAAACGAAGTGTACCTGGACAATGAAAACCATTGGGTAGCGCCGCTGCCTTTTCGTTCACCTCGCAAGCCTCTTCCGAATAATAGACAACAGGCATCCCAGCAGAAACAGGAGTACTTGGCAACTCTCCAGTTGCGCAGAAAGTGGACCAAGGAAATGCCTAACCTACAAGAGGGTGATGTTATTCTGATGAAGGAAATTCACTCCAAACGTAACGAGTGGCCCCTTGGACTTATAGTTAAGTCCTTTCCCAGCTCTGATAGTAAGGTCCGTAAGGTCTCAGTGAAGACTGTTAGCCAAGGGATAGTAAAGGAGTACCTTAGGCCGATCAGTGATGTGGTTTTACTCATACAAAAAGAAAAGGTGTAAAAGTGGTATTTAGATACCAAGTGGGGAGTGTGCTGACTCCTGTCATTTCTTTTATTAGTATTTTGAAACTATAGTGCCACCTACTGGCGGAAGGGTTATTGCTCCTGCAAGGAAGTGATGTGGTGCCAGCCCATGTCGTCATAACGGCGTTTCCTGTCAGTATGAGTTCGCCTGAAAACAGAAAACTAACGTTAATGGATGTGCTCTACAGTTGTTTTTGTGTCCCGTAGAGTAGATCTATCAGTAAGTATGGTGTTATTTCGTGTTTAAGTTAGAAATGAATGTGTGTTATGGGAAAAGTTAAGTCATGGGTTTCTATGAGTGTTTAACGTTACGTCGGTTGTTGTGTGTGTGTGTGTGTTAGCTATATACCGTTAGCCTAGCCTCGTGCATGGTAGCCTGACGTTACTTGCTGATAGCTGTGCATCACATTCATTGTTCTGTTTAGTGTGCTCTGTAGTTTACCTACCATATACTTACCCAACATTATTTGAAACTGGAAGGAAGTTCTCTATTAATAGAGCTATAGTTTATTGTTACATAGGAAAAGTTTGTTATGTTGAAATTTGGATTGTACTTACCTTTGTGAATGTTGATCCTGGTGAGGGTACCTGTAAAAGAAACATGTTAATTGAGGTCACAATTGTTTAATATTCTTATTTTAATGTGTTCACATTGTGCTTTGTGTGTTTCAGTTTTACAAAATTACAACGAGTGATTAAACTACTCCAGTGGAAAGCTTTGTCCCTCGTTCGTGTTAGCTATCTGTCTAGGCAGTGCACAGAACTCATGTGCCGAGGACAGAATACTGTGAGGTTGTGGAACATTTCTTTATCGCCAACGGAATAGAGAATGCAGCCAAACAGAAGTCAATTCTCATAAGTGTTGTCGGTGCACAAACGCATCGTCTGATGTGCGGTTTACTAAGCCCTGATAAGCCAGGAGAACGCACTTTCCAAGAGTTAGTGACGTTGTTGAAAGACCACTGTAACCCAAAACCCAAATTTGATTCGCGCATGAGAAAGCCCAACGAGTCTGCTGCTGATTATGTGGCAGAGCTACGGAGATAAGCTCAAGACTTCAATTACGGACAAACGCTGTTACAAAAGCTCCGTGATCGGCTCGTATGCGGAATCAACGACGAACGCATTCAGAGGAGGTTATTGTCGGAAACCAATCTAACATTTGAGGACGCACTTAAAACAGCAATAGCCATGGAGTCCACCGACAAACATGCTCAAGATTTGCAAGGGAAAGCGGCATGCAATAGAACAGGGGAACACAGTAGTGAGCTACTGGCATCGCAAAGGAGAACTGAGAACCGCGCAGAGGGTGAAATGAAAGACTGCTACCGTTGCAAAGGCAGACATACACCGTCGGATTTCCGATTTAAACAATAAAAATGCCATTCGTGTGGAATGATAGGCCACATTGCGCGGGCGCGTAGAAAGAAGAAAAAGCGCAGTGAAGCTAAAACGAACCGAGATCGAAGGCACCGTAGCAATGCGCAGGGCAGAGGCCACAGCAGCCGCTCACATCATGTCACAGTTGATTCAGACGAATCAGAGGGCTCAGAACAAGCGTTTTCAATGTACAACGTATAATGGAGCCACGCAAAAGTGAAACCCTTTACAATGGACATGCAAATCAATGGGAAAATGGTGGAATTTGAGCTGGACACTGGATGTAGCATCACTTTGATGAATGAGTCAAAATTTAAGGTGCAGTGGACAAATGCAAAAAAGCCTGCATTAAAGCCCTCAGCAATTAAATTAAAGACTTACACAGGGGAAAGCATAAAGGTGTTAGGGGTCGCAGAGGTAAATGTCCAATACCAGAACCAACAGAAAATCTTACCTCTCTACGTAGTGGTTGGTACTGGTCCAAGTCTGCTGGGTAGAGGTTGGCTATAGAGCAAATAAACCTTAATTGGGGAGAAAATAAGCATATGAAAGTAGAAGAGCTGATATTGCAACAGGTGCTTGCAAAGCACGAGGATGTTTTTAAAGAGGAGCTTGGTACCTTAAAGGGGGTTCAGGCCACAATCCATGTTGGACCTGACGCCACGCCCAGATTCTTCCGCCCACGATCTGTTCCATTCGCAGTGCGCCCCAAAGTGGAAGCAGGGATCAACAGACTGTTAAAAGCGCAGATCATTATGCCAGGCAAACACTCGCAGTGGGCGTGTCCCGTTGTTCCAATTTTGAAACCGGATGGCTCAATTAGACTCTGTGGAGACTACAACCTAACTGTCAATCGTGTCTCACCGCTAGAGCAGTATCCTACTCCGAGAATTGAAGATTTGTTTACAGCCTTGTCGGGGGGGGGGGGGGGGGGGGGCAAGCAATTTTCTAAATTAGACATGAGCCATGCATATGCTCTAATTCTCATGGATGACGAGTCTAAAACGTACCTCACGGTGAATACCCACAAAGGTCTTTTTACTTACAACCGCCTACCCTTTGGGGCATCGTCGGCGCCGGCCGTGTTTCAGAGAATAATGGAGGGTCTTCTATAGGGCATACCCATGGTCGCAGTATACTTAGACGACATTCTTGTCACCGCTAGCAGGGAAGAACATCTGCGAAACATGAATGAAGTGCTTAGTAGGCTCGAGGAGGCTGGGTTACGGCTAAAACGAAGCACGTGCCAACTGCTGGAAAATGAGGTGTACTATCTGGGACATAAAGTAGACGCGCAGGGTTTGCATCCCATGGAGTCGAAGGTTAAAGTCATCGTGGAAGCTCCGACCCCGTCCAGTGTCACAGAGCTCGAGGCATATCTTGGTTTATTTAACTACTATAACCGTTTCCTTTCCAACCTCTCCACGCTGCTTGCGCTGATGCACCAGCTCCCCCGGAAAGATGAAAAATGAGCATGGACTACAAAGCAAGATGAAGCTTTCCAAAAGTCAAAAGAGCTTCTCCAATCAGCAAGCGTGCTAGTCCATTACTCTGCGGACAGAGAATTGATCCTAGCATGCGACGCCTCATCGTATGGGGTGGGAGCAGTGCTTTCGCACAAGATGCCCGATGGCACAGAAAAACCACTAGGGTTTATGTCAAGGACACTCACTCCTTCTGAGAAAAGGTACTCTCAGCTAGATAAAGAGGGCCTGGCCGTGATCTTTGGAATACAGAGATTTCATAAATATCTCTATGGTTGTAGATTCACGATCGCCACTGACCATTAGCCCTTACTATCCTTATTCCATGAGATGAAACCTGTCCCCCAGATGGTTTCCCCAAGACTTCAGAGATGGGCAGTTCTACTTCGAGCATACCAGTATCAGATAATCTACAAGCCGGGCAAGTATCATAGTAACACCGATGCTCTCAGTAGACTCCCGGTTCCAGAGCTGGTTGAGGATGATGGTCTACAGGATCAAGTGCTGATGATGGATCATATGGACGATGTAATGGTGAACATGTCACAAGTCAGGAAGTGGACGGCGAGGGATGCTACACTGTCCCTGGTGCACAGCTATGTCTTGAATGGCTGGCCAGAGGTGGAGGATCCTCAACTCATGCCATATCACACCCGCCGACTGGAGTTGAGTACGCGAGATGAGTGTGTCCTGTGGGGAGCCAGAACAGTGATTCCTCCGCAGGGGCGGTCTGTTCTGTTGAAGATGCTCCATCAGTCACATCCGGGTATGTCTCGTATGAAAGGTTTAGCAAGGTCTTACATGTGGTGGCCGTGGATGGACGAGGATATCGAAAAGGAGGTCAGCATATGCGTGGAATGCCAGCAAAACAGAAAATCGCCACCTAATGCACCACTGCACCCCTGGGAATGGCTCGAGCTGCCATGGTCTCGCATTCATGTGGACTACGCAGGGCCGTTCTTGGGCAAGATATTCTTGGTGATAATTGACGCACATTCGAAGTGGCTAGAGGTTTATCCACTGAATGCATCTACAACACATGCAACAATTGAAAAGCTACGGCAGTGCTTCGCAGTCCATGGATTGCCACAGATGTTAGTGTCTGACAACGGCAGTTGCTTCACAAGTGCGGAATTCAGCCATTTTATGTCACAGAACGGGATTCAGCATGTCACCTCAGCGCCTTTCCACCCCTCTAACGGTTTAGCAGAGCGGGCGGTGCAGACGTTGAAAGAGGGGATGAAAAAAATGAGAGGAGATAGCATCGAGGCTAGAGTTTCCAGGTTCTTGTTCAGCTACTGCATCACCCCTCAGGCGACGACAGGGTTGTCGCCTGCAGAAATGTTGATGTCCAGACGCCTGAGATCTGCGTTCGACCTACTGAAACCTGACCTAAAGTTGAAAATTCAACAGAAACAGCTGAAACAGAAAGAACATCATGACAAAACGGCCAAGTTGAGAAGATTTGCACCCGGGGATGCTGTATACACAAGGAATTACGGCTTAGGACCAAAATGGATTCCAGCTGCAGTTGAGTCGTCTTCTGGTCCTGTTTCCTATACAGTGATTCTTGGCAGTGGACAGAGGATGAGGAGACATGTTGACCAGGTGCGAGCACGTCACCCGGGGTCCTGCCAATCTCCAGACCAACCTATGGAACTTTCAGAGGAGCTGTAACGCAGTTCAGAAGTAGCTCCTGTGAGACTATCAGAGAACCCGGAGGTTGAACAGAGGCCTGCGGTTGAAGTTCGGGGGCCAGAGAGGGTGATCCCTGAAAGAGTGGTCTTATGCTACGTTCAGACCAAAGGCGGCGAGAATTTTTTGGGCGGCGCGAATGCATGCAAAGTCAATGGGAGGAGGCGAATGGGCGGAATAATTCGCGGCGAAATCACGGGCGGCGCGAATTGGGCGCCAGGCGATAGCCAATCACCTTCAAGTAGGGTTAGAACCCGCCTTCATGTTGGGAAAGAATACACGCCCCCTACCCAGAATTCCGGTGAAATTCGCCAAACTGGGCACGTCTCCGGTTTATGCTATGAACCCAAACCGAACGCTGGCGCCGGTTTCGGCGGCGCAAGTTGATATAAAGCAGAGCCACCGCAACTGATCTCTGTCGCTCATCCATGATGATCACAAGTAAACACAAACTGCTCGTGTGTGGTATTTGTTGTGTGCGGTCTAGCAAACTTGCTAGCAGCGTTGGTGTAACTAGACTGCTTGTTGTGACGTCAACACAGCGAATTCGCGTTCTGTTCGAACACACCTGGCGGAGCTGGCGGCCAAACTCTGGCGAACAAAGTGGCGCCAACTCTCTCGCCGCCTTTGGTCTGAACGTAGCATTACCTGTCACACCATCGCCACAGGACGTTCGTCACGCCACCCGGCAGAAGCGTTCCCCAACTTATCTTAAAGACTATGATAGTGTAAACTACTAATAAGACACGTTAGCCCCTAGCTAACGGGTCTGACCCTTTAGCCGAGCGGTTAGTGATGTCGCCTTGTGGTGCAGTACACACCGTATCGAATCCCGCACCGGGCAAGAAAATAACCGGTTACAATAGGTAATGGTGAGATCATGTTCTAGGAAAGGCAAGAATGTGCCTTGATCTCACGGGAGTCGGGTAGTTCCCCCTGAACTTCCTAGGTAGCGTTGAAAACATGTTAGAAAAAACAAACAAACAAACAATTGTTTCCTCGAAAGTGACTGTTAAATGTTGACTAGAATGAGTCATGTTGGAGGTCACGTTTGGCACATGCCTACTTTGTTTCATCGTTATTCGTATTGTTGATCCCTGTTGAGAAACCTTTTGTTCGCCTAACGGTGGGGGAGTGTAGTAACTTCTGTAATAAACCAGATCCACTTACCTGTATGTCCACTAGGTGGCAGTAGCAGTAAATTGGTTTACCCATTACTACCTAGGACATTCCCCCAGATGTAGTTCTGTTGTGCAATGAATGCCTGCCGAGATGGCTGTGCTGTGTTATGCTCCCGAAGTTTTCATCAATATATAAGTAAACAAATCCTGTGTGTGTGCTTGTTTCATGTAGTCAAGATACTACACTAAGCAAATGGTATCTCTGGCCCTCAGACATCCTATGCACACTCTCTAAGATTTCCTCAATTGGTTTTGTGACCTGAATGAAAAATCATAGGTCACTGAACAGCTCGTCATCCTGACGTGCCTCAAGGTGTTGTGGACCCTCCTGGGGTTGGGGATCTCCCTGACCTTCCCTGAGGGGTTCTGCATCATCCTGACCTTCCCTGGGGTCTTGTGGATCACCCTGACTTTCTTCCTTATCTGTAAACATATTGTAACGTGCATGGATAAGTAGATACGTTGGCCGTTGGCTAACGGGTCAGACCCTTTAGTCGAGCGGTCAGCGATGTCTATGGGTTCGCGTCCCGGCTGCGGCGGTTCCTGTGGTTGCCCCCCGAATTTGTTACATTGGTGTCAGAAGTGGGATGGTGCGGGAGATACCGGTTCGCGTCCCGGCTGCGGCAGTTCCTGTGGTTGCCCCCCCCCCCCCGAATTCGCTACAATATAGATATATCTTAGTCAGTGGTGTAGTGGAGGTATACGCAGCTATCCACCACCATTAGCGCGTGCTAATTTTACAGTCAACAACAAAATCATGCACAAAAAAAATCTAATTTATCCCTGTGATTGACAGCTGAAACTTGATTTAGTATGGAAAACAAGCATTGTATTGGCGCGAGATAGCCTACCAGCAGTACTTTCAACTGTATCATTCATTGAAATACGCTTTGTATATTATGCTGTTTCTCCACTATACAGTACGCTACGGTACGGCATAGGACGGCAAGCATTTGTGTCACCTCTTGAAGCTACCCTGTACTTTTTCGTTAAACAAAACCAGTTGTAAACTGGTCTGGGGCCAATATCTCTTAGCTATGTCCCGCCACAGTGTCATAAATGCATTGATTGATTTCATCAACTCAGTCAGAAATCGCCGCTTAGCCGACATGCTAATTTTTACAATCTAAAACCCCATTTACTAATGCTAAAACGTTAGCGATGTAAACTGATTTACAAAAAATCAGTCTAAACTGATTTACATTTGTCACACAGGTAACCAAAAATCATCCCTCCAAAATGTGTTCACAGATAACGTTCATAGCTAGCTAGCTAACGCCAGCATACCTTAGCTATCCCAACTAGCTAACTAGTGTAAACTTCTAATAAGACACGTTAGTTCCCAGCTGACAAGTCTGACCCCTTAGCCAAGCGGTTAGTGATGTCGCCTTGTGGTGCAGTACACCTCGTATCGAATCCCGCACCGGGCAAGAAAATAGCCGGTTACACTAGTTAACAAACGTTAGCCTGATTGGCTTTCCCCCCCTTCTCAACAGCTGTCCAATGTTTTGAGAAAGTGAGGCGGCAGCTTTCTTTCTCTTTCTAGCATCTTGCTCCTTTCGACCCATTTTGAGATTGACTTCAGGATGGTTTACTTTAGCCATCGTCAGCCGGCTAGCTGACTCCGTTACAGCAAAGCTATGCGTGACTTAACGCTCCGTTGATTGAGGAAGGAAGTCGGGCTAGTCCACTCGGAGGAAACTACGCTCTAAAGTGGTGCTTTTTTTTACAATGTTAGGCCTTCGGTTTTGTTTAGATTATTATTATTATTATTTTTAGATTAGTTTAAAATTCCACATCGTTATTTAAAAAGGGGACACACTTTAAAAAAAGGACTTAAAAAAAAGGAAAAAATTCCCACCTTTAATTGTGGACCTTTTGCTATACACATGCAAGCTACGGGCTTGCATGTGTATATGTAATTGGTGTGTATTGTTTAGCTTAGCACTGGTGGGGAGGTTACACAAAATAATCACAACAGTCATAATTACGATATTTCAGTTTAAGCTTTCAAACTGACATGGCAGTTTACTGAGCACTACCCCAAAAGGGGGGCTAGCCTAACCTGTAATGGAACAAGGACTATGTTTTATTCCTTCAGCCATGAAAATATCAAACAAATTAACCACGACATGTTAAAAACGACAAAAAGTATCCTCCCCTTCAGTGTGGCCAACTGTGCAAATGAAGAGCATTAGCATGGGTTATGTTTAAAGGGTTAAAGGTTTAGGAAGGTTTTCTCTCATTACCCCATTCTCTCACAGAAAATACTGGTTCCTACATGGAAACTGTGTCATTGTTAAGATTATGAACAAGTTTCTTAAAACAAAATTACACCATTGTTAAAACTATGTGCAAGTTCCTTAAAACAAAAGTGCTAACAGGCTACAATGCACAACTGTCCAGCAATGCTCAAGCAGTAACACCTTTGCCAACCTTTGTGTTAGCTGCCATTACATAAATAATTTGTACAGTGATGATATAAATTTACTAATTTCTGTATAAAATTTTCTTCTTGTTAAAAGCAAACTTTGACGTATTTTTGCGAGGACAAGCTATATAAATGCAATCCACCAAAAGACAATTTACATAGCCATTTTTTAATAATAATGGAATATTAAAATCACATCTATTAAAAATATCAACAATTTGTTACTGCTTCTGACTGTTGCTCCAACAAAGGAAAAGACAGTAAATGGTTAAAAAAAACAACCTCAAAAGTATGTCAGATATTTTTTAAGAATCTGTATGGGGACAACACAACACGGAGCAACCACATCATATTTCATAAAAAAAAATGCTAACAAATCAAGTTTAACTGAGAAGTTGAATATCTGGAACAGGAACTGGGAATGAATCTGTAACCATGAATGCACCGTTTTCAAATATGTATGTTTTACTGGCATTTCTGTTCAAATGTGCCCGAGTGTAGACTTAACACAAACATTAAACAGCATCAAGACGTTCCAGTCCCGCGTTCTGCACACCACCTGTCTGCTCCTCTTGTCCTCCACAGCAGTCAAAACGCACGCTGGAAGGAATGTTGAGAAATAATGACAGTGCTTTACAGAGCCACTGACAGAATTTGGCCATGTTAGGAACATTTTAAGCTGGGCTTCAAAATGCCCTCTGTAACTTGGGCATGATCAGATGTTAACAAAAGCCATGATTACAGAACCCTAAAAGGTGTTTTATCAACCATCTTTCATAAAGACTCAAACATTTCATACCTTCCTCACAGGGCATAAAGACCTGAGTGTCCATCCAGACAAACTCATACATGTTTCTCTCCCCAAGGAAGGGCACATCCATGACATCGCAGGTGACTCTCTCAAGTCTCACATTGTGCTTCCAAACAAATCACTTCAACACGCTCGATAACCTCTTTGGTTGGCGGGTTGTGTGGTGTTGCTGGAGCAGGTATGGATGAAGTATCTTGGTCCATGACAGACATGGCCACATGGGCAATCACTACCGGGCCCTCCATGAATGTCTCCAACTGAAACCAAGAAACACAAACGCTCACTGTCCCACAAATTGTCCTCTTGATCCCATTCCCTTCAGTTCATCACCTCCACCATCTTTCCTAATCCAGCCCACATTTTCAAGTTCCCTCCTTTCTGCTATTTCACCATCCAAACTTAAGCCAGCTCAGGTCACCCCTGGCTGAAGGAAACATTGCTTGATCCTTCATTTGCCCAAACACGTCTGTTTCGTTGCTCCCATTCACAGACAAATCTCTCAAAGGAGAAACACGCAGTCAGTCAGCTGTCTTTCTTCACTTGCACCATTTTCACTTGACTCTTGGTCTTTGATATCGACTTGTGGCTTTGTCTAGCTTATTTGGAATTTGAATCTCATCACTTGGTATTAGTAATCTATCTATGGGCACTTAGACTAATTGCACTTGATATGCCGTGCCATCTTACCAGTGATTACTGATTAGTACTGTGTAGTGATCTGAGATAGTAGAAGACAACGTCATCTGCTAATTGCTGGCTCTTGTAATTCACTTTGGATAAAAGCATTTTCAAAATAAGAGCGTGTACCAAACGCATCAATAAATCAGGTCAGGGCCCTTATCGTTGGGGGATTACCTTACTAACCACTAAACCAGTCTGAAACTTACTTTTCCAGTTAACCTGACACTAGCCATTTAATTACTAATAAAAAAAGATTAAAAGAATAGATAACTACACCTACTCATGAAAATTTTATATCAGAAATCTACAATTCATGGAATCTTCAGTCAATAATATGAATTCAAATTGTTCCAGACTTGTTTCAGCCTTCTGTGGGAATCACACTAAGTGGAGTCCAAAATGTCTGCTTAATTCTTCAATGTTTCAGTCACCCTCCTAATATAAACCATTTGGTAAGAAAACCTACTGGTGAACCTTCAAGCAATTCCACTAAACAGATCCATTCATTCATTCATTCATTCATTATCAGCCGCTTCTCCGGGGTCGGGTCGCAGTGGCAGCAAGCTAAGTAGGGCACTACAGACATCCCTCTCCCCAGCAATGCCCTCCAGCTCATCCTGGGGGATTCCAAGGCATTCCCAGGCCAGATTGGACATGTAGTCCCTCCAGCAAGTTCTGGGTCTATCCCGGGGCCTTCTCCCAGTTGGCTGTGCCCGGTAAATCTCCAAAGGAAGGTGCCCAGGGGGCAACCAAATCAAATGCCTGAACCACCTCCACTAGCTCCTTTCGACGCAAAGGAGCAGCGGCTCTACTCCGAGCTCCCTCTGGATGTCCAAGCTCCTCACCCTATCTCTAAGGCTGAGCCCAGACACCCTACAGAGGAAACTCATTTCAGCCCAATCTTAAACAGATCCATAAACCATGCAAATTAACACAAGGTGTAAATCCATGATACTTGACAGCAAATGGACAAAGGATCATGGTTAAAACATTGAAACCGCCATGGCCGAATCATCTACTATGGCTCTCCGTTACATAACCTTCTTAGAACCACATGGATGTTCCAGACCTCCGTCAACCCAGGTGATTAATGATGTACTTAGTTGTTGTGTTGACATCAAAATACACAGAAACTATTGCTACATCAGCCTATCATGTTAACAATCTTATCCTTTCTCACCAGGTCATTTACCCGATGCCATTATGAAGCTTTTCAATACAACTGTTTGAAAAAAGGTCAGTCATTGTACTACATACTGCTTTCTATCTTCCCAATCAACCACCATTACCATTCAGTCGTCTCTATTTCCTGTCTTTTCCATTCTTTATTTCAGCTACACTATAGTTGGCTCTTTATTCTTTTTTAACCGTTGCCATAACAACCACAAATGTTCTGAAAGATCTGCTGGCGCTGCGCTGAGAGGGGGCATGCATGAGAACGAGGAAGAGCGAGAGAGAGCCAACCACCCACCCAGTCCATGCATGTTGTACTCCCATACTGTTTGAGGTGCCTGAATCTTAATCTGACCTTCTGAAGCTCAAGCCCACAGGCCTGTATTTTCATTTTTGTGTGTTTTGCACCACCACCACCAGACCTATATTTAAGCTTGTATTGCAGGAGCTATACATCAAACACCACCACCCTGAACAAACTGGCTGAGATAACACATCTGGTTATTATAACAGGTTACTTTGCTAAAATGTGCATTGAAATGGTTATTTTCAGAGCAGTTGTCAGTTTCACAAAAATACAAAAACATACATGATTAAAAGATAGGGTCAGTTGTGTTAGGCTGTAGCCAAGATTATGAATATTTCTCTTCAGCATATTGACGACTGAACAGGAATTACTCTAAATTAAGATAGATATTTCTAACATGAAAATATGGGGGGGGGGCATCTGGTAGTAGGTGGTTAAGTCATTTTCTGCTGATATTAGCTGATACGGACAGTAGCCTCGGTTCCTTAACTGTGTACTGTTATGTCCACAGTCCTATGGGGGCCATGCCCTCTTTGCTGCCCAGCGGGGGCAGAAGGTTCTCTTCACACAGAAACTTCAGAGGGAAGTGGACCAGAAGCCCTTGGATGGCCTTCAGCTCCTCTTTCGCCTTCTCGGGGTCCGTGTCACAGAGACGCTCCCTGCAGCAATGCTCCTTCACCTCTCGCATGTTGTGGACAGTGTTACAGGGGAGGCAGTTGAAGACCTGAATCATGACGGAGAAGCAGGAAATCAGAGGTTGCCAGTTCAATAGGGTGTAAGGAACGCTCATGGAGCTGTGGAGTAAACTCATGAATGAAACATCTCTATTTACTGACCTTATCATAGATTGAGGCGTTCGTTTCAGCTGTTGAATTCCACACCAAGAAGAAGAACTCATCGCTGACTGGGTCCTCAATATTGATACTGGGGTTTGCAGCAGCTCCTAAAAGAACCCTGGTGGGGAAAGACGCACCGACATTTATTTCATCAAATAAAGCACCATGAAACAACAGCCAGGCTTATACCTAAGCATTTTAAAGTAGATTTTCAAATTCTATGGATTAAATATTTGGCAGTTTGCCTCGTGTAAATAGCGAGGAAGAATATTAATTATAGATGTTGAAAGCCGTCACCTGAGTGTGACAGACTTGAACAGCCTCCACTTTTCTCGGTGATTACACGGGAGTTGCAGAGTTTCAGACATATTCTGCAGCTCACAGTCACAACGTAATTTCAGTCGCTACTTTGGCAGACACTGAGCTCTGACCTGAAACACTCTTTGCGCAAGGCAAGCGTGAGGGGTCCCGCCTGGTACTCCTCTCCTCCCATGGTGGATGGCACTCTCTCTTCATCCTCCACCAGAACCGCCAGCTCGCTGTCTCTGCTGCCCAGCATGCTGCGGTCGTTAATGTTGGCCGAACCTGTGACCCGTTGGATTAGCAAACTACACATGTAAACTACACACACTGTAAACCGGTGTTGTATGATGTTGTGACCACTAACCAATGGTCACAACATCATACAACAGCCATTCAAATTACATAACCATACCAAAAAATACTCTCAAAGACTGGTGCTGTTCTTCTAATTTTGTACCTTCCCTCCTTGAGATGATTGGATATGGTCATAGCTCAGATTTATATATATATGTGTGTGTGTGTGTGTATGTGTGTGTATATGTATATATATATATATATGTGTGTGTGTGTGTATGTGTATATGTATATATATATGTATATATATATATGTATATATAATGGAATAATAATGCAATTAATTATAATATAACAATATAAAATTTATAATTAATTATATATCTTATTAATTATATATGAATAATAATGTAATCAATATGCTATTTATTTTATTTATTTTTACAGTACTATATTAGAAGATGTTTAACCTAAAAGTATGTCTGTCTTGGCGATACTGTGAGCCCTAATGACCAGAAGTCTACATCATGGCACTAAATCTGAAGTAACTGACAGAACTAAAACAGGCAAATATAAAGTGTGTCCACCAGAGGAGCTGTAGAACAGATGAGAAAGCGCAGGCCTCCTCTCCTCTTTATGAAGTGATCACCATCAGCAGCACTTCCACAACATACAGGCCCTGTCTCAGAGGGTGTGCACCCGCCTACTTCTCAAATACATAATGAGTAAAAGTATTTCTATTTTCTTATATAGATTATTTTACTGTGATATTTTTAACTCTTATGGTCATGATTTCTCTTTTCAAAATAAGTTGAAAATGAAATCCTAATTTTTGAAGTAACAAAAAAGAATGAATTTAGAGGAGCTTAAGTCAGTGTTATTTATGCAGACCTGATTTTACCCTTTTTTTGTTCTGCTTTTGTTTCGCTCACTGACACCTACTATGTTGAGACACAGTTACTGCAGTTGTGTGTTGACCACTACAGATCCCAGAGACCCGTTCAGCAGGAAACTCCAGCAGCTCCCCACCACCCCACTGAAGCTCAGGGTGGAGCCCGAGTTTCAGCTTTGTATTAATGTTTTAGTATGTGTTGTATACGATCTTTTAAGAGGTTTTTCTATCGTATCTACCTGAGAGCCAACACAACTTTAATGACCATTACAAACAGCGACAACACAAACTACACTCCAGCAATAAAAAGTACTGAATGGAATTTTTTTGCATGTAAACCTTCTGAATCATATTTGTGAGCAGTGTGAATCAGAAGTTATTTACACTCCTTCCTGAAAAGTTAACATAATATTGTACATTACCGACGGCGCTTTAATGGACTGCGCTCCTGGGCTGTGGAAGGATCTGTCTGAGGAGCAAATTCTGTCATCCAATAAATTGTATTCCAGAACACACTTCTCAGATTTTTACATCACACCTGTCAGGAAGTTTGTCTTGAAGTTATTTAAACTGAAGTACTTCAGTAACCACAGTACTTTTCTTTTTGTTTTACTTTTTACTACTTTATTGATCCCCGTGGGGTAATTCTTCCTCTGCAGTTAACCCATCCTAGCTGTGTAGCTAGGAGCAGTGGGTGCCTGGGGACCAACTCCCGTTTGTCTTGCCATGCCTTGCTCAGGGGCACAGACAGGAGTATTAACCCTAACATGTATGTCTCTTTGATGGTGGGGGAAACCGGAGCACCTGGAGAAAACCCACCACAGACACGGGGAGAAAATGAAAACTCCACACAGAGGACGACCTGGGATGACCCCCAAGGTTGGACAAACCCAGGGTTTGAACCCAGGACCTTCTTGTTTTGAGGCGACAGTGCCACCATACCGCCCCAAAAGTTGCTTCTAAAAACCTTGTCTGATTTCAGCAGAAGTGAGGCTGACAGTAAACACTGTTGGAGTGTCCTACTGACGGAGGCCAGATATGATCTTTGTGACTGATGGAGGCCAGATATGATCTTTGTGACTGATGGAGGCCAGATATGATCTTTGTGACTGATGGAGGCTGGATGTGATCTTTGTGACTGAAGGAGGCCAGATATGATCTTTGTGACTGATGGAGGCCGGATATGATTTTTGTGACTGATGGAGGTCTGATATGATCTTTGTGGCTGAGCTTAGCGATGACTCAACCTCACTGTTATGCCCTGTCTTTGAAGGAGTTTTTGCCATTTCTGACTCACCAATGATGTAGCGACGGTCATCTGCAATGAGCGTCTTGCTATGCACATAGATGAGCTCCGTGACTAGAGACTGGGAGAGCTGGGAGTGTGTTCTCAGGCCGCACAGCGTGATGTACTCGGTCCACTGGTCTTCAACTAGCAGAGATAAGACAGTGGTATTCATAGTATGATCTAGAAACATGACGAATCAGTCAGGTAGTTCTACCAATGTATGGCAGATGGACACTCAGTATGAACAACAAAACTGAATGTGAACTGTACAATAATGAAAATAGAGAGCAGTTAGACAGATACCTAGTACCAGTAGCTTCAGTTAAAAGGTGCAAAACGAGAGGACAGAAAGAGAAACATATTAGAGATGACAGGCTGAACCTTGTGATGTCAGGCTTGTGATGTCATTGGAGTGGAAATTGAAAGGCAGCGGACGGCGAGGGACTCACCTTCACTAAGCTGTGACAGGATGGAATGCTCTCCGCGGCATATCGTCCTAACACATTAAAGAAACACCACACAAAACAAGGAATCTGAAACTATTATTTTAGTATGAGGTAAGTGAAAGGTGGGGTTCACTTTAACACTTATTTCTGAAATTAAACAGAGCACCACAATGAGCAAAATCTTCACAATACTGCAGAAATTACTTCAATAACCTTACTCATGGCTTCGAGAAGAAAAGCAACAGGCTTCTCCCCGTGTTTGTGAAGCTTAACTGAAGTGAAACTGGAACAGGACTACAGCACATAGTCTACCATCATTTCCTGGCAAGCAGTGAGGCATGAAGAGTGACAGTATGTTTGTGGGTTGAAAGACGCAGGGCAGTGTTCTGACCTGTAGGTGAAGTGCAGTATCGCCTGGATGGCATTCCCACCTCCTTCACTGATGTCTCCTTCAAAACCAGGGAGCAGAGGTACTACCACGAACACCCTGTATTTCTTTTGCTCACTGAAACACAGCAGAGACCCTTCATGCATGTGCCATCGGTACAAGCGGGCCACATTCATGATGTGTGAAAGCACGCTACCAAACTTTGAGATTTTAATTCAGTTTACATATTTACGAGTGCACAAAATGCTACTCCCCCCCTTTTTCTCCCCAGTTGTACTTGGCCAATTACCCCACTCTTCCGAGCCGTCCCGATCGCTGCTCCACCCCCTCTGCCGAACCGGGGAGGGCTGCAGGCTACCACATGCCTCCTCCAGCCGCTTCTTTTCACCTGACAGTGAGGAGTTTCACCAGGGGGACGTAGCGCATGGGAGGATCACGCTATTCCCTCCCGTTCCCCCTCCACCAAGAACAGGCGCCTCGACCGACCAGCGGAGGCGCTAGTGCAGCGACCAGGACACATACCCACATCCGGCTTCCCACCGGCAGACATGGCAAATTGTGTCTGCAGGGACGCCCGAGCACAAGGTAACAGAGGGATTCGAACCGACGATCCCCGTGTTGGTAGGCAACGGAATAGACCGTTACGCTACCCGGACGTCTCACAAAATGCTACTTTTATTGTGAAGGAGAGTTTAATATCGCACAATAAAAAATAATGCTTTTCACGTATTGTAGGCTTTACAAAGTGTGAGGCAGGTGACCTTTCAGTAGTGCAAGGCAGGGTCGGAAATTCCTCCTGCTTCTCTGCAGCCCTGCATCTAAACACAGCTGACTTACACAGATCGTCAGCTGAAGTGTACTTCATGCTACAGCTTGTTTCCTGGTGCTACACTTCAACACCAGAGAACACAGAGATGGGCATTATCCATCATCCAAGCCGCTTATCCTGCTCTCAGGGTCATGGGGATGCTGGAGCCTATCCCAGCAGTCATTGGGCGGCAGGCGGGGTGACACCCTGGCCAGACCACCAGGCCATCACACACACACACACACACACACACACACACACACACACACACACACACACACACACACACACACACACACACACACACACACACACCCCTAGGGACAATTTCGTATAGCCGATTGACCTGACTTACATGTCTTTGGACTGTGGGAGGAAACCGGAACACTGGGAGGAAACCCACACAGACACGGGCAGCACATGCAAACTCCACACAGAGGACGACCCGGGACGACTCCTAAGGTTGGACTACCCCAGGGCTCGAACCCAGATCATTCTTGCTGCGAGGCGACTATGCTAACCACTGGACCGTCGTGCCGCCCAGGGATGGGCATGCGCACATGGAAAAAAGTTTCAACCGTTGATCAGGTCTGACATCAGCCCACCCACCATCCAGCCTGTGCATGACCACACACCTGTGTGCACGTAGGATTCTCCTCACGATCGCATCACCGATTCCATTGTGCACGTTCTTCCCATCAGCACAGCTGATGAAAAACTGGTTCTGGAGGCAGAAACATGCAGATGGTGACTCAATGTGAGGTGTGTGTGTGTGTGTGTGTGTGTGTGTGTGTGTGTGTGTGTGTGTGTGTGCGTGTGCGTGTGTGTGTGTGTGTGTGTGTTCAGAGTGGTAGGGAGCCAAATTTGTTGTGAGGAAGGGGGCCGTGCTGTGACCTCATGACTACCAACAAATCAGGTGAAGCATCTCTCAATGTCGCACGAACTGAACTGCACATGTCGGATGTTGCGTTATCATGCACAGGCCCGTTTCCAGGGCAACACATTCACAAATTAATCTGGCAAATAGATTTTAATGCGGTGGTGTTCACAGCTGATCGAAGGATGACAATGTAAGAAAATAAAGTCTAGACAAAAAGGTGAAGTATCTCTTTATACACACACAGGTACACGTGTATAAATCAAGTTTAACTGGAATTACTGGGAATATGAAATGACAGCCCGGTGATGATAACCAGCGATGTCGAAACGCCGTGTGCAGAAAGCCAACACAAAGCACACTTCGTTAAAGAAAAACATTCTTTCCTGTTAATGTTAGCATGGAATAACCAGAACGTGAACAGATGAAAATTTGGGGCAGAGTACCTCTGCTTTACTGGGAGGAACATCATCTCCGGGCTACAGCCCAAGATGTGTGTGAATTACCTCGATGTAGATGTAGTGCTCGCTGTTTTCGATGGTGTGGATGTAGGCATTGAGGATGGAGTTTTCACAGGTTCCAGCTGACCAACGATCAACAGAGCGTAACACCTGAGAGAGGAAAAATTCAACAAGAGAAGATTCCTGGTGTGAATTATCAGGTACTTTTAAGCCTGTTTTTCATAGCTAGTCAGTGTGACTAACCTGATCCCATGTACCACTTGGGAGTGATCTTTTCTTTACAATATAATCAGTGGTTGGTGAAGACAAAATCAGGCCTATGGGGCGTTATGTAGTGAACCCAGTTGATCCGCTTCCGGTGTGGGAAGATGGCGGCACGAATTCAAGTTCACAGCGGCCTCACCCAGTACTGGTGTGGGAAGATGGCGGTGCGAATTCACGTTTGCGGCGGCCTCACCCAGTACTATTGATGCAGTGTCTTTGTCCACATCTGTTTCTAAGTTTTTGTCTTCGTTTGTTGGCAGGGAGAGCTGGCGCTGGATCAGCTGGGAGGGCTTGGTCTGCTGCACTGTGGGCCCAGGGACCGCGGCCTTGTCTGGAGCTGCACCCAAGGAGGTAACACCGAGGGTAGTCTGACAGGATGTGGAAGCGGGGCAGGCTAAGCTAACTGCTAGCCCATGCAGACTGGGAGTTCCGATAACACTGAGGGCGGTCTGGCAGCGGGCTCACCTGCCGTTGACTGTGGTGTTTCTGATGTCGTCGTGTGGAGTGCGGGGAGGTGTATCGAGGATGTCTGGCTGGGAGAGCTGGCGCTGGATCGGCTGGGAGGGCTTGGTCTGCTTCGTTCAGTTGCCACAGGGACCATGGCCGCTGCCTGGAGCTGCGCCCAATGAGGAAACACGGATGGCGGTCTGACGGGATGCGTAATCCGGGCAGGCTAGGCTAACTGCTAGCCCATGCAGACCGCTGTTTGTTCCCTTGGACAGTGATTTTTTTGTTTAGTTTGGATATATGTGTTAGTTTGAATATGTGTGTTCTTGTAGTTCATGGATGTGGTTTTGTCTGTAGTGTAACGTGCATGCATAAGTAGACACGTTGGTCCTTGACTAACGGGCCAGACCCTTTAGTCGACTGGTTAACATTGTCGCTTGTAGAGTGGGAGACACAGGTTCGCCTCCTGGCTGTAGCGACGGTCTTCCAGACTGCCCCCCGAATTCACTACATTGGTGTCAGAAGTGGGATGGTGAGACCGTAAGGCCATCGGAGGCGTGAAGGAGCTGACATGCTTAAGCATGGACGCGCTTCCCGAAGGAGGGGGGTAGTGTAACCTGCATGGATAAGTAGACACGTTGGCCACTGGCTGACGAGTCTGACCCTTTAGTCGAGCGGTTAGCGATGTCTCCTACGGTGCGGGCGATACGGGTTCGCGTCTCGGCTGCGGCAGTTCCTGTGGTTGCCCCTCGAATTCACTACAGTATGGTGAGCTGTGTGGGCTGGGGGAGATGCCATTTCATTTCACTTCATGTACGCAAGTACATGAGGTGAAATGACAAATAAAGTGTTCCTGATTTCTGATTCCCAATTTTCCCAGTATGAAGCAAATTGTTCCAGTTTATGATTAACAGATGCCGTTATTGCCTCCATTTTGTAAAAGTCCATTGTAGTTTCCATCCATGCATTTAAAGTTTGGCTCTCCTGTGATAACAGTTTCCTGTTAAGTCTTTTTACTAGCCACCGGCAGTATATTCTTTAAATATTTATCCATTTTCAACTATTCTTAAAGTTGGTCCCTGGGCACTGCAGCTGCCCACTGCTCCTATACAACAGGATGGGTTACATGCAGAGAACACATTTATTGTAGCCTGTACAGTTACAAAATAAAGTGGCTTTTGTGGATTAGCAAGAAGGAAGTGAGGGCAGCTAAGAGGATGAAGAGTGGAAAGGCAGTTGGTCCTGATGACATACCTGTGGAGGCATGGAGATGTTGAGGAGAGATGGCAGTGGAGTTTTTAACTACATTGTTTAACCCAATCTTGGAAAGTGAGAGGATGCCTGAGCAGTGGAGAAGAAGCATACTGGTACTGTACTGATTTTCAAGAACAAGGGTGATGTGCGAAACTGTAGCAACTACAGAGGTATAAAATTGATCAGCCACAGCATGAAGATATGGGAAAGAGTAATAGAAGCTAGGTTAAGAGGAGAGGTGATGGTTAGCGAGCAGCAGTATGGTTTCATGCCACAAAAGAGCACCACAGATGCGATGTTTGCTTTGAGAATGTTGATTGAGAAGTATAGAGGAGGTCAGAAGGAGTTACATTGTGTCTTTGTAGATTTAGAGAAAGCATATGACGGTGCCGAGAGAGGAGGTGTGGTATCGTATGAGGAAGTCGCGAGTTGCAAAGAAGTATGTAGGAGTGTTGCAGGATATGTATGCGGGAAGTGTGACAATGGTGAGGTGTGCAGTTGGAATGACAGATGGGTTCAAGGTGGAGGTGGGATTACATCAAGGATTGGCTCTGAGCCCTTTCTTGTTTGCAATGGTGATGGACAGGTTGACAGACGAGATCAGGCAGGAGTCTCAGTGTATCATGATGTTCAGGGATGACATTGTGATCTATAGTGAGAGTAGGGTGCAGGTTGAGGAGAGCCCGGAGAGGTGGAGGTATCCACTGGAGAGAAGAGGAATTAAAGTCAGTAGGAGCAACACAGAATACACATGCGTGAACGAGAGGGAGGAGAGCAGGATGGTGAGGATGCAAGGAGTAGAGATGATGATGGCATATGAGTTTAAATACTTGGGGTCAACTGCTCAAAGTGGAAGAGAGGTTAAGAAGAGAGTGCAGGCAGGGTTGGAGTGGGTGGAGAAGAGTGTCAGAAGTGATTCGCGACAGAAGGGTACCAGCAAGATTAAAGGGAAGGTTTACAAGATGGTTGTGAGACCAGATATGCTATATGGTCTGGAGACAGTGGCACTGATGAAAAGACAGGAGGTGGAGCTGGAGGTGGCAGAGTTGAAGATGCTAAGATTCTCATTGGGAATGATGAAGAAGGACAAGATTAGGAAAGAATATATTAGAGGGACAGCTCAGGTTGGATGGTTTGGAGACAAAGCTAGAGAGACAAGATTGAGAGGGTTTGGACATGTGTGGAGGAGAGATGCTGGGTATATTGGGAGAAAGATGCTGAATATGGAGCTGCCAGGGAAGAGGAAAAGAGGAAGGCCAAAGAGGAGGTTTATGGATGTGGTAAGGGAGGACATGCAGGTGGCTGGTGTCACAGAGGAAGATGCAGAGGACAGGAAGAGATGGAAAAGATCTGCTGTGGCAACCCTTAATGGGAGCAGCCAAAATTAATAGTAATAGTAGTGGTGGTGGTGGTGGTGCTGAACTGTATAGTCATCCTGTTGGAGCCTCTCCATCTCAAGTCGTGACAGTAGCTTCCCTCTATTGATGTTTGAGTATTGAGCCACTAGCTGCTTCTCAGTCAGTCGGGGGGTAGGTCTCTTACTGGTCCACAGTTCCCACATTTGCTTCATATAGCCCCTCTCCAGGGGTCTGCTGTAATAGTACCATTCCATCAATTCCAGGTTCTCGGCCCTTGTCCATGAATACTTTTGCTCCAGTAGCCTATTTTTCATCAGATTGCGCTGGTTTCCCAACACCTGATGCAGACCTTGTTGACCCCCAAGCTATGTCCGAGCTGGTATGACTCTATGCATGTTACTCTCATTCATATCCAAGGTAGATGGTTTGTATAGCATTAAGAGTATAAGCCACGGACTCTTACTGGATACTTGTTCCAACCAAGGTTTGAACCCCCAATCTCTGTCATGGAAAGCCGATGTTCTTACCAATAGAGCTATCCAGCTGATCTAGTAGTAGAAAATACACATTAAAATGTCTTTTTTAAAATGACTACAACACTATCTATTTTGGATTCTGTTTAGCTTACCAACACTTCTAAAGTTTGTCAATACGTATAGCTCTTCTGGAAATGATGAGGACTGTCTTCTGAAAGCTCACAGTCTCTTCCCGAGGTTCTTCTCTCGCCCCTCTCCTGTCCCCTGCTATCTCGGTCCTTCCACCGCTTCCCAGATGGGGCAGGACAGCTGCCCAGCCGGGCGCTCCCTCGATGTGATCACGTTGATGGGCAGACCTTCATGTCTGTAGTCGCCTCCTCCACTGTCTGGTACAGTCCTGTCCCGTCCTCATGGAACACTTGTAGTTTAGCAGGGAACAGAGTCTCGAAGTGGCTCCTTTCTCTGTTTTAACACTTGTTTCGCTTCAGAGTATTCCTTGAGCTTCTGCAGGAATGCTGGGGGGTAGTCACACTTTCTTTTCCCAGGCCTTGCGCAGAATCTCTTCGTTGATTTTGTAGTGGAGGAATTTGATTATTATTGACTGCGGCCTGTCTTCCCCATCTCCGCAGGGTCTCGGGGTGAGTGCCCGGTGTACTCTCTCGCACGAAGCTCCGTATTCAGGGGAATCTCCAGCGTGTCCTGTAGTAACTTTTCCACAAACTCCACCACAGACTCCTCCGCTCCTTTGGGAACATTCCGCTCTTTCAGGAGCATTATATATCCTTGTATTCTTGTTTTTTTTTAATTTTATTTCTAGTTTTCCCCTTATCCCACCCGATTAACCCAATGGCATATGGCCGGCAACTCTTGTCGAATAACTCCCCTGGCTCACATTTCCACAGGAAGGAGATAGTCGTTACACCAGCTTCCTTCAAACTCATGTCGGCTGCTCTCGCCATTTTCCACACTGAAGCCTCGCATGGATTGAATTACCTTCAGGCCGCGAAGGAGACGTAGGGAGAATGCTTTCGGTTGCTTGGCTGCAGGCGCCCGGATGGGCCAGAGGGGTCGCTGGAGAAGGACGAGTCCCCGAACACGACACAGATCTACACCCACTATCCCTCGGGTAAGGGTGGCCTAATGAATGCCTTACCCTGTGGACGCTCTGGCCGTGACCGATTACGGCAAGTCTGAGATACGTTATATCCTTGTATTCTAATGTCGAAATCTCCCTTCTTGGTCGAGTAGTTTATTATCTTGTTGATTTATCACTTTTATCATCTTGCTTGACACCTGTTCTATGTTTTGAGCGCGAGCTTCCACCTTTTCAACTCGCATCTCTGCCTCTGCTATTCTTTTATTAACGTTGGTGAGCTCAGATTTAAAATCGTTTTGTGTTGTTCTGTGTCTTTGCGAAAGTCCTGTATCTCCTCAGACATTTCTGTTAAACTTTTTTGTTTCCATCCCTTTTTCCCCATTCTTGCCACGATTGTCAGTTCAAGTATTACTGAGAAAGTTTGTATATTTGATGTTGTAACGAGGTGTAGTACGTATTTTTTTCAAAGGAGCTGTTATTTTAGGCCACCATTTAGGGTGATGACTAATTAGCAAGATTTCCTATACTGAATCGAACAACTAATTCAATTCTATTACTATTTCAAACCTTGAGAATAACCAGAGCCTCAACAAAGCACTTCTCCTAAATGATGCCAATGTCTGTTCAATACCTTACATCAGCAGTGTTTACTTTCTAAATATGCATTCATTCATTCATCCATCCATCATCAGCCGCTTCTCCGGGGTTGGGTCGCGGTGGCAGCAAGCTAAGTAGGGCCCTCCTGTCGTCCCTCTCCCCAGCAACGCCCTCCAGCTCATCCTGGGGGATCTCAAGGCGTTCCCAGGCCAGATTGGACATGTAGTCCCCCCAGCTAGTTCTGGGTCTCCCCCCAGTTGGCCGTGCCCGGTAAACCTCCAAAGGAAGGCGCCCAGAAGGCATCCTAATCAGATGCCCGAACCACCTCAACTGGCCCCTTCGACATGAAGGAGCAGCAGCTCTACTCCGAGCTCCCTCCGGATGTCCAAGCTCCTCACCCTATCTCTAAGGCTGAGCCTAGACACCCTACGGAGGAAACTAAAAATAAAAATACTTTTATTTTAAATATAAGGTATTCTCTTTCATGGTTTGTCCTAATTTCTTTTTTCCCTTTATGCAAATTAGAGACCCTGTGTTGAATTTGAATGAGAATGTGATTTTTGCATCCAGCTGGCCTCTTCAAGCATGCCTCTGAGAGTTTTGGGCCATGTGTCACAAAGATACACTGCAACACATTCTTGCCATTGTGCGAATATTACCTAATAAAATACTCACCCGTTGCATTACGACTGAGTGTAGCCTGTGCTTGGTATGTCACTCTCAAGTTGTGTAACAGACCAATTTACTGTCAGAAGGATTCACATATTTGGCTATTTTCATGGCCAGGACCAAAAGAGTTTGTCCATGCATTCATGCTGCCATTACCGCTGCTTGCTAAGTTTCCGTCCCAATTTTTTTTATTTTTTTGCACCACATTTTCAAAAATGCAGAAGCTTACTGAAGTCTGACTCATGTCGTCTGACTCCACAAATATTTGTGGAGGAAATGGTGATTTTTGTGTTTGCCCATTACTGTGTGCAAGTGAGTGCTTTTCAGTGTGTGTGCGCGCACACCTGTGTATGCATATGCGTACATTCATGCGCCGTTGTGGGTGTGCGTGCGCGCACATGTGAATGCGTTCATTACTTGCACCGTGGCTTTCCTCGACCCGGGCACAGAGAATGGTAAAAGGTCAGCAGTGTTGTGAGACTTGGGAAGCAGGCAGGGGTAGAACTTGTCCTTGTACTTGTTCTTAAATATCTACAGCAGACACAACGAAAAGAACAGGACAGCTGAGTGAGCTCATGAAGATATGTAAAGACAGTCATTCAGAACTCTCACTTCGAAGTCTGACCTTGGTGAAGTTCCAGCGCTGGATGAAGTGGCGGGCTACATCTCTGGCAGCTTTACCGTGAAAAGCTGCAGACAAGTCACGCCAGGGCATGCGAGGTACTTGAGTGCGGTCAATGTTGTCTGAGAAATCAGAGACAGTAGAGCTTCATCCCTTGTTAAATTTCTTTCTATGTGTGTGGATGTCTGTGTGTGTGTGTTAAATGGTGTACCTTCGAATGGTCGGTCCAGCTGGATCCAGTCTTTCCTGATAAAGTTGCTGTAGTCTTTCCCCAGCCACAGTTTAGAATTGCAAGTCAGATCCTCAAGGTCCGGTTCTTCTTGCTGCACCGATTCAGGTAGCGTGGAACCCTCAGTCAACCCATTGCCCTGGTAAACAAAGACAGAAGATGTTTGAGATATGGTGAACACACCTTGGCTTGTATGACCATGAGATGTACTTGTTGTTAGATGTAGACAATCAGAGAGAGAGCGAGAAGGTTGGTTAAACTTTGATATGAATAATTCTTCAGAGTACTTTTAGTGAGACTCCATCCAATCCATTATCCAAACTGCTTATCCTGCTCTCAGGGTTGCGGGGATGCTGGAGCCTATCTCAGCAGTCACTGGGCGGCAGGTGGGCCGACACACACGCATTCACACCTAGGGACAATTTAGTACAGCCGATTCACGTGACCTACATGTCCATGGACTGTGGGAGGAAACCGGAGCATCCGGAGGAAACCCACGCAGACACAAGGAGAACATGCAAACTCCACACAGAGGATGACCCAAGACGACCCCAAGGTTGGACTACCCTTGGGCTCGAATCCAGGACCTTCTTGCTGTGAGGCGACCGCGCTAACTGCGCTGCCCAGTGATAGACTCATTCTGGTGAAATGCACTACAGAACACCACAGGAGGTCATTCCTGCCTGTGGCCATCAAACGTTACAACCCTCAGAGTGTCAGACACTCTGAGTCAGTAGTCATTAGACTGGCCCTTCACCTTATTTTACCCTGTCTGCTGTTTGTTTGTGCTGCTTGTTTCATGCTGCAGTAATACAGTACAGACAGGGTGTTATATGCTGGAGCATGGTGCACATATGTTTACATATTTTATTCGTATTTCTATTTCTTATTGTATCTTCTATTCATTTCTGTTTTCTTATTTTTATTTATTTCTATTTTCTTGTTATCTTATTAGTGTTTTGTCACTACAGCATGAGTGTCTGTAATAGGACCCAATTTCCCCTTGGGGATGAGTAAAGTATTCAGATTCTGATTCTTACTTCGGTCTCATCCTTTGGCTCTGCCTCCCATTCACTGCTGTGCAGCTCTGTTGACCCCAAGTCTGTCAGTCGATACTGGTCGTCATCCCACCTCCCAAACGCCAAGTCAATTCCCCCCACAAAGGCCACTGACTGGTCAATGGCCACCATCTTCTCATGGTGGGCCCACAGAAACACCACAGATGAAACATGGTCAGGATGTCGCATCACCTGATGGATTACCAAGAAGAAAAAGAGGCATGAGATGAGGATACAGAATATGAGATGGCTGTCTTAACACCTTCATTCTGCTTATTTTTTATTCTTTAAATCAAAATGTGTAGAAGGTGGAGTGGTTATAAAATCTGACACCTTGATGTTGGGATGCATGTTCATTAGAGTCCTTTTGCTGTGGTCACTATTGATGCCCAGCGCCAGCTCCACCTCTTTGTAAAGCAGAACACACACCTTAACACCTTGTTCCTGTGGAGAATAAAAAGAAAACAAGAGGGGACATGTCAAAAATGTGATCAAGGAGGGTTAAGGGAAACTTCAAAACTATCTTAAGATCTAAAATAAGGAGAGAAAGATTAAGATAAAATATGTACTGCTTTGCGTTTAAGTATCTCATCTAGGCGCCAATATGTGTCACTGGCTGGTCTCTTCAGGAACACTTCAGGGCTGAGCCTGTGAGAAAGAGACAGGTGAATATTATTTTACATATATGTGTGTATGAACAAATCCTTTTCTTCAGACACTCACCACCAGTCTGTGATAAAGATCTCTTCCTTGGCTTGTTCAAGGGCATCAGCCAGGTCTGCAAAGTAGCTGCTACCATTCACATACCTAATAAACAGGCCAATGAACAACACAACTTAAAAGTCTGAAGAGGAAGAATCAACAATGGTAAGTTTTTAAATCTTAGATGTTATATATTTGACCATTTAGTCAGCGTATCCTTCCGTGGCGGTGCAAATCCCTCAAAGCGTTGTGTTTTGAGAAATTCACAGGCCTCTGCCAATTTGTTGATTTCATAACTCCACCAGTGAGCCTGTCTGTAGCTGTTGCACTTGATAATCAGGTTCCTAAAAAAAAACACAGACTTTATGTGATACAATCATAACACCAATCAACATCAATAATGATACATACATACATACATACATACATACATACATACATACATGCATACATACATACATACATACATACATACATACATACATACATACATACATACATACATACATACATACATACATACATACATACGGTACTTTTCCCCAATGAAAACAATAATTTTCTAAGGGGTACATAGTTTGCAAGCTGTGCTCTCATTTGCTGATGAAACAGTATTTACTAGCTAGCAGCTTACATCACATATTGATGTCTTCTAAACAAGGCACGATGAGCTCCACAGCCACATGAAATGATTTACTGTATTAAAGAATATCATCCCTTTTTATATTTGTTCGCCCATTAAAATATACTCAGAATGTAAGTTTATTAACTGATTAGCAGATGAAGACTATATCAGCAGTATTTAACCCTCACTGAGGAATATTGTTTTTGGTGCTGTTTGTCTGTCAGACTCTTTACGGAGAAACAGCTGCAGCAGTTGGTATGAAACAGCTGCAGCAGTTGGTATGAAACATCTCAGGAAAGACGGCCTATAATCATGAGATGGTCTGCTTACAGTCTAGAAGTAATCCCATCATGGTCATGAAAAAGATCCAAAATCGATTTTCTGCCATAATTTTGTCAGAAATTGCCCTTTTTTGACACCAGAATGTGTGACTTTCTATTTCAAAGACTTGTTCCTATCCACTGATGGGGAAAGGCGTTGTTGGTGGTGAGACTGAGCAGGCATGTCTGTAATCAATCTACATTAAATACATCCCCCTTCTGCTGAAGTGCTTAAAAAAGCATACAACATTTATTCTACTGAGGGTTTTTCCCCATATCCCTGAAAATGTGCTTGGGTTTTCTATAGCAGCTCCGTAGAACAGCCATGATGATTCATCAAACATGGCTTCCCTGATCAGAAGCACTTCAGCCTCACATATGTTCATAGTCCCTGAATGTATGGCAACCCCCCACAGCACTGTCTCACTATATGTGTATATATATATGTATATATATATATACACTACCGTTCAAAAGTTTGGGATCACATTGAAATGTCCATATTTTTGAAGGAAAAGCACTGTACTGTTCAATGAAGATAACTTTAAACTAGTCTTAACTTTAAAGAAATACACTCTATACATTGCTAATGTGGTAAATGACTATTCTAGCTGCAAATGTCTGGTTTTTGGTGCAATATCTACATAGGTGTATAGAGGCCCATTTCAAGCAACTATCACTCCAGTGTTCTAATGGTACAATGTGTTTGCTCATTGGCTCAGAAGGCTAATTGATGATTAGAAAACCCTTGTGCAATCATGTTCACACATCCGAAAACAACTTAGCTCGTTACAGAAGCTACAAAACTGACCTTCCTTTGAGCAGATTGAGTTTCTGGAGCATCACATTTGTGGGGTCAATTAAACGCTCAAAATGGCCAGAAAAAGAGAACTTTCATCTGAAACTCGACAGTCTATTCTTGTTCTTAGAAATGAAGGCTATTCCATGCGAGAAATTGCTAAGAAATTGAAGATTTCCTACACCGGTGTGTACTACTCCCTTCAGAGGACAGCACAAACAGGCTCTAACCAGAGTAGAAAAAGAAGTGGGAGGCCGCGTTGCACAACTGAGCAAGAAGATAAGTACATTAGAGTCTCTAGTTTGAGAAACAGACGCCTCACAGGTCCCCAACTGGCATCTTCATTAAATAGTACCCTCAAAACACCAGTGTCAACATCTACAGTGAAGAGGAGGCTGCGGGATTCTGGGCTTCAGGGCAGAGTGGCAAAGAAAAAGCCATATCTGAGACTGACCAATAAAAGAAAAAGATTAAAATGGGCAAAAGAACACAGACATTGGACAGAGGAAGACTGGAAAAAAGTGTTGTGGACAGATGAATCCAAGTTTGAGGTGTTTGGATCACAAAGAAGAACGTTTGTGAGACGCAGAACAAATGAAAAGATGCTGGAAGAATGCCTGACGCCATCTGTTAAGCATGGTGGAGGTAATGTGATGGTCTGGGGTTGCTTTGGTGCTGGTAAGGTGGGAGATTTGTACAGGGTAAAAGGGATTCTGAATAAGGAAGGCTATCACTCCATTTTGCAACGCCATGCCATACCCAGTGGACAGCGCTTGATTGGAGCCAATTTCATCCTACAACAGGACAATGACCCTAAACACACCTCCAAATTGTGCAAGAACTATTTAGAGCAGAAGCAGGCAGCTGGTATTCTATCGGTAATGGAGTGGCCAGCGCAGTCACCAGATCTGAACCCCATTGAGCTGTTGTGGGAGCAGCTTGACCGTATGGTACGCAAGAAGTGCCCATCCAACCAATCCAACTTGTGGGAGCTGCTTCTGGAAGCGTGGGGTGCAATTTCTCCAGATTACCTCAACAAATTAACAGCTAGAATGCCAAAGGTCTGCAATGCTGTAATTGCTGCAAATGGAGGATTCTTTGACGAAAGCAAAGTTTGATGTAAAAAAAATCTTATTTCAAATACAAATCATTATTTCTAACCTTGTCAATGTCTTGACTCTATTTTCTATTCATTTCACAACATATGGTGGTGAATAAGTGTGACTTTTCATGGAAAACACAAAATTGTTTGGGTGATCCCAAACTTTTGAACGGTAGTGTACATACACGTATATTGTAGCAAATTCGGGGGGCAACCACAGGAACTGCCGCAGCCGGGACGTGAACCTGTATCTCCTGCACCGTGGGAGACATCACTAACCACTCGACTAACGGGTCCGACCCGTTAGCCAAGGGCTACCGAGCCTATTCATCAGTGATCGTTGCAACATATATTTATAGTTATATGGGCTAGCACAACTGACGTACCGTGTGAAGTTCTCAATGCAGACTCCATATTTGGTGTCAGTGTAAGCACGACCCACTCGACCTTTGAACTCGGGGTCGAAGAGCAAAACAAAAGAGATGACCCCGCTGTCTCTGTTCATATACAGCAGAAAGGAGTCTTTGACAACCAACCAGCGGCAAGACCAGCGAAAACAGAACTGATGGTGGCCAATGCAGTTCAGCCCTTGGATACGATGACCCCCTGACCTCTTGAAGATGGGACCCTCCCTGAGGGCAAATGAGAAATTGAATACAATAACAGTCTCATTAATGAACTTGTTCTCCTACTCTCATTCCCGCACAACCCCAATCACAAAGAGTCTGTTTCTGCCATCATTCTTACAAGCCTTTAGGTCCAAGATCAGTGATGAAGGACATCGTGCTGACGTCAAGGAACTCCAGCTGAAACAAAGATGACAAAAAATCAGAATCAGAAGTCAGAAACACTTTGTCATTTCATTTCATGCACTTGTGCACCTGAAATTAAACCAAACATCGTTTTTCCCAGCCCACAGCAGTGCAACACAAAGACAAAAACACATATCCAAACTAACACATATATCTAAACTAAAGCACAAAAAAAATCACTGTCCAGGAGAACAAACGCCAGCCAGGATGACTGTCGGAACTGCTGGTCTACATGGGCTAGCAGTTAGCTTAGCCTGCCCCGCTTCCGCGTCCTGTCAGACCGCCCTCTGTGTTCCCTCTTCGGGCACAGCTCCAGGCAGGGCTGCGGTCCCTGGGCCCACAGGATGCAGCAGACCAGACCAGCCGGTCCAGCGCCAGCTCTCCAAGCCATCAAACGAAGACAAACTTAGACGCAGACGTGGACAAAGACACTGCGTGAACGGTACTGGGTGAGGTCGTCACAAACGTGAATTTGCGCCACTATCTCTCCACACCGGGAAGATGTGTGTCTATATTATGTGTGTGTGTGTGTGTGTGTGTTACACTCTTCTTACCATGCTATGGTCATTCCTACAAAATGCATTCTCCAACAGTCCATTTAGGTACTCCTCAAGGTACTTCTGCAAAAAGAGATAGTTTATATAAAAGTTACACAACATTCAACTGATCAGAGAGAAAGCAGTGAGTGATGAAACAACGATGTGTTACTGGAGATCTCAGTAGAGTACACAATCCCATCCAGCGAGCTTTACCCAAAAAACTATAAAGATGACGGTGGTGATAGGAGTTATAATTTATAATAAGAAACATTACAATGACTTTGCTCAAAGTGAACTGTATCATGTGAGACAGTGACTGCGTTTACATGCACTGTGAAGTGGAGCTATGGCTACAGCTCGATTAGGCCGTGTAACTGGACTACTGTCGTCCCAGTATACAAGAATTGGGGGAGGATCGATTGATTGATAGAAGTATGTCCGACCCCGGTATGGTAGGTGGCGATATGCCCTCTTTCAGCTGGTTGCTATTGGCTGAAAGACCGCCGCAGGGTCATGCACAGAACGTCTAGGCCAGTTCAGGCCAGAGTAAATCATCCCAAACTGCATCATCTAGCTGTGTTAGTCCCACTTCCAGAAATTAATTTAGTGCCATTTCAGTCGGACTAACACGTCTACATGTATTTTAGAAGTCCAGTCTGAGTCGGACTAACACAGTAAATCATGTAAACGTAGTCAGTGTGAATGCAGTGAGTGTTTCTGAGTACACAGAAGAGCACAGACGTATCACAGACCATCATGTGAGAATCCTCCATGGATCTGAATGACTGTTTTTAAGGCGTAGACGGAGGATATTTTCACTAAATCTATTTTCAGTTCTGACAAATGTAATCGTTTGTGTTATTCTTTTTTTTTTGGCTAATTCATTTGAACGATTTATGAAATGTGTTCTAAGTAGAAGGAAAGGCGTTTCTGAATGTGAAACTTTCCTTGTGTTATTACTCAAATATCAAAGTCTGACAACATGTGGCTCACCAGACGTCAGTAAGAAAACGTCCACGTGAAGAAAAAATAACACTTTAAGGCAGATGGCACAGGATTATGACATCACAGCCACTGTGTGGCATGTATACAGGATGCAGGATATACATCGTAGCATACAAGACACACCTTTTCCAATGAACAAATACAATTTTAAATATTGCCACCTCTATTTGATGATTCCAAATAGAAATATCTGTAGTTTTTAGCAAGACACGTGTTTTCCATGTGTGCAGTAGGTTGAAGGGGACATGTACGTAAGTATGCACTGGGTGTATGAGTGGTTTGTAGTTTGCAGTTGCTTGGCACCGGTTTGCTGGAGGCACTTCGGTTCCTTTCACTTCCATTCAGGACAGGCATTTCTTCTGACATCATCCGCAGCTGCTGCCTCTCCTTTGCAAATCTGTGACAGGAATTTGAATATTTTCAAAGTGAGCTGCTTGACAAGATCAGATATCACAACAAGCCATCGCTCGGGTGTCAGCCGCACCCCTCCCCACCGAACAAGTGTCCTGCACAAAGACTGAGATTGAACATGTGTCCTGCACAGAGACAGAGGTTGAACATGTGTCCGGCACAGAGACAGATGTTGAACGTGTCCTGCACAGAGACAGATGTTGAACATGTGTCCGGCACAGAGACAGAGGTGGAACATGTGTCCTGCAGAGACAGAGGTTGAACATGTGTCCTGCACAGACAGAGGTTGAACATGTGTCCTGTACAGAGTCAGAGGTTGCTATGAATGCTGGAGATAAGCTGCGTGGTGCACTGACCTTCCCAGTGGCAGGAAGTGAAGCATCATCTTGTGCTTGTAAAGGTCTCTGTGAAGCTCCTGGAAGCGTTTGTACTTTCTCTTGACAGTCCAGCTGAACTGGCTGTGTGTGAGCCGCACAGTGTAGAGTGTGCACACTCGGACCTGCACACATATTTTATATATAACCTCATGTTCCATTGACGTGTAACACAGTATCACTGAAGTGTAACATAGTAACATTGATGTGTAACATAGTAACATTGATGTGTAACATAGTAACATTGAAGCGTAACACAGTAACATTGATGGGTAACTTAGTAGCTTAAATTGAAGTTTAGTTGTCCTAAACTGTTCTGCAGGTTGCTCTAACACATCATCTTTTGTGTTAATATCTCTTAAGAAGTTGCAAAAGTTACTAGTAGGGCTTTAAAGCTATAATCCTGAAGATTTACGTAAAAACAAACATACTTTATGATTTTACCTATTGCTGGCTGTTATAAAGACAAAAGTTAAACCATGAATATCTAAATCGGGAACACTCGTGTTTAATGGTTACTGCTGGGCTGGACCTTCCAGAGAAATACTACAAGGACGCACAGTGTTTCATACTGGATCTTCACCATACGTGCTGAACAATAAGACCAGCGGCAACAAGTCAGAAGAGACTGAGAACTTTTTGTGTCTAATGAGCAGATATGGCAGACCAAGCTTGAAGAACATCAACAGCTAAAAACTCAAGGTTTCTCCATGCCTTTTGTGTTCAGCTTTATCCATGCCATTTGCATTCAGCAGTGGGAAAAGTGGTGGTGTCAAAACCACATTGGTAAATGTCTTCAATTCTGAATGTATTTCTGGGATTTGGAGCTGCAATTACTTCTCACCATGGGTTACAATAGGTTAAACAAAAACGATGACCTTCAGGATTGTAGCTTTACACATAAACTAGTAAATAACAAAGAAGATATTGTAGCGATCACGAATGACTAGACTCGCTAGCCCTTGGCTAACGGGTCAAACCCTTTAGTCGAAGGGTTAGCATAGTTGCCCGCGGTGCAGGAGATCCGAGTTTGCATCCTGGCTGCGGCAGTTCCTGGCTGGCCCCCCGAATTCACTACATTGGTGTCAGAAGTGGGATGGTGAGGCCATCGGAAGCGCGTGCACCCAGAGGCGTGAGGGAGCTGGTATGCTGAAGCGTGGGGACGCGCTTCCCGAAGGAGGGGGGATAGTGTAACGTGCATGGATAAATAGACTCGCTAGTCCTTGGCTAACAGGTCGGACCCTTGAGTCGACTGGTTAACGTTGTCGCCTGTGGTGCAGGAGGTCTGGGTTCGCGTCCTGGCTACGGCGGTTCCTCGCCGAATTCGCTACAATATCTAAAATACACAGCCCTAGAGAATTCATCAACAACAGATCTTTTTTCACTACACTTAAACTTGTCCTTTCAGTGACCCCCCCCCCCCGTGCCTTGATTAGCAATTTCAGGATGTCATTGTAAAGCATTGTAAGCACCATTGCAATGGTCCCACATCCAAGATCTCTACAATGAGGCTGGCGAGTAAAATTAAACATAACTGATACGTATGACAGCAAAAAGTAGGAAAATAAGACCCAGGTTGTAAAAAAAAAGAAAAAGACAAAACTGAATTATCCTTTAATAGATCACGATTTAAGGACATAAAATAATGTGCCATTGTCTAAATAACAAGCTCAACTTTATCACTACGGACTATATCAACAGCTACTAGATTCAACTGAATGCAATGAAAATGGGTTTCATACAAATGAGGAAAAAGATATTGCATACTTTAGAGCGTGTCGTATATCGCTCGGTGCTTTCCACTCTACATGTAACAGGGGTACCAGGTAGTAAGATGGGTACACCTGCCTCCTTCACATCCAGGAGATGATGCACCAACGAGAAGGGACGGCCATCTGTACGATTTGAAAGACAAGAACGTTACATTGAGCTCCTACTAAAACTATTACCATGGGTGCCTGAATGGGCGTCTGATATCTGAGACAGGGGCCATATAAAAGGGACCAGTTCTCCTCACCACTGTTGAGCATGAGGCCATCTATCTCGTCTGGACTCAGATGATCGCCATCCTGTGAAAAACGCCTTCTGCCCAGGGTTTGGACTGTTGAGGTGACAGCCAATGGCTCTATCCCTCCTTCCTCTGTGTTGACCATTATACTGATGCTCTTAGCAGCTGCTGTAGCGCTAAAAAAGCAAATAAAAAGACATTGTTTCACAATCATTCAGAGTTTTGTTTGTGAACCTTGGAAAACTTCAGAGCATTTTTGGTGCAAGTTATCCAAATCATTAGGCACCACTCATGTCATACTTTATTTTTTCTTCTTGGATTTCACCCCTTTTTCTCCCCAATTGTATCCGGCCAATCACCCCACTCTTCCAAGCCATCCCGGTCGCTGCTCTGCCGATCCGGGAGGGCTGCAGACTACCACATGCCTCCTCCGATACATGTGGAGTTGCCAGCCGCTTCTTTTCACCTGACAGTGAGGAGTTTCGCCAGGGGGACGTAGCGCATGGGAGGATCACATCATTCCCCCCTAACCAGCGGAGGTGCTAGTGCAGTGATCAGGACACATACCCGCATCCAGCTTCCCACCCGCAGACACGGCCAATTGTGTCTGTAGGGATGCCCGACCAAGCCGCAGGTAACACGGGGATTCGAACCGGCGATTCCCATGTTGGTAGGCAACGGAATAGACTGCTACGCCACCCAGATGCCCCCACTCATCTCATACTTTAAATGAGGTAGTCAATGTAGTCCAGTTTGACCAGATTATTAAGCCTTTTTTTCAATAGCTAATAACATAGCATACCTTACCGCAACGCGTGATTTTTTTCGTACCCGTTTTCCGGGAACTCTGCCTCTGATTGGCTAGTACTCGTTGCCTCCGTTGGTTAGGTTGGTTAAGGTTAAGGTTAGGGTGGGGTTAGGGATAGGTTTAGCCAATCAGATATAGAGTAGGGGCGGGTCTTCCCGGAATCCAGGTGGGAAAAATAATAACGCTCCCGCAACATGACTCGCAATTCTGGAATACGGCTGGTCAAGCTGCCTACACCGCACTGAAAATCATCATCCCATCGAGGAACATTTGACTCGGTCGAAGGAGTCCAGTTAGGTTCCATTATTCAAGTATATGGGTTTGACCTCAAAGTTTTCAGTAGTAGAGCCCGGGCTGGTTTTCGCCTCAGGGTGTGAGTCATCACTTTAGAATGTCATTTAGTCACTAACAATGCTGTTTGTCGTCTCAGCCAGTGCGTCATGGGTTCCGGCCTGCATTACAGCGCCCCATACAGGTTTCAGTTCCATTCACAAAGTTGCTCTGAAACTGTATTTTTTAAATTTAGAAAAACCAATCACTTTTTCCTACACCCTATAGTGTTGAAAAAAAAGCAAATGTGTGCATCAGATCTTTGAATAGAGGTGACACTGAACATGTTCGCTATCATAACAATCTTTACATTTGGATCCCTGACAACTTGTTGGTCAATTCTATAAAATGTTGTCAGTCAAATCTATAAATACAGCAACCACGTTCTCTGTTTTACAACACTGATCATGATAGTAATCCTACTACAATGACTGACATCATGTTCATCAGTACTTTTACTAGTAGTAGTGGTAGTAAAAGTAACTGTAGTAGTCGTAGTAGTAGTAGTAGTGGCAGTCTAGTGGTATAATACATCACACACATACCGACATTCTGGTTGTCCTCTTGTAATGAACACTAACAAATAGGAGTGGCCGGCTGTTGTGTGTGTGTGTGTGTGTGTGTGTGTGTGTGTGTGTGTGTGTGTGTGTGTGTGTGTGTGTGTGTGTGTGTGTGTTTTAACTGATGTACATTTACACAAGTTCACCGAGGCCTTGCTGCCACAGTGTTTATGAACGCTATGATCCTTTCCCGTATCATATCCTGTCTAACAAGCTGGGCTCAGACTAACTCATCCACACTCAAACCCATACAATCTCTGTACAGACCAACAATGAAAACTAGAAACCATGTAGTTAGCACCCCTGCAACATTCTCATGAAACACCTGTTGAGCTGGCAAAAGGTGGTCACGTTTTCGAAATTTTTGTCTTGTTAATAAAATACCACACAGCTTGCCCCCCTTCACTCAGCCAAGTCCAGTAGCCAGCTGGTCCAGCAGCCGGCTGGTCCAGCAGAGCCACGGGACGAGGAGATCCTGAGACACCATGCAAACACATATTCAGCAAATCCACATTCTCGGTTAAAGCATCCCAGGAATCGAACAATTTACCGGACACCATCAGAAACTGCAGCACACGCCACTCCTTCTGCACAGTTACATCATGGCTGATCAGCTATCAGCAACGCAATCACCAAATCACCTCCGGTCCCCGTTTACTGTTTACTTGTTTACTGTTGCTTGTTTGCTTGTCTGTTGTATACAGCCAGTACATGTCTTCTCCACAACGTTTATCCATTGTGTGTCTTTTCTTCTACTACTACAAGTACTCTTTGTCCATAACGGTCATATCAGTGATGTATTTTTTTAATGTGATTTATTTTAATGTACATGTTTTTATCTATCTGCCCAGGGACCGCAGATGAAAACGGGCCTTTCTGGCTAATTCTGGCACATGTACAGCGATGTGTTTAACACGCCAAATAAACTAACACATGAGATGAAAATAATGCTAGCTGCAAACTGAAAAACCACCACTCGAACCTGTGACAAACAAACAACAGACCAGCTGGGTAGAAGTACACACTCTAACCAGTAATGAACATGGACTAACAACATGTAATAATGTATGGCAAAAGCTGACAAAAGTGTTCCACACAGCAGAATGGTGCCTGGTACTGTCACTGACACTGGGCTACAGCAGATGTCTAAGGAATGTGAACAATATGGGCGCTGCGGGTTTTATGTGTCTGACACATGTCTTCACGTTACAGTGTCGGGTTGCCAGGCCTCTGAGGCAGTCACATGGAAGGGACAAAGAGTGAGAGGTAGAAAGAAGGAGAGGAAGAAAACAAAGGCAGTGAAATCTGAGGTGCAATACCCATTTGAATCCATCCATCCATTATCCAAGCCACTTATCCCAACAGGGGCCGCTGGAGCCTATCCCAGCAGTCATTGGGCGGCAGGCGGGGAGACACCTTGGATAGGCCAACACACACACACACACACACACACACACACACACACACACACACACACACACACACACACACACACACACACACCTAGGGACAACTTAGTACAGCCGATTCACCTGACCTACATGTGTTTGGGCTGTGGGAGGAAACCGGAGCACCCAGAGGAAACCCACGCAGACATGGGCAGAACATACAAACTCCACACAGAGGATGACCTGGGACGACCCCCGAAGGTTGGACTACCCCGGGGCTCGAACGCAGAACCTTCTTGCTGTGAGGCGACCATGCTAACCACTGCGCCACTGTGCCATGGTTAAGCTACATTAGAGTAAAAAAAAACAACAATAAATGCAATTGCAACAACAATACTTTCTACTCATTTTTTGGGGGATGTTTGATTTGAAAGATAACTTAATTCAATTTTATTGTAATTATAACTATTGTAATTATCTGTCAACTGCCCCGCCCCTTAGCTCTATTTCTACCTGCGGATGTCCGTCATTTTATTAAGACTCACATTGCATACGGATGTGAATAATGGAAAATCGCTTTTATTTATGGCCCAATTCCCACTCTGGGTCGCGGCGTGGGGCGTTTTAGCAGCCTTCATTCCTGGCTCCAGTCTGTAAGTATAGCGCACAACACTGGTTTTATTCATAACTTTGACTCGTTCTGGGAGCGCTCTTCTCTGTATAGAAGAGACGGTCTTCACCTGAACATGATAGATAGTCACATGACTGCTGCTAATTTGCAGCACACCGCTCTGTCCTCCGAATTTGATCGACTATACATGACAAACATGCCTTCCTGAACCTTCTTCTTCCCCTATGTCGCATCCTTTGCCCACACCAGCTTCCTTGTGGTATGATCACACTGCTCTTCAACCTCTTCCAAAGCCTGAGCATATTACCAACAGACATCATTACCCTCACCGTCACAACAAACCACACATGAATCAGTCCAATCTCTGCCCCCTTCCTCAGTCCTCAAGCTTATCACAAAGCAATGTCATCGGAAACTGGTTTTGCTCAACACTCATTCACTCAATAACAAAAGGCCCATTCTGAAGTAATTTATAACTGACCTAAACCTTGGTTTCCTCTGCCTCACAGAAACCTGGCATAAACCCCTGGACTATTTTTCACTAAACCAGACCACATCCACAGGATTAACATATGTTGATAATATCATGGTTATGTTGTCTGGGTTTCCTGTTTTATTTTGAAGGCTCACAGGTCTTGCCATTTCTGTTCCTCCCCTGCCTTGCTCATCTGTTCCCCATTTCCCTGATTGGCTCCCCAGCAGTTACAGTCCCTCTGGTTGCCCTGTTCTGTTGGTAAGATTGTTATGTTTGCTGGGTGCTTCATGCCTTGTCCTCGAGTCTTCCTTGCTGTTTCTACCTTGCCTGTTGTGTGGACTTTTAAACCCCTGCACCGTTAAATCATTGCTCTATCCCAGCCCGTGTCTGCTGTCTGCATTTAGATCCTCAGTTCCTGCGCGCAGCGTGATGGTACAATCCGACCAAAGTATGGACCCAACAGATCTGCTCAGCCTGTCGTATACTTGGGAAGATTTCGGTGTATCAAGGGACAAGTACAAGGCCATGGAGAGAGGAGTTGGAGCTTCAAACCTCAAAATAAAACTTTGTGCAGGAGTCCACTTTGGCCTGCCTCCAGGCCACTCTCAGAGACGGGGAAGAAGATATCTGGTCTTTCCAGGAGACCGTTACTAACCAGGGGGATGCAATCCATGCTGTTGAGGTAGAGTGCAAGCAGCTCCACAACACCATCCAGGAGCTCAAGGGTAACATCAGAATGTTTTGCAGAGTTCGCCTTCTGATGGGCGGAGGCCTGAGTGAGCACATCCAGCTCCCTGGCAGCGACAACAAGACGACATTGACGCTAGTGCAGACAGAGGAGTCTCATACAGGCCAAGCGGGAGACACTCAGAAGAAATAAAAGTTCAGACTGGACAAGGTGTTTGGCCCTCATGCTTCCAGCAGGAGGTCTTTGAGGAAAAATCACTGCTGGTGTCTTCGTCAAGCTTTCAAACAGCAAAATGCTGAAACAGTGCGCCCATGGGATCTGCAAATCAGATACTAGATATCTGAAAAGTTTTGAGGGGGTGTAATTTCCTTTCCCTGCCCGAAACCCAAAACGCAAGAAGCGCAATGGCTGCAATGGATTTTGCAGTACAGCAAACCCCCATGGCCAGCTTAATCCATCCAAAATCAACAAAAATACCTGTCTGCTCCAAGCTAAGCTTGCTACTAGCTATTACTGAGAGCTAATATAGCTAACGTAGTGTAACGTGCATGGATAAGAAGACACGCTGGCCGCTGGCTGGTGGGTCTGATCCTTTAGTCGAGCGGTTAGCGATGTCTCCTGCGGTGCGGGCGATACGGGTTCGCTTCCCGGCCGCGGCAGTTCCTGTGGTTGCCTTATCCCCCCGAATTCGCTACATTGGTGTCAGAAGTGGGATGGAGCAACCGTAAGGCCATCGGAAGCGTATGCGCCCTGAGGCGTGAAGGAGCTGATATGCTTAAGCGCGGGGACGCGCTTCCCGAGAGGGGGGTAATGTAACGTGCATGGATAAGAAGACACGCTGGCGGGTGGGTCTGACCCTTTAGTCGAGCGGTTAGCGATGTCTCCTGCGGTGCGGGCGATACGGGTTCGCTTCCCGGCCGCGGCAGTTCCTGTGGTTGCGTTGTCCCCCGAATAGCGAACTGGAACTGCCGCGGCCGGGACGCGAACCCGTATCACCCACACCGCGGGAGATATCGCTGATCGCTCGACTGGTTAACATTGTCACTTGTGGAGTGGGAGACACGGGTTCATGTCCCGGCTGTGGCGACGGTCTCCCAGACTGCCCCCCCCCCACACGAATTCGATACATTGGTTTCAGAAGTGGGATGGTGAGACCGTGAGGTCATCGGAAGCGCGTGCGCCCAGAGGCGTGAGGGAGCTGATATGCTGAAGCGCGGGGACGCGCTTCCCGAAGGAGGGTGTAGTGTAACGTGCATGGATAAGTAGACACGTTGGTCCTTAACTAACGAGCTGAACCCTTTAGTCGACTAGTTAACGTTGTCGCTTGCGGAGTGAGAAACACGGGTTCGCGTCCCGGCTGTGGCGACGGTCTCCCAGACTGCCCCCCCCCCGAATTCGCTACAGTATTATTACTGTTACTTTTACCCACACAATGATTATTACCATTATCAACATATCAACGTATTACCGACGAACAAAATAACGTTATTAATGTACCTGATGAACGTAACCAGCTTAATCTGTGGCCAGAGACACCTAATCTAATGATAACTTTGTTATGCTTGTCACAGGTTAGCCAGGTTCCACCTTTCATTTCAGAACATAACAACCCGCGGGGAGGGTCGGCTGGGCCCTGGGATGGTCTCTGGCCAGTCTGACCTCCCCATATCCGGCCTATTTTAAGTGTTTCTCCCCCTCTGTGAGCTCCAGGTGGGGACCAGCCGTTCGGAAAAGTCATTCCGCCCCTAGAGGCATTTCGTTTGCCTTATTTTGTTGAAAATACCGGTTCTGGTCCGAAGGTAAATACATTTTTAAAAAAATCATGGGGCGGTTCCCCCGGCCCCGGGACATGTCCCTGGCCGCCCTGCGACCCCCAGGAACTCATACAGAACCCCCGAAAAAGCCTGGATAAAAGAACCTTGGCCAAAATCAACACTATAATACGGTGATGTTGACAATGGATTATTAAAATATACCAATAACAGCTGAAATATGTAACTTACCCTACAGCGCAAGAGTACAATTGGTCCACAATGTGTTTCGGAATTAGTTGATGGGGTTTCTCATTCTTTGATTGCGACCGGTAAGCTTTGCGCTCAATTACAGTCGCACCCGGCAGCCCGGAGTCCACGCAAGTCAGTTTTACTTTTAATATTCCGAATGTATCCCTCCTGCATACTGTAACCCCTCCTGCCTTTCACGGGATGATATTAAGGAAGCATTACTCCAAAATAAATCACTTATTTTCTCTGGGAATGCGCTGATTTCTTCCTTCCTGTTTTGGGGTTTTCCGGCTACCTCCTGGATGGTTCTGAAAAGCTCGGTGGGCATAGCAACAGTAATTAAGGGGGGCGGGACTTTGCGAAAGGTCAATTAAGCATGTTGAATCGGCGGCGGAGTCCGTCGGTGAGAGAGCTCACTCTGATTGGCTGTTCACCTTAGCAAATCCGTGCGCGAGAAGAGAAACGGAAGTTACGAAACAAACAAACGACGAAGTCAAGAGGCCACACAGAAGGGTCCTCTCATTTTTCGTCTTCATCTCACTTGACCATTTCAAGAAGCTAATATTTTCAAAACGGTATGGCCGAGCGAAAGAGCCGAGCGAATTTTTTTAAATCGAAGGTTTCATTCATCTCCAGCTTTCGATACGCATTTAATGCGATTTCTCCTTGTTTTCCCCCTCCGCTTCTTTCTTTCTTCTTCCACAACCAAAAGACAAAGGGCTGACAACGCCAGTGCCATTTGCAACTTGTAATGGAACGGTTCCCTTTAATTTTTGGAGCCTTCCTGCCACTAGGTGCATAGTTCCATTATCTTGAGTCTTTTGCCTTCTAGTGGCATAGATAAGTACCGCAGTTTCAGCTACTCCCTTTTCCTGTGACAACACAGCAGTATTCATGCTCCATCATTAGCCATCACCTAGTTTCTACCCCTTTGAGATGCAATATCTGTAAGTAAAGCTATTATCCATCATTGCTAGAATCTTTATTTTTAAGTATTTTTTACATATTTGCTACAGTTTGTATAATTTTGGTAACATGTATGACAGCACATTTTAATGGAGGCATTCAGGCTATACGTTTGATGCTAGCGTAAATACAGTGTTCAATGCTATACCTGATTAGTTACAAATTACATTTTATTCCTGCAAAGAAAATTTTAGTTTTATACTTACCTTTGTTTCCTGAAAAATAAGAGGATTTGTTATCCTAACTGTAACTCTAGATTGAGTAAGCTATTTTGTATTGTATACTAGTGTATGCTTTTCTGTATGTTTATTTTCAGTTTCACACTTCTTTGTTATTAAATCCCGTCCATATACAACACTGGTCTGTTCTTGGAGGATATGAGGCAAGGGAGAGTTTAGCTAGCTGTAAAACCTAATATAGGACAAGAGTCATATTGGGTGTAGCAGTACAGTGAAAAGATAGCACTCTGCGAGGGACATCAACTAGCTGTCGGACTCAGCTAGAGGCCAGTAACTGACAAAGCCTTTTCAAGTCAAGCACTCATCGACATAATGGAAAATTTAGAGCCTCAAGGTCAAGACAGCGAGGAGAATACGTCACTCTCCTCTCACTCCTTAAAGTCCTCAAAATCTTCAAGAAAGCTGAGTGTTAGATCGTCAGCAGGATCTTCAAAAAGATCGTATGCATCAACTAGAGCCAGTATGGCAGCAGCACTAGCACTGGTTGAAGCACAGGCTGCTAAAGCCAGAGCAGCCTACGCTGACCAAGAAATGAACGTTAAAATAGAGAAAGCTCGCATAGAAGCTAATGCAAATGTTGAAAAGGTCCGCTTAGATGCAACTCTTGATGCACTTCAAGCCAAGAAAGAAGCTGATGCTTTCATGGCCAAACCAGAGTTAATGCAGCCTGCTGCTGCTGCTCAGTTTATTGCAGAGCAAAGTGAAGAGTTAAGAGTTCTTGCCCATACAAGGAACCCCAGAGCAGAAAGTGAGTGAGTACATAAATAAACACTCAAGCAACTACACTGAGCTCACGCAAAGATATGTCCACTCAGCATGATGACGTCACCCCTCAGCAAAAACAAGTGAAACCTTCACCAGAGTTCACATCTTACTTCAGGCAAGATCCAAAGCAGTACCACTCATCACCTCCAGAGGGCAGTAAACCAGCGCTGCAAAGAGATACACTTCAACAATGCCTTTCCTACAGTGAGCCACAACCACAGTGGAGGTGTAACCCAAAACCTGCACCTACTGACAACACCACCAGTGACTTCGCCAGGTTCCTAGCAAAGAGCCAGCTGGTAACTGACTAAGGACTGACTAAGTTTGATGACAAGCCAGAGAATTATCTCAGCTGGAAGGCTACCTTTTCAGAGTACCATTGCAGACCTTGGTCTTACTGCCAGTGAAGAAGTAAACCTGCTCATCAAGTGGCTCGGCCCAGAGTTTTCAGAACATGCTAGAAGGGTCAAAGCAGTCAACATGCGTCATCCATCTGTCGGTCTAGGTATGATCTGGACAAGAATGCTATGGTTCAACAGAGGCAATAGAAAGAGCCTTGTTCTCTAGAATAGAGAACTTTCCAAAGCTCTCCAGCAAAGAACCTCAAAAGCTCCGCGAGCTATCAGACTTGCTCTTAGAACTGTCCGCTGCAAAGCTAGATGGATATTTACCTGGTTTAAGTTACCTCGACACAGCCAGGGGAGTAGGTCCAATTGTGGAGAAGCTACCCTTTCACCTCCAAGAAAAGTGGACAACAGTTGGGTAAGCATTTAAAGAAGAGCATAGAGTGGCCTTCCCACCTTTCTCTGTCTTCTCTGAGTTTGCGCAGAAAGAGGCCAGAGCAAGGAATGACCCAAGCTTTACAACAGCTTCTATCTCCTCTGTCAGCTTCAAGAAAGAAAAGCCCCTGGGTAATTACAACAGAAAGCCATCAGTTACGGTGCACAAGACAGATGTATCAGCAGACGTAACCACAAAAGTAGAAAGGGTAGTTGAAGTTTTAAACAGATACTGTCCTATACATCACAAGCCGCACCCACTGAAAAGAAGTAGAGGTTTCAGGATGCTGCTGCTTGAAGACAGAAAGAGTTCATCAAAGACAACATCTGCTACCGTTGCCTTGCATCCACCAGTCACCAGGCAAAGGACTGTAATGTCACCATCAGGTTGTGGAGTGTGAAAGTGAGAGGCACTTGGCAGCTCTTCACCCTGGCCCAGCACCACAGACAACCGAGCCCCTCTCTGTCCCTAAACAGCATGGCGAGGAGGAAGCAAGCTCATCAAAGCTGGATGTTACAGCAACGTGTACAAAGGTATGTGGAAATGGATTCACAGGAAAATCCTGCTCGAAGATTTGCCTTGTGCATGTCTTCCCTAAAGGTCAGCGACACAACAGCAAGAAGATGTACGCAATTGTGGATGACCAAAGTAATCTGTCCCTTGCAAAGACTGAGTTTTTTGACATGTTTGACATTCAAAGCACAGTTGAACCATACACCCTGAAGACCTGCTCTGGCGTAGTAGAAACATCAGGTATGAGAGCTTGCAAGCTACACAATAGAGTCAGTAGATGGGAAAATGAGTTTTCCTCTCCCTATGCTCATGAGTGTAAGGCTATCCCTAACAATAGGGAAGAAATACCCGCTCCTGAAGCTGCAGTACACCAACGCCATCTGAGGTTAATAGCTGCTGAGATACTGCCCCTCGACCTAGATGCAGACATCCTCCTCCTCATTGGACGGAACCCTCTGAGAGCTCACAAGGTGAGAAAGCCGCTCAGTGGCAGAGACAATGACCCATATGCACAGAAGCTCGACCTGGGCTGGGTTATCATAGGCGATGTGTGCATCGGCAGTGCTCACAAGCCAACTAAAGTGAGTGCTGTAAAAACGCATGTATTAGATAATGGACGCCCAAGCCTTCTCACCCCTGTGACAGCTGCATCAGTGTGAAGGAGAACTTCAGTCTGAGTTACTCGAAAGCCACTCCCCATCAACTTCAAGCTTCAAGCCCATACTCAAGACCCTCTGAAGAGAGTTTAGGAGAGACAGTCTTTTGCTACACTGATACCGACAACCAGCTTGCACCATCTGTCGAAGACATGCTCTTTCTGAAGAAGATGGAAGGAGTCTTCAAAGATGAAACTAACAGCTGGGTCGCCCCATTACCGTTTCGCAGCCCCAGACGTCTACTCCCAGACAACAGACCCTATGCCTACAAGCGGCTTATGTCTCTTCGATGCCAGCTGGACAAGAAGGGAGACATGAGAGCACACCTTGTCGAGTTCATGCAGAAAATGCTCGATAACAATCATGCAGTGCTGGCACCACCTTGTGACAAAGATAAAGAGAGATGGCATCTTCCCACTTTCGGTGTCTACCACCCACAGAAGCCTGGTAAAATTCGTGCGGTGTTTGACTCGAGTGCACAGTTTAATGGCGTGTCTATCAACGACGTGCTGCTTTCGGGGCCAGACCTCAACAACACCCTTTTGGGTGTGGTTCTCCGCTTCCGAAAGGAATCTGTTACTGTCACAGCAGACATAGACCAGATATTCTACTGTTATTCAGGAAGATCACAGATATTTTCTTTGCTTTCTCTAGTATCAGGACAATGACCTCAGCCAAGATGGAAGTGGAGGTTAAGCTTACCCGTCACATGACTAATAAGACTTTCTCCAGACCCATCTCAGAGTGTATTCTTCTCTTGTCTCCAGAAGATTAGATTATGTAAATGTGTATTGTGGCATTTTAAATAATGCCAGACGGGGAGTGTAATGGAACGGTTTCCTTTATTTTTAGAGCCTCCCTGCCACTAGGGGCATAGTTCCATTATCTTGAGTCTTTTGCCTTCTAGTGGCATGGATAAGTACCGCAGTTTCAGCTACTTCCTTTTCCTGTGACAACACAGCAATATTCATGCTCCATCATTAGCCATCACCTAGTTTCTACCCCTTTGAGTGGCAATATCTGTAAGTAAAGCTATTATCCATCATTGCTAGAATCTTTATTTTTAAGTATTTTTTACATATTTGCTACAGTTTGTATAATTTTGGTAACATGTATGACAGCACATTGTAATGATGGCATTCAGGCTATACTTTTGATGCTAGCGTAAATACAGTGTTCAATGCTATACCTGATTAGTTACAACTTACATTTTATTCCTGCAAAGAAAATGTTAGTTTTATACTTACCTTTGTTTCCTGAAAAATAGAGTATTAGTTATCCTAACTGTAACTCTAGATTGAGTACGCTATTTTTGTATTGTATACTGATGTATGCTTTTCTGTATGTTTATTTTCAGTTTCAGACTTCCTTATTATTAAGTCCTGTCCATATACAACACTGGCCTGTTCGTTGGAGGATATGATGCAAGGGAGAGTTTAGTTAGCTGTAAAACCTAATATAGGACAAGAGTCACGTTGGGTGTAGCAGTACACAACTTTTTGTCAGACGTATTCTCGATTAAAAGGAGCTATATGAGGCCGTCTGTAGTGAGCGAGAGTTGAGTGAAAATGATAAGCAGACGCTGCTTTATTCACGGTTTGTATATCTGCAGTCCTCAGTAAAACCATCAAAACTAGAAACATTTGTGAAACTATTTTGTCTTCCTGAAAATACTGTACTGAGCCCCCCAGTTTATACTATTTCATTTTACACACCCTTTGCTTTTAGATTTTTTCCTTTTGGAGTATGCCTTGTTTTCTTTGTATCCTGATGTTCATTGTATTATTGTACATCTGTTCATTGTAAATTGTATTATTTGAATTGTACTTATTTTGATTAATAAAAAGTGGGGGAAAAAAACAATATATCTGCAGTCCTGAGTCTTCCGGTTTCCAATTTTGAATGACGAATACTGACTACCGCCACCTGCTGGTATTGAGAGTTATTTCCTCTCACGCAGGTGCAGAACGTACATGCTAGCTGGCTGTTGGTTGTAGTCTGCGATGAGTTCAAGTGCTACTTTATGGCCCAGACGCAGGCGACGCAACTGTTGGCATTCGTAGTTCTCTGGTGTCGGTTTGGTGTGTCTGGGCCCTAACCTCAAACCACTGGTCATCTTTGCTAAAGCCCGGCCAGACTTCTGGCCGTCTGCTGCGCCTGCCGACGCCCTGCCTGATCTTCAGCGGCCGTCTCCGCTGACCCAGAGCAAAAGCTCCCAAACTGCCACCACCCAGCCTGACCTCCACCTGCCTGAAGTAGTGGAGCGCTTGGTCTTTGGGTTCCTGTTTGGCTGTTACCTGTGGCTTTCGAGGTTGCGTGGTTCCCGCTCTGAGCTTCCCGTGTCTCTGGTGGCCCAGCTTCCCGTTTCCCGAGTGGTCCCACCGCCGATGCCCTCGCCCCAAGCGGCCCCGCTGCCTGGTCGGCCTCCCCAAGTGGGTGCCCTGTCCACGTCGCTGGATATCAGAGCAGTCCCGCCAACATCGTCGGTCTGCAGGTCATCCTCCTGCCCATCTGCCAGAACTGCTCCGCCCTTCAGTCCTGCATTCATCAGTCCAGCACTTAGGTCATCCGCCTGAGATCCCTGGCCCCATTCATCTGCTCCCAGATCTCTTGGTCTAATCTTGTCTATTATGACACACTCCTCTTGTCTTGATCAGCTGGCCCCCATTAAAACCAAAACAGTCTCGTGCACACATTCAGCTCCCTGGTATCCATATTCCTGAACTCCAAATGTAATCCCCTAAGTGCTGGCTCAAAAGACTCTGCAAAACTGGTTTAACGGGGCATCTCCAAGCCAATGCAGACTTCAACAATACAAAGATGCTCCCACAAATAAGAAAAGATAGGTACTCTACAAAACCAAACATTTTCCATCAGTACACACTTATCTAGTTCTCTGAAGAAGAAAAAAAAGATTCCTTTCTGTGAAGCAATCTTTCACCTTACACACTACCTTTAGGCTATAGTATTCTGATCTGACATGTGCCACTAACGCAGTTACTCGCTCGTGAGATGATGGGTTTTGCTAGTTGTAAATTGCTTAATTGCTCTCCACTCATACATGGGTTGTTGCCCTGAGAAAACTGGGGACCTGATAGAAACTGTGCCAATGAACAGCCCATCACAGCCTTGTCCAACATGGATTTCAGCTTACCTCTCTTTCTTAAGGCCTCCCAAGTAGGCCCAGCTGAGTGTTAAGTCACAGCTTGTCTGTAAATGTCAGTTTGTACCAACAACACAGACAAAGCCCTCTACATGTCTGTAATGTGTTGCCCCTTATGACCGTAAAATAAGGTGGTCCACCTTGTCAAGAAATTAAAATGCCTCATGATCAAAAATGGTAGGTTTTTTTCATTACTTTTACCAAAGTTAGAAGGGGAAATTTTCTGACACGAACATGTCTGTAGTTCTAGTGTAACATTTATGATGTTATCCATTCCCTAATCTCCCCCTGGAAAGTTTTTAAATTTTTGTTCAGTCATCACAAACCTTGATAAATGTAACGCTGTGAAATACACTCGCCAAATGTTGCTCACCCATCAACACACTGTTTGGAGTAATGTGTGTAGATGTATGTGGGGCTTCTATCTTCTATGAGGATGTTCCCTAACCAACAACAGCAAGAACACCCGAGGAGGGCATCTGGACACGGTTGCTGTGTCCAGCCTGGTGTAAACTCAGAAGAAATCTGTAAGTGTGGTGGAAGATTCGCATGGCGTACAGTGGCACAGATTTCAAGAGATCCACAAATCAATATCATATGATGCACAAAGGCGGAAACGTCGTTTTGCGTTATAATGTTCTTCAAAAAAGTTTCGTGATCCACAAATGTGGAATTTTTTAAAAACTCGGCCATAAAAATGTTTAATATCGCCATTTAGACAACCTTTCAGTCACTTCACTTCACACAACATGCGATATTTAGAACAACATGTGTGGGTCATGGTGTATTGTGTGGATTTCCACGCCGCTGAAAAGTCTGGGAACATTTTTTAGCGAATCTGGTTGGAAAACGACTCCAGACACCCGACTCAGCAGGGTTCCCGGTTGGAGCACACCATGTGAAACGACGGTTCATAACATGTCAACGACGGTTCATAACATGTCAACGACGGTTCATAACATGTCAACGACGGTTTACACCGAGGAGCCCGTTGTTGGTCTGCTGACCACGTCTGAACACCTCGAGTCGCCGTTCTGTTGGAAGTGTGGGCATAAAAACTTGGGATCAGTTCATAAAAGTTCAAGTCGAGTCGGATTTTAGCACGCTTAAGAAAACATGTAAATCCACCTGTAACGCTGCCAGTCACGTCAGTCGAGCAGCCCGTAGACGAAGGGGAAAGGGTTTAAAACGCTCGGGAGAAGTTTTCTGGTCTCCACCCATCCTCTTTTCCTGCAGCCTAACATTCCATTTGCGCTTATTCGTCTACGCATGAGACCACAACACGTCTGGCGATCCGCTGACAGCACTCTGTAATAACCACACCGTCTGGATCAAGTTGTTAACCTCTGTCAACACCGTAAAATCCGCATTTGGCAAATGACCAGGCGTCAAGTCGACATTCTACTGATAAAAGCGTTGCGCGGCGGGACCGAGATTACGTGGAGGTCCACTTTAGGCCTACTTACTTTCACTTCAGAGCGGACACCTCCGAGTCACCAGACGTGAAGCTGATCCGCGTGCGAGCCATGGGAGAAGAATCGCAACTAGTTCATCTCCTTCCACCGAACACGTTCCTGGAGGAGAGCGGCCGGGTTGTAGCCTTATTCCACATCGACGATGCACGTTCTGTAGTCCCTCCCATCTGGTGCCAAAATCGCCCTACTCGAGTGCGTTGGGGAGAGGAGGAAAAAAATGCCAAGAAAGTGCAAGAGAACACGGAGCCCTCTCACAAAGGCAGTGTGTGCGTGCTATGATTTTTAACTAAGAGTAAATTATTGTTTTGTTGCCATGGTGATTAGACGTAACACAGCAATGTGCAGGGACATTTTATTGCGGCGGCCAAGTGAGCTGTGTGCAGATTACAGTGTAAACACCAGAAAGAGCTTTTAAGGCAGAATGACACCCGGACAGGACAAGTCCCAACTGGGCAGTTTCCTGGGGAAAAAAGAGACACAGGAATGTAAGGAGGTAGCGGAGGACAGCAGTCCCATTACTCGTGTAAGTACTATGACACAATCAGCGTCATGCATTTCCGGCTGCTCCGCATTAAAAGTCCCCGAGTCAAAACGCCATAATCAAAAAAGGCAGCCGACGACATTTTAAAGGGACAATCCGGTATTTATTTTTCAAGCCATAAACCCTATTGGATAGAAGAACGAACCTTTTCAACTGATCCAATAAGGAACAAGCTGGCGTCAGGTGACTGCTGCGCGCCAAGCTGCGACGTAGTCCTTTCTTTAGGATTGGCACTTGCCAAAAATTTTCAAACGTTTTGCTCCCTGAAAAAATAGAGATTATGATAGACAATGTCAAACTGAACACAGAAGTAATTTCAGATTTGCCGTATCACGTAGGAATTTGGAGAAACATTAAGATAATGTAACGTGCATGGATAAATAGACACGTTGGTCCTCGACCAACGGGTATGACCCTTTAGTCGAGCGGTTAGCGATGTCTCCTGCGGTGCGGGCGATACGGGTTCGTGTCCCGGCCGCGGCAGTTCCTGTGGTTGCGTTGTCCCCCGAATTCGCTACATTGGTGTCAGAAGTGGGATGGAGCGACCGTAAGGCCATCGGAAGCGTACGCGCCCTGAGGCGTAAAGGAGCTGATATGCTTAAGCGCGGGGCGCGCTTCCCGAAGGAAGGGGGGTAGTGTAACGTGCATGGATAAGTAGACACGTTGGTCCTTAGCTAACGGGTCTGATCGTTTAGTCTAGCGGTTAGCGATGCCTCCTGCGGTGCGGGCGGTACGGGTTCGCGTCCCGGCCGCGGCAGTTCCTGTGGTTGCGTTGTCCCCCGAATTCGCTGCAATAACCTTCGTTGAATTTAACACGTTTAACAGCCTAATGACGCTGACACAACATTATGCGATCAGTTCAACTGAGCTTAAAATGTTTTGCAGCTGATGTTGGTTTAATAATAATAATAATAAATCAAACATATATAGCGCTTTTCTAACACTCAAAGTCGCTTTACAATAAACGGCAGTGAAACAAGACGACAGATAAAACATAACACAGACCCGCAGGGCTGGATGGGAAGGGGGGGGGCTACATAAGGGAGAAGCGGCAGCCACACACGACGCCAGCAGTACTCTCCGACTTAAACAGATACAAAAGGGCGACAAAAAAACAACAGGTATGCTGAGTACAACAGGTCTGTACTCAGCATCTGGTGCCTCTAGTGTCAGTGCCCAACAACCGTCGGCCAGCATTATGGATTGCAGTTGCTCTGATACTCGTTTCCATGGTCGCAATGTCCAGGTGAAACCTTCCACCATGTTCATCACTGACTGCACCAAGATCAGCAGGGAAGAAGTCCAAGTGAGATGCAGAAAATGAATTTTCAGTGACATGTTGCAATTCATGGTTTTGTATGCTTTAAAAATAGCCCTTCAAAAAGAAAAAAGAAAATAAGACGAGGCCAAAGGAACTAGTGGAAATACACTTGTTAACAAGACGCATCGTCTATAAACAAGTCCTCATAGCTCAAGGAAATGTTGCTTGTTGGGTGACTGTGTCTTATATTAAGATACAATATATCATTACACTTCATTTAAGACACAGTCACCCAACAAGCAACATTTCCTTGAGCTATGAGGACTTGTTTATAGACGGTTCATCTTGTTAACAAGTGTATTTCCACTAGTTCCTTTGGCAGGTCTTTTCACTTATTACTAGCAAAAAACTAAACAAACAAACAAAAAAACCCAACATTGTCTCATTTTATTTTATTTAGAATATCTTTATTACATTTTCGTAGACAACACAGAACACAAAAGCTCAGACACGACATGACTAAATGAGTAAGTAAATGAAAAAATAGTGGGCATTATCTCCACCCCAAACCCTCACCACCCCCAACAACAGAGAAAGGCAACGTCAAACAAACAAACAAACAAACAAACAAACAAACAAACAAACAAACAAACAAACAAACAAACAAACAACGTGTAAAATAGGAAGATTACAGGACAAGTGGTTTTGCAATAGAACAGGTACAGGGACAGGCTGGGCCGGTTTAGGAAACCCTTGTAATATGGAAGAGGACAGCGTAGGTCCAATATGTTCTAAGTAGGGGTCCCAAACTTTGAAGATGGTGTCCAGTGAGGAGTGAAGCATACATGAGACGTATTCATTGGGCATACACTCCATTATAAGATTGTGCCACGACTTTTTTGTTGGAGTCTGTTATGTTGGCGAGTGACTCACAGGAGACGAATGAACTGCTATTTAACTCTATTTAGCAACGACTAGCTTTCATACAACTTTCCATCCTCGCTCTGCTTGTTCTTTTCCCGTCCCCTTACAGCAGTCCCTCTCCGCCATCCATCGTCTCACAGTGCCACCCAGTGGCGATGGAATGCAGTGTCCACAAACGCAACAGCTTCCCCATTACTCACGGAAGTACTACTATTCAATTCAATAATGCTTTATTGGCATGACTGCATTAATTACAATGTTGCCAAAGCAAAACAGGTCAACAGAGTACTAAAAAAAAAGAATAAAAAAAGGAAAAAGGAATACATACTAGATCTGGCAGAAACATAGAACAGCACTTGAACGGCAGCTGACAGTAATTGACAGTATTTTGGTCACTCGCTGACCCTTAGGCTATGACATTCTGACACATTGTGCCGCAAGGTGTGCACTTTGACCCTCTTCTAAAATAATTGGCCATTGCTCTTTCTCATCCAGGAGTAGAACATTTGGAATCTGATTTTTAAATTTCTCCTGATATTTTTGTCTTATGTTCTGGAATTTCTCACAATTTAGCAGGAAGTGCATCTCTGTCTCGACCTCACCTGCCGTACGGTGACCACATATTCTTTGCTCTTTTGGTAGCCAAGCGTTTTTGTGTGTCTGCCCTTTTCAATGGCTAGACTGTGGTCAGTGAGCCTGGACTTGGTAAGGATGTGTCTCTGCTTACTGTCTCTGACAGTGGATAGATAGTCAGCCCATTTGTATTCTCTTTTTAGGGCCTGATAACATTCTGATTTGTGGTGTAAATTTGGTTTCTATGTCCCAATGTTCCAAACATGAGTTTTTGCATTGTTTGATGATTTGGTTTACTCTAATCTGTAGTTGGTTAGCAGTGCTGGTCTGAAACTCATCTAAGTTGGTGGCTATGGGGTTGGTTAGTTTCACAACCAGCTGACTGAGAGGACTCTTTCTTAGCTCTTGGATTTGAAATGGTTTAAACTGCAATGTGTCATGGGGATGTGTCTGCATTCATTGCCAGACCAAAGCTTCCCGAGGCAATGATTTTCAGTCCCAGGTAATTATAATTTAACAGGTGCTCTAGGGCGGTGTTAAGTACTATCTCATTATGACTGAACTTAGCCTAAGGCTTAAACATTTTCCTTCTGTAATGTAACATTATCAGGTATCTTAATGTTCCATACTCATAAACCTGAAAACATTTGAATACATGAATGAAAATATCTGAAAACATAAGGTTTCTGTAATCAACTTAAATTCTCCACGGTATTTCAAGTAAGTCTTACCATATAAGTGCAACTGAAAGTGCGTTATATATAATACTCAAAACACTCGAACGTAGTAACTAAAATTCACATTACTGCCACCGTAACTCCAACTGGCAATTGTATTGTACTCCATTTCTTTTCCCTTTAGTTTCTCCCCCCCCCCCATAGGTCAGCAATCTACCTACACCCTTTACATATCTTCTTGTTTTAGGCTTAGACCTATGCCTTCACATAGTCTTTTGTCCAAGCTGGTAGTTGTCGCTCTCTATGATGGGCAGTTTGTCTTGTTGACACCCGCGGTAACACCTCTGGTTTCTCTGGGCAGAAAAGTGTGCTGCATTCCACCTTTTCCCATTTCCCATCGATACAGGTACTCAGCCCAGTCTGTTGCTGCACAGACAAGGGGTCGGTGCACTGTCTCTCTCCCTTTCCCATGTGGAAAGGCTTGTGTACCCGAACTTTATCACCAATGGTGACCTTGGGAGGTTTTGCACCTCTCTTGACGTTAGTGTAGTGTTCACTCTTGGCCTGCTGTAGGACAACTCTGGCCCTGACTTGATCGTATTTCCATCTACCCTTGGGAGGTGGTAGGACATTTAGCTTTGTCCACATTGGCCTCCTCCTCAGGAGCTGAAACGGGGACTCACCGGTCATTGCATGAGCTTTGGCGTAGTAGCTATGAAGCATCTCAGTGACTGTAGGCTTCCATGCTTGTTGAACTGTCTGTACTGCTTGAATACAGTCTTTCAGCACTCTGTTAAACCGTTCAACACATCCGTTAGCTTGAGGGTGGTAGACACTCGTTCTGGTGTGCTTGATGCCCATTTCTCTCAGGAACTCAGTGAAGGTAGAAGAATTGAACTGTGGCCCATTATCTGTTGTAATGGCACAGGGGTTTCCTTCATGTGCAAAGGTGGAAGCCATGAACGTCATTTGCGGGTGAATTAAAGGCTACGTCCGGCCATTTGCTGAAATAGTCAATGAGGGTGATGGCAAATCTGCAGTCATAGGCCCCACGTTCAAATGGACCCACAATGTCAACAGCCACATGCTAAAAAGGGCCCCATGGAACCTCAACAGGCTGCAATGGGGCAGGAGGAGTTTTGGCTGTTTTGTCAGATGATTGACAGATTGTGCATGACGACAGAACTGTGTGGACGAACCCATCCATGTGTGGCCACCAGTAAAGCTTTCTGAGGCATTGTTTTGTGCGAACTATGCACTAGTGTCCTTCATCTGCCAGATGTACTATCCTCTCTTGAAGGGACTTGGGAACCACCAGGCATGTTCCATGGAAGACCAGTGGTGACTCAAGTTCATGGCGCACTAAGAAATACGGTTGTACATCATTTGGAAGAGACTTTTTCACCTTAGGCCAGCCTGAACAAATGACCTGCCACAGTTGTGTAAGTTCGGGACAGTCCTCACATTCAGCTTTGAAATCCACAAGCAGCAATGCGGTCAGGAGGGGAGAGATCTCAGTTATCTCTGTGAATAATTCTTGCTCAGAATCCACAGCCATGCTAGAGTTGACCAGGGGAACACATAAGAGGCATTCTGCCACAACATTTTGACTACCTGGGCGGTACTGCACACGTACTGAAAACATATCAGCCCAGCAGACCATCTGGCAACCCTCTTACCAGCTCTGTTCATTCCTTTGGTGTTGAGGAGAGTGGTGAGAGCTTGGTGGTCAGTTCTGAGTGTGAATCTGTGTCCCCACGTGTATGTTCGTCATCGTTCCATTGCCCATACACAGGCCAGGGCCTCTTTTCCTGTAGTGGAGTACCTCCTCTCAGCGGTTGACAGCATACGGGAAGCGAAGGCAACAATGCGTTCAGCCTTTGTCTGAGTGCTGCTGTGTCAGGATAGCTCCCAACCTGTAGTCTGAGGCATCTGTAGTGAAGATAGCTTGGTGTCATAGATGGCAAGAGCTGGATTTTTCAGTGGCATTGTTTTAAGTTTAGTGAAGTTTTTATCTACTGCATCGTCCCACTGTAATTCAGCCTGAGTGTTTGTTCTGAGCAGCTGTTGCAGTGGCTCCACAATTGCAGCATGACTTGGTAGAAACTCGCTGAACCAGGATGTTAAGCCCAGGAAGAAGCGTAGTGCTGCCACGTCTTTTGGCATAGGAGCTTCCACGATTGCAGTCAGATGATCCGGGCTCGGGTACAGACCCTCCTTAGAAATGACATGCCCAAGAATGGAATGCTTGTCTGACCAAATGACCTTTTGTCAAAGTTGATCTGAAGGCCGGCGTCTCTAAGACGCAGAAGGACAGCTTGCAGGTGCCCGTCATGAGTTTCATATGTGTCTCCATAGACTATTATGTCATCCAAGTACTTTTGTACTCCAGGTAGATCTTTCAAGATTGTCTGCATCATTTTCTGGAAAGCAGCAGATGGTGCTGATGCCAAGGCCAAAGGGGACTCGTGTGAATTGGAAGACACCGTCATGGGTTATGAAAGCAGTTAGATTGCGGATCTCAGAGCTTGCAAATGAAGTCTTTGGTCAAGGGTCACCAAGCTAGCTAGATCATCCAGAAGGCACAGAGCCAGCTGTTGAACGAATGAATGAGACAAACTTATTTTACCATCGACGCTTTGAAAGCCAAAGAGGAGCGGATCTAACAGAGACTCACGTCGCATCTAGATGAGACCACTTTCCAACATGTGACTGAGTTCACTGAGAGGGCTCGTCTAACACAACATGGAACATTGGAAACCAGGCAGCAAAAGAAGTTCTACCTACTTACTGCATACCAGAGACATCAGCAGACAACGGACAGCGCCCTCAACGGCAGACAGAGATGGACATCAGAGACACGCCGGCGATGTGGACAAATTGCAGTGGCGTCGTAGTGGGGGGAAAAGGGGGAAGGACCAACCAGGGCCCAGAAGGCGGGAGGGGCTTCGGGAAGTCTGGAACTAAAAGTTTGTTTTAGTTTGCAAATTTTTATTTCTAACTAATAAGTCATAACTTCGGTTAAAATTGGCTCAATACATCGGATGAGGGACTTAGAGAAAATGGTGGAGGCTCTCTGAGGCCCCTCTCACCCCACTCTGAGGCCTCTCTCACTCCTTACAAAAGGTGCAAAATGGTTTAGTCCGCCCCTCACGAGCATCTCTCAATACACCTCATCTGGTCCTGTCGCGAGTGACTGCTGATACATGCACAAGCACAGAGTCATGCCTTTCCCAAAGAAAGCAAAATCTGGGTTCCAGAAAAGAAAAAAAGGAAAGGGAGAGAAGGCAAAATGGCGGAAAACTGTTTGAGTAATTTCTTCCAAAAGAAAGGTGAGCTAGGAGCTTTTAAAAGAAAGGTGGCTAGCTAACTCCTACTACCATAGCTAGGTAGCAGCTAGCTAGCCAATTCTTAACACCTACTACTTGAACACAGTAGGAGTTAGCTAGCAAGCTAGCTAGTACTGTAACGCATGCAGTATCATAAATGTAACCCTTCTGTAGAGTAAGTACACCTCATAACTAGGTTCGTAGGAGCAGTGGGGAGCTGAACTGTGAAATAATAGGAGCCTGACACTGAGTTAGAAAAAGGTATAGAATACTGAATTTTAGTTCAACAGAAAAGATGAATGAAACATTAGTTTCAGGACAACATACAAATAACAGTTGTCTTAACAACAATGCTCTAAATCCTCAGTGACTCACGTCCTAAACAGTAAGGCATTTTCAAATTCAAGAAAATAAAAATAAAAGTGTGTGTGTATTTGTGTCCTACCACACCGGAGAGTGTGGCAGATGAAAGATAAGTGTGTGTCTCTTCTTTCTTCATGTGTTTCTCCTGGTCCTTGGGTGGCTCACCAGTTCCTCGTCAGGAACACTCGATCGATCAATCAATCAAGACAGTCAAAAGACCCAAACTGTATTATCTAAACAGGGCTTAGTTATTCGCTACAAGAAAACTAGTTATATCTCAATCAACTCCAATATCAAGATACTGTACAGTAATTGTCTCTATTCAATATGAATGTAATACAATTAATAATTGGATATAAACATCTCTGTATACATATACTGCAATGCTGCTGTATACTACCAAATGACATGACATTAAAGCTTAACCTGCTTTAAACACAGTGCTATGACTAAATTTGCATGGAACACATATTTTCATACAACACATATGTTGGATAAAACATAACCACAACTAGTCAGCGAGACTTGCAGTAGCGTAACCCTGCCACACCTAGCCTATTTTCCAGACAATGGCTCCACTAACACTGGTGAAATGCCAGCTATATTTTAACTATATAACTTAAAAAAAGTTTGAATATGGCTTCATCTGAATACACCATACATCAATTATATCAGGTCGACACGCAAAATGAACAAAGTAAAACGCAAATTCTTTCAAGAAAAAACGTTATCATCACCTTTCACATCTCTGCCAAAAACCACCATCCCCCATTCACGAGAGCTAGCCAGCTAGCCTGGAGCTAGCAATATTGATCACTCACCAAGACAAACCTGATACACAACGTGCATCAAATGATTCACAGGACATTTCGCGGAGAATACTGATAATACCTAGCAGATGACATAGGTTTTTATTTTTTATTACTTAAAGAGATAGATACACTTTTCGAAGTGAAATGCGAGTCTAGCGTAGAGTCCTGCATTGGGTAGCAAAAATGTCGTCAGCGGCTGATATTTTGTCTTGTTTTTATTTGCGGGTTCGGGTGCGGGTAAAACAAAGGCACGTGCGGGTGTGGGATAACAACATTTAAAAATAGTATTTACTATGTGTGGCTTTTTTTAAACCTCTCACCTCATCAATTATATCCGGCTGTCGGCGGTCGTTAACCCGGAAGCGCTTAAGCTGCTGCAGCGCGCTCGAAATTGAGATGGCCGGTGAGCGGAAGGCAAAAGTAGCTAGTGGAGGATATCAGATTGCCGACAAGTCTTCTCCAAGAGCGAAGCCCAGTGTGTGTGTGTGTGTGTGTGTGTGTGTGGGGGGGGGGGTTTGGCCCACTCATAGATGGGGAACATAACCAAGTCAATGGGTTCGCTGCTTGTAAAAAGTGCCGGAAAGTGTTGGCTTACGATAGCCGCAAACTCGGTACGTCGTCACTGAAGAAGCACATTGAAAGCTGCCGTGCCAATGTCCCCACCGGTGTAACAACAATTAACCACTACTTTACAAGGAACGCTGACCTAAAAGCACCCAAAAGAGAAGACGAAGAGAAAGTTGCCAAACTAGCGGTAAAATTTGTCTGCGCATATTTAGCTTACACGAGCGCGTCCTGCGTCATAGCACTGCGAGACACGGCATGGCACACCTCGCAACAGCTCTCCTCTAATAGTATTGTAACGTGAATGGATAAGAAGACACGCTGGCTAGCGGGTCTGACCCTTTAGTCGAGCGGTTAGCGATGTCTCCTGCGGTGCGGGCGATACGGGTTCGCTTCCCGGCCGCGGCAGTTCCTGTGGTTGCGTTGTCCCCCGAATTCGCCACAGTATTTTAGTGTTTATCTCAGATGTGATATGTGTTTAATTAAGGCACCAGAATTATACATGAATTGTCCACGTTATTGAAAACACTCAAAACAGATCCTAAATAAATGTAGGTTTAGTGACTAATTGATTACATGGTTATTATTAGGCCTACATGTTTCGGGTCGGGTCGCGGGTCTTGAATCAACGGGTCGGGTTGCGGAAGTAATGGTTTATATGTGCGGGTTGCGGGGCGGGTACGGCATTGCACGTTGCAGGTGCGGGTCTCAAAAAACGGACCCGTGCAGGACTCTACTCTAGCGTGGGGATGCTTCTGGATTATTTTCCTGGAAAAGAACAAACTCTTGTCACAGCACAGGAAGCAAAGACGTACGTTCTCAATTGGGGCGGGGCTTCCCCAATAAACCATCTCTCATTGGTCCTAAGACCTGCTCTCCTATTTAACGCTCAAACATTGTTAACCCTTTCTTTGACTGGGTTACATAAATTTATCATCATCGTAGCTACAATGTCATATGAAATGATATCTATGAACATTACCTAGCTTAACATGAAATGCATGGCCCTCAGTTTCAGAAACAGCCACAGGGAGTGGAGCAGCAGCAGGTCCCTCATCTCCTGAGGATAATGTTACTAAGGATGTGAGACAAGGTGAGCTCATATAGTGGCATTGACTAAAAGTCATTCCAAGCAATTATTTGTAACAGTTTCAACTGAAAGGAGCTTAGCAACACTAACATAAAATAGTATGTTTTATTGTATGTTAGTTTGGCTATAAGCAGATGAAGAGGCTAATATCAGTTGTTACGGCCCTAGTGCCGCGTGTCTGCAATTTTCCCTCCAGGTAATGCCCTGCCTCCTGTGGAACTGCTGATTGAGCCCAGGTGACACCAATTCCTCATCAGCTGGGTATACACCTTGGAGAGAGATACCCGCTAGAGTGAGACGGCCAGTGGGCCATTGTTGTCAAGAGAGCAAGCACTTGTGTCAATACTCTATACTTCTTGAGAAGGAGGGTGAAACCTATTAGTGTTCTTGTTTCTTTCGGTTTGGTTGGATCTGAGTTTGTTTTGTTAAAGCCTGGTTAGTTAAGAGCCAGCATCTTTAGTTGCCTGTTTATTCTATAGTTTGACTAAAGGTTTGTTTTGTTAATAAATCGGTTTTTACACCTGGTTCCGCTTCCCACCTTTCTTATTCCCCCGGGACACTTTTATTTTCTTTGTTACTTCCCCTCATCCCCTGGACCTTTAACGGGGAATGTAACATCAGTCCTGTATGCTTCATGCTTGTACAGGGGGCTGTAGCAGATAGTGAGCAAGAAGATGTGATGGAGGATGAAAGAAGTGAAGAGGGAAATGAAGGTTGCTCTGAGGGTGGTGATGACGGTGAGGAGAGGATAGAAGAGGAAGGGGGAAACGTGAGGGCAATGCAGACAAGTATTTGCTAGAGGACCCAGGACTATGGCCAGAGAAGCTTACTAATAAAGAGCGAGACATAATCGTTTGCAGACTGGCTAATGATGGTGCAGGAAAAAAAATAGACATAACGAAAATGACACCCAAATATACAGAAGGCAAACCATTCCCAAAGTATCTTCTATATGCAAAGTCATCCAATGTGCGTGAGAAAATGAGAAGAGATTGGCTTATTTATAGTGCGAGGAGTGCAGAGGCTCTGTACTGCATCCCATGCCTTCTCTTCTCTCATGAGCAGACAAAACCATCCAAAAGTGCACTGAACAGCAAGGATGGACTTAAGTTAGTGAACATCAAATGGCAAAAAATGTACAGAAAATTTCCAGAACATGAGACACACACGCCCCATAGGCAGTGCTACCTGAAATGGAAAAGCCTTCAGCAGTCATTATTGGAAGCAACAGGAGTTGATGTTCACCTTCAAAAACAACTGCAGATAGGAGAAAAGAATAAAATGATTTTAGAGAGGCTTTTGGATGTGACCCTTCATTTGGCTTCAAGAAACCTTGCATTCAGAGGCAAAACCTTGAATTTAGAAGTTGTCCATAATGGCAATTTTCTTGGCACTCTTGAGCTGTTGTCACATTACGATACCCTTTTACATGCGCACTTAGAAAAAGTAAGGCAAAAGAAGAAAGGGTAGCGGTTAACTCATTATCTCAGTGCTGAGACACAGAACGAGTTCATTGAGCTCTGTGGCAAAAGATGGCTAAATACTATCCTGCCAGAAAGAGAAGATGCAATACATTCATTCATATATTCATTGAGGCAGTGGAATGTGTCTTAGCCACATGCAATCTGACAAGTGAAGCCAGGTCTGAGGCAAATGGTCTGAAGAACTATTTCAAGACCTTTGATGCAATCATCCTTCTTATTGTGTGGGTAAAGGTCCTACAGTGCATTCAGAACCGAAACCTGATTCTTCAGGCAGGAGATATTTATCTGGATGTTGAGGCTGCAAACATCAAGTTTGAAGCAAGATGAAATACAGGGTATTTGTAATGAATGGGACTCCCTGCCTGCCCAGGCCTCCCTAGTATGCCTGATGAGATGACACAAGAAGATGAAACTGAAAAGCGTCCAGCAAATTCATTCAGGAACAATATATTTTTGTTGCAGTGGATAGCATCGTCAGTGAGGGTTCCAGACTACAGCAACCATATGTGAAATACTTGCACCTATTCTGAAGGTGACAGAGATGACTGACGAGTCGATAAAGACAACATGCCAGCTACTGACGAGAACATACGAAAAGGATCTCACAGCTGAATTTGAAAATGGAATGCTGCACCTGAGCACAATATATGGCGCCATGTTTTCATATACTCTGTCCCCTCTTGAGCTCCTTTATGCCACTATAAGATGTAGCAGCAGAATATTTTTGGAGAAACTTGTATAGCACTCAGGATTTTGTCCACACTGCCTGTGACTGTTGCTGGGGGTGAATGGGCTTTCAGCAAGTTAGAACTACCTCAGATCAACGATGTCCCAGGAGAGGCTGAACAGTCTGACACTACTCTCAACTGAAAGCCGATTAGCAAAACAATTGGACTTTAAATATCTAATCAAAGACTTTGCAAACAAGAAGTCCCGTCAGTGGGCAGATAAACATCATGGGAGTCAGCATCAGTACCATAAGATGCATCAAAGTTTGAAGTGATACTATAATTTTTTTCAATCACTGCAAGATATTTACACAAGTTAGGTTAAGGTTAGGTTAAAATAGATTAATGTACTGTGATTGTAAGTAATATACAGTATGCTAGAACTCAAGAAGTGATGCGTGAGAGACAGAAGAGGAAAGTGGCCCACAGAAACGGCTTATGTATAGGGCCCAGAATTTTGTGCTACACCCCTGGACAAGTGAAGACTCTGCCCGACAGACAACTCACCCAGGTAGAGAAAGACATCCTGGCTAAGGGGTTGAATTTTGCTGTCACGCCGAGGGAAATCCCGCTAGTGGAACTGATCACAGCCACGGAATCAGCGATCCGTAAAAACAACACCGCGGACCCGGAAGCGGAGCAACTGGTTTAGCTTGTCTCAGCTGCAAAAGGCGCCACCGTCCAACATCAGTAGAGAAGAGAGGAATGCTCTCACGACTGTCAGTAAGGACAATAACATCATCACCCTCCCGGCGAACAAAGGCAGCTGCACTGTTGTCTTAAACCAGACAGACTATCATGAGAATGTTATGACGTTACTTAGCAACATAAATCCTCACGAGCCCCTGAAACGAGAACCAAGCAGTGGTTACAAGAAAAAGGTGATAGGTTGTCTGAAGCTGTTGGAACCGGATATGCTATTGACAGACATTTTTACCACAGACTGTGCTCAGGGGACGCTACATCTAGTCTGTATGGTTTACCCAAGATACATAAAGAGGATGTACCATTACGGCCTGTTGTTTGAATGTTTAACTCAGTGACCTATAACATCTCTAAGTTTCTGGCATCCATTTTTAACCCGTTGGTAGGCAGTAATGAACATCAACTTCAGAACACTATGGATTTTGTGGACAAGGTGAGGGACATCATTATGGATGGGGATGAAACAATGGTCTCTTAAAGAGCAGGGTAACCAAATTGACAGATTTGCTTCAAAATACTTTATAAATGTGGGAGATGTATTGCTGCTGACATGTTAAAATGTGTTGAACCATGTATAGAACTGATTTGCGGAGTTAGCCCGTTTTGGGGTATTTTTCCCGTTTTCCTTTCTTGATCTTTTGGCCGGCTTCCTTGGTGACGTCGCCGTCTTCCTTTCGGTGCCACGCCCCCAGAGTCTGAAACCAGTGAACGCTGCAGATTTTTACACGTTTTTGAAGCTTTGTTTTATATACTTCGCAACATTTTTAATCATACAGAATTGGCTGGGTGGTTACTGATATGTTTTCCTGGGGTATGGGTATCCCAAAACACAGATTTGAGCTCAGTTACCCACCACTTTAAGTCTCTCTTCACGCACGTTACTGTTAATGAAGCAGTGGAGGTAGTCCATATGAAATTACAAAACGACCCTACCCTTAGCAATAGGACCACCCTTAACACTGAGCAAGTGTGTCTGCTCCTGAAACTGTGTCTTCAGTCCACGTACTTCACATGCAGGGGGCAGTACTATAGGTAGAGGCATGGGTGTCCTATGGGTTCCCCAGTCTCACCTGTAGTGGCCAACCTGTTCACCCTGTATCTTGATTTACTTAGAGCACATTTTGTCAGTTAAAATCTCAGAGCATGATGCTCACTCTTTATCAGTCTCTGCTTCATAAGAAATAAACAGAACACATGCCTACCATATTTCTTAATTAGGCTTGCCCTTTGTATATAACGTGTGTATGAGATATAAGGGTCTTTGAACTAATAATCAATCATTGAATGTGTAAGGGGGCGGCACAGTGGCACAGTGGTTAGCGCAGTCTCCTCACAGCAAGAAGGTCCTGGGTTCGAGCCCCGGGGTAACCCAACCTTGGGGGTCGTCCCGGGTCGTGCTCTGTGTGGAGTTTGCATGTTCTCCCCGTGTTTGCGTGGGTTTCCTCCGGGTGCTTCGGTTTCCTCCCACAGTCTAAAGACATGTAGGTCAGGTGAATCGGCCGTACTAAATTGTCCCTAGTGTGAGAGACAGATGGATGGATGGCCTGGCAGCTTGTCCAAGGTGTCTTCCCGCCTACCGCCCAATGACTATTGGCTCCAGCATCCCCGCGACCCTGAGAGCAGGATAAGCGGTTTGGATAATGGATGGACGGATGAGTGTGTAATTCACTTTGAATAAAGTGGTCTCTTTTGCGTGGAACTCGATCCCTCTCGTCGAGTAACTCCGTTTCTGTCGTGCACTAAAGACTAAACGGTCCTTCAACCTGTCTTGCACGGTAACTCGTTCTCTCTCGCACACTTTAACAGCCCTTCAACATCTCTCACGTGCATTCGTTTCTTCTCACAACTCTTACAATTTTTTCGCTCGGCTTTTGTCCGATTTGGCGCCTAATTTCGTTGGGGAGATCCGCGAGAGGGGCCCGGCACGACTCGCCAGCTCCTCACTGCCGTACCAAGTCCCCTCACCGGCCCGCCTTTCGGCATGGCATCGGGTGTGAGGGGGCCAAACCGGACAAAAGCCGAGAGTAAATTGCGAGGAAAAGAATGCGCGAGAGAGATGCTGAAGGGCTGTTGAGGTGCACGAGAGAGAACGAGTTACTGCGTGATAGAGACCGAGTTATTATTGTGCGTAGATAAATTCCAACCGGTCGTCTCTAACTCAACATTGGCCTTGCAGGTTCAGGGCTGATTTAAAACAGTAGACGACATGTTGAGCCATTTTCAACCCATAAAATGCAATTTTTAATAAATATGTCAAGAAATGTCAATATAATTGAAATTATAATTATATATTAGGGTCCGCTTCCGGTGTGGGAAGATGGCTGCGTGAATTCGCGTTTGCAGCGGCTTCACTCAGTACCGTCCATGCAGTATCTTTGTTCGCGTCTAAGTTTTGTCCTCGTTTGATGGCTGGGAGAGCTGGCGCTGGATCGGCTGGGAGAGCAGGGCAGGCTAAGCTAACTGCTAGCCCATGCAGATCGGCAGTTCCGATAACACCGAGGGCGGTCTGGCGACGGCCTCACCTGGCGTTGACTGCAGTGTTTAGATGTCGTCGTGAGGAGTGCGGGGAGGAGCGTCGAGGGTGTCTGGCTGGGAGAGCTGGCGCTGGATTGGCTGGGAGAGCTCGGTCTACCTCGTCTGGTGGGCCCGGGGACCACGGCCTCTGCCTGAAGCTGCGCCCGAGGTGGAAACGCCGAGGGCGGTCTGACAGGATGTGGCAGTGGGGCAGGCTAAGCTAACTGGTAGCCCATGCAGACCGGCAGTTCCGACAGTCATCCTGGCTGGCGTTCATTACCTTGGACAATGATTTTTTGTTTGTTTGTTTAGTTTTGATATACATATGTGTTAGTGTTGAAATGATCATGCAGATATGTGGGTTTATGAAGCTTTACTTTTAACTCTTGGACATAGTACAGAACATGCCTTGTAGGTTGGTGCAATCACACTGTTGCCACCTACAGGCCAACTCTCATAACATCTCCCTTCACATAACAAATGAAAGTGATTCTCTCAGAGATACAAAACTTAAACAGTGAGTTCTTGCAGTGGCTACTGAATAAACAATTAACTGTAACTCAGATGATAAACATTACCTTATCAAACTTTTAGTCCTTGCAGTGGCTACTCAATAAACAATGAACAGTAAATCAGATGATAAACATTACATTCTCATGCCTCTTTCCCTTTTTTTTTATAAGTCCATGTTCAAGTCACGTAGTCTTTGGTGTACCTCTCTGGAGGCCTGATGTTTTTCATGGCCGTGGTTTGACGGAGACCTTGAGGCTCAGGGTCTTCAGCCTGGACTGTGTTTTCAGCCAGCACTGGTGCGTGACCCTCTGGATCATCAGCCACTACAGCTCCACCCCAACTCCCCCAGTCATCATCCTCTTCAGGGTTTCCAGGCGGTGAAGGTCTGAGTGTTTTGTCTACTGGGCGAAACACTCAGCACCTCATATGATCTGTCAGTCTTCTGGTCAGTGCAGATTCCAAGGGACCATGCACTGTTGGGCACGTTGGGTTGTAGGAAGACTCGGACTGTCTCCCCTTGAATGATCACTGGCATGTCATGGGCATGTACATCATAGTGGTGCTTGGAAATAAGCCCCTTTCTGTGCTTCTTCCTCACCACATTTTTCACTACCCGAGGTTGAAGCAGAAGATCTTTGGAGGGCAGGTGTGTGCGCGCACGTCTGGACATGAGCCGCTGAGCTGGGGAGCTGTCAAGTCCCTCCGTTGGAGTGTTTCTCCATGCTAACACTGCCTTCCATGGGTCCTCTCCTGCCAGCGCCGCCTTTTTCAGTATTGTTTTAGCTATTTTGACAGCTGACTCACCTTGTCATTGCTTTGAATGTGGTATGGTGATGATGTTACATGTTGGAAGTCTCAGTCATTTGAGAAGGTCTGAAAGTTAAGTCCAGAGAAGGGGGGGCTGTTGTCTGAGATGACAGTGTGAGGGATGCCATGTCGGCTGAAGTGCTGTTTGCATCGATCGCTGACGGTAGATGCTGTGGTGCCCTCAAATTCATCCAGCTCCCAGTAGTCCGAGTAGTAGTCAACCGTTATGAGATAGTGTGATTGATTCACAGTGAACAGGTCCATGCCTACCTTAGACCATGGGAGTTTGGGGAGATGATTGGGATTGAGTGATTCCTTCTGCTGTCACCCCTGAAGGGTGTTGCACGTGCTACATCTGCTCACATACTTCTTCACCTCCTCCGTTGTTCCTGGCCAGAATACTGTGTCCCGTGCCTTCATGAGACTGCCTTCAATGCCGGAGTGCCCTGAGTGAATCTTTGACAGGAAGTCATCACGTAGTAGCTCTGGGATGAACACTCTGTCACCTTTGAATATCAGTCCATTGTCAGTGGCTAGCTCCTCCTTGAATGTCGCATGCGGCTCGTGAGACTTTTTTTGCACCTCCTATAGATCCACTGATAACAATAAGAACATAGCTATAACTTACTTCTATAGGTTCCGTTTGTGTCCTGTTTTAGCACATTGAAATGAATTATCCAGCAGATGGCAGCATGCTGAAGATACTTCAAAGAACGTAGGCTAAGTAACAGCGTGGGATCATGGGTAGACGTATAGCCTATGTGTGTAGCTTTGTATTTGCGAAACATTTTTTTCATGTTGATAATGCTTATGTATAATTGCATACGTACATGCATACATAAGATGGGTTCCACTCCCAGCCTTACAAACTCACAAACAAGTATTATATATTTTAATAATGCAATGTAACTATTAATTGAGAATAAAAAGAGATGTAAGGATGGAAAGCATGGTACTATATATTTTTTTAAACATACACAAAGATGGAAAATATCTTGAGAGTGATGATAAAAAAAAACATACACCCGAGTTATATCTGCAATGTCTGTGGCTCTTTGAGGAATGGTCTTACTCATAAGTGGCTCTCCTAAGAAAATTAGTGAGTACCACCGGCTGGTGTTTGCATTTGCGTGTGTGTCGTATTTGTTTGAGCCGTTATGGAGAGAAAATCCGCTACATGCAGCAGTTTGCCCGGTTTGTATTATACCTGCAGCTGATAGCGTTGGAGCCGTAGTAGCATTCTCTGTAGCCTCTTGGGGGCCGCGAGGAGGGACTTTTTGAAGATCACCTCCAGTGGCTTGTGGTCGCTGTGCACTGTAATGCTCCCTCTGCCATGGATGTATTGATCAAACTTGTCACATGCAAAGACAATGGCTAGGCATTCCTTCTCGATTTGAGCATACCACTGTTCAGTAGGAGTTAGAGTTCTGGAGGCAAATGCAACAGGTTGTCCATTTTGCATGAGAGCCGCACCGAGGCCTGTTTCACTGGCATCACATTGAAGTGTCACCTCCTCCTTCATGTTGTAGTACTTGAGCACTGGGTGATGCGTGACCAGATCCTTCACAGTGTTGAGGGCTGTTTCGTGTTGCGGTAGCCACACCCATTGGATGTCCTTGTCCGTCAGCCGCCTGAGTGGTTCGCACACATCAGATAGGTGGGGAAGGAATTTTGCTAAGTAATTCACGAACTGCAGAAGTCTCTGTAGCGCTTTGACATCAGTAGGCGTCTGCATGTTTTGCACCGCCGTTATCTTCTCTGGGTCCGGGAGCAGGCTCTCTGTGGTAAGAAGATGACCCATGTATGGCACGCTGGATTGCTTCAGCTTGAGTTTCTTCTTGTTTAACTTCAGGTTGACCTCTCTCACCCTTTGCAATAGGGCTGCAAGGTTTTTGTCATGGTCTGCCAATGCCATCCCCTGTGTGTCTCCACAGCCATAGAGAAGAATGTCATCTGCTATGACACTAACACCAGTCAGTCCCTGTAGTGCGTCATGCTGTCTGCGTTGGTATTCTTCAGCTGCTGGCTTGATCCCAAATGGCATTCTTAACCACCTGTATCTTCCAAGGGGTGTCCAAAATGTGGAGAGATGGCTGCTTTCTTCATATAGTTTCACCTGCCAGTATCCGTCCTTCGCATCTAGCACTGAGACCTTGGCATTCGCTATGTCTGGCAGTATCTCCTCTATGGTGGGCATCTGATAGTGAGACCTCAGCAGAGCCTTGTTGAGCGCGCTCGGGTCGATGCAGGTGCGCAGTTTCCCTGGCTTCTCGATAACGACCATGTTGCTGATCCATTGTGTGGGCTCAGTGACTTTAGCAATGATTCCTTGCTTCTCCATCGACAGTATTGCTTCTGTGACTTTTTTCTTAAGCGGGATAGGAACCCGCTGTGGTAGTTGTTGCACTGGCCGTATGTCAGTGTCGACATTCAGATGTAGCTCACCAGGTAGGCAGCCAAGCCCCTCAATCACATCTTCATATTTGGACAGTGTCTCCTCTGTTGTGAGTGCTGTGTGCACTTCAGTAGGCGTTTGTGAAGTGTCCACATGATGAACGACATGTCTCTGATTTACCTTGAGCAAGTTCAGCTTCTGGCACGTGTCGGCTGATAGCAAAGGGATCTGAGATGATTCTATGACCTGGAACTTGAGCTTGTGTGTCTGTCCATCATGTTCCACTTTGAGTTTGATTTCTCCTGTTGGTTTTATCAGTGATCCATCATATAGCTTGAGAGTGGCTTTGCTGGGATGGAGAGCTGGGTTGCCGTCCTGTGTTATGCGTTGTACGTCTCGGTAGCTCAGTACATTGACAGTTGAGCCTATGTCCAATTGACATTTCACTGTGTGACTGGGGTCATATGTCACTTTTCCACGAATTGGCGGGGTTAGCTTCAGATTGACAAACAGCTTATGGGCCTTGTCTTGTACAGAGTTTACATGTGAGATGTATCACATTTCATCTGTTAATTCATCATCTGGCTCACTGTCCCCCTGCATTTGATTAACATGAGGTTTGTGATTTGCTTGTTTGCATACTTTGGTAAAATGGTTCTTCTTACCACAGGCTTTGCATATGGCTCCGTATGCTGGTCATTTCAGTCTCATGTGTGGACCCACAGTAGTGGCATGTGCCTTCTGGCTTCCTTTCTTTGATTGCAGCGCCCGTGGATTCTGTAGGCTTGTGACGGCGAGCAGGGCTTTGCCCCTCTGAACGTCTTTCGCGTGATGCATAGTTCACGGTCTCCTGCTCCCCTCCGCTCATTCTCTTGTTTTGAATCTGTGCTTGTTCGCGTGCCCTGCAAGTATCTGCGGCTTTCGCTAGCGTGAGGTCGGATTCCCTCAGCATGCGCGTGCGAGCGCCGACATCTTTTGTCTCGATGATAAGCCTGTCACGGGTCATTTCCTCATTCAAAGCGCCAAAATCACAGGTGTGCGCTAACTTCCTAAACTTTGCAACATATTTGCCTACTGACTCACACTGGCTCTGTTGAGTGGTATGGAATATATAGCGCTCATAAATCACATTCCTGGATGGTTCGAAGTGCTTTTCAAGTGCATCTAGAATCTTATCAGGTTTGCGTCTGTCTACATCTGTCATGTGAAGGTGCAGTTGCAGCATATGGCATTCCTTACCCATCACGGTTAGCAGAGTAGCCACGCGGATTTTGTCATCCTTTTCATTCAGTCCAGTTGCAATCTTGTAGTTTCCCCATTGTGCTCTACAGAATGTCCAGTTGTTGAATACGTCTCCTTTCATGTCCATCCATTCTGGCACTGGAATCGCCGGGAAATTAGCTTTTGCTTCTGCTATTGTAGCTAGCGCGGTCCTTCTCAGCAACAACGTTAGCCGGCTAGCTGTCTCAATATGGAAGTTTTCCGCCCTCAAATTTATTATTTTCTTCTTCTGTTGGTTGCCGCTGAGTCCAGTTCTGACACAATATTGAAATGATCATGCAGGTATGTGGTTTTATGAAGCTTTACTTATAACCCTGGGACATGGTACAGCTGCCTTGTACGTTGGTGCAATCATTCTACTTCTCCTGTCTAGTAGAGCACAGATGCGTAATATTAGCACACTGTTGCCACCTACAGGCCAACTCTCATAACAGTTAGTTTGGACGTGTGTTCTTGTAGTTTTTGGATGTGTTTTTGTCTTTGTATTGTACTGCTTTGGCTGGGGGAAACGGCTTTTCGTTTCGTTTCATATACGCAAGTGCATGAAGTGAAATGACAAATAAAGTGTTCCTCATTTTCCTGATCCAAACTGCTTATCCTTACCACCCTGGGGGATGCTGGAGCCTATCCTAGTGTTATACATACATATATGAGTGTGTGTATATATATATATATATATATATATATATATATATATATATATATATATATATATCTCACTATAAATAACACACACACACACACATATATATATATATCCAGTGAGTCAAGTAAATTCTTTATGAGACAGCACAAAGCCTGTTTCATGCCATAAGCAATCATCAGCTGTTAGTAAAGCTACATGGGAAAGAACATACAATTTATTGCCTCGTCATGCACATCATGTGCACAACGTACAATGGGGAAAGGAGAGGTGCCTACATTCAAAAAAATCAAAAACACGTGATTGGGGAGGGGGTATTTGTCTATTGGCATGATTTATTTATGTAAACTACTAATAAGACACGTTAGTCCCTAGCTAACGGGTCCCCAGCTGACCCTTTAGCCAAGCGGTTAGTGATGTCGCCTTGTGGTGCAGTATACCCATATCGAATCCCGCACCGGGCAAGAAAATAACCGGTTACATTGGTGGCAGCGGTGGGATCCGGAAGTGTGCAGATCCTCAGAAGTCTCTTCGGAGCGCGGCGCGGGAATAACAAAGCGCGAGGGCGCGCTTCCGGGGAGGGTGACGACTGTAAACTACTAATAAGACACGTTAGTCCCTAGCTAACGGGTCTGACCCTTTAGCCGAGCGGTTAGTGATGTTGCCTTGTGGTGCAGTTCACCCCGTACGAATCCCGCACCGGGCAAGAAATTAACCGGTTACATTTATAATTACAAAATAGGTGATATATTATTGAATAACAGGAATGAATTTGCCCAGCTGTTGCAGACAGCTGTTGCAGACATAGATATAAGCACCTATTTTGTAATTATAAATAAATCATGCCAATAGGCAAATTCCAACCCGGACCGTTAGCGACCACGTGTTATTGAATTTTTGAATGTAGGCACCTCCCCTTTCCCATTGGACGTTGTGAACGTGATGTGCATGACGAGGCAGTAAATGGTATGTCCTTTCCCGTGTGGCTTTATTGTTAGCTGATGATTGCTTATGGCATGAAACAGGCTTGTACTGTCTCATAAAGAATTTACTTGACTCACTGGATTATTTTGCTACTTATTTGTTGAGCACTTTCGCTACCATTGAGTGCTTATTTTATATATATAGCGTTTTTCTGAAACCGTCAATGGTGTTGTTATAAGTGCTCAACTAATGAGGAGTGGAATATAAACACAGATACAGGAAAAAAAGTTTTAATGCATTGCAGTGTGCTCAACATGGTAAGGAGCAGAGATAGCGTGCAATGTATTAAAACTTTTTTCCTGTATCTGTGTTGATATATAATAATAATAACAATAATAATAATAATAATAACAATGATAATAAATCAATCTTATATAGCGCTTTTCTAATACTCAAAGTCGCTTACAATAAACGGGGTGAAACAAGACGACTGATAAACATAACACAGACATACAGGGGTGGATGGGAAGGGGGGCTATGAGAGGGAGAAGCGGCAACCACACACGATGCCAGCAGTACTCCCCGACTTGGACAGATACAAAAGGGCAAGAAAAACAAACATCATAAATCACATAAATCACAGATGAAGTCTGAAGAGGTGAGTCCCGACCAATGACCTGAATGTAGGCAGCCCGCAGCAGTGTTGAGGAGGGAGTTGAGGGAGCAGGCAGGTCCAGCGCTCAGTCCCCTGCCTGCCCCAGACCAGGGGTGGCTGAGCGGGATTGGAAGAGTGGGAAGGATCCTGAGTCTCTGATGATTTGGGGAAGTGAGTTCCAGAGCCTGGGAGCTGCTCTGGAGAAGGATCGGTCACCAAAGCCGTGGAGGTTTGACCTGGGGGTAGAGAGAAGGGAGGCTGAGGTGGATCTGAGGGACCGAGGGGGTTGGTAGGGGGAGAGGAGATCGGTGAGGTATGGGGGAGCCAGTTTTTTAAGGGCTTTATAAGTAAGAACCAGGATTTTGTAATTGATCCGGTGGGAGATGGGTAGCCAGTGGAGGTCTTTTAGGACTGGGGCGATGTGGTGCCAGGATTTGGTGAAAGTTAAAAGTCGGGAGGATGCGTTCTGGACCAATTGGAGTCTCTTGATAGAGCTAGCACTGATGCCATAGAGGAGTGAGTTGCAGTAATCAAGGCGGGAGGAGATAATGGCATGGATCAGTATCTCAGCAGCAGGGCTTGTGAGAGATGATCTTATTTTTGCAATGTTGCGAAGGTGGTAGAAGGTGCATTTGAACATTTGGCAGATATGTGGCTAAAGGGAGAGGGTGGGATCAAGGATCACACCAAGGCTGCGTGCCTGGGAGGAAGGGGAGACAGTAGTGCTACCGATGGTGAGTGCAAGGTTTTTAATTTGGCTGAGCGTGGACTTGGGGCGAATGAGGAGGAGATCAGTTTTGTCACTGTTGAGTTTGAGAAGGTTTTGCTGCATCCAGACATTCATTACAGACAGACAAGAGTTGATGTGAGAGAGGGGTGGATTGTGAGGGGATTTGGTGCTGAGGTTTATCTGGGTGTCATCAGTATAACAGGGGAAGTCCAAGTTGAAATGGCGGAGAATCTGACCAAGAGGGAGGATGTAGATGATGAAAAGGAGTAGGCCGAATACAGAACCTTGGGGAACACCTTGTGTGACTGTGGATGGAACAGAGGAGTGGTTGGGAAGTGAGATGAAGTGTGACCTGTTGGAGAGGTAGGACTGGAGCCAGCTGAGTACGATGCCTTCAATACCGACATCTTTCAATCTGTGAGCAGGATGTTGTGGCTCACAGTATCGAAGGTTGCACTCAGGTCGAGGAGGATGAGGATGTTAAGGGCTCCAGTATCAGCAGAGGTGAGGAGGTCATTAAGTACTTTAAGGAGTGCAGTTTCAGTGCTGTGAAGTGGGCGAAAACCGGACTGGAGGGGTTTGAGTAGGTTGTTGGAGTGTAGGTAGGTTTGGAGTTGTGTGGCGACAATGCGTTCCAGGGTTTTAGAGAGGAAGGGGAGAGTGGAAATTGGCCGGTAGTGGTTGAGGTAGGATGGATCAAGACCGGGTTTCTTGAGAATTGGGTGACAGCTGAAGTTTTGTAGGCCGAGGGGACAATTCCATGGGACAGTGAGGAATTGAAAAGGTTGGTGAGGTACGGGCATAGGGCAGGGAGGCATTTCTTCAGTAGGGGGGTGGGGAGGGGATCAAGGGAGCAGGTTGTGGATTTTGATGAGCTGATGAGTTCAGAGATAGTGGTAGGGGCAACTGAAACAAACCGGGAGAGGTGGCGATCAGGGGGAGGGGTTAGGGAGGTCAAGAGGAATGGGGAGAAGAGGGGCCGGAGTAGGTGCTGCCGAGTCAGATGCAGGGGACCGTGATTTTTTTGATAACGGCGATTTTGTCTGCAAGAAAATTGGAGAAATTAGTTGCATTGTTAAGCAGTAGAGTTGGAGAGGGCATCGGCATGGGGCTTGAGGAGGTTGTTTACAGTGGAGAAGAGGGTGCCAGGGTTACGGTTGGAATCATTGATGATGATGGAAAAATAAGCAGACTTGGCGGCGGTGAGGGCATCTTTGTAGGCAGAGAGGTGGGGGTTGTGGGCTTCTTCATGTACAGTGAGAGATGTTTTCTTGACGAGTCGTTCCAGTCTGTTTCATTGTGCGGAGCTCAGGTGTGGACCAGGGTGCAGAGGTATTGAAAGGGACTGTTTTTGTTTTGAGAAGGGCCAGTGTGTTGAGGAAGGTAAACAGAGTGGCGTTGAGGTGATCGGTGAGATCATCAGGTGAGGTGGAGGCTGGTTCCAGAGGGAGAGCAGAGGAGAGCAGATCAGAGTTGGAGGGGGTCAATAGATTTAGTATTGCGGAATGTTATTTCTCTGAGGAGGTGTGGCCGAGGAGTTGGGGATGGAACAGTGAACTGGATGAGATTATGGTCTGATAGAGGAAATGGGGATGAATGGATGTGGTGTACCGGTAGATTGACAGAGCAGACCAGGTCAAGGATATGGCCTTTGACATGGGTGGAGAAAGTGACGTGCTGGGTGAGGTTGAAATTGTCCAATAGAGTGATGAATTCTGATGCAAACTTACAGGTGGGTAAATCAACGTGGATGTTAAAATCACCAAGCAGTAGTAAGTGTGAGGAGAGAGATGAGGCTATTGTGAGGAGTTCAGAGAGGTCAGACAGGAAAGATGGATTTGGTGTGGGTGGCCGGTAGATGAGAATGACAGCCACTGAGTAGGTTTTAAAGGCGAGGCATTCAAATGATGAGACGATGGGGAGTGAGAGCTCAGTGGTCCTGAAATTCCGATTGAATAAAACAGCAAGACCACCTCCACGACGGGAGGGACGGAGTCTGCAAATGTAGCCAAAATCGGGGGGGGGGGGTGCTTCGTTGAGGGAGAAAAAGTCGCCAGGTTGTTGCCAGGTTTCAGTGAGCAGGAGAAAGTCAAGTGAATTATCAGTGATTGTTTCATGTAGGATAAGGGCTTTGCTTTTTAGTGATCGGGTGTTAAGGAGGGCAAGGTTGATGGAATGAGAGGGCAACGTAGTGGGGGCATGCTGGAGAGGTCTGAGGTTGTCCAGGTTAGCAGTGCGGGGAGGTGTAGTGGGGGGGCGGCGGGAACATAGGGTTTGGATGTGGGATATCGTATCCGGGTTAGTGGAAGGATGTCGATGACGGGAATGTCTGGGGCCGCGATGAAGATAACGGCGGCAGCGGAGGACGCCAGCAGCGTGCAACAGAGGATAGCCGGTAGTTTTTGTTGAGGGACGGGAGTTCATCAGGAGAGTAGCGTAAGGGAGGAAGAGGGGAACTAATCAGGGGAGAAAATAAAAAAGGGAAACCAGGGTATTCTATGTAGTCGTAATAAGGGGGGGGGGGTAACGTAAGTAAAAACAGAAGAGGGCGGAGTGTTGGTTCCATGAGACGGGTGGTTTAATAACGCTGGAAACGTAAGAGGGATAGCGCAGAACACGGATGGGATGGGGCTGGCTACTCACGATATGAAGGGGAGCGCCGCCAGGGATGGTCCCCAAAGAGGGATAGTGTCCACTGCCGAGGGGAAATAAACTAAATAATCCAGCGGGGATTGGGGGACGGAGCCAGATCCGTAAACTAGCGTGCAGAGCCAGGAGGTCAGAGCTCACGTAAAGCTAACGTTAGCCGAATTTAAAATAATTTAAATCAACTTAAAATAATAATAGTAATAGTAATTATATATATATATATATATATATATATGACTGTCTGTAAAACTGGATAAATATCTATATTGGTGTATGACGTAAAGTATCAGCTTGCATGTCAACATAGGCCATGTGGTTTTGACTAATACATAACTGCAGCAGTGTGCTGTCAGTATTAGTTAATGGGTACCGTCTGTCTGTGAATGTTCTCATTCATCCAGGTCATGGTTATCCAAAGGAGGTGAATCAAGTGCAACTGGACTTGGTATATATCCGTCAAGACGTTTCGCCTCTCATCCAAGAGGCTTCCCGCCGCGCCGCGCCCGTCGCCATCGGAGCTATTGGTTTGCATTTGTTTAGCAGCGACGGTGGTTGGGGGTGTTAGTTTCGACTTCATTATTCAGTGGTCATGAGAGTCGTTGGAGCCGTTAGTGACCGACTGTTGTTCTTGGAGGCTAGGCTTCTTGAGTCTCCTGGGTAGAGATGAAAGGACGGCTTGTAAGTGGGAGATAGGTGGTGAACAACGGCCGGTCACTAACGGCTCCAACGACTCTCATGACCACTGAATAATGAAGTCGAAACTAACACCCCCAACGACCGTCGATGCTAAACAAATGCATATCAATAGCTCCGATGGCGACGGGCGCGGCTGGACATCGGAGCACATGAGAGCCACTCATATCTATGGCTCTGTTAGCGTTGGTAAACATCGGATCACAAAGAGCCACGCATATCAATAGCTCTGACAACGACTCCTAGAGGGTAAATGCTGAGTCTCATCACCAGCCAGTCAGACTAGCTTGGTCTAGTCAGAAAGGCACGAACTGAGGAAGCCTCTTGGATGAGAGGCGAAACGTCTTCACGGATATATACCAAGTCCAGCTGCACTTGATTCAACTCCTTTGGATAGGTACCGTCTCTTTAAGAGTCTTCTGTTCACTGATGACGTCACCAGCACCCCATGACAATACAGGAAGTGCAGTAGTCATCAGAAAACCTGATAAAGCCTTGAGACGTTTTGTTCACGATATCGCTATTATCTACATACATTTCATGCTTTTGGATGCACTGTCGGTTTGTTAATATTCTTAACATAAGTCTAAGTCTAAGTAGTAAGACGACGGCTTCCTAACCGGCTGAGGTACAGCAGAGCAGGTCAGTGTCATCACAACAGAACGGTGAAACAGGCTTACAACAGAACCAGCTTAACAATCAGGCTTCCACGACATTATGGAAGAACAGAAGTCACGATCCCCAAACAGCTATATTACCTGGTCTGGCGGGTCAGTAACATCTAAACGCTGTCGCGGCTCTTCTCCTAGCTCAGCGGCTGCAATAGACTTTGCAGAGACTGAAGAGGCCAAAGCTAAAGTAAAATATGCAAAAAAGGAAATGCAGATTAAAATGCAAAAATCACACTTGGATGCAGAGAAAGTATGCTTACAAGCAAAATTTGATGTCCTAAATGCTGAAAAAACAGCAGCAGCAGTTGCAAAGGCTGAAGCATTGGTGGCAATCCTTGTGTGCAACAAAGAATTGGACTTTGAGTTGAAAAGTGATGTAGGATTCAGTACTCATGATTCTGCTCAGCGAACCATTGACTATGTTCAAGAGCAGACCAGACTATGGACTGACACTCAGGCAGACCCAATAATAACATCAGAAGAGCCAAGGCCACCACCAGTGCCATCCCAGATGTATGGCCTAAACACAGACAGTAGCTTTCCCCATAGCAGGACATCAGCAAGGGCCATGTTGAAACATATTTCCCTAGTGGACACGCAATCAGCATGGAGAGACAAGTTACCTACTCTGATGGAAATGCTACCATGCCATCACAAACCACAGAGCATTCAGGCTTTAGAGAGCAGAAGCACAAAGCTTATTTCGACCATGTCAGGCCACCTGAGTATCGTAGTTACTTACTTAGATACTCTCCACCATGGTGTGGCGCAGCTACCAGCCCTAACCCCAGTGCCACAATCTCAGACTTACCCACAGGTCAAGCCACACCCACCTTCACCAAACACACATGCCCAGTTTCATGTTAGCACCCCACAGGCTCACTATGGAGACAATCAGAATATGTCTGATCTTGTTAGGTTCATGGCACATAGAGAAGTTATTGCTACAGGCCTAACGCAGTTTGATGATTGCCCAGAAAATTATAAGGCCTGGAAAGCATCCTTCTTGAACACCACAATAGGCCTTCACCTCTCAGTCAAAGAAGAGATGGGTCTCCTAGTTAAGTGGTTAGGTGCAGAGTCAAGAGAACAAGCAAACGGGATAAGAGCCATACATGTCTATAATCCAGAAAAGGGACTTCAGATGATTTGGCAGCGACTTGATGAATGCTTTGGGGCACCTGAGGTCATTGAGAGTGCATTACTCAAAAGAGTTGGCAGCTTCCCAAAGATTTCAAACAAAGACTGGAAGAAACCGAGAATTGGGAGACCTGTTGGTGGAGCGTCAAGCAGCAAAACCAGAGGGAGTGCTTTCTGGTCTTGCCTGTTTAGATACAGCAGCATAGTTCAAAGAATTCCCTGTAATCTACAAGAGAGATGGATGATGCTAGGCTACATGTTCAAAAAGCAGCATGGGGTCTCCTTTCCTCCATTTTCTGTCCTTGTTGATTTCATATCAGATCAAGCAAAGATGCGCAATGACCCTAGTTTCTTTCTCCCTCTCCATGCAGACCACACAAAATCAGAACACCTTAGAAACTCGAACAGAACATCTGTCTTAGTCCACAGGACAGACATCTCTCTGAATAAAACAGCAGACGAAAACATGCAAAGGGCTAACATTGATCTAGCAAAGCTGTTTCCAATTCATAAGAAGCCACACCCTTTACACAAATGCAGAGGGTTCAGGGAAAAGTCTCTGGAAGACAGGAAAGCCTTTCTAAAGCAGAATGGCATTCGCTTTAAATGCATAGCATCAACCACACACCTAGCAAGGAATTGTGAAAGGTCTTTAAAGTGTAATGAGTGCAGCAGTGAGCGGCATCACTCTGCTCTACACCCAGGGCTTGCACCCGAGTTTGTAAACGCCCTCACCCCTACTGAAGTTCATGGCCGGGAGAGGAGTGATATTTCCAAAGATGTGTCAGCCAATTGCACTGAAGTCTGTGGAGGTAATCTGAGTGGTAAAACCTGCTCAAAGATCTGCCTCGTCAAAGTGTTTCCGAATGGTCAGCAGGATAAGGCAATCAAAGTGTATGCTGTCATTGATGACCAGAGTAATTGTTCCTTGATGAGACCAGAATTCTTTGATGTTTTCAAGTTGGACAGCCACAGTTCTCCTTACCATCTAAATACCTGCGCAGGTGTGGCAGAGGCAAGTGGGAGACGAGCGCATGGCTTTCAAGTAAGTTCCATAGATGGACAATGTCGCTCTTTCTCTTCTGACCTTAATAGAGTGTAACAACATTCCAAATAACCAGTTGGAGATCCCTACACCACAAGCTGCTCTTCATCACCCACACTTACAGCCCATACCAGGCCAGATCCCAGAGCTCGACCATGATGCTCCAATCATGCTACTTGGCAGAGATATCATCAGAATACATAAGGCGAGAGGACAGATAAATGGACCACATGACACGCCATATGACCAAAAACTAGACCTTGGGTGGGTCCTAGTCGGTAACGTTTGTTACCGATGACGTCACCAGCACCATATGACAATACAGGAAGTGCAGTAGTCAACAGAAAACCTGATAAAGCCTCGAGACGTTTTGTTCACGATATCGCTATTATCTACATACATTTCATGCTTTTGGATGCACTGTCGGTATGTTGATATTCTTAACATAAGTCTAAGTCACATTTATTAGTCATATTAGTTTGGCTTGATGTAAATATTTTGTATTTTATTGTATGAGTTCATATTACATGTTCCGTTTTTAGCGAATGCTAACGCTATCAAATTAACTGGATGTGATAAATCGTTGTCGTCAGTTTAGCCAAAATACTCACCTTAGTTGGTCAATAATAAGGCGTATGCTAGAAATTGCATAGCAGTAACAGACTTGAAACTCATATATAATTTCATAGTAATTTTTATTGATGTATTGAACTTTGTATGTTTGTTGTGTTGTGTCTCTTGCAGTTTTACCCTACTTCCAGTCAACCATTACACGAAGTGGAACTAAGCACCCTCTTCAGCGTGGTGATTGGAGGAGGAGTTGTCTATCTGCCACCTTATGCAGGGCGTATAGGGGTGGCAGAATAAGCAGACTGCTGTAACTCTCCAGTCCAGCTGAATAGTTTTTATTGTTTGCCTTTGAAACAAAACCATGGCTGTCCTGCGTTTTGATTCTATTCAAGCTCCAATTCTGAGGTCTCCAAAGAATATCATCAAAATAAATAAAGATAAAAATCAGTCAATAAAAATATAGGCTCTTGTGTAGGGTTTTCAAGGGCACATTTAATACATTCAGTGTTGAGTTTACACAAAGGGTTTCTGCAGCACCACAGAAGTTCGTTTTTTAAAAAAAAAACAAAACAGTAACATCAGCTGTCAAAGCACCATAATGTGCATCACTATTATTCTGCCCCCCCCCAAAAAAAAACAAAAACAAAAAACAAACCCACAACCACAAAGTTTGAGTTGTGTATTAAACCTCTCGGCTTAAGGGTTGTAGGTGACAACTGCACTTGGATGGTTTGATTTGACGTCTACTCCCCCTGCAGAATATCAAGGGAAACTCCCTATTATAATGTAAGTTATAGAGGCTTGTAATAAAAAATAAACACGCTTATTTATCGCACCAGCCAGCAGTAAAGTCTGTATTTTTGAGGTTTAATTTGATTAGTAAACATGACTCTAATATAAAGTTAATACTTGAGAAACATTGCTGACAACATTGATTTATGCAGACAGATGTGTCCACTAATATTGTTCAATTAAAATTAATTAACATTGTTAGTTTAGAAAGTCAATATTGTAGCGAATTCGGGGGGCAGCCCAGCCGGACCGTCACACGAACTCGGATTTCCCGCACCGAGGGCGACAACGTTAACCAGTCGACTAAAGGGTTCGACCCGTGTCTACTTATTCGTGTACATTACACTACCCCCTCCTTTGAGAAACGCTTCTGATTACCTCACGGTCCTTCACGACCTCATCATCCCACTTCTGACACCAATGTAGCGAATTCGGGGGGCAACCACAGGAACAACCGCAGCCGGGACACGAACCCGTAGCTCCTGCACCGCGGGAGACATCGCTAACCGCTCGACTAGGGTCTGGTCGACTGGTTAATGTTATCGGCTGTGGTTCAGGACACACGGGTTCGCGTCCCGGCTGCGGCGGCTCTCGTACTGCCCCCCGAGTTCGCTGCGTTGGTATCAGAAGTAGGATACAAGCGAACGCGCTACCCGAAGGAGGGGGGTAGTGTAACGTGCATGGATAAGTAACGGGTCGGACGCTTTAGTCGAGGAGGTACGGGTTCGCTTCCCGGCTGCGGCAGTTCCTGTGGTTGCCCCCCCCCCCAATTTGCTACAACATGTTCATGATGATTACTCTTAGAAACGGTTTAAAAAAATCATATTGGAAGAACAACGTATGTTTTTAACAAATGATTGGTTGGCCAGCTCCTGTTCATTCATGAGCAACGATCAGCGTTTCATCATCTTTAGAATGAAAGCACGTGACAGCTTGACGTGGAATTTGTATTTGTGTGCTTTGAAGGGTTTCTTTATCTTGGCAATCTTCCTACACACTGAATCAGGGTATTCAGAGAACAACTTTTATTCTCCATTCAGTTGTCAAACCTTTCAAGACGAATATGAACATAGTACTTAATAAGATGTATATGAACATAGTACTTAATAAGATGTATATGAACATAGTACTTTAGAAGATGTATATGAACAAAGTACATTACAAGATGTGTATGAACATAGTACTTTATAAGATGTATACAAACATATTACTTTATAAGATGTCCATGAACATACTACTTTACAAGATGTATATGAACATAGCACTTTATAAGATGTATATGAACATAGTACTTTATAAGATGTATATGAACATAGTAGACGCCACGTGGTCAGATACCTTCCACAGCTCTAACTGTTCACATCAGCTGATCTACATTCCAAGAAGCCAACTTGGAATGTAGATCAGTACAAAAAAGTAATATTACATTAGGGCGTCCGGGTAGTGTGGCAGTCTATTACGTGCCTATCAATGCGGGGATCACCGGTTCGAATCCCTGTGTTACCTGCGGCTTGGTTGGGCGTCCCTACAGACACAATTGACCGTGTCTGCGAGTGGGAAGCCGGATGTGGGTGTGTGTCCTGGTCACTGCACTAGCGCCTCCTCTGGTCGGTCGGGGAGGCTGTTCGGGAAAGGGGGAACTGTGGGGAATAGCGTCATCCTCCCACGCGCTACGTCCCCCTGGTGAAACTCCTCACTGTCAGGTGAAAAGAAGCGGCTGGCAACTCCACATGTATCGGAGGAGGCATGTGGTAGTCTGCAGCCCTCCCCGGATCAGCAGAGGGGGTGGAGCAGCGACCGGGACGGCTCGGAAGAGTGGGGTAATTGGCCAAGTACAATTGGGGAGAAGAAGGGGGAAAATTAAAAAAAAAATAGTATTATTTTGTTTTATCTTTAAAGATTTCAAACTGAATCGTCTCATGGACAGGAAGTGCATCTCCACAGGAACGAGGACGAGTTGTAGGTCTGAATCATAACTTCATTAAGTCATCTGTATTTGGGGGAGGTTCTTGCTAACTGGGCACATATCGTTTGCTCTCACCAGCAAATGGAAATTCTGGAACCTGGTTGAAGTGTCCCGTGAGGAAGATAGCCACTGTGCCAATGGCGAAAAGGAGGATGGCGGCCCAGAAACACACCTTGTCAATCATTTTTCCAATTAGAACCCAGCTTTCCATTTCCTGTTTGGAAGACAGACGAATAACAGTTAAAAATCCACGTTTTAAACGGACCTGCTTTTGTAGGTATTTGCATTTTACTTGAAAATGCCCGAAAACTAAGTGGTAGGTAGACAGAAGACGATACTTACAGATCCAGCATCGTTCTGTTGCCTTGTGCTCTCAGCAATGAAATTACAGGCAGCCACACACTGCCTGATCTCTGGGGCAGCTTGAGCTAGACTCTTGTACAAGTTGGCTGTGCTGCTGAAGTCAATTTCGTCCACTAGAGGGCAGGAGACATCTACTGTTAGATAGAAGCCATGCTGATGGACAACAGGGTGAGCTAAAGCTGGAACCGATAGCTTTGATGGTGTGTGTGTGTGTGTGTGTGTGTGTGTGTGTGTGTGTGTGTGTGTGTGTGTGTGTGTGTGTGTTTGTGTGTGTGTGTGTGTGTGTGTGGTAACAACAGTGGCATACCTAATGCTTATAAAATCGACATATCATGAACTCACATGGTGTGTTTTATGGAACACAGAGTGCCTCAACAATGACAAAAAAATAAAAGAATAAAACAGTAAGTGTGGAAATATAATTTAAGTTTCTTTTATTCATCCATCCATCCATCCATCATCCGAACCGCCAATCTTGCTCTCAGGGTCGCGGGGATGCTGGAGCTTAACCCAGCAGTCACTGGGCGGCAGGTGGGAAGACACCATGGACAGGCCGCCAGGCCATCACACACACACACACACACACACACACACACACACACACACACACACACACACACACACACACACACACACACACACACACACACACACATTTATTCCTAGGGACAATTTAGTATGGCCGATTCACCTGACCTACATGTCTTTGGACTGTGCGAGGAAACCGGAGCCCCCGGGGTAAACCCACCGCAGACACGAGGAGAACATGCAAACTCCACACAGAGGACGACCTGAGAAGACCCCCAAGGTTGGACAGACCCGGGGTTCGAACGCAGGACCTCCTTGGAAGTTAATTACTGATCAACCTCAAGTGGGCCGAATTAACAAACTGCTTCTATAGACAAGTTTACGAGGCACTTCCGGTCCATTTCCGCATTCGCGCCGCCCTATGCTTTTCTTTTCCGGTATAAGGAGTAGCTACCTAGTAGTTACCACAGTTCAGAGAAAGGGGTTTCTTTGGTCGGCTTTTTGGCCATGAAGTGATGGGAACAAACAAAGACGTTTTCTGGTGGTTTCTTCAAATTCAAAGCCTTCAACCACATCCGTGATTCGACATCTGCTGTTGGTTTTCTGTGGAAGGAAAACAATGGAATGCAGGGACATTGCCGTTTTATGGCAGGTCGATGGGCAACACACTCTCTAGCCAACCACTCATTCAGGCGTTTCCGTGTATTAGTACAGTCACGCACCACACGCTGTGTCCCTGAACCATTTTTTGATTTTCTGATGTCCATTTTTAATGTTTAATGTTGTTGAAGATATTGCAGATCTAGGCTTGCATGTTTACATCCGGCTACGAATGTTTAGACTGGAAGAACAATGCACCCACCCCGGTGCCCTGGGTAAGGGCAGGAAAATTCGTCTATACCACAGTGAAGCTAGGCCCTGGGCTGACACTGACTTACTCGCGAGAGGACACAGGGGGAACACAGGGCTGGAGAAAAATGGAGAAAATGGAGTCACATACTTTGAGAGAAAAGAGCGAGGAGCAGTGCCAGCACCAGAGCGCTCTGGCCCGCGTGAGCGAGAGAAACTGAGAGAGACATTTTCAAATAAAAAGCTTGTGTTACCACCTAAATAGTGTTGTCCTTCCATTTTAGAGCCCTCAAGTGAGCGGCGTCCATGTGGCGTGGCGGCCTATTCTGTTGCCTACCAAAACGGGGATCGTCAGTTTGAATCCCCGTGTTACCTCCGGCTCCGTGTCTGTGGGTGGGAAGCCGGATGTGGGTATGTGTCCTGGTCGCTGCACTAGCGCCTCCTCTGGTCGCCCCCCCATCTGTTGGTGGGGGGGGGCTGGGGGGAATAGCGTGATCCTCCCACGTGCTACGTCCACCTGGCGAAACTTCTCACTGTCAGGTGAAAAGAAGCAGCTGTTGACTCCACATGTGTCAGAGGGGGCATGTGGGGGTCTGCAGCCCTCTCCGGGGGGTCGGGGGTGGGGGGCGGAGCAGTGACAGGGACGGCTCGAAAGCGTGGGATAATTGGCTGGCGTACAATTGGGGAGAAAAAGGGGTAAAAAAAAGACAAAAGAAAAAAATAGAACCTCAAGTGACAACATCATCATCGTCAGTGGTCACTCGGGGTCGAGTATGACTCTCCTCCTTCTAGTTCCTTGTGGGTGGACGCCTGCACGTGACACCTTTTACGTCGAGTGGCTGATGTGCCTGCAGCCACCACACAGTCCTTGGCAGGGGGTGGCGAGAGTCCAATGACATGGAGAACCAAGATGATTGGGGACCACCCTCTGTTGCAGTCTTCATCATCCTTCACTAGCATTGTCTTCCGCCAGTTCCGCCGTTGAGGTCTTTGTTGGATCGCGCTTCATCTGGAACCTCCCTCTTGACCTATCCGCCTTGGGTGACCCTAACAGGAGCCAAGCTCCAGACGGCATCGCTCTTGGCATCATTGGTACATGCAAGCTTCTCCACCATGGCAAGGTAGCGATCCAGGAGAAGAAAAGTGGCTCCACTAGGGTGAACCCTTCACCAGATCGCCAGCCTCCAGGACAGCCATGCCTGGATGCACCACGAACTGCAGGCCTTGCATGACCAGACCCAAGCCCTGCAGGGAATGGTTGCTCAGCAGGCTGAAGACCAGGCTCTTCTGAAGGAGGGAAGCGCAGCAGTTCCTTCAACTGGATGTTGCGCCGGCCTAAGTCAGGCGGTGGGGGTATGTGGTAGTGGGGTGTGGTTTAGCGTCAGCTGGAAGTGGAAAGCGGGAGCGTGGTTCGCGGGAGAGCAGACGCAATAGGGAGACTGACTAGTGATTAACAAACAGTGCTTATAAATTCGCCGTGAAGCTGGAACCTGGGCTGACATGCATGAGGACACTGGGAGAACACAGGTCTGGAGAAAAACTGAGTCACATCGCCATGGCTCCAACAGAGTGCACCGGCCCATGCGAGTGAGAGAAACTGAGAGACATTGTCAAATAAAAAGCACCTGTGTTACCGCCTAAACAGTGTTCTCCTTCCATTCAGAATCATCCAGAAGCAAAATCTTTGCTATATATATGTGGAGTTTTTTTTCTGAAACCGTCAATGGTGTTGCGAGTCCTCAACTAATGAGCAGCGGAATATCAACACAGATATGGGAAAAAAGATTTTAATACATTGCAGTACAGGCCTGTTTCGTGCGTCTCGCACTCATCAGCTGCCAATGTGTTTCAACAAAGAATCATACAATTTACGTTGCCCAGCGTCACGCCCCTACTTTGATTTGGACAGCAAGCAATCAGATGGGGAAACATTCAAACTATAACAACCAATGGGGTCGGTACTTATGATGCACAGCAACCAATGGAGGAGTAGAAAACATTACAATCAATGGGACTGGGGTTTGATTTGAAAAGCATTTAGGGGCCTGGCCCCTAATATGGCCTGATATGTCCACCTTGAATAATAGAAACGAATTGGCCACCAGTTGTAGACACCGAAAAAAATATCTCCTTTGTAACTTTAAGTAAAACGTCTTTATTATGTCCCCCACCATTAGATGATACACATATGACATTTATTAGTTTTTTTTAAATATATTTTTCTTATATTTTAACTGCCTGTCCTTCCAACTGTGCCCCAACACCACCCCACTATATAATTCACATAAACTACCTTATTATATTTTAAATGTAGGCCATTTCAACAGTGCCTTGGCCCCTAAATGCTTTTAAAAACAAGCCCCAGTTGGTTGTAATTAGTTCTACACCTCCATTGGTTGCTGTGCATCTTAAGTACCTACCCCATTGGTTGTTATAATTTGAATGTTGCCCCATCTGGTTGGTCGCTGTCCAACCGAGATTAGGGGCGTTTCGCTGGGCAACGCAAACTGTATGATTCTTTGTTGAAACACATTAGCAGCTAATGAGTGCGAGACGCACGAAACAGGCCTGTACTGCAATGTATTAAAATCTTTTAGATCCAGGAGGAACAATGCGGATTCCGTCCTGGCCGTGAAACAATGGACCAACTATTTACCCTTGTGGACCTGCTGAGGGAGGCATGTGAGTTTGACCAGCCGGTCTACATGTGTTTTGTGGACTTGGAGAAGGCTTATGACCATGTACCCTGGGGCATTCTGTGGGGGATACTGCGGGAGTATGGGGTACCAGGGCAGTTGCTACAAGCCATCCAGTCCTTGTAGATCCAAAGTGAGAGCTGTGCCCGCATTCTCAGCACAAAGTCAAACATGTTTTCAGTGGGTGTCGGACTCTGCCAAGGTTGTTCCTTGTCTCCGATTCTGTTTGTGATATTCATGGACAGGGTCTCAAGGCACAGCCAAGGTGACGAGTGCGTTCGTTTTGGGAACCTCAGAATTGCAACTTTGCTCTTTGCCGGTAATGTGGTTTTGTTGGCTTCATCAGAACGCGACCTCTAGCGCACACTGGGGCGGTTTGCAGCTGAGTGTGAAATGGCCGGGATGAGAGTCAGCACCTCCAAGTCTGAGACCATGGTTCTCTACCGGAAAATAGTGGATTGCTCCCTCTGGGTTGGAGATGAGTTGTTGCCTCAAGTGAAGGAGTTTAAGTATCTCGGGGTCTTGTTCACGAGTGAGAATAGGATGGAATTGGAGATTGACAGGCGGATTGGTGCAGCATCAGCAGTAATGTGGACGTTGTACCAGACCGTTGAGGTCAATCTTCGTTCCAACCCTCACCCATGGTCATGAGCTTTGGGTAGTGACCGAAAGGGTGAGATCGCAGATACAAGCGGTTGAAATGAGTTTCCTCTGTAGGTCGTCCTGGCTCAGCCTTAGAGATAGGGTGAGGAGCTCGGACATCTGGAGGGAGCTCGGAGTGGAGCCGCTGCTCCTTCGCATTGAAAGGAGCCAGTTGAGGTGGTTCGGGCATCTGATTAGGATGCCTCCTGGGCGCCTTCCTTTGGAGGTTTTTCCGGACATGTCCAACGGGGAGAGAGAATCTGGGGTAGACCCAGAACTCACTGGAGGGACAACATGTCCAATCTGGCTCGGGAACACCTTGGGATCCCCCAGGAGGATCTGGGGAGAGGGATGTCTGGAGTGCCCTACTTAGTTTGCTGCCATTGCGACCCTGTGGGAATAAGAATTTTGCTGGAGTCTGTCCCAACAGGTATTGGGAGGAAGGCGGGGACCCTGGACATGTCATCATGGGGTCCACCACAGGGCTCACACTGACTGTCACTCACACTCCAGGGTTGTTCAGGTAAGCCATTGTTTGCATTTGTACCTGTGTTGTGACAGCAAAACTTTTGTATTTGTGTTTGTATTTGGAGTAAGTGGGCCTAGCCTGAAACTGAAATGCGCGTGACTTATACAAATTTAAAAACTTGGCACTGTCCCGTTTCTTAAATTGTTTGTTTCTGGGTGTAGCCCCGTCTAAAAATCTGACATTTCAGACAAATATATATGACTTAATAAAGTTTAAAAAAGTATTTCATTAAAATCAGTTAAGATGAATGTTTAATACAGTTCATGTGAATAAAAAAAAAGAAAAAGAAAAAGAAAAGCAATATAGGCTGATAAATGTCATTGCGTTACGTTCATTGTAGTGTCAATAAAGCTGATTGAAATTCAAATAGTTTGTTTGGCTATACAAATCAAGGGAAAAACGCGAACAGTTCACAAACTAACTTTTGGCAGTATTTGGTTGTCTGTCATGATATCTTGTTAATTGCATTGGTTGTTGCCAACTTAAAAGCCAATCAGAACGGCGGAGGGGCGGAAAACTCAAGTTGAACCCGTAGGTGCGATTCAGGGGCTGAGTCAGACGACAAGCGGAGCAGACAGCCGTGTGAAGGACGTACTGATGAGAGAGAGCGGAGCGTCATGTACTTTACCCACCCGGGGAATGCAGAGTTTCCCAGTGTGTAAAGGACGTTGTGTACAATCTGCCCAAGGTAAATATCTCGGTGTATGTGTTCTGTATCACTCTGTAACGATGCGATATCCGAGTAAAGAATTGTCATGCTAGTCGCGATTAGCCTATTAGCCCATTAGCCTGTGTTTGCTGCAGTAGCGGCTCATGTTACTGTGTGTTAGCATATATTGATGTTAGCAACCCGCTAAAGCTAAACTGAACTCAGTATGAAAAGTGATGAGTTCCATGACAAGTACAGTGACTGAGGAAAAACCTGTCATGTCCACTCATTAGACCGAGAGGACCAGGAAGTACTCCTTGGACCTTAAAGACGAGTAGATGTCTTCCACTCAGCTTTTCCCTTCATCCGGACATGTTGACGATTTCCCGCCTGTGTGTCACTCATGGTTTTCATCGCCTTGACTCGCTTCATTCGTCAGCCATCACCCCAGTTCCAACTCACGGCCTGTGAGTAACAATAACCATGCAGCTGCAATTTTATGTTGCTGCGTGACGTAGTCACGTGAAACGGCCATTTGTTTTTGGTCACCATGCTCCCAAGCATGGACTCAGGCCTGCAACGTTTTATTTTGAAAAAAGACATGCTTTGTTTTGTTTTTTGCAGTATTGAGGGTGTGTGTGAGAGTGTGTGTGGGCCCGTTGGATAGGAGGTATATACAGTGCATCCGGAAAGTATTCACACCCCTTCACTTTCCCCACATTTTGTTATGTTACAGCCTTATTCCAAAAAGAATTAAATTCCTTTTTTTCTCATCAATCTACATAATGACAAAGCGAAAAAGGTTTTGTAGAAATTTTTGCAAATTTATTAAAAATAAAAAAACTGAAATATTGCTTGTACATAAGTATTCACACCCTTTACTCAGTACTTGGTAGAGGCACCCTTGGCAGCGATTACAGCCTCAAGTCTTCTTGGGTATGAAGCTACAAGCTTGGCACACCTATATTTGGGGTATTTCTCCCATTCTTCTCTGCAGATCCTCTCGAGCTCTGTAAGGTTAGATGGGGAGTGTCGCTGCACAGCTATTTTCAGGTGTTTCCAGAGATGTTCAATGGGGTTCAAGTCTGGGCTCTGGCTGGGCCACTCAAGGACATTCACAGACTTGTCCTGAAGCCACTCCTTCGTTGTCTTGGCTGTGTGCTTAGGGTCATTGTCGTGTTGAAAGGTAAACCTTCGCCCCAGTCTGAGGTCATGAGCGCTCTGGAACAGGTTTTCATCAAGGATCTCTCTGTACTTTGCTCCATTCATCTTTCCCTCGATCCTGACTAGTCTCCCAGTTCCTGCTGCTGAAAAACATCCCCACAACATGATGCTGCCACCACCATGCTTCACTGTAGGGATGGTATTAGCAAGGTGATGAGAGGTGCCTGGTTTCCTCCAGATGTGACGTTTGGCATTCAGGCCAAAGAGTTCAATCTTGGTTTCATCAGACCAGAGAATCTTGTTTCTCGTGGTCTGAGAGTCCTTTAGGTGCTTTCTGGCAAACTCCAAGCAGGCTGTCATGTGCCTTTTACTGAGCAGAGGCTTCCGTCTGGCCACTCTACCATAAAGGCCTGATTGGTGGAGTGCTGCAGAGATGGTTGTCCTTCTGGAAGGTTCTCCCATCTCCACAGAGGAATGCTGGAGCTCTGTCAGAGTGACCATCGGGTTCTTGGTCACCTCCCTGACCAAGGCCCTTCTCCCCTGATTGCTCAGTTTGGCTGGGTGGCCAGCTCTAGGAAGAGTCCTGGTGGATCCAAACTTCTTCGATTTATGAATGATGGAGACCACTGTGCTCTTCGGGACCTTCAAAGCTGTAGAATTTTTTTGTACCCTTCTCCAGATCTGTACCTCGATACAATCCTGTCTTGGAGGTCCACAGACAATTCCTTTGATTTCATGGCTTGGTTTCTGCTCTGACATGCACTGTCAACAGTGAGACCTTATATAGACAGGTGTGTGCCTTTCCAAATCATGTCCAGTCAATTGAATTTACTACGGGTGGACTCCAATCAAGATGTAGAAACATCTCAAGGATGATCAGTGGAAACAGGATGCACCTGAGCTCAATGTTGAGTGTCATAGCAAAGGGTGTGAATACTTTTGTACATGCAATATTTCTGTTTTTTATTTTTAATAAAGTTGCAAAAATTTCTACAAAACCTTTTTCACTTTCTCATTATGGGGTATTGTGTGTACATTGATGAGAAAAAAAAGGAATTTAATCCATTTTGGAATAAGGCTGTAACATAACAAAATGTGGGTAAAGTGAAGGGGTGTGAATACTTTCCGGATGCACTGTAGGTAACGAAATAAGAAAGGTGTTTAAAGTCAAATGGAATTTAATTAGAAAGCCCATTATCAACAGGTCAATACATTTAAGTGATGTGAAGTATCTTGTCCTTTGAATAATTATTATTTTTATTATTGATTTAGATATTTGTTTTTACATTTACGAAATTCATAATTTGCATTTAAAGTATTGTGTGTGTCATGTTTACATTTCATGAAGGTGTATTTTGGGTTAGAAGTATAAATAGTGATTAAAGAAATTGTTCATTAGGGAACAAATACTTTAAAACATAATTCTTAGTAGGATTAAACAAAAGTAGTATATCTATATTCCTACTAAGTGGAGGCACTGTCGCCAATTAAAATTCATTTCTGTATAGAAGAAAAAGGGTTAGCTTAGGAATTTCATTTATTGTGCACAGGTTAGCACGGCAGCCATTTGTTAAAAGTACCCAGGGCCCCGCCCATCCTACTACAAACCCCAGTTATACAGTGAAAACCATATAGCTACGTGGGACGGGTGTTACATGTGATTGGCGGTTTTTTGTGTGTTTTTTTTGCTTCTGTGATTGACACTGTTACGATATGAAATCATTGGCCATTGTTTTCTACAGCCACTTTTAAGTATAGTAACAGATAAAGGTTTATCACTTGCATAAAACAGGTTAACTATTTGATAGCACAGTGGAAAATGAGCTCTTGTCCTCTGCAATGGAAAAAATAACCACACAATGCAATTCAAAAATATCTGTGCCCTAAAATAGAGTGGCCAGGCCATACCATCCCCTTTTAATATGAAATCAGACACAAGATGATGAATGGCCCACATGTGAAAATCCTCAATACATTTTCTCATTCGCAAAAACAAAATCTCCCCAAATAAGATTTATGCTGCTGGTTTTGTTCTGCAAGTCAAATGCTGTCTGCTGGTATTAATCTTGTGAATTTGAATCAGTAAGTCACTCTGATGACAAAATGCTGTTATTAAAATGGCTGGCATGCTAAGTGGACCACGGCTGTGTTGTGTTCAGTAATCTAGTTACCCTATATTACATTGAGTTCTATACTGCCAACCGCTAGATGGCGCTGTATTCTTGGGTCACTAGTAACAGTAGGTTAGGTTGACTCTTTGAATGTTGCCGTTAGTTGCTGCTGAGAACCTGACAAATTGGCGACGAGGATGGGATCTGCATACTTTAAAACAGGACAAGATGGCCAATGCACCGTTTCCAGATCTTTTTTTGCCGTGCCCGGGAGAACCGGCGATACTTTTCAAAACGTGGGTGAAGATGTTCGAGAATTACTTTCTCGTGATCAATGCGAGTGGAAACGCGTGGCCTGAGGCAAGGAAAAGAGCACTACTTCTGCATTGTTTGGGCTCGCAAGGACAGCGGATCTTCCATACATTGCCGGACACAGGTCAGGATTTAGCGTCCGCCATTACTGCATCACAGGGCCATTTTACGCCGACGGTGAACATAGTTGTGGAGCGGCATGCTTTCAGAAAAAGAGTGCAGGGAGCACAAGAATCCATAGTGCAATACATTGCTGCACTAAGAGAACTGGCTGCAACGTGTGAATTTCCAAACATTGATGACATGATTTGAGATCAGCTCGTGGAGCTTGTAGCTAAACCTCGCATTAGAGAGAGGTTATTACTAAAGACAAGCCTGACATTAGCCAATGCTATTACCATAGCTACTCAATGTGAAGCAGCTACCCTACAAGCTAAGTCTATGGCAGGTCAGCAGCAAATACCAGTACAAGTTGTGCAGACCCAGAAAACTGCACGCAGCCAGGGAAAGCCACACAAGGGTGCATATGCAAAGTCTGCTCAGAAATCTGCTACAGCCTCCTCCTCACGTACCTGCTACCAGTGTGGTTCAGAGAAACACCTTGCTAACTCACAGGAATGTCCAGCTGCAAAAGCAACATGCAGAGGTTGCAATAAAAAAGGACACTTTGCCCGTGTGTGTAAGCAGTCTCAGCAGATTCATTCAGTGAAGGAGGTTGAAATGCCTGAATATACACTCCTGCTTGTGGAAGGAACAGACACCCCTGATAAGATACAGTGTTCAGTGGACATTCAAACAGCGGAAGTGGTGAAGACAGTGAAACTAACGGTGGATACGGGTGCTTCAGTGTCTGTTTTACCTCGATGCATCTACGAGGAGCACTTCAAAAAAGCTCCTCTACAACAATCCTCAGTCCGTCTAGTGATGTGCTCACGGACCCCTATCAACGTGCAGGGCTGCATGGAAGCGACCGTTCACATGGATGGCATAAAAGGGCCAGCCAGCTTCTATGTAGTGGACTCAGGGACTGCACTTATGGGGAGAGACCTCATATCCGCTCTCTGCCTGCGCATCGAAGGTAACGCGGTATCTCTGCCCGCCACTGCAGTGTCAGTGGGATGTCTCACCACCCAGCCAGCCTCACCTGCAACCGTAGGCTGTGCAAAAGGTTTCATGCATGAAGTGACCGTGTCACCGGACGCTGTGCCAGTGTGTCAGAAACTGAGATGCCTTCCTTTCTCCGTGCAAGCTGATGTGTCAGCGGAGCTGAATCGCCTCCTCTCAGCTGGTGTGATAGAGCGCATCGATGCTTTGCCGTGGAGCTCACCTATCGTGGTCGCACAGAAGAAAACAGGAGGGATTCGAATGTGTGTGGACCTTCGAGAACCCAACAAAGGGATTGTAGTGGATAGCTATCCCCTTCCTCACATGGAGGAACTACTCTCTTCACTGACAGGTGCTACTGTGTTCTCAACTATTGATTTGGAGAGTGCACATTACCAAGTGCCGCTGCATCCCGAAAGTCGGGATTTAACAGCTTTCATCACACATGATGGGCTGTTTCAGTTCTGCAGAGTTCCCCACGGCCTGGCTTCAGCCCCTTCAGCCTTTCAAAAGTTGATGGAGACAGTGTTGAAGGGTGTGCCTAATGTTCAGAACTACCTGGATGACGTCATCTGCTACGGGCGCACAGCACAGGAGCATGACACAGCTCTGGAAACTGTCCTACAATGGCTGGAAGGAGCAGGCCTGCGGCTGAACGAAAACAAATTCCACTTCCGCCAAGCCAGTCTGAAGTTCCTGGGACACCTGGTGACAGCAAAAGGAATCGAGCCTGACACCGAGCACTTGCAGGCCATTACTCAGGCCCCGGCTCCCAAAGATGCGGGCAGCCTCCGCTCCTTCCTATGTATGCTCTCGTGGTATGAAAAGTTTATACCCAACTACGCTACAGAGGTAGAGCCTCTCTGTGCCTGTCTGCGACAAGAGGGCACATTCGAGTGGACTGAAGAGGCTCAGAAATGCTTCCTGACTGTGAAACAGCTGCTGGTGGACAGAGCGCTTGCTCTATTCAATCCGGACTTCCCAACCATAATTTCGACTGACGCCGCCGACTACGGACTGGGAGCTGTGTTCACCCAGATGCATCCAGACCACACAGAACGCACAGTGGCGTTTGCTCTACGTTCGCTGACTTCAACAGAGAGGAAATACTCCACTGTAGAGAAAGAGGCTCTTGTGTGCGTCTGGGCAGTGGAGAAATGGAGGACATATCTGTGGGGCAGGAAGTTCACACTGCACACTGATCATCAGGCCCTCACTGCACTCCTCTCTACAAAAGGTGCTGATCGAGCAGGGATGCGCATTGCACGATGGTCTGCGCGTCTCCTCTGTTTCACCTATGACGTCGTGTATCGGGCTGGATCATTAAACCATACAGCTGACTGCCTCTCACATTTACCTCTACCTGCTGCCTCCCCTCTGGTCGAGGACACAGAACCTGAGTTAGTGGCTTTGCTGTCGATGGCCCCTGTCTCAGTGTCTGTGGGGAAGTTTAAAGATGCTTCCTTCTCCTGCCCTGAACTTGCATCTCTGCGTGAGCAAATCAACCAGCAGTGGCCGCCGTCTGTTAAAACGGTGAATCCAGTGCTGCAACCATACTACAAGATCAGGCGGGAACTGTATGTGAAGGACAACTTAGTGTTTCGAGGGTCGCACTTGGTTGTGCCTGTCTCCTTGCGCTGCACACTCATTGCCCTGGCTCACGACGGCCACCAGGGTATTGTGCGAACGAAGCAACTCTTGCGTGAGCTGTACTGGTTTCCTGGTATTGATGCACTGGTACGCTCAGAGATATCTACATGCTCACTGTGTCAAAGTTCAGACAAGTCAACAAAAGTGACCGAGGCACCACTGCAACCGGTACCTCTGCCTGAGGGCCCCTGGAGTAAGCTGGGCGCTTCATCTGTCACCACGGAAACAGTGGTGGGATTCCTCAGCAGTGTCTTCAGCCGCTATGGCAACCCAGAGTCCCTGGTCACTGATAATGGACCGCAATTTACATCTGCTGTGTTCTCCACATTCCTCCAGGACAGAGGGATCACTCATATTCACTCCTCTGTATACCATCCCGCTGCTAACGGTGCAATCGAGAGATTTAACCAAGTTCTCAAAGGTTGTATCCAAGCTGCAATCATTCAGCATCAACCCTGGACAGTTGCAACCATGGATTTCCTCCAAACCTATCGAGCTACACCGCACGCCACGACCGGCGCATCTCCGTTTGAACTTCTGCATGGTCGCAAGATGAGAACTAAGCTCAATGTTCTCTCTCCTCTGGGTGTGATAGCGCAGGATACTGAGGTGCGTGGCCGGGTGTCGCTTCGCCAATCTCACATGAAAGAGTACTGTGACAGAAGACGGGGTGCTCACACTCCTTCATTCAGAGAAGAGGACAGAGTGTGTGTGTGGAAACCTGTGCATGTGATGAAAGGGCATCAGAGGTTCTCTGCACCCATCCTGATAAAAAGGAAAGTGGGTCCTAGCACTTACATCCTCGATGATGGTAAAGCATGGCATGCTTCCCATTTGACTGCGGTACCCCTGGGACTGCCTGACTCCTCAGAGCAACCAAAGACTGGTGCTGAAACATCTGTGGAGCGTGGACTGTCCCAAGGGACGGGTAACCGTCCCGTCAGAGAGCACAAGCCACTAGCCTGGCTTGAGGACTATGAGACTTCATAGGAAAAAAAACATGTTCTTACTGTGAATTGTAATGAAAAAAACATGTTCTTACTGTGAATGAAAAATATTGTGATTATCTGGTAAAATTTGTGATGAAAAAATACTGAGATTATTTGGTTAAATGTGAGCGCTATTAGATAATTGTGATTGCCATCTGGAAACCCGTGGTTATTGTGGAAAAAAAACTAATAAGCATTTTTGTTGTTAAAGCTTATACATTGTGATAGCGTAAAGAAATAATACAAGTAGATGTTATTGTTATTGATACAGTGTTATGCAAAAACGAGCAATTATTTTAAGTAAAGGGGGGATGTTGTGTTCAGTAATCTAGTTATCCTATATTACATTGCGTTCTATACTGCCAACCACTAGAGGGCGCTGTATTCTTAGGTCACTAGTAACAGTAGGTTAGGTTGACTCTTTGAATGTTGTTGTTAGTTGCTGCTGAGAACCTGTCGGAGCATGTTGGAAGCTAACGGTTTGCCTTGCAATTCTTTTAATAAAGTTTATTAAGCAATACGTCGTATGGTTATTCTACCAAAGAATATAACAGACTGACAACTAATACCAGCCTCTCAACAATTTACACCTTATCAGCAATAGGTCCCTTATGAGTAAATTACTGCCTCAAACTTCCCATGCATGCTATCAAAAGACAAGATTTAGTTCAAAGGGAAAAAATCAGTTTGGCGATGTTTTCCACCAATCACAGACCTTTTGAGGCAACTTTGCTTTTTCAAATGAAATCAGAATGGGGTTTGGGACAGTGAGACATCAGCTATCTTGTGATTATCACATATTTCTGTAATATGATGTCTGACTGGGCCACTACTCAAACTATCTAGACAATGTAGCGGCCAGCACAGTGGCGGAGTGGTTAGCGTGGTCGCATCACAGCAAGAAGGTCCTGGGTTCAAGCCCTGGGGTAGTCCAACTTTGGGGGTTTGCATGCATTCCCTGTGTCTGCGTGGGTTTCCTCCTGGTGCTCCGGTTTCCTCCCACAGTCCAAAGACATGTAGGTCAGGTCAATCAGCATTACTAAATTGTCTCTAGGTATGAATGTATGTGTGTGTGTGTGTGTGTGTGTGTGTGTGTGTGTGTGTGTGTGTGTGTCCTCTCTGTGTGATGGCCTGGTGGCCCGTCAAGGGTGTCTCCCCGCCTGCCGCCCAGTGACTGCTGGGATAGGCTCCAGCATCCCCGCGACCCCGGCAGCAGGATAAGCGGTCAGATAATGGATGGATGGACAGACAAAGGAGCAAAACAAGCGTGGTCAACCACTGTCAAAGTGAACTAGGCCTACCAATGTTAACATTAGCTAGCTAACATTACAGCACTAAAGTTAAACTCTGCTTCAATAAATTTCTGACTCGAGTAACCTAGGTCAGTCAGCAGAAGCAATGGGAAAACAAGGTAACCCAGCTACTTGAACTTCCCTCCACAATTACTTAGTAATCAAACGAGTAATCCAAATAACGAGACTATTGGCACAGCAGTGCACGAAGTGTAGCCCCTATCTGTCCATGGTGGCTGCATGTGTAGTGAGAGCACAAAACAAAATGCCTCTTGTCTCAACTGTTAACTTATAATTTCCTCAGGATTATGAGGAAGAGCTTCTGATGTATAAAAAAATAAAATAAATAAATATAAATATAATGATATTAAACAAAACATAATTTGGAAACATCCCTATCATAAATTATCAGAATTTATTTAATGTTTATTTTTTTCAGTTTTGTATTTATTTTCAAATTTATTATCACATTTATTCATTCATTTATTCCTTTTTGTATGTTTCTGCTAATTTCCATATATAAGTTATTTATTAATTTATCTGTTCATTTTCTCTTTTTAGCATTGTTTGTCTGTTCTGTCTATTGTAATTAATTCTTTTATTTTTAGCATTGTTTGTATGTTTTATTTTTAGCTTTTATTTTAGTGTTGTTTGTGTTTTATTCTTAGCTTTTATTTTCAGCTTTTATTTTAGCATCGTTTGTACCGATTGGCTAGACAGGGCCGAGCTGCAAAGGATGTGCAGCAAGTTAGGGCGATTAAGGAGAAATGGAAATGTGCTGACAAGCGAGGAGAGTGTGCTGAGAAGGTGGAAGGAATACTCTGAGGGGCTGATGAATGAAGAAAATGAGAGAGAGAAGGTTGGATGATGTAGGGATAGTGAATCAGGAAGTTCAGTGGATTAGCAAGGAGGAAGTGAGGGAAGCTATGAAGAGGATGAAGAGTGGAAAGGCAGTTGGTCCTGATGACATACGTGTGGAGGCATGGGAATGTTTAGGAGAGATGGCAGTGGGGGTTTTAACTAGATTGTTTAACACAATCTTGGAAAGTGAGAGGATGCCTAAAGGAGTGGAGACGAATCACACTGGTACCGATTTTCAAGAACAATGGCGATGTGCAGAACTGTAGCAACTACGGAGGTATAAAGTTGATCAGCCACAGCATGAAGATTTGGGAAAGAGTAATAGAAGCTAGGTAAAGAGGTGAGGTGATGGTTAGCGAACAGCAGTATGGTTTCATGCCACGAAGGAGCACCACAGATGCGATGTTTGCTTTGAGAATGTTGATGGAGAAGTATAGAGAAGGCCAGAAAGAGTTGCATTGTGTCTTTGTAGATTTAGAGAACGCATACGACAGGGTGCCGAGAGAGGAGGTGTGGTATTGTATGAGGAAGTTGGGAGTTGCAGAGAAGTATGTAGGAGTGTTGCAGGATATGTATGAGAGAAGTGTGACAGTGGTGAGGTGTGCGGTTGGAATGACAGATGGGTTCAAGGTGGAGGTGGGATTACATCAAGATCGGCTCTGAGCCCTTTCTTGTTTGCAATGGTGGTGGACAGGTTGACGGACGAGATCAGGCAGGAGTCTCCATGGACAATCATGTTCGCGGATGACATTGTGATCTGTAGTGAGAGTAGGGTGCAGGTTGAGGAGAGTCTGGAGAGGTGGAGGTATGCACTGGAGAGAAGAGGAATGAAAGTCAGTAGGAGCAAGACAGAATACCTATGCGTGAATGAGAGGAAGGTCAGAATGGTGAGGATGCAAGGAGTAGAGGTGACAAAAATATATGAGTTTAAATACTTGGGGTCAACTGTCCAAAGTAACGGGGAGTGCAGAAGAGAGGTGAAGAAGAGAGTGCAGGCAGGGTGGAGTGGGTGGAGAAGAGTGTCAGGAGTGATGTGTGACAGAAGGGTACCAGCGAGAGTTAAAGGGAAGGTTTACAAGATGTTTGTGAGACCAGCTATGTTGTATGGCTTGGAGACAGTGGCATTGACAAAAAGACAGGAGGCGGAGCTGGAGGTGGCAGAGTTGAAGATGCAAAGATTTTCACTGGGAGTAACGAAGGAGGACAGGATTAGGAACAATTATATTAGAGGGACAGCTCAAGTTGGAGGGTTTGGAGACAAAGCAAGAAGGGCAAGATTGAGATGGCTTGGACATGTGTGGAGGAGAGATGCTGGGTATATTGGGAGAAGGATGCTGAATATGGAGCTGCCAGGGAAGAGGAGAAGAAGAAGGCCAAAGAGGAGGTTTATGGATGTGGTGAGGGAGAACATGCAGATGGCTGGTGTGACAGAGGAAGACGCAGAAGACAGGAAGAAATGGAAACGGATGATTCGCTGTGGCGACCCCTAACGGGAGCAGCCGAAAGTAATAGTAGTAGATTTTAGTATTGTTTGTATGTTTTATTTTTAGCTTTTATTTTTAGCATCGTTTGTATGTTTTATTTTTAGACTTTATTTTTAGTATTGTTTATATGTTTTATTTTCAGTATTGTTTATATGTTTTATTTTTAGCATTGTTTATATGTTTTATTTTTAGCATGTTCTATCATAGTTTATTCTTTTATTGGTGTTTTCTAAACAAAGTCCTTGTAATAGAACAGGATAATTATTCATTTGGAGAAACATGCATTTAATGGAAACTATTTCCAAATCACTAGCCTCAAAATGTCATGTGTGTCCTGGTGTGTACAAGAAAGACATTCATTACTTCTGCACTAAACGAGCGTTTCCCAAACCAGTCCTCAAGGACCCCCTATCCTCTAGACTTTCATTGTAACCCTGCATAGGTAGCCCCAGAGCCCTAGAAAGAGAGAGTTACGTCAACTCCGTAGACGTCAATGGTAGGGATGGGTATCGTTAGGATTTTATCGATACTACTACTCTTATCGGTACTGCTTATCGGTTCGGTACTTTATCGATACTCTTATCGCTTCTTTTTGATTATTATGCAAGAAAAAAGACACTTAATTAAGAACAGAATCGACATTGCTTTATTATTCTATTATATAATTTTATATAAATATAAACAAATATTATTTATTCAGCAGCAACAGCAGCAGCAATGTTTTAAATGCGTCTGAATTATAGACTTTATAATCAACATTCAACAACAACAAATAAGATAAAAAATAAAAGTAGATAAAGATAAAGAAAAAAAATATTAAAAATAAATTTTTACAGCAAAAGGCTAACGGAAGTTCAAACAAACAAGAACCTAGAACATTATCCTAACAGTTCTTCTGCAGAAAAATCAACATATCTGCCTTCTCCGGCAGGAGTCGTGATCTCTCCTGACTTATAGTGTCCCCGGCTATTAGCCTAGCTAACTCCGTATCTATGGCTTATATATTTGTAGCTAAACAGTTAGCTAAGCAATTATATTTTATTTATTGGCCTATTCGTAATAATTCGTTATTAGCCTAGCTAGCTCCGTATCTATGGCTCATACGGCTTACCTGCAGTGGACGTGGATGGAACAATACGAGCAAAGCAGTGGAAAACGCCGCATTTCTGCAGATTAATACCATGTTTCGACAAACGATGTTTCGACAGATTGCTTGTATTGCCACCCTTACTGGCAAATGATTTGTTGCACTTGTGGCAACGAGCGTTGTTGTCATCGACTTTTGAAAAATATACCCAAACTTTTGAACGTTTAGTTCTCTCCGCCATGATGAGCCCTTGAGCAGAGCGGTCTGCGCGTGTGTGAGCGAGTGTGTGGAGCACAGCACAGCCCCGCCCCTCGCGCAGTAAGAGAGAGAGACAGGGAGATGGAGAAAACGGCAAACAAGATTATGTTCGCGACGTTTAAATTCCTCGAAAACACATTTGCCACAATTTCAATCTCACTCCATGATTTCTCGAGTACCTACCGACTACCGATAGCAGAACCGAAAACGTCGGATCTTAAAAATGCTCCGGTTTTGACAAATTTAGAACCGGTTCCCGTTTAGAACCGGGTTTCGGGGGGCATCCCTAGTCAATGGGCCAACAGCAATGGCGGATCATGGGAGCCCCGGATAGTTCTAAACAGTGCGCATAGAATATGTGTCACGTTGGAATATATCTATATCTATATATAAATGTAAAAATCTGAAAATATTGGTTAGTAGTTACCAGAAATCGCGGCTAATCAGTTCATTTAAATGACCCGCCAAGCTTCGTTTGGAACTATTCGGCGGCTACATGAACCACGTGACCCTCTCGCGTTCTGACCCCTCATTGACTCAACTCTCTCTTTCTAGGGCTCTGGGTAGCCCTGCTTGTCCTTACCCAACCAATCATCTCGCAGCACTTAATTATTCAAGGTGTGCAACAGCTGACATAATTCATTGCTGATGGGTTGAATAACTAAAAACAGGTACCTATTCAGGGTTGCAAAGAAAATCTGCAGGATATTGGTCCTTGAGGACTGGGTTGGGAAACCCTGCGCTAAACTACTCATTTCAAGTAGGCAGAGATGACAAAACATTAGATAAGGAAAATTCTGCTCAAAGGACACTCTGATTAACAGCTCTGTGTGTGTGTGTGTGTGTGTGTGTGTGTGTGTGTGTGTGTGTGTGTGTGTGTGTGTGTTGGGAGGTTAATTATTACTTTTTTCTTGGAAACCTTAGCAGCTGGACTCTTATCATTTGTAAGTAAGCCACATGTCCCATTCGACTGAGAGTTGATGATCTCAGCAGAAATAATCCGAATATCAACAACTTGACAGGAGATCTATTGTTTGGAACCTACGACTGCAACCTTTAGAATAAAAACACATTAGACAACCAAAATAATGAACGAATATTAGCCCGTTGGCATAACTCAGTCCAGATGAAATGAGGTAAAAACATAAGCAAAATAGAGATGTTTTGTTTGAATATCATACTTTTAAATTATTTGCCAGTTTTTTTGCTTACAAAATAATAATAAAAAAACATGAATGATTAATAATAAAAAAAAATTAATCACAGGCAAATGATTCAAAATAACTGGAATGAGCAGAATATAAATGGCTGTATGTGTATCACATGACATCATATTGCATTGCTATTCCAGTCTGTTTGCTTGGCATTTTTATTTGCTTTTTTTCTGGAGGAGTAGATTTATTTTCTACTGGCGGGTGATGACTGGCCTGGTGCAAGAATTAATCAAGGGGCCCCTGATCAATCTTAAATTGATCAAATATTATGCAAATTGAAAGACTACCTGACAGTCTGGCTGATAGTGTGATCTTTTCCCAGGACAAGCAGGACTACCATGACTAGCAGGATTATCAGGACTAGCCGTAGTGTAAACCACACCAGCAGCTTCTCCTGAATGACAAGCTCTCTGACATCTAAAACCAATTTTGGAAGCCTCTCTCTCTCTCTCATCCACATGCTTTTGTTGCACCACTTTTGTGCTTATATCTGGAAGACATCCTGCTTCTCCTCACTTACAGACCTTACAATATTTTTCCACTCGCTAGCTAACTTTGCTAGCTTGTTACGATCACGAAAGAGCGGGATAGTTGGAAATGTCATGTGGAAGCAGTTATGGCGCGTCCTGACGGATGACCTAGGTGAGGTGAGGTGAGGTGGGGTGAGGTGAGGTTTGCTAGCTAACTTTGGCAACCAAGATAGCTGATAGAATACACACGCATGGATGGAGGAATCGTTTAGTAAAATAATGCTGTTTGGCCATGCCACTCTCCCAGCAGTCTTTGACCTCATAATGAAAAGAAACAAAATTTTCCACAGAAATGGAAACGTAATAATGAATTCATTCTATTCTCAGCCAGTGGGTCTTTGATGATGGCCCAGGCTATGTGGTGACAGTTGTTGAGAAGGAATCACTGGAGAAACCATGATATAACGGCTGTCCACAATACTACACACACACACACACACACACACACACACACACACACACACATACATACACACACACACACACATATATATATATATATATATATATATATATATATATACACACACCACAATATACCTGGCGGACTACCCACATGGTACTTTTTATTGTCTTGATGCATGCTCAATAATCCAGGTAAGAAAATCAAAGAAGGGTGAATCAGTTCATCTGGACACAACGTTTATTGACAGGTATGTTTCATCACTCATCTAAGTGACCTCTTCAGTCTCAACTGACTGCAGGTATCCCCACCCTTACAATACAGTTGCATAATGACCGAAACCAACGACCAGTTTCATATGCAAATATGGGTGTGACCATTGATCATGTGTACTATTCACAGAGGAGTAGGCATTGTTGCAATCACAACATTGTAAGATGGCGACAGAACGAACAAAACCAATGACCAAGTTTCATGATCAAATGTGGCCATGGCCATTAACTAGAGTTACAATGGCCATGTGTACTATTCACAGAGGGATGGGGAATAGTTGCAATCACAGCATTGTAAGATGGCGACAGATGTACTCTTAGCCCCCACCACTCCGCTCAGTTCAGGGATGGTCAACATCCTTGATAGGGAGGAATGATGGTTTGAACGGGGAGTCAAAGAGGCCATCTATGTGAAGAGGGAACGGCCATTCCTGAACTGGGGGAGGCGGGGGGGGGGGGGGCTAAGAGTACATCTGTCACCATCTTACAATGCTGTGAATCAATGGTCACACCCATATTTGCATATGAAACTGGTGGTTGGTTTCGGTTGTTAGGCAGTGTATTGTTTATAAGGGTGGGGATACCTGCAGTCATTGTATTGTTTATAAGGGTGGGGATACCTGCAATCACTGTATTGTTTATAAGGGTGGGGATACCTGCAGTCACTGTATTGTTTATAGGTGTGGGGACACCTGCAGTCACTGTATTGTTTGTAAGGGTGGGGACACCTGCAGTCACTGTATTATTTATAAGGGTGGGGACACCTGCAGTCAGTGTAGACTGAAGAGGTCACTTAGATGATGATGAAATGTTTCTGTCAATAAACGTGTCCAGATGAACTGATTCAACCTTCTTTGAGTTACTTGTTAACATCAATAGCTAATAATGGAGTCTGAAGAAGTAGTATGTGCCCCTTGCTCAAAGCCCAACTCGTAAAATTCGTGGGCCCAGGTGCAATAATACCTCCTGGACCCTTTGAAAAGCTGCTCCTGTTTCTTACCAAATGATCTCGCGAGACCATGCCTCTCTCGCTGTTTGTCGAATATCATCTCGCTGCGCGGCTGCTTCAGCACGTATTCTTCTGCCCTCTGCATCAGGCCAAAAGAGCTGCGTCGCCTTTCCCTTACTCCGTTTACCGCTGCTTGTACCTCACTGTCATCCACCAGAGGGGACATTCCCAAGAATCGCGGCACCACCTCCAGAAACAGCTGATCAGAGGCAGGAGGGGAAGAGTTATTAGTCCATTTCAACAATACTTCAGTAATAACCTATTTTGCTTTTTAAATTCTCTAAGGTATTGCAACTTACATGTTTGATACTGTGGGACATGGTGTGTGTGCTGGGGCTGCGCAGCGAGAAGTTGAGCACCACAATTTGGTTGGTAGCAATGAGAGTAGTCACGCACATGACAAAAATCAAGTACCTGAGGGAGACATGATGAGGAACAGAAGATGCAATCACAGGGATGTATAGAAAAACAATGATGTTTTTTAACCTGGAGCTCTTTTCCTAAGGGAAGGAGTCAGACTGGGTGACGGGTAGCAGAATCTTCTACCTAAATAAACTCAGTGTTGAGCCGGCTGGCATCAGCAGACTGCTGCTCACCAAGCAGCAACGTGTTCTTTCAGGGCAGCAGTGCTCGCCAGACAACATCGTCTAACAGAGCTCTTCTTTGCACTACAGGGTCACAGTTTCGGGAGAACAGCCTTGAGACTTATCTATGATATCTTTCATGGACTCATGTAGACACTGATCCATTTCTAACCCGTAGAAGAAGTCTTGCTCTATAATCCCACAAGGAGGTGAGTTATCACAGGTACACAACAGTGGAGGCCTGAGAGAGCTGAAGAGAAGTGCAAAAAAGAAACTGCAAAACAAGTGGGGCGGCACGGTGGCATAGTGGTCGCCTCACAGCAAGAAGGTCCTGGGTTCGAGCCCTGGGGTAGTCCAACCTCTGGGGTCATCCCGGGTCGTCCTCTGTGTGGAGTTTGCATGTTCTCCCCGTGTCTGCGTGGGTTTCTTCCAGGGGCTCTGGTTTCCTCCCACAGTCAAAAGACATGTAGGTCAGGTGACTCCGCCGTACTAAATTGTCCCTAGGAGTGAATGTTGTGTGTGTGTGTGTGTGTATGTGTGTGGACCCTGTAATGGCTTGGCAGCCTGTCCAGGGTGTCTCCCCACCTGCCGACCGATGGCTGCTGGGATAGGCTCCAGCATCCCCGCAACCCTGAGAGCAGGATAAGCGGTTTGGATAAAGGATGGCTGGATAGATGGGTGGATGGATATCAGAGCTTTCTCTAGAGGCATAATGTAACACCACAAATGACTAGACTCACTTGCCCTCGGCTAAGGGGTCGGACCCTTTTGTCGACTGGTTAACATAGTTGCCCATGGTGCGGGAGACCCGGGTTCGCGTCCCGGCTGTGGCAGATTCCCGGCTGCCTCCCGAATTCGCTACATTGTGTCAGAAGTGGGCTGGTGAGACCGTGAGGCCATCGGAAGCACGTGCACCCAGAGGCGTGAGGGAGCTGGTATGCTGAAGCATGGGGACACACTTCCTGAAGGGGGGGGTAGTGTAACGACCACGAATGACTAGACTCGCTGGGCCTTGGCTAACGGGTTGGACCCTTTAGTCTTAACCCTTTAGGTTAATGTAGTTGCCCGTGGTGCAGAAGATGCGGGTTCATGTCCCTGCTGCGCCGGTTCCTGGCTGCCCCCTGAATTCGCTACAAATAGCACCAAGTGAGGAAGAAGGCAGGAGCAGGGAGCGATCCTAACGAAGGTCTCATTTGATGCCTGTCTTAACATCAAGTAAAGGAAATACACGGACACACACTGACTCACTTGCCAATGAGAGGGACAGCGAGAGACGTCTCGGGCGTCTTCTGAGCAATGAGGAAGAGGAAGACAGTCTGAGCCAGCAGCACGGAGATGGACACAGTCAGCTTCTGTCCCCCAGCTGGAAAGGGGATACAGGGAATCAGGGAAGGGAGGACCATACAGACATACAACAGGTCAAATACAGATGAAAATATATAAGGGAAAAATGAAACAAAAAAAACTGGCAGAAGAACAGTAAAGCAGGTGGTAATGAATACTGTATAATATATATATATATATATATATATATATATATACGCTCACCGGCCACTTTATTAGGCACACCTGTCCAACTGCTCGTTAACGCAAATTTCTAATCAGCCAATCACATGGCAGCAACTCAATGCATTTAGGCATGTAGACATGGTCAAGACGATCTGCTGCAGTTCAAACCGAGCATCAGAATGGGGAAGAAAGGTGATTTAAGTGACTTTGAACGTGGCATGGTTGTTGGTGCCACACGGGCTGGTCGGAGTATTTCAGAAACTGCTGATCTACTGGGATTTTCACGCACAGCCATCTCTAGGGTTTACAGAGAATGGTCCGAAAAAGAGAAAATATCCGGTGGGCGGCAGTTCTGTGGGCGAAAATGCCTTGTTGATGCCAGAGGTCGAACGAGAATGGCCAGACTGGTTCGAGCTGATAGAAAGGCAACAGTAACTCAAATAACCACTCATTACAACCGAGGTATGCAGAAGAGCATCTCTGAACGCACAACATGTCGAACCTTGAGGCAGATGGGCTACAGCAGCAGAAGGCCACACCGGGTGCCACTCCTGTCAGCTAAGAACAGGAAACTAAGGCTACAATTCGCACAGGCTCACCAAAATTGGACAATAGAAGATTGGAAAAACGTTGCCTGGTCTGATGAGTCTCGATTTCTGCTGCGACATTCGGATGGTAGGGTCAGAATTTGGCGTCAACAACATGAAAGCATGGATCCATCCTGCCTTGTATCAACGGTTCAGGCTGGTGGTGGTGGTGTAATGGTGTGAGGGATATTTTCTTGGCACACTTTGGGCCCCTTAGTACCAATGGAGCATCGTGTCAACGCCACAGCCTACCTGAGTATTGTTGCTGACCATGTCCATCCCTTTATGACCACAGTGTTCCCATCTTCTGATGGCTACCTCCAGCAGGATAATGCGCCATGTCATAAAGCTCGAATCATCTCAGACTGGTTTCTTGAACATGACAATGAGTTCACTGTACTCAAATGGCCTCCACAGTCACTAGATCTCAATCCAATAGAGCACCTTTGGGATGTGGTGGACCGGGAGATTCGCATCATGGATGTGCAGCCGACAAATCTGCAGCAGCTGCGTGATGCTATCATGTCAATATGGACCAAACTCTCTGAGGAATGTTTCCAGTACCTTGTTGAATCTATGCCACGAAGGATTAAGGCAGTTCTGAAGGCAAAAGGGGGTCCAACCCGGTACTAGCAAGGTGTACCTAATAAAGTGGCCAGTGAGTGTATGTACATAGTGCAGGAATGGTACACGCTACTTATTTAAACATATTTGCTGTAAATGTATCCAAGACAAAACAAGCTCACTCCTAGACCTACAGAACCAGGGTTTTGATGGAAGGTGCAAAGTTCTTGGTCCAGTTTGTGTGCTCGACAACATCCCAGGTTCCAGCCGCAGTAGCAGCTGCAGGGGATTTGTGTACTCTTGTTTGAATGTGCATACAATGCTGCCTAGACTGAGGTTGGATTTCAAACACTGACCCCTTTTTGTTCATTTTAATTGTTTAAGGCTGTTTGAAGTGAGGTTTACTTCCATGCTGACTGGACGGAGGGGAAGCACCATCCACCAGAAAAACACATATACCCACAGTCCACCAAGACGTGCTGGAGATGTGCCCCCCCTTGTGCCATTACCCGTAAGAGCCCTGATGATGTGTCGGGCTGGGGGTTTATGAAGTACCATGAGATAGTACTGACCCTGTGCAGGTAGGAAGTATGTTTATGGAGTAACATGAGGTAGTACTGACCCTGTGCAGGTAGGAAGTAGGTTTATGGAGTAACATGAGGTAGTGCTGACCTTGTGCAGGGAGGAAGTAGGATTATGGAGTAACATGAGGTAGTACTGACCCTGTGCAGGGAGGAAGTAGGCCAGCACAACCAGGGAGGAAATGAGGGAGCAGGGCAGGATGATATTGATGATATAGAAGAGGGGCTTCCTCTGGATGATCAGGTTGAAAGAGATCTCTTGGTATTCCAGGTCATCAGGGGAGTAACGTGGGTTGATCAACTTCCTGGCTGGACGATGAACAATGGCCCACTCCCCATTTTCTACAGGGGGACAACGCACAAGGCTAGACAGCTACTGGAACACCAAGCTTTGATTTCAGTGTGTGTGTGTGTGAGAGAGAGAGACGGAAACAGAGTAAAACAGAGATAGAAAACAGCAATAAAAGACAAAGAAGAGAAGTTGCAGGGGCAGAGGAAGAGCCACAGACCAGGAAACAGAAGCTGTGTGGTTGAGTATTGGATGTGTAGGTACCTGTGAAGGCCTGAGGGTCAATGTCAACCCACTCAATAGTCTCCTCATGTTCTCCATCAGCCAAGACAATGTCGACTTCATTGGCGCTGTATGTTTGGGACCTAAGATGGAAAAAGACAGTATTGTAGTGGTTATAGGGATACATAATTCCCCTTATTGAGCTAGTAGGAACGTTTGTTTACAGCTGCTGTTTTCTCGGTTCGTGTTTACAGTGATACACTTCCGCTGCGCGGGTTTTTGGTTGTTACTGTTATGGTGAAGGAATAAATGGTGCACCTTGTGTAGCCGAAAGAGAAAGTTGTCACGACTCCTGATTGAGCTCCTCTACAGTATAATATATAATAGTATAATGTAATATAATGTGAAATACGATATAAGAAATGTATGATAATGCTTATGAATATACAGAGGAATTTGTTAGATTAAACAAATGTATCCCACCTGAATACTAGGGTGCAGTTTTGATAATCAAATGGAAAATAGGTGATCTCCACGGCACACGTGCTGCGGTAGATAGCAGGGGGCAGCCAGTACAAAGATCCACTGCTGTGGATCAACACGTTGGCGTAGTATGCCACGCCAAACTTGCCATCAATGCTAGACAGAATTGAGGTAATGAAGAGAGAGAGGAGGTGGTCAGGAGTTTACACAGTCCCCCCACAAACCTCCATGCAAACGAGGACATGACACAGCAGCAGTGTGAAGAGGCAGAAGAAGGGGCAGGATGACTCCCGTCCTACGGGCTTACTTGTTCTCAAGGACAATGTCAGGGAGCCACACAGTGGTGCAAGGCACACGTATAAGCGTAATGCCGTAATATTCCGTTTCGTTCCAGGCAAGGCGATAATCCTCCCATTGCTGTGGGAGATGGTGGAGACAGGAGCAGCCTCAGTAAACACAGCAGTGGAAAACAGTAGAGGACTACATGACTGAGAGAGGGCAAATCATATTAGAAAAAAATAACTTGTTAAAACTGACTTGGTGCAGCAGAAAATGTTATAGCCATAGGTCTTGTCAAGACCTTTACCGAGAAGATGATATCATCAGCAAACTAAAAGCTCAAGAACACAGCTTTGGAAAGGGGGGGGGGGACTCACAATCTCAATCCAGACACTGGTTGTGAGAGTTTCATCCTTTTCATTCTGCAATAAAACGTAAAGAAGCAGCAGAAGTTTTTGAGTTCTTGCTTTTCACCATCCATTTTTCATCAACTCTCAAGTTAGTTTCACTGATGACAAATATGAATTGCTGTTGTTGGTACATGATGTAAACTTGTACTCATGTCACAATCTGTGGACAGGACGACGGCTGGAGCTGCTGTCCTACTGCAGCGTCCCGTGTATTTGCAGCGGGGCGAGGTTCTCATCAGCCGTGCTCATGGCGAGCTCATAAAAGTGTGACAAGTCTACTGGCAGCAGGTCAGAAAAATGGTGTCTCACCAGGGAGATGAGGTTAGTGAGGGTCAGCTTGATCTTAACCTCCACTTTGTTGTTAGGATCTGTTACCGGGCGGATATTCTTGTTGTAGCCTTGAAACAGGTCGCTGATCAGCTGAGACTCCTCGTTACACTCCGCTGTGTGAAGGGAGGGCAGGATATGGGAAATAAGTTTGTGTGTGTATGTTTGTATGAGAGACATTTTAATTCACGTATCCTACTAGCAGAGTAGAACAAACTATGTGTTACCCAATCCTAAAAGTATGTCTTCATCAATGTGCTTAAAAAAAATCATCAACTTCTGTATCACAGCACAATGTGTTTCGGTTGCACGATGATGGTGAAACCCTTCAGACACTTCCTGTAAAGCTGTGGACAGAAGGTCTGGACTGGTCTGGTCTGTACCAGACTGGTTGTAGAGTTGGTGAAAACATGAATCACACAACACACAGAGGGTACGAAGGTGATATGGAGACAGTAAGCCAAGTCCTGCATGTAGCATGATGGTCCAAGAGTCAAAGTTAAACAGGGAAAAAGAATTCACGGTGCACTTACCCTGTAAAACCAGCCCGCCCAGAGTTATTGCCACCAGACATGTCCAAAAGGAGCAAGCTTCCATGGTCTTCTTCACTGATCTTGACACACTATTTCCAATATTTCTGTTGTTACTGAGAGACTGATAGAAGGAGAAGGTAGAGGTTATTTCTGTCTAACTTGTTGCCCCCCCTATCTGGCTGCCCCTCATCCCACTCCCCAGCTGTCACGAACCACGGCTCCAATTACACAGCAGCCGGGACGCCCTGAACCCCGTCCTAAAGTCACACTCCCTAATAATCATCAGCACAATTAGGCAAAGGCTTTTGGTGAGAACGGTAATAATGCATGCTGTAAATGTTTTTTTTCGCTAAAAGCCTGAATCCAACACCAATACGGACTGTAACAAACTACATATGACTCTGCACTCCTTCAAGGTCTGGCGTGAAGATGAGGGTCCGTTTACAGCCTTAATCCCTTCAACAGTTGTCATGGCTCAATGGAACTGGTAGCACATTTTCAAAATTATGCTTACTTCACGTATTTGTGTGTGTGTGTGTGTGTGTGTGTGTGTGTGTGTGTGTGTGTGTGTGTGTGACACACAGATAGAACCATGGGTGAAACCGAACAAGTTGAACAGATGACACAAGCCCTGTAGGGCAGCCTCCTCGGCAAAATTCATTCATTCATCATCAGGCGCTTCTCCGGGGTCGGGTCGCGGTGGCCGCAAGCTAAGTAGGGCACTCCATACGTCCCTCTCCCCAGCAACGTCCTCCAGCTCGTACTGGGGGATCCCAAGGCATTCCCAGGCCAGATTGGACATGTAGTGCCTCCAACGAGTTCTGGGTCTACCCCGGGGTCTCCTCCCAGTTGCCCATGCCTAAAAAACTTCCAAAGAAAGGCGCTCAAGAGGCATTCTAATCAGAATCCCGAACCACCTCAACCTCCACCTGTCATGGACGTGTGATCTGGGTCATCGGGGCTCTCCCATCCCCTGATTGGTGTTTTAGTTCACCTGTGCCTGAGTGACCCTGATTGCCCGGCTTCAATCACCTCCCCTTTCTTCAATTTGCTGTCCGGTTCCTGTGCCCCATCTCCCTCCCCGCTCTCCGATTGGCTGTACGGGTTCTGCGCACCTGCGCCAAATCTCCTTGATTGGCCTCCCCCAGGTATATTTGCCCCTTGATTGCACGGACTCTTGGTCGGTTCGTCTCACACACTCACGTAGACGCTTGTTCGCCTGATCGCCACGCCATTTTGTGTGCTTTCCCGCTGTCTGTACCTGCTGTTCGTAAGTTTTTGTTGTTAAAGCTTTGGTCAAACCCAGCCTGTCCTTGCTGTCTGCGTTTGGGTCCTCTCCTGCTCCCGCCCGTGACAACGCCTTCGTCACCTCTACTCATTGCAACCTCTCCTTTCCGCTGTCCTCCCTCTCGTTCACGCATATGTATTCCGTCTTGCTCCTTTCGTTCCTCTTCTCTCCAGTGCATACCCCCACTTCTCCACGCTCTCTTCAACCTACACCCTACCCTCCCTACAGATGCCAATTTGTCATTTTGTAAAATTAGCTGACTCTGTGCACCTATCTGATTAAATCCCCAATCCCGGAAATCTAATATATTCTGACGAGCAGGTGTGGAAGAATGGGGCAGATATCTTTTAATCGTAACTCCCGTGCCCCATACACTGCACGACCCTCAGGAGCATTCTTCTATTTTGTTGCCCCTCTTCCAGTGGTTGCCGAACAATGGCTTCCTCCAACGAGGTCACTATTGAGAAGACCAGTCTTAGTCAGGGTCCTACAGTCAAGTTAGTCAGTTAGTCAGTAAAATGATCGTCTACCTAGTCCGAGTCGAACTCCTAAACAACACAATAATCAAAACATGAACACGTGACTGGAACAATAATCTGAACATGAACGTTAAAAGTCCCAAAAGCCCTTGCGTTCCCCCAGTGCATAACTGTCAATAGTCCAGCGATCGCACCCCACCCCCTCGTCGCTATATAGCCACCACCTGAGGGGTCAGTTGTGCTCAACGATCCCATCACCCAAGTCACAGTTCCTAAAATGTCCAGGGTGCCATCGCTGGTGAACAGGCCGCCTGGGGCTTACAGGAAGTGCAACTGGAGAAGCACACTGATCGGCCCATGAGGTTCTACTGTCGCCCCTGGCCCCACCAACAGGTGGAGCCAGGGGGGGGTATGGGGAGAGTCTGTCCTGGTGCAGCGCTATCATGCACCCATGGCCAAGCATGCGCACTCAGTACACCACCTCAGACAGCCGGCCCACGACCTCGCCGGGCCCCTGCCAGTGGCTACGAAGCCTGGGGGAAATCCCTGTCTTGCGAACGGGACAATACACTCATACCTTGTCCCCTTGAACGAAGGCCTGCCCAAGGCACCGTGTGTCATTGGCCCTCTTCTGCCCAATCCCGGAGTTGGCCTGGGCCCGGCGGGTGTCGTCATGAACCCCTTGCAGGCAATCCCTCAATCTCTGGAGGTAGTCAATTTCTTTCCCCCGGGCAATCTCAGGCTCAGGCGGGGCTCCAAACACCAACTCCACAGGTGTCCGGAGCTCCCGCTCAAACATGAGGGCAGTAGGCATGCACTGGCTGGACTCCTGGACAGCAGTCTGGTAGGACCAAATGACCAAGGATAGGTGGCAGCCCCAGTCCCGCTGGTGTTGGCTGGTGAGGATGGCAAGTTGAGTGGTCAGGGTGCGGTTGAACCGTTCCACCAGCCTGTCAGTTTGAGGATGGGGTGGTGTCATTCTCGTTTTCTTCACCCCCATCTGCTGGCAGACCTCACTGAAGACCTGGGACTCAAAGATCTGCCCCTGGTCACTGTGGAGCTTGGCGGGAACTCCGAAGCGGGTGAACATCTCTTCCACCAGCCTCTCTGCTGTCCTGGTGGCACTCTGATTCGGCACCGCATACACCTCTGGCCACTTTGTGAAATAGTCCATAGCCATGAGGACGTAGCAGTTGCCGGAGTCGGTGATGGAAAAAGAACCGAGGATGTCCACCCCGATTCGATCCATTGGAGCCCCCACCAATTATTGCTGCAGTGGGGCGTGGGAGCGCTGGGTCGGTCCCTTCGGGATGGTGCAGGAGTCGCAGCAGTGTATGTGTAGCTCCATGTCTCATCGACAGCCAGGCCAGTAGAACCACCCCTCAAGGCGGTGGAGGGTCTTGGCGTTCCCATAGTGTCCTGTGTTCACCGAGCCATGAAGCATCTGGAGAACCTGGGAACGGAGCACACGGGGCACCAATAGCTGCAAGAGGTCACTCCCTCGTCCGAGGGCTTGTCACCTCCAGTACGCCAACCCGTGGTGAGCTCGACATTGCCCCACTGCGAGCGGTAGGCCCTTACTTCAGACCCCAGTATTGAGACCTCTGTCCACTCGGGGTGCCACCCTGTCTCCAGCCAGCCCCTCACTAGTGCCAGGTTCACTTCTGCCTCCTGCTGCTGCCGCAGTTGCTGCGTGGTCAATAGCAACCACCTCTCCTCGTTGTTGGTGGTTGTTGCCGCCGCCACCATTGGTTCCATCTGGTCCTGCTCCTCTTGCTGCTGGCAATAGCGGCAGTCCAATGCTGCACAGGGGCACCAGGACAGTTCGTCGACATTGCCATGATGTTGCCCTGCCTGATGCTAGATTCCGAAGTCACACTCTTGAAGTGTCTCCAGCCATCGGGTCACCTGGCCCTCAGGGTGCTTAAAGTTCAACAGCCAGGTAAATGAGGAGTGGCCAGTGCGGATGAGGAAGTGGCTGCCATGCAAATATGGCCCGAAGTGTCACACTGCCAGAAACACTACCAGCAGCTCACGCCGGGTAACACAGTAGTTCTTTTCTGCCCAACTCAGGCCACGACTGAAGTAGGCCACAGCATGCTCCTTGTCTCCTCCCAGCTGAGAGAGGACAGCTCTCATCCCCACATTACTGGCATCAGTGTCCACAATGAAGGACTGTTGGGCATCGGGGCAGGTCAAGACTGGGACTTCAGTACGAGCTGCTTTGAGTCGGGTGAAGGCTGCAGCACAGGCGTCGTCCCAGTTGAATAACCGACCCTTGGAGTGAACTGGCAATAGTGGCAAAGTCCCAGACAAAACGGAGGTAGTATGGTGCCAGGCCCAGAAAACTTTGCAGCTTGCTGATGTTAGCAGGGGTTGGCCAGACTTGGACGGCAACCACCTTAGCTGGGTTGGTGACTATGTTATGCTCACTGACTACATGGCCCAGGAACTTCGTCTCTCTCTTCAGCAGGTGACACTTAACAGGGTTCAGCTGCAGCCTGGCCCGACAGATGGCAGCGAGGACCTCACACAGGTTGGACAAGGCTCTGTCAAAGTTACTGGCGTGCAACAGGAGGTTGTCGAGGTACATGATGCAATGGCTCCAGGGTACGTCCATCAGCACCCTCTCCATCAGCCATTGGAATGTAGACGGTGCATTACAGAGCCCAAATGGCATGACGCGGAACTGCAACACACCCTGCCCAATTGTGAAGGTGGTCTTTGGTCTCGCGTCGGGTGCCAGCTCCACTTGCCAGTAGCCGCTGCGCAGGTTGAGGGAGCTGAACCAGCTGGACCCAGTTATGTGGTTGAGGGCATTGTTGATTCGAGGAAGCAGGTAAGAGTCCTTTTTTGTGTGACAGCATTAAGGCATTGATAGTTCACACAAAATCTCCAGCTACCATCCTTCGTCCTCAACAAGATGGCTGGAGCTGCCCACGGGCTTTCAGAGGGCTCAATCACCTCAGCAGCAGCCATATTGCGGATTTTGTCCTCTGCCACCTATTGCTTAGAGAGGGCCAGCTGTTGGGGCCACAAATGGATGGCCTGGGCAGGGCCAGTCTCAATGGTATGCTGAACCAGCTCAGTGTGCCTGCAGTCTTCATCTCTAGAAACAGATATCCATGTAGTCATTGAGAAGGCATTTCAACTGGTGGCACTGCTGTGGGTCAAAGCCGTTACTGCTATGCAGCTACAAGTGGTGTATGGCCTAAGTCATCTCAGCGGAGGGTGGAATGGCAGGTTCAGTGGTCAGGGCTGAGGCAGGTTGGGGTGGTGCAGGGCCACTGAGGGCGGGTGTGCTGGCGATCAGCTTGGATGGTGGTCTGGGCTGCTGGTACAAAGAAGTACATGGGCTCTGTGCCCGCTGGGCAGCGGCTGCTTGACGACTGGCTCATTGGTCTTTGGGTCTGTCCCTTTCCTGAATTGATTGTTGTGCCATGGGTGATGGTTGCCCCTGACACATTAACATGGGCCCCTCAGTGGGTCATCAGGTCCATGCCAATGATGCAAGGGTCCCAGATGTTGGCGAGCCAGAACTCGTACACCAGCTCCTGGTCTCTGGCCCAGACTCACAATGACTTCCTCCCTCTCATCCCAGCCTTTTCCCCTGTCACCATCATCAGCTGGGTGTTGGTTGGAGACCATGCCACTGAGAGTGGGCCAGTGGTGCCTGGGAGGATGCCAGGTCGCACCAGGGAAATAGTAGACCCCGTGTCCACCAGGGTCCTGCAGGATCAACTGTCGAGTTGGAAGTCCAAATATAGTCCTTTGGTGGGGCCTAGGTGGCCAACCAGCATGCACTGGCCTTGAAGGGGGACTGGAGATATCCCTTCATCAGACCACTCCGCTGTCGTTTTCTGTCGGCTGGGTAGCTCTGGCCTTCGGTGCTGGTGCTGGGCAGTCGCGGACCATGTGACCAGGCTCGTCACACAGTAGCAGCTATCAGTCAGGTGGATGTCGCCTGGATATTGGAGGCCATCGCCGAGACTGCTGTGGTGGAAGTCGGACTTGGTAGACCCGTGCAGGACTCTACTGTGAAGCACTCAAAGGCAACTAATTGTAAGCTAAGGAAAAAAGATGAGTTTTAAGTTTGGATTTAAAGGACTCAACAGACTCTGGTGGTCTAACGGCAGCAGGCTATTCCACGAGAACAGAGCCCGATAGGAAATAGTGTGGTATGCTATGTCAAAAAAAACAGCTCCCGTAGGATTTTTGTGTCAACATTGATTTTTTTGCTCTTTTGGCTTCTATAGGGACCAAACTAACAGAAAATGAAGGGTGCCAAATTTTCTGACCCCCACCCCCAATTCTGGGGGGCCATCTATTTTGGGACCTCCCAGAACAGTAAAATAGAAGTCCGCCTGGGACTACTCTTACTAAAATGGCTGTAGAATTGTTATGCTTCAGTTGTATAACACCAAATTTGGAGGAGATGCAGTTGAGAAGTTGTAGAAGAGATCCAAATATCTGTGGCCTGCTGGTGAATGGGATTACTGATGTTATTCACACTCAAATTGTAAGTTTTGTTTAGGCGAACCTAAAAAATTCTGTAGTTTATCTGCAGTCCTTCTGTCCTGGTGGATGGTACAACTAAACTTCCACTTGAAGTACATTTTTCCAGGTATTACCTATACATAGACACCAGTGGCTGAAGGGGTTTTTAATGTCCAATTTTTATAATATTATAGTTTTTTTGTAGGTTTTAAAATATTCTGAGTTGATTTATAACACTATTAAAACAGCTAGAAGAGTATTTGTCTGACTTTTGGTTCCTCACCTGGGACACCCCGGACTGACCCTTGTGCCTATCCCATTCATCATTACTCTCCTCTTTCCACTCCTGCTCTTTTCTTGGCCAATATAACTTTTACAATTATTTTTCATGGGCATCCAGTGACAATTAATACTTTACTGAAGGTGTTGACCATTCTGAAAGACATTCCTGTTCTGACTCTGAAAAAATAAGGGTTGAAATGTGGCCATTGTAGCATAATCCTTGTTAATTTGGTTAATTTCAAACAGGTGAGATCATAATTAAAGCACAGCTGTGTTTGCAGCTGAGTGAAAACAAAAAAGAACAGTACTCAAGATAAAATAAAAAAATAGGCCAATACGAAAACAACAACAACAAAACAAACAAACACCACAATAGATTTGAAGAGTCAACATTTTGAGAATCACATTCATGGAATTGCTGAAAGCAACTACCTGGTAAGTGATACTTTTATTTTAATTTTTTATCATTAAGGTGAAATTTAAAACAAGCCTGAAAGATTTATAAGCCAATGTTTACACATATTTTGACATATATTTACATTGTTTTCCCATTATTAGGTCTAATCTTTCAGTCTGACATGCCCTGATCCAACAATTTTGGACTACTAAAAGTAAGCTAAGGTGGGCTAAATTTAAACCATGCCCGCTAGATTTAAAAGCCAACATTTGCACATATTTATATTTACATTGTTTTCCCATCATTAGGTTTCATCTGTCTGGCATGCACAGATCCGACAACCTACAACAACGAACTAGAAAGCTAAGCTAAACAGTAAGCTAAGGTGGGCTGAGAATGATCTGGTAAATGTGTCATATTTTTCTGATGAAATTTAAACCAAGCCTTCTAATTCAAATATATATTTACATTGTTTTCCCATCATTAGGTTTCATCTGTCTGGCCATCCAACAAATTGGACAACTTGTGAGCTAAGGTGGGATGAGATCTGGTCAATATGGCAGAGGAATGCAACATTTGCGTGATCTGCAAAGAAGGTGCCACCCCTGGCAAGCGACTAGTTAAAAATCCAGCCATGATTGATGACCTACTGCAGGCTTGCAGGGACAGAGTTTCTTTAGGTCAAAGTGATTTTGAGGAACTTTCCGACTACTTATCTGGCCTAAATGAAGGGGAACGGAAATTGGTTAATTATCATAGTGAGTGTCGAAAATCTGTTATAAACAAGAATAAAATTGACCGTCTCAGGGCTAACCAATCCTGACCTCAGTCACCTGTCTGTTCTAGAAGAGGACCTGGGCGCCGTTCAATTACTACAGGATCTGTTAGACCTAAACGGTCGAAATCTGTCTCAAAGGAGCAAGTGTGTTTATTCTCACCTTGTGACTTTTGTTCCAAGGGTGATTCAGAGCCACTGCACCGTGTTCTTTCTGATGCAATGGGTGAAACGCTTCTTGAAATAAAGCAGCAGACCCAAGATGACCAAGTAAGAATATATGTAGCAGACCTAGTGGATGCTGGTGACGCTTCAGCTCTTGAAAAGTACTATCACAGGGATTGCTTGCGGAATGCAAAACGTACCACAACAATAAAGAAAGATCATGATAATGAATCACTCATTCGCTCTTTATGTGACGAACAGTTAATCCTCGCCATTCAAAATACCGTCACAGACGATGTTACTCTTGACATGGCTCAGGTCAATGATGCTTACTTGTTGATCCTGAAAAGATATCACACGGATGTCGATGAGACTACAAACTATCGCAAGCATCTGAAAAAGATCATTGGTGAGCGACTTCCAGATGTCCAGTTTGTAAGCTCACTGCAACGAAATGAGCCAGACAAGCTTGTTAAATCAACTGTAGTTAGCAAAGCTATTGATTGCAGTATTTCCACTATGAATGATGGTCAGGTTATTGACAACCTGAAGAAAGTTGCTAACCTACTGCAGAGATCATGCAAAAGCGCAGCTGGTCATTTGCCGGGATATTTGATAACTTTAAGAATCCCTCTTTACTCCAATTCTTCCTAAGTCACCTCCTCTTTGGCAGTCATGTTGTCAAAGTGTTTGGAATGCGGATGAAGAAGTAGAAAAAACTGTTGATGTTGCATGCCAGTTTCTAGTCCACAACACTCGCACTGATCGTCAGGTGAAAGAAACATCAGCCAAACAAAGACGATGCCTTTCGGCAAAATGTCCAAACACCCCCTCAATCGGACTGCCCCTTGCTATCCACTCTAGAGTGCGTGACAAAATCCTTGTCCAGAACCTCTCAGATGTCTACATTGAAGTTACTACTTGAAGATCCTTGACTTAGAAAAAAGTGTGGAGCAGTCTGTTCTTCAACGAATGAAGGATACTGGCGGATTTTGTCTCCCTGACTTTGTGAAGAAGGGTGTGAACATCTGGTTTGCTATTGACAATATTGATCTTTTGGAAGACACAGCCACTGGGCAAAAAACCTTCCATGGCACAGTGGTTGTAATCAACCAGCAGGATGAAGATGGAGACCTGATGAACCAACCACTTGTTATAACAGAAAAACCTCTCACGGCATCACCTCTGGCATTTGATATAAACTTGCTGCAGGAGCCAATGATCAAAACCACTCCATTGAGATTTGAGTCTGTGATAGGAAACCGAAACAATCTCATTTCCCAAGACTTCACTCACACCTGGGCATTCACAAACTACCTTGCAACTGATGATAACAGGGGGGCAACCTCAACTGAACCGCAGCTGGCAAGCAAACATACCCAGAACAGTGAAGAAGAGAGAAGCCATGCTGAATCTAATAACGACAGAAATCAAGATGACTCTATTGTGTCGATCAAAGAACAAAGGCGTAAATCAGTGAAATTGAAGAAGGAAGATGTGATGATAACTTGGGCTGCAACTAAATCTCTACTGTTATCTCAGTCCTCTAACAGTTGCACCTCAACAAACACAGGGGTGATTGCTCCACTGTTTAAGACCTCGCCAACAGATTATGCTACCCTCTATACCGCTTTGAAGTTAACCCAGGGTATCTCTGCCACTGTCATTGGCCCTCACAGAAAAACACTGATAACCTTAGATCTTGACCTTTACTCCCGTGCATTGAAGATTCAGCAGTCAGTTGGAAACACCAACTGGATCCTAAGAGCTGGAACTCTTCACATTGCATTTGCTGTGTTGCATGGTCTAGGTAAAACAGTTGGTGGAAGTGGCCTTGACATATGTGCTATTGAAAGTGGTGCATACACATCAGCAGCTCTTCGTGGTATCTTTGGTGGCAAAGCTTACAAACGAGGCCTTGAGTACAAAATCACTACGAGCCTTGCAATTTTGATGTTGCGATTTGATGCCATCTTGTCAACACTTCCAAATTGTCCAAATCAGATGCAATGCATTGCTCTCAAGGACAAACTCCATGAACGTAACCCACTGATGGTAGAGATCTTTGAAGAAATCCAATCCTAGTACACAGAAAATGTCAAGCCACTCGAAGATGAAAAAGACATTGGTGAGTTCACTCAGTTCTTAACCCAGTATCTTCACCAGGTAGAGAGTCTTCTTAATCTCATCAGCTCTTGCCGCTCAGGTGACTGGGAGGGATACTTGTCTTCATTAGAGAATCTCATCAAGTATTTCTTTGCTCATGATCTCCTCAACTATGCCCGCTTGATGCCAGTCAATCTTGCTCAAATGAATGCTCTTGAAAAAGATGACCCAGAAACATGGGATGCACTGAAGTCTGGTGCATTTGTGGTGGCAAAGTCAGAGATACCCTTCACTCATCTCTTCACTGATCAAGCCCTCGAGCAGGAAATCAAGAAGCTAAAGGGACATGGTGGGATGGTAGGACTCAGTAGAGATGAAGCAGCTCTGGACCGGCTGATCATTGCCACACCTCATCTTGCTGATCTAGTGAATCAGTACCTCAAGAGCTTCCAGATCTACTTCAAGGACAGAGCATTATCATCTCTCAGGAGAGATTGCATTGAGGTCAAGAACAAATGCACTGAAGCTACGCGACTTGATTGAGTTGCACTGTGGAGGCAATCCATTCAAAGAAAAAACACCATTCAAGAGTCTTGTTTCATCAGCGCTTGTGACAGATGTGGCAAAGCATGCTATTCTCCAGTTTGCGGAAAAGGGTCAGAAGCGCTTTGAGGAGTTTGTTTCTGAACGTTTGATCGCTACGTCAACAGTCTCAGTGTGGGACAAAATGAAGAAACTCAAGTTGAAGACCTTTTTAAACTGGATGGAGAAAACAAAGGTACATGTTGGAGACAAGGTCATCAAGTTGCGTGAGGAACGTGAACTGCTTGGAAGATTTCTCATCATCCAAGGCAGTCGACCAAGTCTAGTTCCCAAACTTGAGGAGACAATTGGAGACTATGAAATGTCCATGGTTCCCCGCTCTCTGTGTGCTGTGAATGGAACCTTGTACATCCCTACAGACAAAGCTAGTCTCATGCATGCAATTGAAGATGCCAAGGCAGAGCTCCTTGAAGCTGTCCCAAAGCCTGATCCAATGCAAGAAGATCCTCCAGGTGTCCCTATCAAAGTTCTAATAGTTGATGCCTGGGTGTGCTTCAGAGCATGAAAGAGACACCAACCATGCGGAAGCTGTCAGACCTTCAGGACACATTTAACAAACGCATCAAAACAATGATGGCTGGCTATCATGAGGGTCGAGTTGTCTTTGATCGATATATGGATGAGTCATTAAAGAAGAAAACTCGACAGAAGAGAGCAACTACTTCTGTAGAATACGAAATCCATCCAGAGATGAAGCTCACTATGTCGATCAAGGATCTCCTCTCTGCATCATCGACCAAGAAGAAGCTGAAATGTGAGTTGGGCCAGGGACTGCTAGAGTATTTCTCAAAGGACAATTCTTTCCTACTGGTTGTCATGTATGACACCTTCATCAAGGGGCGTGATTTTGTGGAGGCACACACACATGAAGAGGCTGATACCCTAATACCTCATCAAGTCCTTGCCTCTGCTGCCAATGGTGCCTCACGAGACATATGTGTTTGGTCACCTGACACTGATGTCCTCTTACTGCTACTTGATTTAGTATCATGTGAATGCATTGCAACTCCAACTTCTCTGACATTTTCAACAGGCAAAGGTGCAAAGAAACGGGAAATAAATGTTTTTGAGCGTGTTCAAGTTATTGGACGTCAGAAATGTCAGGGATTACTTGGCCTGCACAATTTTTCTGGTGCTGACTGGGGAGGAAAATGTGTTGGAATCTCCAAAAAGACGTGGATCAACGCATACCTGAAGCTTGATGATGATGATCCTGCCATTGACTGCTTCAAGGACCTTGGCAAGGGTTCCATTCCCCCTTAGCTTATCAATGGTGAGCCCCCATCACTGGTGAAGGCATTAGAGAATTTTGCGGGCTGTGTTTACAGCTCAAAAGGTCCAACAACCCTGCCATCACTCAGATGGGAACTATTCCGATCAAAGAACCTGGAGGGTGAGATGCTACCTCCAACTCGTGCTGCATTGCTACCCCATATCCTACGTTCCAATTATGTCACAATGCGAGATAAGTCATACAAGACGAATCGCCCTGAGCTTCCACCAATCGAACAGAATGGATGGAGTTCAGTGAGTGGTGGATATGTTCCAGTCAGGTGTCTTGCCCTCCCTGTACCACAGGCAGTACGTGAGCTAATCAAATGTGGCTGCAAAGTAGGTTGCAAGGGACAGTGCAGCTGCTCAAAGAATCACCTGCCTTGCACTCCTCTCTGCAAATGTTATGGTGGAGACTGTGCAAACACAACAAGTGAGTACATTCCAGAAGATGACAATGCTGATGAATAGATCATCAAGTATTGTTTAAATTCCTTTATCATCACCTGTATTTGTTTTGTTTTGTTGTAGATGTTTTGGGGGAATTTAGCAGCTTTTTCTTACTCTCTATTTACCTACTGGCGCAACATAGAGTAACTTTTTTTTCAATTGGATACTAAGTGCAACTTTTTACTGCTGCTTGTCATCATGTATATGCTGCTATAAAACAACATACAGTATGCTTAACTGAAAGATAAACCTGTCTTACTGGATTACTCGACTACTGTGTGGTTATTTACATAATAGAAACATGTTTAATATATGTCTTCCATTTTTCACATTAAATATGACAGTTATTATGTTCCCTTTCACACAAAAAAGGCAAATTTGTTGTTTCTACCTAATTTAGTACAATGGGACATCGCCGTAGGATGGACACCATCTTGGATTTGACAATAAATAAGTAAATGATGGAAATTTCGCTGATTCAGTTGAATTCCTTGAGCCCAAAAACCTAAGATTAGACACCAAAATCAGCTTTCTAGCTTGAATAGAAACTGAGACATAGCCATTTTAAGCTCCTGGCAGCCATATTGGATGCCATCTTTAAAGTGATGCATTTCCAGGAGGTAGATTTTCCTAGATTTTTAGTATGTTCTTAAGCATGCCTAGAGGTAACAAAATCAATAGAAAAAACTATGCTATCTATTTGCTTGGGATTAAGTTTTTTTTTCTTCACATATTGAACCATCTATTTTGGATAGGGGGCGCTCAGAAAGGGGGTGGGGGTCTGAAAATTTGGCATCCATCATTTTCTGACAGTTTGGTCCCTATAGAAGCCAAAACAGCAAAAAAATCCTACGGGAGTACATACCATACTGCACTAAAAAGGCCCTGCCACCCGCTGACTTCTTTTTAACTTTGGGTACACACAGGAGCCCTGTATTTTGAGAGCGGAGAGCTCGAGAATGTACGGTTTAAGGAGATCAGACAGGTAAGATGGGGCGAGCCCATTTAGGATTTTATAAGTCAGCGGAAGCAATTTGAAGTCTGATCTGACATGGATAGGAAGCCAATGAAGGGAGGCAGGAACTGGTGTAATATGGTAAAATGTAATAGATTTAGTTAGGATTAAAAAAAAGAAAAAACCTACCCTTTTGGTAGCTATGGAGTGCGTTTAAGGTCGAGGGTTAAAGGGAAAAAAACTGCAAAATATAGCTTAATTTTATACCCATCCAAAAGCAATGCATTTGTCAGCAGTGGGCTATCTCAACATGGACCCCAAAATAAATGTTTTTTTTAATCACCCTAAAACTTAAGGGGGTAAACTAAATTAAGAGCTTGCTACAGTATAAAGGGAGAATTGTTTTTCCTGAGTGACAACGGAACTGAACATACAATAACGCGCGCCCATTGTTTTGCGGTCGAGAGGTAAAACAAGTGAGCGAAGAGGAGAGAGAAACCCTTCAAACCCAAACCATCACAACATGGAGCTTATTAGCACGTGAAAGGCATACTAAACAACACTGGTTTGGAAAGTTTGCCTGCCCAACAACTAGTAATAACTAGAACGGTCGTTCATCATTCGAAGTCAGAAGCCTGAAAAAGGTTAGACGTCATCTGTCGGGACACTTTTCCCGGCGATGATTGCGTAAGGACCCAGCCTGCTTTCCTTCCTTCCTTCCTTGCTCCACGAGCAGCCATAGTTTGCTTCGGTCATCCTTTGTGCGCGGAGTCAGGTCTTCCGCGAGCCTGATCTTCTTTTGTTTGAGTACTTCAGAGTTCTTGGCATCTTTCCAAATGCGAGACCATTCCGTTCCATTCCGTTCTCCAAACCGCTTATCCTGCTGAGGGTCGCGGTGAGACCGTCAGATGAATTGAACAATGATGCGACGTGGCTATCCGTTACCATTCTTCGGTCCCAGTCTATGCACGATATCCACGGATCCCTGAAGGATGTCGGCTAATCCAGGGGACACACGTGTAAATACATCAATCACAGACATTGTCTCCTTCGTGCTGTGGGATACATGAGAGGTTCCATCGTCTTTTGTAGGCATCCGATTCGTCCACTCGGTCCTGAAGCTTTTTGTTCGCTTCCTCCAACTTTTTAACTTTCTCTTCTAGGCTAGCATTTTTTTTGTTTTTTTTTTGTTGCCAGCATCACCTGCCTGCTTTCCTGTCTCATACACCAAGGCGATAAGCTCCTGGATGGTCTTAGTATTGGCCGCCACAGTAGCTTCGACTGATTGCAGCCTCGCAAGAAACTTGTTCTGTCTTTCACCAATCTGTTCAATTGCGGCAAGGAGTACGTTTGTAACGTCAGGTTGCTTGTGCTCATTTCTCTCATTTTGTGGAGACTGGAGAGGACTGCTTAACGGTGTCTCCGGGGGATAAATAATTTCTTCGAACGAGTCCTCAGTTGAAGTTGTTTTAGCACAGTTGTGCATTCTTTTTACCTTATCCGAAGATTTAGCCATCTCCATATCTCAGCCTCAAAAGACTGATGCACGTCAACCTTAACTAGCAAGCAAGTGTTAGCAAAGTGTGGTAGCAAACGTAAAAGTAGTGTAACGTGCATGGACAAGTAGACACGTTGGTCCTTGACTAACGGGTCGGACCCTTTAGTCGACTGGTTAACGTTGTCGCTTGCGGTGCAGGAGTTACGGGTTCGGGTCCCGGTTGTGGCGACGGTATCTCGGACTGCCCCCCGAATTCGCTACATTGGTGTCAGAAGTGGGATGGAGCGACCATAAGGCCAGCGTAGGCGCCCTGAGGCGTGAAGGTGCTGATATGCTTAGTACAACAGTGCCATCCTGGACGCCCCCCCCACGATCCTTGAGTATGCCGCCATGCATTTTTGTACCGGCGTCATGGCGTCACAGCGTCACGATTCAATTCTAATTTTAACCGCCAAGGCACCAACTCCAGTACAGTTAACAAACTGTACAGTTATTGATTTTGTTTTGCGTTTTTGTTGTTTTTGTTGTTTTTTTACGAGCCCATGACTTTGACCTTGGCCCGCAGGAGAATATTGAAACGTACACGAATAAGTAGACACGTTAGCCGTTAGCTAAACGGTCTGAACCTTTAGTCGACTAGTTAACGTTGTCGCCCGCGGTGCAGAAGAGCCGGGTTCGCGTCCCGGCCATGGCGGTTCCCGCGGCTGCCCCCCCCCCCGATTTCGCTGCAATATGTAACGCCAAATGACCGTTTTCTAACTGTAGAGACTAAGCCTACACGTAAAGCCCCTGAGAGGTTGCTAGACAGGCACCTAATTGATGCGCTTGTAGCCACTTCGCATAACGTGTGTCTATGGAATAATGTTCAGACTTGTTTAAGTTAAAACGTTACGATATTTATTGCTCACCATGATGTTTCAGCCCACAATCCATAAAGCGTCATACGTCCGTAAACAGTCCAATATTCCAAACTCACATTTGTATCGCTTGCCAGCCCTCCGTGGCCTGCAGCAGCTAAGCGGTCAAAAAACTGTGTGCTCCCCTCCGTCAAGCAACACCTGTCACCTGCATGAACTTCCCCACCTATATTGCTGTGAGCCCATAGCAATTAGAGTGACACTTAGTGGACCAATTAAGTGCTTACAAGATGAGACCAAACGGCTCCTACACTAGCATGTTGGTGTGCTTATTTCTTGCAGCTGCAGAGCTTCATATAAAACTGCACGAGCACATGAAGCACCAAGTCGCACAGTTGACTGCAATGGTCAATTCACTGTCTACACGGATGAACAATGAAGGGTGCTCATCAGAGATTCCAGAAGAAATGAATTTTCCTTGTGGCTCACTGGAGGAGGTGGACAGCCTGGAACAGTGGCTGAAGGAACCCCGAAATACCTCAGTGATGAAGAACATTGTATGAATTGCATAGCTCTCACACTTACTGTGCTTGAGTTAACTCTGCCTGGTCTGGTGCTTTCCTGCGTCCAGCTCGCCACTTCCATTGCTTTACCATTTTAAAGAGAAGCGCACTAGCAACTCACACACTCAAGCAGACACGCTGGCTTTCTGCCTTCGAGAGCGTGTGTCGTTCATGCTTTTTTCGGCACTTATTTTCGCTACTAAGCTGCTCCCCAAGTGGCTACTCACTGAGAAGAACATCCACAGCTCATAGGAGAGTAGAGCATGGAGGTTTTGCATTCTTTTTCGCTCTCTGGCACCCGGTTTCTAACTGAGACCGGCCTTTATTTGCCCAAACATGTAGCTATACCTGACCACTAATAGGCTTTCGTTTGTAATTGAAGTTTTGGGGTAATTATACTTTGTTTTTCTGTTTCCATTTCATGTTACATTAATGGTGATTGAAACGTGTTATTGAATAAAAACAACCTCACAAGTTGATTGATCTGATTTATTGAACTCAGCTGAAGCCCATGCCCTTGTGTAAAATAGCACTGTTTTTAGCGACAGGAGGAGTAGCTGGAGGTGGCAGAGTTGACGATGCTAAGATTTTCATTGGGAATGATGAAGAAGGACAGGATGAGGAACGAGTATTTTAGAGGGACAGCTCAGGTTGGACGATTTGGAGACAAAGCAAGAGAGGCAAGATTGAGATGGTTTGGACATGTGTGGAGGAGAGATGCTGGGTATATTGGGAGAAGGATGCTGAATATGGAGCTGCCAGGGAAGAGGAGAAGAGGAAGGCCAAAGAGGAGGTTTATGGATGTGGTGAGGGAGGACATGCAGATGGCTGGTGTGACAGAGGAAGATGCAG